>NC_087524.1:11956768-12556768 GCF_963921805.1 Phalacrocorax carbo
ATTACAAATTAACCACAGCTGCCTCCTTCCAGGGTGCTAATGGAGGAGAGGAAAGGGAATTTTTGGTATTTCAGGATGCTCTGTGGAAGTCAGATGTCCAGTCTGGCATCTCTGTCAACATAATTTTGTTTGTACCAGCCACAAAAACTGGAAAAGCTGCCCCAAGATGAGGCATCACAGGTCGCAGACCCACGCGAGTTCTCTCTGTCCCTTGCCCCACAGCCTGGCTCACCACGCCTGCTGAGTGCAGACATTCAGCCACTTCTCTGCTTCTACCCACCAATTCCCCCAGGGAGTCTCTGTGGCCCTTGGTTAGTCTGTGTCCTGGCACTGCTGGGAAAGGGTTGCAAAATACCCCTTTGGTCAATGATATCATCCAACCAACAACACCTCCGGGGCTGGGTAAGGCACTGCTGCTTCCCCTTGGTCCCTCACGCACTCTTTCATAACAGCAAATAACCAGTATTTCTGCAGACGCAGATTCAGAGCAAGCAGCCAGTCCTGCAGATAGGATGCATATATTTATGTCTGCATGGCTCTCTTAATGCCAAGATCATGTTTACTGCTCGCTTGAACATGAGGAGATTCTTTGGAAAAAAAATTTGACTGTTGTTAATTCACCTCCCAGGCTCACGCTGCTGTCTGAGCAGGTGATCTTTCACCTGGCATTTGGGATTAGGCAGGTCTTCAGAGATCGCCCTTGTTTATGATTTATTTTGAGAGAAACTGTTGATCCTCTTCTCCTAGGGCTGTCCCTGAGCCCTGCTAGTGGATGGGCAGGTGCACCCCACTGGGAATGTCATACAGCCCCCCAAAAGTAGCCATCCCCCTGCCCTGACGCCTGTCAGCTGGTGCCGACCCAGCCCTGCTCCAGGGCAGCCCCCACCAAAGCTAAGGGGTGCTGTGGGCTACGACCCTCTCTGCTGGAGCAGCCATCAGATAGATGCAATGGCTCTGTGGGCTCCAGCATCCCTGATTCACTTCTCCTTCACACCTGGCCCACCCAAAAACAGGTCTGGGGGTGCTCTCCAGCATGGCTGACTCCATAAACAGCCCGCTGCAGGGCTCTTCCCTTGTCTGGGGATTAAAAAAAGAAAAAACCCAGAGCAATAGTTTCTTTCCCAAAGTTTCCAAATGCAACAAAGCTCTTTGTTGCACCAGAGAAGACAAACATAGATGGTTTCCACCCTTCGGCAGGATGCAGCCCCTCGCCCCGCGGTGGCAGCCGGCGCAGCCCACGCCGCCTGCCGGCAGAGCTCCGGGCACAGCCCCGCCGCAGCACCCGGGTGTGTAATTCATTTCATGTGTGTGTGAGATAGCTTCCTTTATAAAATTAGTGAACCAAGTGAAATTAATTCAACCACAACCACATTTTATTCATAGAGAGGCTTGGCTGAGAGACAATGAGCAGAACAACCACTTTCCCTTAATAAACCTATAGCAGATTCATTCATAATAAAATGCATCTTTTTTAGAAGGGACCTTTTTCTATGTTCATTTTACACCATTGTTTTACTTTGCCACTCTCTTCTTGACAAGCATGTTAGCTTTCTTAGAATGTTGTTCGATTAATGTGTTTATGGATGAATACTTAACAGTCAACATAATTATTTACCTTTATACTTTCAAAGGATCATAAACATAAAGAGAAATTTTTAAATTATTTTTAAAAAGAAATTGCCTGGCTGCTTTGAGTTGTTTAAAGTCAATAGAAACAGAGTCAGAAAAGAAAAAGCAAAAAAGGTCTCCAGCGCTTTTCACGGTCAGCAGAGCACCCACTGTGAGGAAATAACAGGAGAGCTTGGCAGGTCTCCCAGGGCCTGGCAGGATGGCTGCCCTTCCACCCCCAGCAGCTTATAAAACGCACGGCAGCCGCCTTGCGGAGAAGAGCTAATGCTCTGCACGCAGTGCGGGGCAGCGGAGGCATACGGCTACCGATTGCCCGGCTGCCTCCTGGTGCCGGGCTGGCAGGAGCGACTGAGCAGCTACCGCTCTGCTCTCCTCCTCTGAAAGGAGCTCAGGCCAGCAGCACCAGATTGCTCCCAAATCACAGGAACAGGTGCTGTTATCACCACTGACTGCACTTCTGCACTTTGCATATAGACCTATAGATGCCTTATGGTGCACTGTCCCCAGCACCCCTTGGGGCCCACTGCAGCTGCGGGCAGGGCAGGGAGCAGGGGTGTCCCCTGCCTGCCATAACATTGGTACTAGAGACAAAAAAGAACAAGAAAAGAGTCTGCAGGTGGTGGGAACGGGTGCCCACAATTGCAACACAGGTGTCACTGACTAATGCTGTGGAGCCAGCATCTGAACATGTAATTATGTCCACCCCTTATCAAACAGAGATTTTTAAGGGTCTTGCAGGCTTAGGGCTTCCTCTTCTAAGTTTTTTGACAGGCAGTTACTCACAGGAAAAGATAGAAGCATTTCTGCAGGTTTTGGTGAGGGGTCAGGCTCTTGCATTGCAAGGCACGGGCGGCTACAGGCTTGAGAGCAAAACAGCTTAGTAACTTTGCCCAAGAGGAAAAAAAAATTATTGGAAAGGAAACCTATGTGTGGCTGGCTTGCATGTTTTTCAGAATAAGTGCTCCTTGTTCCTCGAAGGCCTGGTGGGTTGAGCACACCAAGACCAATATGCATGCCAGGAAAGCGCTGGTTTCTCTCACTTCACCTGTTAAAATCCCCACTGAATGCAAAGGTGAGAGGAAGATGCACTGTGGCCTTGCTGTCTTAGGATTCATGCTTGACCTGAGTAGTTTAGGAAGAGAGGTACTCTTGGCTGTCCCACTGTTACCCTGCTTGACCTTGGGCAAGATACTTTCTCACTGCCTTTGTTTCACAAGCCAAAATTTGAATATCAGAATATCTGGTTGTATGTTCAGAGTGCCATTAAACACCAGTTTCTTCAGGGTCTGACCAAAGTGTCTAACCAAAGCCCAGGCCCCCGGTTTGCTCCTGAGATTCTCTGTGACACCAACACGAGGGAACGAGAAGTGCCCCTAGCAGCACTCTGCCTCCCCTGCCACTTGCTACCGACTTCAAGTGATGAAGAACAAGTGATGTTGTGATGAGCCTACTGATTTCTACAGTCATTTAAAAATGGCATTAAATAACTCAGTGATTGCAGCCATTCATGAATGAAAGCAGTCTATACGCATGTTGGTTCACAACTGCAAGTGGTAATAGGAGAGGTTAATAATACACTTAAAATGTCTTTTTTCCACCACAATACGTTTAACATGTTTTTTCTAAGAGAAATTTTACTATCTGAGCAGACTTGAAATCCCATCTATACCTTCCGTTAAGCCTCATGAAAGAAATGCCTGATGTATTTTTATGCTGAAGCCTAGATGAATTAGTGTTCCCACTTTCTCCTTTCTGATGCTACTGTTTAATTCTAGCATATTTATAGAAAAACACTGCTTATAAAACAGGGCCATAGAAAAAAACTCTGCAGCACCTACTGAAGCGAGGTGAACTCCTCGTGTAACAAGCACTGATTATATGTTTGAAGGTTCTGAATGAAGTGTGCTGTTTTACCAGCTGCCAGCTTGCTGCACTCCTACAGCCACAGCAGCTTGACAGAATAAAAATGACACGCATTGCCCTTGGGTTGGGTGCATATTTTCAGCATGGACTACAAAACCAAAATAACAAAAAATATAACACCCATCACACCCCACCCCTCCACTCCTTAAATACAAATCTCTGAAAGCTATGTGACAAAACCTGTGTGCAGGGGCCTACACATGTATTTGAAATGCTCTTTGAACTAGACAATCATTTGCCACTTAATCCTCAATGAATACAGTTGCTATTTTTGCAAGCTTGTCACACTGGTGGGCATTTTTCTTGATGAAGTATCACTGAGATATTATTTTATTCCTACGAATAAATATAACCTGGTGTCTGTGAACATCTGTATACGCACACAGAAGTAATCTCCATACTTCAGGAGTATGCTCTATATCCAAAGTCCTCAAGAGGGAATGAACACCTGGGGATAAAAAAAGATCCCAGGTCCTTATTTGTGTCTGTTCGTAACACAGCGGGTGATGGACTTCTTGGCACACCACCACAACAGCAAGCTGCCTGGGGCACCAGATGTGGACCAGCAGACTGTGGGATCTCAGCTCTTAGAGCTTTGACTAGAGCCAGGGTTTTCAGGAAGACTTGGTTCATCCAGGTACAATAATGTCAGTGCAGTAGTCGAGAGCAAAGGCAAAATTTTCCTCAGGTGACGGCCACCCTAGTGACTCTGAACCCCCCTTTTAGGGGAGGAAGATGAAATCCTTGCTCTGGGAGTGAAAATAAGTTTCTGAACTACAAAGGAAAGCTTGAAAACACGATTCAAGGCACCCTGTACCTCTAACAGCAGAAAACAAAGAGGAATGAACTTTAAAACCTGTCAATTGATAAAATGTTTCTATGCCTATTACTGCCCTGAGAAACAGGGTGAATAACACAGGGTGGTCCTTCTAACCTTGGCCATTAGCAGGAGGAGAAGGCTGAGGAGATCCAGCTGCTTGTTGTGACAAAACCTTCACTGTTTCAGCAGAGGTCAGACTGCACTGCCAGTTCTGCAGTGCCAGTGGAGTCTCAAATGGGTAAAACCTTGCTGTTTTCTCCTGCCTGAGTGCTTCATGGGTGATTTTGAAAATTACAAGTTTAACTAGAATGTGTAAATCTGTGCAATTTATTTACTTGCCAGTATTAACACAAAAATGGATGTAAATAATTCTTTTAACCAGGTATAGGATCGGTTGAGTGTATGGTAAGGAACAGTGGGAAATTTGACTTCCCTTTCTTTCCTAAACTCTCTTCTCCCTGCTAGTGGGTCCCCTTGCACAGGCGAGACAGCTGGGACCCCAAGTACTGGCATCTGTAATTCACTTCGCCCCAGAAAAAGCAAAGAGTAAATTCCATTACACAAACCAATCCCAGAAAGATGTTGTGAAACTCATTTAAGGATTTAAAATTCCCCAAAATCCTAAAATTAAAGGATTTTGAACATGCAAATGGAGAATATTTTTTCTCCCAAGTGCCATTAAACTGAGCTATTTAAAAGTAAATGCAGAACAGTCAGGCAGGTAATTTTCATTCTGAATTTGTTTCTGGAGCAATCATGAAATGCTTTAGTTTTTTAAGCACACTGTTTTCTGAGGAAACAACTAACCCTTTTTTTAAAGGTGCAGGTGATATCTGTTACAATAGCCTCCTGATGGACCTTTAGTGAAACCATTTCTTTACATGGCAATTAAGAATGGTTGGAACTGGGGAGATTTTCCCTTTAAGGGAGGAAAGGTAATTCACCCACGTATTATTCTAGGAGAGGCAGGAACTAGACCATTCTGTTTAAATCTAAGTTTTATTCGTGTTAAGAGGATCAGTACAGGAATTCTATCACACGTATAGAAATGTTGGCTATACTGCATGTTTGAAGGAGTAATGTCAAATTAAAAATTGTGTTTTCTCTGAGACGTTGTGCCCCTGCTGTTGACTCAGAAACACCTAAAATTACTGTAACTGAAAGAGATTAGAAGGAAATTAATGTTTCTCTTCCTTTCTTTTTGCTTATTTTATGTGTTTGACAGCTCCTTTGGGCAGCTGGATAGTGGCTCTCTGGGAGATAAAGGAGTGGGCACAGACTCCAGCTAATCTTTCTGTTTCCCGAGACTATTTCGCACCGTTCCTGTCACTCAGCTCACCCTGGGCACCGACTTGGCTTTGCCCGGGCTCCTTGCGGCGGGCGCAGAGCTCGGCTCTCGGGGACACCGAGGCCCGGGCCCCGCGCCACAGAGCCTCGCCCCTGCTCAGCCCTGTCCCGCGCGGCTTCCCGTCGCCTCGCGGCGGGGACTGGAGTGGGCATAGTGGGAACAAAGAGCAAAAAGGGATGTAAATAAGCTAAACATTGGAGAAGGGACTGAAATCCACAGCTCGCGGCCCTATGCTCCCAGCCCAGCCCAGCCACTGGGGCTAGCTGGGAGCCTCTGGCATGGTGGGATGGCTGGGTGAAAGGCGGGGGGCATGCTGGGGCCCAGCTGCGGCCCCGAACACCGCTAAATCCTCTTTTTTCTTTTCTTTTTTTTTTGTTTTAAACTATTTTTAAATTTTTTAGCTCATCGAATAAAAGGCAGTATTTAAGATCAAGGTTTTATTTCGCGTTCAGGGCGAGCACTTTTACTGCCCCTCGGCCTCGGGAGGGCAGGGCACGGCGTACACCGTGTTTTCTCCTCTAGGCCAAACTCCCGCCGCCTCGCGCGCCGCGGGCCCGGCCCCGGCCTCGCGCCCCCTGCCGACGCGCGGCACCGCGCCCGCTCCCGCCCCGCCACTTTCGCGGCTCACACTTGCCTTTGGCGCCCAACCCGCCCCTCAGGGGGAGAAACCACTTTCCCCAACTCCCCGGAGGGACTCCTGCAGCGAGGGGCGGCACTGTCATCCACCTTCTCCACTCCAGAGCACTTTCAAAAGGCCAGTGAGGCGCTTTACAACCTGAAATAAAGGGGACTGCCTACGGTCTCCTGCGATGCCCCTTCTCCGGCGCAGCGGGGGCGCGTTCTCGGCTCCGCACCTCCCCCTCCACCGGGCGCGGAATGGTTCGCGCCGGGCCGGGATGGGGGTGGTGCTGCCGCCATTTTGTTTGCGTGCGGGGTGAGCGGGGTGCTGGGCTGGGAGGCCTCGGGAGGCGGAGCGGGCGGCAAGCGCCGGTGGCGGGACCCGGGGGTCGCGCCGAGCACCCGTGCCGGGGAGAGGCGGCGAGGGCGGGCCGAGCGACGGCAGGGGGCACCGGGGCGGGCGCCTCCCCCATCCTCCGCAGACATGTACATCAAGCAGGTAAGGCGGTGGAGTCCGAGCCGCCCGCCCTGCGGGCTGCGGCCCGGGCCCGGCTGGGTCGGTTTGGGCCGGCCCGATCTGCCCTGCCCAGCCCCGGCGCGGGGGGCTGCAGCCTCCGTGCGAGCGGCGCGGCCGGGCCCGGCCCGCAGCAAGAGGCCCGCTGGCAGGTGGCGGGTCCGAAGGCCTTTGCTTGGCTCCCCGCTGTCCCGGGGCTGGGAGATGGCGGCCCTTGCTGAGGGGGCGTCCCCGGCCCAGCCACGGAGCAGCCCGCCGGGCAAGCTACTGGGGTCCTTTCTTCACCCGGTTCCCGCGGCTGGTTTCATTCACTGCGGGTATGAAGTGGCCTTGGGGGGGCCCTCGTGGACCCGGGGCTCGTTCGTGGGTTCTGTGGGGGCCCTTCGGACGGGGCAGCCCTGGTGCCTGGCCCTCCCGGCGGCGGCCGACCGGAGGCCGGAGGTCTTGTAGACAAAGAAGGGGCTTTCCTTAGCTGTCAGGTGTCGTCCTTCAGCTGTTAAAGTTGTGGGTTCTCTAGTTTTTATTGTTTGTTTTATTTTTTTTAATCTGCATGTGGTTTCAGTGGGAAAACATGACGTTATTTAGGGTTTCAATTCAAGCTGGTTCTGTCTGCCCGTCCCGCGGGAGAAACAGTTACTGTTTGTATCGGGGTGATGCTTTAGGTCCCCGGGCGTGGACCATTTAACCTGTTATACTTCATCCTTGACAAGTAATCTACAGCTGATTGTTCAGTTAAAAAGGGCCTCGTATGAACCTTTTCAAACAGTTTTTAAGATTGAGGCGATCATTAACGTTACTTCTGTAGAATGTTTCTGTAGTAGTATTGCACAGTATATCGCACGTTATGGTTCAATTTTTATAGCTGCTTTCGTATACTGCTTATGCATGTTCATGCAAAGCCTACTAGGATTCTGATTTCTCAGTGGATTCAAAGTTTACCTGGCTTTCTGGCACCCTATGGGATCTTTATTAGGAATAATACTTTATCATGTTTGACAATGCATGTTCTACATAGAAATTGGGTCTTCATCAACTGTTTTGGCTGACTAGGGAGTGTTTCAAATGCCTTTTGATCGTGTTTTAGTAACTCACTCTACCATTGTAGGTGCACACATTGCTTTAAAGTCTTTGAGTAAGAATTTTTGTTCTCCAGATCTGAATTGCACAAGAGTAAACAGTAGTGAAGATACCTAGAATAAGAGTAAGAAGTCCAAATGAAGTCAGAACAGGGGACATGAGTTTCATCGGGGAAAAAAAGGCATTTACATGGTCAATAACTAATACTGTAAGGAGCTATAGAAGAGAGCATAACAAGGTGTGAACACGAGAATAAAACACGAGGGTAAATTTGGTTCCACCAGTATCTCTTATTTTGTTCCTTCCCAGGAATCATTCATGGAGTTTGAAGATGAAAATTATTTAGGTTTTAATCTGAGGCTATACAAGAAGATAAAGAAGTTCTGACGTTTTAGAATATGTAGGATGGATGAAGTGAGAAGCCATCTAGGAAAAAACCTTTGAGAGTGTGTGTGGAAAAATGGTGTTCAAAGTCTGCCTGTATTATACTCTTGTGGTGCCTGAGTATGTGGGTGGTAAAAGTTTGTGATTCTGTAGCAATATCCAAGAAATAATGATCGGTTGCTTTTATCTGTTTGTAGAGGCTTTCAGATTCTTATGAGAATAAATTAAATTAATTATTCCAATCTGTATGTTTTTAGACTATTACAGGTAAACTTTAAAAATACTAGAGACTAAATTTTTTTGAACGTTTTCATTTTCTTGAAATCTGGTGAATTGGGAAGCAGTATTGTTTGCCAAACGTTGTTTTGGTGGTGTTTTTCTTTAAATTTCTTTTTCAAAATCAGAATGAGTGAATGTAGTTGCTGTGGCCTAAAGTTGGTGGCAAAACCTGAGTAAGATTTGCTGTTTCTGTTTTTCTTTTGAAAGCCGTTGGTGCTTAGGCAGAGCTTGCTATTACTGCAAAAGTCTCCATCTGGCAGATGAGGCAGACTGGCTTTTTAGGGGAGGTGGGGGGGGTGTCTGTGTTCACAGCTACAGTGACTTCCGTTAATACGTTGTCTTAAACTTGCTTTCTGTGGTTTTGTCCGTTGTATTCTGATATCCTTAATTACTTCCAATACAGTTGCTTTGGATTTAGGTGAGAATACAGTGCAGGTACTTAATGAGAACTGTATCTTGCCTGAGCCAGAGGGAGCACAGACAGCTGCAGTTCAAAAAAGGTTTCGATAGGCAAAGTATTGGAGGAAGTGGCAGACTATTCCTTGTCCAAAATAGCTGCTGTTACTTAGATGTGATGTTTGATGGTCAAGGATTTGTGATTTTCTGCCTACCCATATTCTTAGCTTCAGATTCCAGTAATGAAATAATTTTGCAAAGAGGGTTTGACAAAGATGATGTAGTGCCTGGGAAGAGAATGATTCTGATCTGACTAAAAGTTAATGTCTTTAAGTTTTATTTCAATTTTTGTAAACTAAAGAGCTTGATTTGCTGTCTGGCATGGCATTTTCATTCAGTATTAGTGAGATGCTTTTAATCCATTAGTAGAAACAGGTGGTATGTGGAGTTTTCTGTGATAATCCTTGATAATGGCTGTCACATAGTGGGAGAAAGACTTAAGATCAAACTTGACATGAATAAATCAGGGCACTTTCTTCTCCCAGTCTTTTGTCTAGTAAATTTTATGGACAGGGTTTTTTTTTCCCTGCCATTTATACGGGATACTACCAGAATATTACAGAATATGAATGTGGTAGTAGAAGGTAATTGTTTCTTGAGTTGCTCAGGTGTACAGTTAGTTTAGGCTTTTTTAGTAGGGGGAAAAGGCTTTTTAATGTTTGCAATACTACTAGGCTTTTTGCTGAAGCTTTGTATGTGCTCCTCAGATACCAACTATTATGCTCATCTTCTGGAACATGGGCTACTTTAAATGCTTGAAGGTGTGAGAGAAGGGATGATGTCCCTGTTAGGGAGGGATGGAGTCCACCTGTCTAGAAGGGGCAAAGGAATCTTTGGCAGCAGGTCTGGCCAGCTTGGTGAAGCGGGCTTTAAACTGAATGATTTGGCTGGTGGGGGCCAAAGTGTTGATGCTAATGCCATCACATCAAGGGGGGAAATAAGCCTGGCCAACCAGAGCAGTGACAAAGGTGCCTTAGCTGCCTCATGAGATGGTAATCAGAAGACCAATTACCTCAAGGGCGTGCATGGCTACAGGGGGTCCTCATGTACCCCTCCAGGGAAACCTGCATGCTCAGTTACCTCCCTGAAACGCAGGTACGTCAGTGCCCACAGCATGGGGAATAAACAGGAGGGCCATTGCAGTCACAGAGACATGGTGAGATAGCTCGCATGACTGGAATGCTGTCATGGATGGCTGCAGGCTTTTTAGGAAAGACAGGCCAGCAAGGGGAGGTGGGGGAGTTCCTCTTTATGTGAGGGAGCAACTGGAATGCAATGAGCTCTGCCCAGGGGTGGGGGAAGAACAACTTGAGAGGTTATGGGTAAAAACTAAGGGGCAGGCAAATATGGGTGACACTGCTGTGGGCATTTGCTACAGGCCACCTGATGAGGAAGTTGATGAGGCCTTCTACAGGCATCTGGAAGCAGCTTCACAATTGCAGGCCCTGGTTCTCATGGGGGACTTCAACCCATATTTGATATTTGCTGGAAAAGCAACACAGTGAGGCGTGCATGATCCAGGAGGCTCCTGCAGAGCACTGAGGATAACTTTTTGATACAGGTGGTGGAGGAGCCAATGAGGTGAGATGTGCTGCTGGACCTTATACTAATGAACAAGGAAGGGCTTGCTGAGGATGTGAGAGTTGGGGGTAGCCTTGGCTGCAGTGACCACGAGGTGGTGGAATTCAGGATCCTGCATAGTAGAAGCAGGGCAACAAGTAGGATTACAACCCTGGACTTCAAGAGGGCCAACTTTGGCCTCTTCAAAGACCTGCTTGGAGGAATCCCATGGGCTAAGGCTCTACAAGGCAGGAGGGTCTGAGAGGGCTGGTCAGTATTCAAGGACCATTTCCTTCAGGCTCAGGATCAGTGCATCCCTATAAGGAAGAAGTCAAGCAAAGGAGCCAGGAGACCCACATGGATGAGCAAAGAACTTCTAGAAAAAGTCAAATGGAAGAAGGAGGTTTACAGTATGTGGCAAAAGGGACTGGCCAGTTGGGAGGAATACAGGAATGTTGTCAGGGTATGCAGAGATGCAATGAGGAAGACCAAGGCCCACTTGGAACTAAGTCTGGCTAGGGGTGTCAAGGAAGACAAGAAGGGCTTCTTCAAATGCATCAGCAGTAAAAGGAAGACTGGGGAAACTGGGCCTGTTGCTGAATGAGGTGGGTACCCTGGTGACACAGGATGCAGAGAAGGCAGAGTTACTGAATGCCGCCTTTGCTTTGGTCTTTACTGCTAAGGCTGGTCAGGCATCCCAGCCCCCAGAGGTGAGGGAGAAAATCTGGAGAAAGGCGGATTTCCCCTTGGTTGAGGAGGATTGGGTCAGGGATCACCTAGGCAAACTGGATCCTTGCAAATCCATGGGCCCTGATGGGATGCACCCATGAGTGCTGAGGGAGCTGGTGGATGCTGTTGCTAAGCCGCTCTCAATCACCTTTGAAAGGTTGTGGAGGACAGGAGAGGTGCCCAAGGGCTGGAGGGTAGTGTCACTCCAGCCTTCAAAAAGGGCAAGAAGGAGGACCCAGGAAACTATAGGCCAGTCAGCCTCACCTCCATCCCTGGAAAGGTGATGGAACAGCTCATTCTGGAGGTCATCTCCAGGCATGTAGAGGATAAGAAGGTTATCAGAAGTAGTCAACATGGATTCACCAAGGGGAGATCATGCTTGACTGACCTGATGGCCTTCTGTGATGGCATGACTGGCTGGGTGGATGAAGTTAGAGCAGTGGATGTTGTTTACCTCAACTTCAGCAAGGCTTTTGACACTGTCCCATGACATCCTCATAGGTAAGCTTAGGAAGTGTGGGTTAGATGAGAAGACAGTGAGGTGAATTGAGAACTGGCTGAATGGCAGAGCTCAGAGGGTTGTGATCAACGGGGCAGAGTCTGGTGGGAGGCCTGTCACTAGCGGTGTTCCCCAGGGGTCTGTGCTGGGTCCAGTCCTGTTCAACAGTCATCAATAACCTGGATGAAGGGACAAAGCCTAACCTGAGCAAGTGCTGATGATACCCAGCTGGGAGGAGCGGCTGATACACCAGAAGGCTGTGCTGCCATCCAGCGAGGGCTGGGCAGGCTGGAGAGCTGGGCCCAGGGGAACCTCATGAAATTCAACAAAAGCAAGTGCAAGGTCCTGCCCCTGGGGAGGAACAACCCCATTCACTGGTACATGTTGGGGGTTGACTTGGTGGAAGGTGGCTCTGCTGAGAAGGACCTGGGAGTGCTGGTGGGCAGCAAGTTGACCCTGAGCCAGCACCATACCCTTGTGGCCAAGAAGGCCAATGGTTTCCTGGGGTGCATAAAAAGGAGTGTGGCCAGCAGGTCGAGGGAGGTTATTGTCCCCCTCTACTCCACCCTAGTAAGACCACATTTGGAGTACTGCATCCAGTTCTGGGCCCCCCAGTTCAAGAAAGACAGGGAACTACTGGAGAGAGTCCAGTGGAGGGCTATGAAGATGATCAGGGGACTGGAGCACCTCCCTTATGAGGAAAGGCTGAGAGGCTGGGTTTGTTTAGCCTGGAGAAGAGAAGACTGAGGGGTGGTCTTATCAATATAAATTTCTAAATATCTAAAGGGTGAGTGTCAAGAGGGTGGGGCCAGACTCTTTTTCAGTGGTGCCCAATGACAGGACAAGGGCCAATAGGCACAAGTTGGAACACAAGGGAATTCTACCTGAATATGAGGGAAAACCTCTTTACTTTGAGGGTGACAGAGCAGTGGGACAGGCTGCCCAGAGAGGTTGTGGAGTCTCCTTCCCTGGAGATACTAAACCGTGCCTGGATGTGGTCCTGTGCACCCCTGCTATAGGTGTACGTGCTCAAGCAGGGGGGTTGGATGAGATGATCTCCAGAGGTCCCTTCTAACCCCTACCATTCTGTGATTCAGAAAAGTAGAAAAGGGTGATGGGCCCATAGATGTTACAAAGAAAACAAAGCCTAAATAATTACACATTCTCAACTTAAGCAATAGTAGTATTGAGAAATAACTTGTAAGCTGTTTAGGTGTCTTCCTAACAAGTAATTCTTAGTTTGATAGTATTATTTTAGTATCTTGCTTCTGTTGGGAAAGAGCTTGGTGAAGGATGTAATGATTAAATGTCAACTCTAGTCCATTTATGAGTGTTCTTGCTGAAAGATCTGGAAACATTAGAACTTTTTAGTGGCTGCTGTCTTTCTGATATCTCACTGAGCAGAGTAAAGCTGCTGTATAGTCTTTCAGCACAGCTTTGATACTTGAAAAAGGTTGCTTAATGCTAGAATATGCATGCTGGAAGCTGGATCAGTTTTGCTGCTGTGCAGAACCACTGAACTACTGGGATATTGTCACTCTGTACATTGTATGTTACTTGGCCTGGCAAACCTGAAATCCCTACAGAAGTGGCATAGTTGAAATTTGACATGCTGCTCCTAGATGACTGTTTGCTGTGTGGCTCCTGAAGGTAATTGTGTAGTTTTGTATTTGTCTAGTTAGGAAGTGAATTCATTAGAACAGAGATAGCTTGCTTTTTTACTTTTACCTTTAGGTTGCACAGTAATTGTATTGCATGCAAAATAGGTAGAGTCTGGTATAGTTTTTGCAGTCTGTAATTGCTCTACTTGGAGAATTTGCAAATAGAATTCTTATGCTCTATGTGGATTGCATTATAAAAGTAAAATATCAATATGTCCCTACTAGGATAAGTGCTTGCTGTATTGGCGTTTCCTGTGTGTAATATTTGATGCAAATTCATATTTTTCTGTAGTTTGTAACAAGTCTCAGAACTCTTGTTCACTGTGCTTTGGCCTAGATAAGTACCAGCATCTCTTGTGATGGGGAGAAAAAAAAGTGATGCTTAGGTGAGGGCAAGTTTTATGAAGTAAGTGGCTGATCTTGAGCTGGAAGGTTGAAATGTGTGTGGGAAGGGTGGGGGAAATCAATGTATTATAATTGATGAAAATATTCTGTAAAATCTTACAGTTCAAAAACTGCTCAAGGACAGAGAGAACTTTGTTAAAATAACTCACTCTTCTTACTAGGTAATCATTCAGGGCTTTCGAAGCTACAGGGACCAAACCATTGTGGACCCATTCAGCTCAAAACACAATGTCATTGGTAAGTTCTGATACTTTTAATGCTAACTAGAGTTGCACTGTTATTTCAGATGATGTTCATGTTGAAGTCCTTTATAGTTTTTGATGTTCTCCCTACATTTCACAGAATCACAGAATGGTAGGGTTTGGAAGGGACCTCTGGAGATCATCTCATGCTTGAGCATGTACACTTAGAGCAGGGAGCACAGGACTGCGTCCAGGCGGCGTTTTAATGTCTCTGGGAAAGGAGACTCCACAACCTCCCTGGGCAGCCTGTTCCAGTACTCTGTCAGTGGATGACTATATTATACTCTGTCAGTGGTGATGACTATATTTTTCTGTTTTGGAAACTTCTATACAGTTGTCTGTAGTATGTGACAAGGTGTATTCCACTTAGAGCAAAGTAATGCTAGCATTCAATTTTACTGTGCTAATAGGATGTCCGAGACTTCAGAAATTGAGCAAGGTCTGTAAACTCCTTCATATGTGCTGATTTCTGTATCAGCCAGACCCCCTTTAAAGGCTGTCCTAGTAGAAACAACAGCAGAGAACTTGTATGGGGTTCTCTTTTTTTTTTTTTTTTTTTTTGGGGGGGGGGAGGGGGAGGGGAGAATGCAAGTGTGATCAGTTTTGATAAGCACACTAGCTGCTATAAACTGCTGCGGAGAACAACATTGTCCTCTAGCTTTGGAGGAATGAATTTCTGGAATGTGGACTGTCCAAAAGTATAATACAATTTTCAAAGGTGTTACAAGTAACACTTAATATAACAGCGTCTTGTCCACCATTCTCATGCCTCTTCCTATTTTTGCTCATGGATGCCTGGTCTTGCCTTTTCATTTGCATTGATTTTAGTGATTGTGCAGCATCTTTGAGACTGCTGACCCAACAGAAAGCAATCAATTTAGGATATAAAAACTTAGTAGCCAGGATTTATTCTGAGTTGGAAAAAACATGTGTATGACTTGAATAGCATGTCCTATTATGCAATGTTACTTCAGTGGGAGCTAAAGCTTTATCCCAGCAGGAGATCAGTGTTTAAAAGAAAAGGATGGGAATAAATAGGATTGGTTGAACCCTTATTCTCATTGTGGAATGGTGTTGGAGCTTGTAAGTCATTGCAATATGTTTGAGTGGGGAAAGGACTCCTCTTGTTCTCAGACAATGACTAAGTGAACCACCTATGAAGTTTGCTTCATTCCCTTGAGATTTTGTTTGGCTGTGTTATATTTAGGTTCTGTTCCTGAATATTTATATGTAAAATTTAATGTACTTTGCAATGTTAACTCATGTCAACTGGAGGTTATACTTTGTTTTTTAATTTTCAGTGGGAAGAAATGGGTCTGGAAAAAGCAACTTTTTTTATGGTAAGCCTGGATTTCTTATATTAATAGCATGGGGATGCTGGTGATACCAGGTTTGTTTTTGCCAGAAGTTGGTTTACCAAATGTTCCTTCTCAACAAGGAGTGGCAGATTGGTCATTACTTGACAATGATGAAAGGCAGATCTCAATGCACTTGTTTAATACTTACCTTCAGGTTTTTCCCCATTATTTGGCTTTTCTTACTAAGGGCCTTCTAAGATTTTTAAATGGCAAAAAAGGAGGTAACTGATTCTAAAAGTCACCCACCTTGAAATCTGACTGTGATATCTGCAGTTACTTCAGACATTCTCAGTGGCTAAATTTGCAGTTGATTCCGTAGCAGTATGGCACACCTTATATAACTTTTTAACATATGGTTATGAGGGAGATTTTTGTGGGGTGGGAGCATCAGTGGAGGAGCACAGGTGCTAGTCGGAGGTGTTAGTGGCCTCTGTGATGGTAGTAATTAAAAATTGCCATGTGTTAAGTATTTTAGCAATATTTTTAACATAGCCTGTGTGCTATGTATTTGTAGAGGAAAGCTCATTAATTCCTACTTGTGCAGCACTGTTAATGCTTATGCAGTGAACTTGTAAGGTGGTGGTGACAATGAGGCTTCAGAGAAATTCTAGCGTACAGCAGGCTGAGTGATGAAAATCCAGCAGATTAAGGTTTTCAATGAAGAAACCATTGTAAGATACTAGCAGTGGCATGACTATGCTACACAACATTAAAACAGTATGTTTTGAGTTAAAGGAACTGCTACATATGTCCATAAAGGAAAGAATAAGTCTTTTGTTTCTTTACTATTTTATTACAGCAATTCAGTTTGTTCTCAGTGATGAGTTTAGTCATCTTCGCCCAGAGCAGAGACTGGCTTTGTTGCACGTAAGTAAAGGTGTATAGCAAGAAAACGAAAGAATAAGCTAATGCATTTCAACATTACTACAAAAATGGTACATTGGTGGGCTGTAGAGATCTTAAACCAATTATTTTGAAGCATCTTTAAATGTTCTTCGTTTCCCTTTGGCAAAAGGGAATTTATTACAAAGTAATACATTATGCTGATAATGGCCATTGGTGAATGTGTATCCAAGATTTTCAGACATAAAAATACGTGTACTGTGTCTTACATAGATGCTCTTGGCTCTCAGATCCTTGGAAGGAAAGGGGAAGTGGGATTGTCAGGGAAATTGGGAGACGAATGAGCTCAAAATCCTTCTGAGGTAGGAATTATCTAACCAAAATATCTCCTTTTTTAGGAAGGTACGGGTCCTCGTGTTATTTCAGCGTTCGTGGAAATCATTTTCGACAATTCGGACAACAGGTTACCGGTAAGTTGAACACACTACTTCAGTGATAGATGATCACTTCAGACTCTAGTATCTCAGTATTATAGAAGCCTTCAGTACAGTAATTACTTTTGAGTCAGTTCTGGTAAAATGTGCCATAAACATTCTGGATTAGTTATACACACCTACTGCAAGCGGTTAAATTTACTGGGTTTTGTTTTCTTAAGATTGATAAAGAGGAAGTCTCCCTTCGCAGAGTCATTGGAGCCAAGAAGGACCAATATTTCTTAGACAAGAAAATGGTGACGTAGGTACTTCTTTTCCTTAGCTGAATGAGACTAGTAGCATTTATGTAAAATTCTCTAGTTCACACCAAACACTTGTATCTCTAGCCTGAAATAAATTAATTGTCATGAGTTCCGTGAACAATACTAATTTAGTTGTGTGTTACTGAGCACTGGTAGTTTGACAGTAAGGACATCAGTCCTTGTGCAATTGCCCAGCAGAGTTAGAATTTACAGTTTAATCTGTTCGTTAATGTGATGTTTAACTGCTTATATAATTCTTTCAGGGCTTTTTTTAAATAGAAGAGTTACCAGACTAGATTGTTTCCTATCTTCTTGTGATATCTTTATCTGTGTTTGCCTCCTCTTTGCTTCAAGGTGCTTCTTTCTTAATCTCTTTTTCCAGTGCTGTAGTATTTCAGATATTTTCCATTTTTATCCTCTCATTTCAAATAGAGCATGTATTGCAGACAGTGATTGTAGTATGTGATGTATAGTTTTGCTACTTTTACAGCTGTCACTTTTACTGGAAGTGTTTTTAATAAATTCACAATAACATTTCAGGAAAAATGATGTAATGAATCTTCTTGAAAGTGCTGGATTTTCTCGCAGTAATCCCTACTATATTGTCAAACAAGGAAAGGTAAGATTCTTTTTCACAAAGTGGAAGAAATCACTATCAAGAGTATCATGTTTCCTGGATGCCAAATTTAGTTCAATTATTGCAGAAGTATAAATCCATTTTACTTTGCAACAGTTCTTGTAGATGCTGCTTTTGCAAATATTGCTGTTTTAGTAGTTTATGTGGATTTTAAGAAAAAAAGTTTGTCTGTTATGTTGGCATTTAGAAAAGGTTTTCTCGTGGTAATCTTTGCAATCGTGTGCTTCTCTGCATGCAAACTTAATTCCTGTGACTATTTCAGGGTAAATTCATAGGTTTCTGGGCCTTAAGATGAGGCAATAAAGTAATTGTAGAGAATTTTAAGAGGCTAAAAATACTGTCAATGGAGGATTAATAGAAACACTTGGAAGCACCAGAAGTGGAACACACGGCAGGGAAGGAGCTCACAGAATGGCCTCTATTAACTGGTCTTCAAGACCCAAGCTGATTACCCGAGCTTTTGAAGGATGCCCAGATCTGGAGACAAAGGACAGATTACTTGTAATGGCTCACAAGGTGGGACAGCATGGAGAGACCGATAATTGTCAGCTCCAAAGGGTTACTGAAGGGTATACTTAAAAGGGGAATGCAGGAGACTTGAGGAGCATTTGATGGCAGAAATGCTGGTGCAGCAGTACAGTCTCCCAGATGTTCACTAGGATAATTTTTCCTATATAGCTGAATGCATTTATTGGGAAGAAACAACTTCAGCTGGAAGGTCATTTGTGTTCTGGTGGGGATTGGTGCATGTGACTCTTAGCCAAAATACACCTACTGGTTTTAATATACAAATTAGAAAGAGTTACCTTCTTATAAAAGGATGCAAACACTGAAGTTCTACTCAAGGAAAGTAAGTTTTATGTTGGGTTTAATTGTCTGATTTAATGTTGGATTAATGAATGTGTCATGACCTGAATTATTCCAAGTGTTACAACCCCTACATTTTGGTGTGGTCTTATGGAGCCATTTAAACCATTTGGTTTAGCACCAGGACTTAAAAGCCCAAGCTTGAGTTTCTCTAAATGTAATTTTGAATGGGCAATGATTTCTTCTGTTTACGTATGTTGTGGTTTAGCGGCAGCTCAGCCCCACACAGTCGCTCGCTCACTCCCTCACCGGTAGATGGGGGAGATAATCAGAAGGGTAACGCTTGTGGGTTGGGATAAGAACAGTTTAATAATTAAAATTAAAAGAAACAACAGTAGAAATGCAATGTAAAGGAGAACAACGAGAGGCACAAAGCCCCGGGGGAGGGGGGAAGGGAGGGGAGAGGGGGAACGAACCGCCGGAACAAACCGCCCGCGCCGCAGCCGCTCGCCGCCCGCCAACCCGACGCCACGCCGCCTCCGCGCTGCCACTGCCCCCCCTCAATATATTGGTCATGGTGTCACATGGTATGGAATGAACCTGCCATTGGCCAGTCAGGGTCAGCCGTCCCCACCATGGCCCTGCCCCTCCCAGCCCCCCCCACCATGCGGCAGAGCGCGGGAAGCTGGAAAGGTAGCCGACCCCCACAGTGAGGAGAATTAACCCCTTCTCAGCCAAAACCAGCACATTCTCCACCCCTTATTCCATACCATTTACACCGTGCCCAGGTCCCATATGATGCAATACAACCATACCAACCACCACCCCTCCCCTTCCCATCCTTTAACATAACATACAGACATCATTCCCTTAGTTCATGGACCTTCCCTGTAAAATGTCCATTAAAATGTCCACTGAGTTCACCCAGTCCATGACTCTGGGCTCCATCTGTTGTATCAGTCTTTCCGGGTGGGAGAGATGGTGTGTGGCGTTGGGTTGCTGCATACCAAGTCAGTCATCGTTCCATCACTGCTGCATGGCTTTTTTCATAGTTGATCTTCCATGGGTTGGGAGGCTCGTACTCTGATATCATTGATAGAACACAGAGGTGACGCACAGTATTATATAGCAGTTCACATTGTGTCATTCAGTTCATTGACTGTTTTCACCCAAAATCAAATCCCCTTGAGGCACACATCGGATTTCTCCATCTTCCCGCATCACCCACCAAGTGCACCCAGGTCCTCAAGCAAAAGCAGTCCCACGAATGGGTTTGCCTTTGCCTGGGGCAGGAAGAACCCACACTGTTTTGCCCAGCATACTTTTTGCGTGTACTACAGGGACTCTATCCCCTTCCACAGTATGTAGGATTTCTGACTGGGCAGGGCCAGCTCGGTTGGCAGATTCCCCTCGTGTTGACTAACCACGTGGCTTTTGCTAAATGTGTATCCCAGTGCTTGAATGTTCCACCCCCCATTGCTCTCAGTGTAGTTTTTAACAGTCCATTGTACCGTTCAATTTTCCCAGAGGCTGGTGCGTGATAGGGGATGTGATACACCCACTCAATGCCATGCTCTTTGGCCCAGGTGTCTATGAGGTTATTTCGGAAATGAGTCCCGTTGTCTGACTCAATTCTCTCTGGGGTGCCATGTCGCCACAGGACTTGTTTCTCAAGGCCCAGGATAGTGTTCCGGGCAGTGGCGTGGGGGACAGGATATGTTTCCAGCCAGCCAGTCGTTGTTTCTACCATTGTAAGCACATGGCGCTTGCCTTGGCGGGTCTGTGGGAGTGTGATATAGTCAATTTGCCAGGCCTCCCCATATTTATATTTCAGCCATCGTCCCCCATACCACAGAGGCTTTACCCGCTTTGCTTGCTTGATTGCAGCGCATGTGTCACATTCGTGGATAACCTGTGCAATAATATCCATGGTCAAGTCCACCCCTCGATCACGAGCCCACCTGTATGTTGCATCTCTCCCTTGATGGCCTGAGGTGTCACGGGCCCACCGAGCTAGAAATAGTTCACCCTATGTTGCCAGTCCAGATCCACCTCAGCCACTTCAATCTTGGCAGCCTGATCTACCTGCTGGTTGTTTCGATATTCTTCAGTGGCCCGACTCTTGGGGACGTGAGCATCCACATGCCGTACCTTTACAACCAGGTTCTCTACCCGGGCAGCAATATCTTGCCACAGTGCGGCAGCCCAGATGGGTTTGCCTCTGCGCTGCCAGTTGCTTTGCTTCCATTGCTGCAGCCACCCCCACAAGGCATTTGCCACCATCCAGGAGTCAGTATAGAGATAGAGCACTGGCCACTTTTCCCGTTCAGTGATGTCTAAGGCCAGCTGGATGATGGCCTTTACTTCTGCAAACTGGCTCGATTCACCTTCTCCTTCAGCAGTTTCTGCTACTTGTCGTGTAGGACTCCATACAGCAGCCTTCCATCTCCGGTGCTTTCCCACAAGGCGACAGGACCCATCAGTGAACAGGGCATATTGCTTCTCATCTTCTGGCAGTTTGTTATACAGTGGGGCTTCTTCAGCACGTGTCACCTCCTTTTCTGGTGATAATCCAAAATCTTTGCCTTCTGGCCAGTCCATAATCACTTCCAAGATTCCTGGGCGACTGGGGCTTCCTACTCGAGCCCGCTGGGTGATCAGTGCAACCCATTTACTCCACGTAGCATCAGTTGCATGGTGTGTAGAGGGGATGTTTCCTTTGAACATCCAGCCCAGCACTGGCAGTCGGGCTGCCAGGAGCAACTGTGTTTCAGTACCAACCACTTCTGAAGCAGTTCGAACCCCTTCATATGCTGCCAATATCTCTTTTTCAGTTGGAGTATAGCAGGCTTCGGACCCTCTGTATCCCCGACTCCAAAACCCTAGGGGTCGACCCCGGGTCTCCCCTGGTGCTTTCTGCCAGAGGCTCCAGGTAGGGCCATTCTCCCCAGCTGCAGTGTAGAGCACATTTTTTACATCTTGCCCTGCCCGGACTGGCCCAAGAGCTACTGCATGGACTATTTCTCGTTTAATCTGTTCAAAGGCTTGTCGTTGCTCAGGGCCCCATTTGAAATCATTCTTTTTCCAGGTCACTTGATAGAGAGGGCTTACGGTCAGACTGTAATTTGGAATATGCATTCTCCAAAAACCCACAACGCCCAAGAAAGCTTGTGTTTCCTTTTTGCTAGTTGGTGGAGACATGGCTGCTATTTTGTTGATCACATCCATTGGAATCTGACGACGACCATCTTGCCATTTTATTCCCAAGAACTGGATTTCTCGTGCAGGTCCCTTCACCTTACTTTGTTTTATGGCAAAACCAGCTTTCAGAAGGATTTGGACTATTTTCTCTCCTTTCTCAAAAACTTCTTCCGCTGTGTTGCCCCACACAATGATGTCATCAACGTATTGAAGGTGTTCTGGAGCTTCTCCCTGTTCCAGTACAGTCTGAATCAGTCCATGGCAAATGGTAGGGCTGTGTTTCCACCCCTGGGGCAGTCGATTCCAGGTGTGCTGGACGCCCCTCCATGTGAAAGCAAACTGTGGCCTGCACTCTGCTGCTAGAGGGATTGAGAAGAATGCATTAGCAATATCAATTGTGGCATACCACTTGGCCGCCTTTGACTCCAGTTCGTATTGAAGTTCTAGCATGTCTGGCACAGCAGCACTCAACGGTGGAGTGACTTCATTCAGGCCACGTTAGTCTACTGTTAGTCTCCACTCTCCATTAGACTTCCGGACTGGCCATATGGGACTGTTAAAGGGTAGTGGGTCTTACTGATGACTCCTTGGCTCCTCAGTTGGTGAATGAGTTTATGGATGGGGATCAGAGGGTCTCTGTTGGTGCGATATTGCCGCCGGTGCACTGTTGTGGTGGCGATTGGCACCTGTTGTTCTTTGACCTTCAGCAACCCCACCACAGAAGGGTCCTTTGAGAGACCGGGCAAGGTAGACAGCTGTTCAGTTTCCTCCGTCTCCAAGGCAGCTACACCAAAAGCCCACTTGTAACCTTTTGGGTCCTTGAAATACCCTAGCCTGAGGTAGTCTATGCCAAGGATGCACGGAGCCTCTGGGCCAGTCACAATGGGGTGCTTCTGCCACTCATTGCCAGTTAGGCTCACTTCGGCCTCCAATACAGTTAGCTCTTGGGATCCCCCTGTCACTCCAGCAATGCTGATGGGTTCTGCCCCTATATAGTTTGATGGCATTAAGGTGCACTGTGCGCCAGTGTCCACTAAAGCTTTATACTCCTGTGGGTCGGACGTGCCAGGCCATCGGATCCACACAGTCCAGTAAGCCCGGTTATCCCTTTCCTCCACCCAGCTGGAGGCAGGGCCCCTCTAGTCCTGATCATGGCAGTCACAACTCACTTCCTGCAAATGTGAATCAGGAGTCCCTCTATTACACTTAGAAATAAAATCTGTGCTTTTACTCCTCTGTCTGGGGACTTGCTTGCTGGAAACTGGAGCAGCAGCTTTCCTGGAAGAGCCTCCCTGAGTGACTGTTCTTCCTTGCAGTTCATGTACTCGTGCCTGTAGGGTCAAAGTAGGCTTGCCATCCCACCTCATCATGTCCTCTCCGTGGTCACGCAGGTAGAACCATAGGGTGGCCTGTGGTGTGTATCCCCTTCTTTGAGCCAAAGGACGCTTATTCCTAACAGCTGAGACACTGCTCTGTCGAGGTGGGGAGTAGGACAGATCTTCTTTGAGTTGCTGGACCTCTTGGGATAGTTTCTCCACAGCAGAGACAAGCGAGGAAGAGATATTTGTGTCGTAATCCCGGAGCCTATCTATCACCTCTGCCACCGTTGGTGTCTCGTCATCTTTCCAGGACATCACTGCCAATGAGTTTGCATGCGAAGATGGTGCGCTCCGTACAAACTTCTGCCACGTGGGTCGTGTGCACTCTGCTTCATCTGGATCTCTGGATGACCGTTGATCGTCCAGATCACCATAAATCCCCTCAAACACAGCTAATTCCCTTAGATACTGGATGCCTTTCTCCATAGTTGTCCATTTTCCTGGGCGATATGTAACATCTTCTTTAAAGGGATACCTTTCCTTCACTCCAGACAGGAGTCGCCTCCAGAGGCTGAGGGCTTGTGGTTTTTTTCCAATTGCTTTGTCAACACCCCCTTCCCCAGAAAGGGATCCCAATTGTTTGGCTTCTTTTCCCTCTAGTTCCAGGCTACTGGCCCCATTATCCCAGCATCGGAGCAGCCAGGTGACAATGTGCTCACCTGAACGACGGCTATAATCTTTTCGCATATCTCGCAACTCGCTTAAGGACAGGGATCGGGTGGTCTCTATTTCATTTATTACTTCTCCCTCCTCTCCCCGCGATGGCCCTGGTTCTTCATCATCCCGTTCTAAACGAGTTGATGTCCGCTTCCAATATTTCGTCTTGTGTATGGGGGCAACTGATACTGGTATGGGTTTATTTTCTGAGCTAGCTCCGGTACTTGTTGTGGGGGTCTGAGTGGCTGCAGTGCCTGTCGTCAGGGCTGGATTGTCTACAGCGCCAGTCACTTTGCATTTCAATCCAGAGACATTCTCTTCCCCCTGGGGGCACTGAATGCTGCTGAGCAGGGCTCGGTATGCATGGGCCAGACCCCAGCATGTTGCAGTTATCTGTGTCTCTCTGGAGTTCCCAGCGTAACAACATACTTTCTCCGAATATTCTACTAGTTTTTTAGGATTCTGCACTTGTTCGGGGGTGAAACTCCAAAACACCGGGGGTGCCCACTGCCCTAGGTATTTGCCCATGCTGTCCCACATGCCCTGCCACTCGTAACTATCAAGCCTCGGGGCAGATTTCTGGGTGATATTCTTAAGTTGCTTAGTCAAAACCAAAACAACATGCCCAAAAACTAACAATAAGTGCACCTTAACCACCCAAGGATGTTCAAGATACAAAAACGTTGCTGTAACAAAGGCACAGACATCATAGAACAAAGTTGCAAAGGTATTATTCTGTATTTCCTCCATATAAAATCTCTCAGAGGAGGAGATATAATTGCTAATTGCCTCAACAAGGTGGTATCCGAAGTACAGTAACGGTTTCAGCAAAAACCCCAAATACCAGATAAAGCTGAAAACGAGTGTTTGTATAACAAATCTTGTAGGCAAAACCTTACCAATCACAGCAGAACACAGCAGACTCAACAAACCAACACCGATTTTTAACACCAACTGCAAAAAGGACAACATGGTGCTGTGACCAGCAGCTGTTGTTATCTCCAACCCTTGAGCCCCACGTTGGGCGCCAAAAAGACTGTCGTGGTTTAGCGGCAGCTCAGCCCCACACAGCCGCTCGCTCACTCCCCACCGGTAGATGGGGGAGAGAATCAGGAGGGTAACGCTCGTGGGTTGGGATAAGAACAGTTTAATAATTAAAATTAAAAGAAACAACAGTAGAAATGCAATGTAAAGGAGAACAACGAGAGGCACAAAGCCCCGGGGGAGGGGGAAGGGAGGGGAGAGGGGGAACGAACCGCCGAAACAAACCGCACGCGCCGCAGCCGGGCGCCGCGCCACCCCCCCGCTGCAACTGCCCCCCCTCAATATACTGGTCATGGTGTCACATGGTATGGCATGGACGTGCCATTGGCCAGTCGGGGTCAGCCGCCCCCACCATGGCCCTGCCCCTCCCAGCCCCCCCCCGCCACGCGGCAGAGCGCGGGAAGCTGGAAAGGTAGCCGACCCCCACAGTGAGGAGAATTAACCCCTTCTCAGCCAAAACTAGCACAACGTAATACCAGTATTTTGAGTTTTAGCAATAACTAGTAGCATCTGAAAACCAGCAAAATTCTTTACAAGCAGAATACTTGCCAACCTAAAGTAACTGTCTCAAAAGGAAAGCAGTATGGTATATATGAGGTATGTGAATCTTCCTGCCAAAACCTCAGGCAAGCAGGCACAGCAAAAAAAAAAAATGCAATCTTTGATCTGTTGTGGTTAGCCATGTATCCAGAGCAGGCTATTCAAATCATAGATCTTGAATTTTCAGATCAACCAGATGGCCACAGCTCCTGACTCTCAAAGACTGAAGTTACTAAGAGAAGTAGCTGGTACCAGAGTGTATGATGAACGTAAAGAGGAGAGTATTTCGCTAATGAAAGAAACAGGTAAAAACAGTTTAAGAAATCAATACTTTGTGCCACAGTAATTGCATTAACTCTAAATCTTTAATGGTTGCTTCAGTGAAGCTAACTGCTAGATAGATTTTTATTTGTGATATGTTAAATAGTACAGAGCATGTCATGTTTCCTTCTTGAATTTTAAATATCTCAAGGTTTAATAAGTGACTTCCTGTGTGCTTTTAGTAATAAAACTTTTTAGCTAGGCTAATAGGAGTATCTGTACTGCTCAAAACCACGAATGATGTCAGCTGGCAGTGATCAAAAGAACAGGATACCTACTGCTCTGCAAACAGGAAAGTTTATGTAGCATAATCTGAAATTATTTTACATGTGTGAGCCAAGAGAGTGTGTGCTTGTGTTGCCTTCCAAAATTAGTATCAACAGTTCTGCTGTTAGGATGGTTTTTTGGGGAACTTCTGGACATCGGTTCTCCTTTTCACATTTCATAACTGATGACAAATAGTTAATCACTGGAGGAGATTAAGTAGCTTTAAAGGTGTGGGAATGTGTTCGTGTTTAACTGAACTTCAGTCTTGTCATCTCTTCTAAAGAGGGCAAACGAGAGAAGATCAATGAGTTGTTGAAATATATTGAAGAGCGACTGCATACCCTAGAGGAGGAGAAAGAAGAGCTGGCCCAGTACCAGAAATGGGATAAAATGAGGAGAGCATTAGAATACACCATTTATAATCAGGAGCTTAATGAGACCCGAGCTAAGCTTGATGAGGTAAAATATCTTGGGTAATACAAAAATATAACATCATCTGTTGATTTACTTTTTGCCAACATCTCCTTACATTCCTGTGTAGAATCCTGTCAATATTCTTCACTAATTTAACAAATTATTTCTTTATGGAACTACTACTAAAACAGAATCTTGCTACTAAGCTATTGGTGATATTTCTGTACAGCTTTCTGCCAAACGAGAGACAAGTGGAGAGAAATCCAGGCAGCTGAGAGATGCACAGCAAGATGCTAGAGATAAAATGGAGGTAAAAATAGTTTTAAGAAGGGCTCTCCAGCAGTGTGTTTTGCTTTGTGGGTGGTTTTTTAGAGGGGTAGGGAAGGAAGGGGGAAATCTCTAAAACCATTTTCATTTCTATTTTATGCTTTCATTCCATTTGGAAAAGGAGTAGTTTTTCACACTTCTAGTGTATATTGATCTATATAATAATCTTGAGTTTTGACAGATACTGAAATGTTCATGCAGTGTTTAAGATGCTACATTCTTAAATTTGCATAGGAAATAGAACGGCAAGTTCGAGAACTGAAGACAAAGATTTCAGCAATGAAAGAAGAGAAAGAACAACTCAGTGCTGAAAGACAGGAGCAGATTAAACAGAGGACTAAATTAGAGCTGAAGGCTAAAGACCTGCAGGATGAATTAGCTGGCAATAGTGAACAGAGGGTATGTAACAGTGAAGTCTTAAAATGTCATTGGCACAAGGTAGCATACCTGCATGTTGAAGTTCTGTTTTTTAGGCTGCGGCCTTTTATTTTCTAAGGTTTGCTGGACAAGTATCTTAGTTTTTTGTGATGTCTTTAGTGTGCTTTTAGGGGATATAAACACAGACTCCTGTGTTATGATCCTTTATCATCCTGCATGTTCCAAAATCAAGCACCTATAATTCTCTTGATCTTAATTGCTCCAAGTATTGGGAAGGAGGGTTTTGTTTGTAGCACTAATTTGAACTTGGTTATTTGGCCCATACAGATCTTCCTTGCTTGCATAGTTTAGCTTCTTCTGAATGCTTCATTTCATCCCTCTTTACTGTCCTGATTGGAACTGAATTAACTTCTGTTAAGTGTTGAAACAGTGTCGTATCAGATAAGCAATGGCATATTGCAATCTTAAATTATTCTTGAAGTGTGTATTTATCTAATAATGCAGTTCCTGATATTATCTAACTATAAATACTACTTTGTTTGACTTTCAGAAAAGACTGTTAAAAGAGAGGCAAAAGCTTCTTGAGAAAATCGAGGAGAAGCAGAAAGAATTAGCAGAAACGGAGCCAAAATTCAACAGTGTAAAAGAAAAAGAAGAGAGGGGAATTGCTAGGTCTGTGGCATTCTACAATTGGGGGGTGTGTCAAAGCATTTTAATGAAAAATAAAATAAAAAAAAAACCACAACAGCCCCAAGATACTGTCATTGCTGTCCATATGTGCAATTAACTCTTGTTGTTGCAAGAGAATGCAGTAGTTATTTGGACTTACAGATGGTCTGTAAAAAGCCTCCTTTATTGTTGGGTGGAACATTTGGTGGAATTTTTAAGCTTAACCACTCTTGGGGGCTATTGTTGAATTCTTGTTTTGTGAAGTCTTCTGGGTGATTTTATTGTTTATAACATGATCTTTTTGTTACTGATCTGGTGCTTAAATTTTAGCCTGGTTTGAGATTTTTGAAATTTCTTATGGTAATTCTTAATGCTTGCTCTTAAGTTCAAAATTTCTTTATAATACAGCATGTCTTTCCCTTCTCAAAATAGACTTGCACAGGCTACGCAGGAAAGAACAGATCTTTACGCAAAACAAGGTCGAGGAAGCCAGTTTACTTCCAAAGAAGAAAGGGATAAGTGGATAAAGAAAGAACTGAAGTCTTTAGATCAAGCTATCAATGACAAGAAGCGGCAGATTGCAGCTATACACAAGGATTTAGAGGATACAGAGGCAAACAAGGAGAAAAATTTGGAGCAGTACAGTGTAAGTTTTCGGCTTATTTTGCCATATTCTTGAGAGTAGGCTTAAACACCCAGTTAATCTTGGACTATTAGACTTCAGTGTCTATTTATAAGGAAGATGAGACTTTCTGGTTGGGTGTGGTCTCTTAAAATGTATTGTTGAAAACGTCTGCAGATAAACTCAAAACTCCCCTTAACACTGCATCTACCTTCACTCTATATGTTGGTTTTCTTGTATTTTCCCCAAAGTGTTTGGCCTGAGTTTTCAGGAAGAGACTTAAATTTACCTTGTTCTTGTCTGTGTTGAACATGGCTATTTCATATAACAATTTGTTGCATTTATATAGAGTTCTGCCTTGGTTGTTTTCACTCTGTTTTCCCTAAACAGATGATCTTTTAAACTGTGCTGCAAATACTGCACCTTTGCACCACATTTGCAGCTGGTTAGAAGTTGCATTCTTATCTATGTTAGTATTATCACAGTATTATCTGCATAACTTTTAGATTTTAATTTGCATTCAGAAACAGATCTTGCACTATACATACAGCAGTACAATCCAAAAACATCACTCCTGCTAGGAGCTACAGGAATGAAAATCCCTGCATGTAAAGTGGGAGAGCATCCAGTGGCAATGCTGCTACCCTGCATGTGCTGATAGATGCTGTTCTTGGTCTTCGTGTAATACATCTGCCGAAATCAAGGATCAGCCTGAAAAAATGTAGGAATGTAGTTGTACAAAGACAATGGGGTTCTACTAAAATTCTTTTTGGATGGGGCCCACCTTAGCCAAGTAATGATTCTCTTGAGTTGGTGAATGAAAGAAATGGTATTTACCACTGACTGTTTGTATTGTACTGCTCAATAGGAATTCTGTAGAATTCAAGAGATTAAATTTGAGGTGGCCTTTGGTTCCTTTTATAAACATGTCTTGGTTTTCTCCTCCTTAAGGAAGGTTGATTTATGCTTATTCTAAGAGTTGTATAGCTTTTCTTGCTGCCGAAAGGGGAGGTGTCTTGGGTGAACATGACAGAAAGCTTGCAAAGTTAGCCTGGTCAGTACTGTTGGAGAGCTGGCTAAGATTTTTGACTAATAGTAGTACGGTGTGGTACACAAGACTAGTATGTATGTTCTTATAACAGATGTTGTTTCAGAGCATCATTGTGTATAGCAAACATGGTAGTTACTGTTTTGATTCAGTTTCTTACTGTGACTTACAGTGAGCCATTTCACTGTAATACCCAGATGCACAGTTCAACTCAGTACCTGCCTTGCAGTCTACTTGATAACTGTACCTGGTTACTGCTTCCTTAAAAAGATGTATTTATTCCTAGTGCTTTTGCAATTTGTAAATTGGTTAAAATGCTTGTAGGAATTGTTTCTGAATTTTTAGTGATTTAGTACTGAATGACTTTTGAACACAGCTGTAGTTCCATGCTGTTCTGTTCTTTGTGTTAGAAACTGGACCAGGATCTTAATGAAGTGAAGGCTCGTGTTGAAGAACTGGACAGAAAATACTATGAAGTGAAAAATAAAAAGGATGAACTACAGAGCGAAAGAAAGTTAGTAATTAATTGAAATATGTCTGAATCTCACTTAATGTGAAGGACCCCAACTGTGTAGTTGTTAATATGGCATGTAGGTATGTTTTTTCAATACAGCCATGTATGAACTCCTGCACTTCGCCTCCCTGTTAGATTAGCAGTCTTCGGGAATAATAAAAAAAATATTCAGACTTCATTTACACTTCAAATACTTGAATTATTTTTGTTCTGTAGTTATCTATGGAGGGAAGAGAATGCAGAACAACAAGCTCTTGCCGCAAAGCGGGAGGATTTAGAAAAGAAACAGCAGCTTCTCAGGGCAGCAACAGGAAAGGTAAGATACCTTGTATTTGAGAATTCCTTGTGGAAGCGTCTCTCATTCTTAAAGGACAAGTCAGAGTAGTATCTGAAAGATATGACAGTTACTTCTTTTGGTTATGATCTTACTGTCATAATTAAGATGGACAAATTATATTTGTAAGTGGAACTTTTCAAATATTTATAGCTCTAAAAGTACTTGGAAATCAGTTACGTAAGGTCAAGGTAACTGAGGAGAGGTAAGGAGACCAGGGAGAAATGGAGTACTTCTAAAATTTCTTATATCTTTGTGCTTTTTTAAAGCAAAGACCCTGAAAAGTGGCAGACTGAAATATATGTATTAGGTATGTCCCGTTGGAGCTGTAGGTTAGTGTGCAGGAACTTGGTGAAAAAGAGGGTTATGATTTTCACAGAGTTCAAGTTAGAGGTAAAATGGATATTAGTTCTACATCTTTTAGTTGCAGTTAATATATAACAACTCAATAATGAGTTTTATTTTAACAGGCCATTCTGAATGGTATAGACAGCATAAATAAAGTTTTGGAGCACTTCCGTCGAAAGGGCATAAACCAGCATGTTCTAAATGGCTATCATGGCATTGTGATGAATAACTTCGAGTGCGAACCAGCTTTTTACACCTGTGTTGAAGTTACTGCAGGGAACAGGTAATTACATGCTCCTTATTGTTACTTAAGTTAAAGCAGCTGCAGTATTACAATTTAGTCATTGGTGCCAGTTGCTACTTAAAGTTTTATTCTTGGAACTTGAGATTTCATCCTTTTTTTTTTGGTCAAAGTACCATCTATATAGCATGATCAAACGGCTACTCCAAGAATGAACTAAGGAGAATTCTGGATATTTAAAAATTAATCCTAGCTGCTCTTGATCTTGTCCAAAAAAACCCTAAAACAAAACCACACAAAGACCCCATAGAAAGGCCCCAGACCCACACTCATGACACTTACCAGAAGGATTGGTGGTAAGGCTGAGCTATATTGAATGAAGTGGATGGCATCTTCTGGCTTTGAGAACTCCACAGTAAGCAATGCTCATGTTTCAATGATAACAATCGATAAGAATTATTTCACTTACGCTAGAAAACCTCATGGATGAGGATAGTCTCTAAACTGCCAAAACCTGCTATTGAAAAGCTATCTGAAAAGATGTTGAGTGTTAACAAGTTTGTGTAGTGTGTGTTCTAGAAGTAGTAAGTGCCTCATGGGTGACCCACCACTTCCTGCAGCACCTGACACTTCAAATTAATTTAAATTATCTTTGTGTGTGATCGGTCCCCTGTTCTGATTCATGAGTAGTCATACAAATTCTTGTTCTGATGACATGTAGATAGTGGCATAAGGGCAGGAAAAAGGACAGAGGCATAAGATGCAGACTCTGTAACTCCATTCAAAGAGGGCTGAATACTGCATATTGAAATGCCATGGAGGACGGAGGTTTGCAGCTGAACTGAAAAAGACTGTGTACACAGTGACACTGTACGCATGTTGAGGTGCTCATGTGACTGGAGGGTGGAATTTAAAATTCTTCACTGATTCAATTTTAATGAAGGTGGATGGAGTGTATCCGCTTGCTTATTCTAAGGCACAGACTTGAAGAGAAAATGCAATGCAGCTTTATATTGATGTGTTATTTAATGGTACTTGCATGCTTATTGTTCTCATACAAATATATTAGTGCTTTTAGCACAGTAAAGTTTTGCTTATTTGCTGGGCTTGTTAATTAGGTTGTTCTATCACATTGTGGACTCCGATGAGGTCAGTACAAAGATCCTAATGGAATTTAACAAAATGAACCTTCCTGGAGAAGTTACTTTCCTCCCTCTGAACAAGCTGGATGTTAGAGATACTGCTTATCCCGAGACTAATGTGAGTTAGAGTTGCTTTTGAACCTTCCTCTACTTCATAACTCTAAAGCCTTGTACTTTGAGTTGTTTGTATATATTGCTTATTGCCCACTGTCTGCTGTTGAATGTCTGCTATTAAATACTACTTCTAACGTATGCTTCTCAACATAAACCTCTGTTAAAGGAAAATACTTGCTTTCCTACCAGCTATTTGCTCTCTAAAAGCTTAACTTCACCTTACAAGTAAAGAGGCGATAATAGAAAGAAGTAGAATTTTATTGTAACCCATATTGTATTCCTCAGATAAATGCAGGAAAAAATAAATGGGAAGCAGTCAGACTTGTACTGTGCTTATTTTTGGGAGGATTTCACTAGTAAAACTGTGTTTGTGTCCTGCTTTCTACAGAAGAGAATTTTTTGGAGGAAAAAGATTTTACTGCCAATTTGATACCTACCTTGTTTCAGTAGCAATTTAATACTAGGATGAGATTCCTAGTAGGCTCTTAGTTGACTTGAGGCTCAAGCCTAGCTGTTAAGAGCTAAAATGGCAAAATCTTGCACTTGATTTCCATAGTGTGTTCATGTGTTTGTCTTTGGAATGTTCAGTCAGTGTGTCATCCTTCTACCAACTGACAGCTGTTTATTTCCAAAGTGTCATTCACAGTATTGTGCTTTGAGTTCAGGGTGTTCAGGGTTTGACAACCTGTATGTAAATGATTATATACACAGCTCCAGAAGTCTTTATTTTAGAAATTTATTGATTGTGAAGCCCATTCTAATAGTCAGTGAATTTTAGATATGTTAAACCTTTAGAAATTCTTGTTACAAGGCTAGAGTTTATTCTATTTTTACTCTTGATGGTAGTCTCTTTTCTCCAGGGCTCTCTTAAATTCTGTGTGTGAACTATTGCAATATACGTGCTGTATTTTTTTCAAAATGTTCTTCTCATGAAAATCACTGTCACTTCAGGATGCTATTCCTATGATCAGTAAGCTGAGATACAACCCAAGATTTGACAAAGCTTTCAAACATGTTTTTGGAAAGACTCTAATTTGTCGTAGCATGGAAGTGTCCACCCAGCTGGCCAGAGCTTTCACTATGGATTGTATTACTCTGGAAGGTAAATACTCCAATTTTATAAGTTATTGTAAGAATGGGATCCCTGGAATGTGAGGCTCATTAAACATGGTCTGTTAGTGTTGTCAAAATAAGATTATTTTAAATAATAGTATATTTGACTGATGTACAGGGTTGCACTTGGTTAAGTACAGTGCTTAAAAAATACAAAATTTCTCCACAAGCCACTGAATTTTCTATGATCTAAAAGTTTGTAGCTATGTATCTTCATCCTGAGACTTGTAAAGCAGGTTAGGTTTGTATTCGTCCAGTTTGTTTTATCCAATTTAAAAGGTGTTCATTTTCCTGGTGTATTTGTGGTGTTTTCCACGAACTTAAACCCAGTGTTCAGGGTGTGAATGTACAGCCTTAAGTACTGGTAAGTGCTAGGTGAATTCTTTTGTGTACCAGACACATTACATGTTATGTTCTCTGAACTATATATTTTGTTAATTACCTGTTCTTGGAGAGCAGATTCCCTGCAGGTTTACTGTTGTCTTTTTGTCTCTTAAAGTAATTCTGAAAAAACTCTTAAGGATGTCTGAGGAAGAAATGATTGATTTTTCAGTAAGTGTACTCTACAAGCCAGGGATGCTGATAATTACTTAGCCTCTGTTTTTGTTTTCTCTCTTACAGAAGATCTGAGATTTTTTTTGTAAACTGGTAGTGCTAGGTATCTGCATTTTTCCCTTAGAAGTGTTTTTTTTCCTTCAAGCTGCATGGTTTTAGAAGTTAATAAGAACAAACAAACAAAAAAGTTTGCGAATACTTAAAGAAGATCATAGCAAGCTGTGGTCTGGAGAAAGGAAATTCTCTTTAAATTGAATACAGAAATAAACACTTCCCTAATTACTGTAAACACACATACATGATTCCTGATACTGATGCAGCAGTTCTGTAGGTTAGTTGAAATGCCCTAATCTGCTAAACTGTATTGTAGCAACTGCTCTGAATGTCGTGGAGAGCACATAGCATGCAGCTTATAGTCTCGCTCTGTTACGCTTTTAGGTGATCAGGTCAGCCATCGTGGTGCTTTGACTGGAGGTTATTATGACACAAGGAAATCTCGGCTTGAATTGCAAAAAGATGTTAGAAAGGCAGAAGAAGAACTTGGTGAACTTGAAGCAAAGCTGAATGAAAACTTACGCAGAAACATTGAAAATATCCTTTTGTTCTTGGGGAAAGGTAGTGTGATGAGAAAGCTTTTGTTACAGTAATAGATGAAAAACAGGAGACTAGTATAATGTTACATATTAGCTGTAGCATTTGTTTTGACTGTTACTTGTGCAACCTGGTTCTATACCTTACCATAGGGATTTTAGTAACAAATCAGTGGTAAAACAAACAAACAAACCCTCTATGTGAAAGTTGGTGTACAGCCAGTGAAAATAACAGGTTTTAAAACATATCCATTGTTCATGTACCTGAATTGCTTTTAAAATGGCTTTTAGATCAATTCAACTAGCTAAGAAATAGTTTCTATACCACTGCTGTTAATTTTTTGGTAAAATTTCCATACTGGGGAAACTTGACTGAAAAACAGTAATTGAAGCACACCTTGTCCAATAGTTCGCTTTGGAGAGCGACTGGCATTGTAGGCTTCAGGGAAAAGGAGCTCTAGTAATCTGTCCCGTTAAAATTTGATCTTGATCTTAAAAGCTGGAGAACGGGGTTAAACCCCAAACTTCGAGGCTTTCTATTCCTTTTGGAGTTTGTTGTAATAACAGCTATAACCAGATATTCTTGTTAATCTTCACTGCCTCTTCTGACTCATGCTATATTTTTAGTACTGGTGTCCTGAATTGGTGTGTTACATAGCCCACTTATGCTGTGGGGAGGAGATGTAGAGCCTTATAATATGATAAAGCTCTGAGCTGTGTGACAGTCTTGGCCTTCTCAGTGTCTTTGTATGAAAAGTCAAGTAACTGTCACCTTTTTCTCTAACCTCTTTAATACTACAGTGTCCTCTTGAGATCCAATATCTAGAATTCGGAGTGGGGGAGGCTTATACAATTTTCTTCTGTCCTTTGAACTGAACTGCTCTGTTTTTTGACCTGCATTAGAGACATTTTTGAGGCAGCAGATAAGCAGAACACTGAAGCCTGTGCTTAGACCCACGGCTGACTAGCAAAACTTTAAAAGTATGTACCTATGTCTTGTTAAGTCAGTGGAAGAATATCGAAATGGTCTGTTAAACATGACTTAAATAGACTGAATCTGCCAACTGGCTTTACATGCACCATTGATAAGGAACGTCTTTCACCCTTCTTGTTACCAGTAAGCAAATGTGCAGGACTCAATTTGTGTGTCTGCAATTAAGTGTGGCGTTTTCTCCTTCCTTACATCTTTTTTAAACTACAAATGTGTAGGCATATGGTTTAAAAGGGTTTGTGCAGAAACTAACTTTAACACTAATCCCATTGTGCATTGTACAGGTAGCCTGCTTTTTGTAACTAGGAATGGGAGCCTGAATTCCTGCTGCTTGTAGTTAAATGCCCCAGTTACCTGTTGGACCCTTTGGTTTCAGTATAACTTAACTGGGACTACTGTTTTGGAACTTTTTTGCTATCATTCAAGTCAAAATTTTGAGGCCTGGGTTTATTTCCGAGGAGGGATCTATAGGGGGCGTAGGTAGAGTGCTCATCTAACTGATAGTAATTCTGTGTGGTGTATCCTTCAGCTGTGGTAGATCAGTGACTGCAATAAGAGCTGTTACTGCAGTCTGACAGTAACTTTTAGAACATACCACAAACAGACCTCTGTTTTGAAAGTTAAATATCCATTCCTTCTAGCTTTCTGTTCTGTAGCTGTCAGGTTTCCCAGAACATTATGTAGTGAAGTGTTTCACTGTAACCTTTGCTTAGGGGAACTAAATAATTCTTAGGATATTTAAGTTGATGTCATGTAAAGTGTACATTGTAGTAGGAGTAACGTGATGTTAGCAATAAATATAAATTAAAACAGAATCCCCTGCAAGCCCTGCACTGTGACTTAAGCCATTATATCAAAATTAGCATGAACAAATGACACTTTTTGCCTCACACTTGAGTATGGAATATTTGTACTGTTCTAATATTTGTATTTAAATGTAGGCATCTGCTCTTCTGTATTTTGTAAGATCTGAGTTTTCGTTACCAGTTCAAATGTATGTCTGTTCTGAGTGCCATGTTGTAAAATTAACAGCTGAATGATGCTTTCCTCATTTGCTCTTGGTGTTGATAAGGTTGCTCAAGTTGCTTTTGTTGATGGTTCTTGATTTCCTCTGTACAACTGAATATTTTGGTTTTGTGGGGTTTTTTGTTTGTTTTATTTGGACAGCAGGTGAATATGCCAAACAGAATAAAAATTGGAAGGTACTACTAGGTATAAAATGCCTTTTAAAACAAGAACAGTTTTCCTTAGCCCACGGTATGGATTAATAATGAGATTGACCAGCTAATGAACCAAATGCAGCAAATTGAGACACAGCAGAGAAAGTTCAAAGCCTCTCGAGACAGTATTTTGTCAGAGATGAAAATGCTGAAGGAGAAGAGGCAGCAGTCTGAAAAGACATTTATGCCTAAGGTATAGTATGAGCATATTGAAAGCTATTACTGTTTTTATATTGTTTCATTAGTATTACTGATAAACCTTCCTTCCTTTCTGCTTAACATCATAGTATGAAATATGAAGAGATCACTAGAAATATGTCACAAATATTTTCATGTAAAAAAAGGTGAAATTCATATCAATGAGGAATGATTCTGTCTAATCTATTCCATAGCAACGCAGTTTGCAGAGCTTGGAGGCAAGCTTACATGCTATGGAGTCAACCAGGGAATCACTAAAAGCAGAACTGGGGACTGATTTGTTGTCTCAGCTGAGTCTTGAAGACCAGAAACGTGTGGATGCTCTTAATGATGAAATTCGACAATTACAGCAAGTAAGGAAATGAAAATGTCTTACCATTAAATGTGGTACCTTCCTTCCCAATAAACTTACTTTTGGCCCTTTGTATGAAAAGTCACTTACAATGAAATGCTATTTTAATTACACTATATTCATCAGTAGTAGGTAGGCAGGCATGTTTGGTGTTTTTTCATCTGCAAAGTGTATTTGCTTGTTCTCAAACGCTCGGCAAATTTTACTAGCTATATTGTGTGAGGATGATGACTGTTTGTTGGAATCATCAGTTTCCTTGGCCCTGCTCTTGGACTTTACAAGGAAAAATACCAAATGCATGTAATCTGAAAGGAATGATGCACAGCGTGGGGAAAATAAAAATATTCCTTTAAGCATGTAGTAGATGAGATAAAAACTGAGGTTTTGCCTGACACCCATGTTGTTGAAAAAAATGCTGCTACTTAAGGATACTTTCTAAAGATCTTCTGGGCTTAAGAATTGGATTAAAATACTAGCACTGTTTAAGAAACTTACTGATTTGTATGGTTGACTTTTACACTAGACAGCTGAAAAAATATTTACTGTTTGGTTCTTTCTGCCTGTTAAAATTAGAACAACAGTCCAGAGAATTGTGTAGTAGTTTAGTACAAAGTTGTGTGAAGAGTGTGTTTGTCTTTTTTTTAAAAGGGAAAAAATAGCTGTTTAGAAGTCAGTTACGGCAATTAACATACTCTTTTTTTTTTTTTTTTTTTTTTAGGAAAACAGACAGCTTTTGAATGAGAGAATTAAACTAGAAGGCATAATCACAAGAGTTGAAACATATCTGAATGAGAATCTGAGAAAACGCTTGGACCAAGTGGAACAAGTAAGAATTTTCTTAAATGTACTTTTGCAGTCTGTTTTTGGTTTATTTCCAGGGCTTTAATGTATTAATCATTTGATAAAATGCTCATTTATTACCCTGTATTATCTGTGGTGGGTTTTGCTTCCCTATAGCCAAGCTAAGGGTTTTACTTAAATTTCAGCACAGTATTTTAGGCATATGAATTTTTGACAGATATCCTACTCTAAATACACAGCCTGTGTATGAATAGGGCCATCATAATGGCAGATGTGATTGAAAAATCTAACTATTCTCTAAAACTTTAAAATATTGAATACAATTATATGTAGAGTAGCAGAAGGTAACTTGTTTGTCTGGCTTATACTTTTGTTCCCTTCCATGCTGAAGCTTGGTGGTATTAACTTTGTCCCATAGGAACTGAATGAGCTACGAGAAACAGAAGGTGGCACGGTTCTTACTGCCACAACATCGGAACTTGAGGCTATCAACAAACGAGTGAAAGATACACTGGCACGGTCAGATGGTTGGTAGCATCACTTTTTCAAAGTAAAATATCCAGGGTTTTTAAAGTTCACACATTTCATATTATGGTCTATTTCTAAACCAAATATGATAAGTAATCATTAATTTCAAATATGCTGTAGTAGTTGCATAGTATGTAGCAGATTTTTGGAACTTAGTCCAAAAGATAAATGAACCAGGATTTTGTGCATGTTGTACATAAATTAGTGTCCACAATTGCACACACTGTAATACCAGTCAGTATGTGTTGGCAATAAGACTTCTGGCTTCAGGGCATAGTACTTTTGAAGGTGCCTTCATACAAGCATGATCTTGTATAGTTGTGCTTGAATTTTGTCTAACCTGTCTAAACCTAAGTTGCCCTCAAAGAGGAAATAGCATCTGTATGGCTCAAACTTTTTTTGCTTCCTTTCTAGACTTCAAGAATATGATTGTAGTATGTTTAAGGTTTTTTTTAAAGCCTCACAGGGAAGGAGAGAGGTATTTTCAACTTTTTGTCTTAAAGTTAACTTCCTACTCCCTAACAGATCTTTTCTTTAGATTATCTCTTTGTTTCATAAATACTTGACTGGATGATTGCTGATTTTATGCCAGCATGTAAGACTAACCACTTCGGGTTTTGTGCTCTCTTCCAATATCTCAGATCTGGATAATTCTATTGACAAAACAGAAGCAGGAATTAAAGAGCTTCAAAAGAGCATGGAACGCTGGAAGAACATGGAAAAAGAGCATATGGATGCCATTAATCATGATACAAAAGAACTTGAAAAAATGACTAACAGGCAAGGCATGCTCCTCAAGAAGAAGGAGGAATGCATGAAGAAAATCCGAGAGTTGGGTTCACTTCCACAGGAGGCTTTTGAAAAGTATCAGACTTTAAGTTTAAAGCAGGTAATAAGTGTGCTTGGTTTCATGTTTCATGACCTGAAATACTAGCGTCCTGTACATCTGGAGTGTCAAATGTGGCTAGAATTGCAAGTCACTTTGGTATGTTAATATTTTCTATTTACAGTTATTCCGGAAACTGGAGCAGTGTAATACAGAACTGAAGAAATACAGTCACGTTAATAAAAAAGCTTTAGATCAATTTGTGAATTTCTCAGAGCAGAAGGAAAAATTGATAAAAAGACAAGAGGAACTGGATAGGGGGTACAAATCCATCATGGAGCTGATGAATGTCCTTGAGCTCAGGAAGTACGAGGCTATTCAGCTGACTTTCAAACAGGTAACAAAATGGCAACAATTAAAAAGACACTGGTGCTGAAATCGTCCCATTATGTAGCAGCTATATGGGAAGAAGCAGATATTTATTATATCTATAATGGTAGAAGGCAGTATCGTGTAACTTGAGGTTTGAGGGGCATTTAAATACTGAAAAGGAAACAGGCTAGCATTTTAAATAGGTGCTCATCTTGGTTGTATTACAACTCTAGCTTTTAAACATCTGAACTTCTTAAACCCTTTCTGGTGAATCTCTACTACATACAACCCTTTCTGGGGAATGTCTGGTAATAAACTCTGCACCAAATTCATTCTTCAGATTTGGTGACAGTAATTCCTAATGTTAACAAAGGATCTTAACTACGAATTATGTGAAGTCTTCTCTTAAAAAATCATTTTCCTAACCGAGATCTCATCTGAAGTTTTCTGAAATCAGTAATAGTTGCTTTTGCTGTTGTTCTACATTCCAATTCTACCATTGAAAAATTTGAAAATTCTTATACCACAAGAACAGTTGGCTTAGATGTGTTGAACCAAGCTCTGCATAGCATATGTTTCTCACTTCTACTTGTGCTTATGAATGAATGTGGATCTGCTTTGAAGCAGGTACTTACTTTGATCATGCAAAAAGAGTTGTCATCTGCAATTTACTTCATTATGTAAAAATGAGCTGGTGTATTGACTTTCTCTTTCAGGTGTCAAAAAATTTCAGTGAAGTATTCCAGAAGTTAGTTCCTGGTGGCAAGGCCACGTTAGTAATGAAGAAAGGAGATGTGGAGGGTAGTCAGTCCCAGGATGAAGGTGAAGGCAGCACTGAGAGTGAAAGGGGATCGGGATCTCAGAGCAGCGTTCCATCCGTAGACCAGTTCACTGGAGTTGGCATAAGGGTAAAGAGAATATTTTATTTCAATACTCAGCATATTCATTGCCTTTCAACTACGTTTTCAAAAGACAATGTTTAATTGGTCTTATTTACTGTAATGGTAAGTGATGATATGGTTTAGTATTTTGAAATTGTCTTGCTGTTGCATTGTTTTCTTAGGTATCGTTCACAGGGAAGCAGGGTGAAATGAGAGAAATGCAGCAACTTTCAGGTGGACAGAAATCCTTAGTGGCCCTAGCCCTGATATTTGCTATCCAGAAATGTGATCCAGCTCCATTTTACTTGTTTGATGAAATCGACCAAGCCTTGGATGCTCAGCACAGAAAAGCTGTTTCAGGTAACTGTCTACTTTTATTCTTCATTGTGGTTGAAGGTGATAGTCTGTCTTCTTATCCCTGATGTTTAAGAGAAAAGCTTTTAATCATAAAGGCACATTTTTCTTTATATCTCCATGTGTGTTAGAATGTGACTTTTGTGCCTTCTAAAACCAAACTCACGAAAGCTTCAGGTAGAAGCTCTGATGTCCACTATGTCTAAAGGGTTTCCTTACTACACGTAAGTGTGGTGGAAATAGTCCTGTTTTGAAGTGTAGTTTGATTTTAAAAATAAACTTTTAGCTCGTTGCATTGTTGAAGCACTCACTCTTGATTTGCAGCTGATTTGCTTTCTTGATTTGCAGTTTCTGTTTTGTTTTTTAAGAAAGTTATGTATTGACCAAAACCTCATTTTGAATAATGAATAGCAAACTCTTAGCCTGTCTCCTATTACCCTGTCCTGCTTTGAAAAGATTGCATTAATAAAAAATTGTGTTCATTTTTTAGATATGATTATGGAACTAGCTGAACATGCTCAGTTTATTACAACAACTTTCAGGCCTGAACTGCTTGAGTCAGCTGACAAGTTCTATGGTGTGAAATTCAGAAACAAGGTAAATAATATACTTTAGTTATGGTGTTTACCGAGAACCTTATTAAGTTGTGCATTTGAGGCTCAACTTGAAAGTCTAGTTGAATGTGAATTAATCTTATTTCGGTGATGGGTTTCTACTTAAATCACAGTCTTGCATAAAAATTATCTCCTTCCTGAGGAAGTATTTACATATCTGCAGATGTCCCATGTCATGTTCTTTAGAGGGAGATCAGAAGTTGATTATAGGCCTGTTGCTGAGTCCTGGAGCTTTCAGAAATAAGTCTGTCTTATTCTGCAGGTGGTACTGTAGTAACTGTATGCTTTTTGTTCCACCAGGTTAGTCATATTGATGTGATCACAGCAGAAATGGCCAAAGACTTCGTGGAAGATGACACCACGCATGGTTAAATGAAATTGTACTTAGAGCTTGTTTGGAAGATGTTTATAGTGCTATGTTTATGCCAGGGACCTGTAAATTTAAAATATAAACTATTTCGTCCTTGTTAAAAATAGTTTTTGAACATACATTTTAACCAAGACCCCAGAAGGCTTAGTTTCAAAGGAGCTTGAGTATCCATTTGAGTCTCTGTTGCTGTATTTTATAAGATAATTGTTAATGTTACCTTTATACAGTACCCGTAGTTCGGAAATTTTATTCTCTTCCCTCAAATCTTTTGTAAAGTGTCTGTTGCTGTTTTAAAGCTTTTCAGAAAGTGCTAGCTATTCCTTCTTAAGTATAATTTTATCATTTTTATTGCCTCACATGGTTTTTTTTAATGGCTTCTATTAAAATGATTGGTTTTATCGCTGTAACTTGTGCACATTAAGTTTTTTGTTTATATTTTTTTTCTTCAGAGTATTCTGAAATGGAGTAAACATTATTTGTTCCTATTAGAGCTGCATATGTCAGAACTATGAGAGAGCCATTCTCTTTTCCCCCCCCTTTTTCACATTGCCAGTGACAGGAGCAAAACACCCCAAATCTGTGCTTGCCCAAACGCATGGTGTTCTAGTTATTGAACTGGGGAAAAAGGTATCAGAAGATACTGAGAAGTTCAAAAAGATGCTAGGACTGTATCAAGACAAATTGCAGCCCCTTCTCTTCCCTGCGCGCCCCCCCCCCCGCCCCCCATACCCTGGCCAGTGTAACCATTCTTCCATCTTATCCCCTCAGCATAAGATGGATATGAGACCAGCATAATTTGAGCCAAGTGACAGTCACCAGTCAAAAAGTGAATATCTTCCTACTGTCTAGGCTCTTGGCAAAGGGGTATTGAATAATTTGATGTGTTATTCTGGAAAACTTAGGTTTTTACCATAAACTGCATATTTCTTAAATAGCAAAGCAGCAGTAAAAACAAAATCAGTTGGTGTTACAGTAATATATAGTAAAAAAAAAAAAGTTAAGCAATACCTTATGCCACTTTAAATAGTGCAGTGAGAAACAGTGAACTTGTATACTGCATTTACTCTGTAGGCTACTTTAAACAAAGAGGAGACTAAAGCTGTCTGATCAGTTTTCATCTGCAAGCACACCTACTCCCCACTGAGAACTCCAGGAAGTGCAGGAAAGGAGAGCATGAGCTGATTGCAAGTCTCCTGACCTGAGGAGTGCGTATACTTGCTGTGCAAGGCAGGGTAAGAGAATACCAAAGTTTGTCCTTAGTAACTTCCCCAGGGAGTGATAATCATGTAGGGAGTTACCTTCAGTAAGTTTAAGCCAGAAGGAGGCTGATGATGCACCTGATACAGCAAAGCTTTCTGTAGTTCTAGGGAGGCACTGGCTACAATGTAGACTTCTCTCAGTGGAGGCACGGAGGGTACAAAACATGAAACAAACTCTTGAAGCCAAAGTAACCCAAACACCCGCAAAATTTTCAGCGTGCAAATAGACTTTATATTTGAGAACAGTGAGGAATTTGAAATTTGTCCTCTGCATACAGAGCTCTGAAATATGCTACAGAGCAAAGCATTCCTCAGTTATTCACAGGTGAGACAAGTGCTTTCAAAGTCCACAGAAGAACCTAGCCACAGCTTCATACCTAAGGTTACTGACTTCATGCAGCTTGATCCAGTGCATGCAAGGACACACTTGAAATGTCTGTAATCTATGACCATCAGATGTGTAACTCGCCTGTGGTAACAGCAGGCTGTGCTCAGCTAACTCATTAGGTTTGCCAGTGATAGGGCATCAGCTTGACAGTTGGTTGTTTGAGTTTTGGAAGAGATAAGCAGCTCATAGGCCAGTAAGCTAATTACTGTGCTTATTAAGAAGCGTCATACTATATCCAAGACTGATAATGAATTTTACCAAATCTCATTAAAGTGAGAGTTTATTAGTAGAGGGGTTTTTTTGTGGGACTTTTTTTCGTACAGTGCTCAGCATAATGGAGCTGAATAACTTGAGTAATTTCAGCTGTGTTAAGAATTTACTTCTGTGTTGAGTCTAGCATTAAGTTGGTTATTGAGCACAGTAGGAAAATGGGTAGCTAGCAAGCTGGTGGAAACAACTGAATACTGGGTTGATGCTATGCAGGGTAAGAATAGACAAGCCTTTAGCTACCACTTCAGTGTCTTGTCTGCTGAAGACCAAGGTTAGAACTACTTGCACAAAACTTGGGAGACTTATCAAGACTTTTAGAATCCTTTTTCAAAGTAAGTTTGGGGTGGTGGTGGTTGTTTTGTTTAAACCTAAATCACTAAACTTTAAAAATGCCATTTTTGAAGGACAGAATAGAGAGGCTAATTTCTAAGTCGACACCTTTTTTCCTGTGAGCATACCCCTTCCCACATGCTCATTCTCAGTGCTGTGATCCCTCTCTGCTGTGCTGCTGCATACTGCAAGAGTGAAAAACTTAATGGCATCAGTTCTTTCACCTGGTTCACTGTGTTACTAGTAATGCTGGCATGCAGGGGACTGGAGTGGGAAAGGCTGAAATGCTCACACAGCACCTCTTCCGGATGTTAAAGCACAGCCTTTGAGTGGTGGTGCAGATGCCCCTACAGCAAGCTTGGGTTGCCAAGTTAAAAGCTACGGAATTGAAGAGAGCCTCAAATGGGTGTAGCAAGGTAGGTTATTTAGCAAAATCCATACCAGCTCACTACATTGGAAAATAAATTGTGTGAGAGAGAACTGTGTGGAAGTAGGAAACCCAACCTCATCTCTTGCTGTATGTTTTAAGGAAAGTCCTTGTACAAAGGAGGAAGAATTATCTTGATAAGTTGCCAGTACCTACAACCTAAAGGAGGATTTCAGTTTTCCCAGCCAGGTTTTGGCTGTGCTTATGGTCAGGAGTGGCAGAAAAGTTTGTTGCAGTCTGGCCCCTAATGATTTGTTTCAGAGTGCTGCATAAATCTGAAGATGTGACATAGCCATTGCAAAATGGCAGTGGTTGGAGTGATAGGTTTCCAAGGTGTGTGTATGTTGTGTTCAGTTTGTGATGGTTCTGGTCTGGTTGACTCAACATCATAGTTTACACGTTACCTTTTCTATTTGCCAGCACTTTTTCTTCCTTAAAAATAATCTCTGTTGGGAATTACTGTGTCCCTGAGTTTCTTCAGGTAGAAAAAACAGGACACCTGTGGAAGTTTAAAGCAGAATTCAGTGAAACTATGCATTTGCTCTGAACTGGAGGACATGCCAGAAACTGTAGAAATTTGGGATGCCCCATGGTGCACCTCCTCTTTATGCCCAGGGAGTCTGGGCTTAGTGTATCGCCTGCAGGGTCTGCATAGTGGCTCTGGTAGATGCTTCTCAGAAGCATGGCAACATAGGGCTGGTGGTTGTATTCTGGGTCAGTATTGGGAGCTTCTGTTGCCCTCGTATACTGGGAAAAAGCTGGCGGTATGATCCAGAAACATGAAACTTTACAATGGTAACATTCTCTTTTTAATTTTTCTGGTTATACTTGTCCTTCCAGTAAAACACAACTGTTTTTTTCCTGGATGTCCACCTGGGGCTGTGTTTTCTACTGCAAGCTTGAAAGTCACATAGGAAATGCTGATGTAATGTAGAATTATAGACTTGGTTGGAAAAGACCTTTAAGATCTGTAAACCTAACACTTGCAAGCCCACCGCTAAACCACATTCCTTAGCGCCACATCCACATATTTTTAAAATATCTCCAGGGATGGTGACTCTACCACTTCCCTGGGCGGCTCCTTCCAGTGCTTGACAATCCTTCTGGTGAAGAAATTTATCCTAATATCCCATCTAAACCTCCCTTGGTGCAGCTTGAGGCCATTTCTTCCTGTCTTATCACTAGTTACTTGGGAGAAGAGGCCAAAACCCACCTTGCTACAACCTCCTTTCAGGTAGTTGCAGAGAGGGATAAGGTCTCCCCTCAGCCGCCTCCAGACTAAACACCCCCAGCTCCCTCAGCCGCTCCTCATAAGACTTCTTCTCCAGTCCCCTCGTTGCCCTTCTCTGGACACACTCCAGCACATCAGTGTCCTTGTACTGAGGGGCCCAAAACTGAACACTATTCGAGGTGTGGCCTCACCAGCACTGAGCACAGGGACACCATCCCTGCCCTGCTCCTGCTGGCCACACCAGCGCTGACACAAGCCCGGGTCAGCCAGCACCCCCAGGGCCTTCCCCACCGGGCAGCCCTCCAGCCATTCCTCCCCAAGCCTGTAGCATTGCCTGGGGATGTTGTGACCCAGGTGCAGGACTTGACACTGAACCTTGTGGAGCCTCATACAGTTGGCCAAACGTAACTGCTGAATGTCTCCAATACAGGTGTTCAGCCATTCATTTCCTTAATTATCAATATGTGGAACTTACCAGCTGAATTGCTGATCATTTCTGATACCTCAGGATAGTTTTCATGTCTGGCAAACATTCTTCAAGTACTTTGTAAGACTAACACCTTTGAGTTTTGTATTTTTAATCTTACGTAACTGTTACAAGATGTAGTTTGTAACTTTGGGCGGGAGATGGAGCCAAACTGGGCTAAATGCAAAAAGGAAATTTGCTTTATTATTACAAGTTGAGGGTAAAATCAAAGCTTTTCTATGGCATTTTCGGAATTCCAGAGACTGTTACAATGGTCACAGGTATCCTGAACAAATAGAGAAATACAAATTATGAATAGTTTTACATGAACAAGAATGTAAGTAAAAGAGAATAAATTACACTTTTTGCTTAAAAATTTATAAAAGCCTTAAAGATTTTAATGATTTGTTAAATAGTTCTTATTGGGTAGAACTGTGCCATTCCAGAAAAAAGTATGCATAAATTTCTGTAAAGATAAACATTATACAGGTAAAGTTAAAAAAAATCTGAAAAATTGTCACAAAAGCATAAGAATCTGGACCTCTGAGAAATTACTAATAATGCTTTCTAGTGAATGAAGTCACTGTTCTCTCCTTGCAGCTGAACCTGTGGGCGTGGGAGGTGGTGATTCCCAGCGCAGGGATGGCCAGAGGGGACGACCTGCTTCAGTTAAAATTCTCCCTTCACACTGGAGGTACGAAGTGAGTTACCCTGACTGTTGGCAACTGCTGGGATCTCCCAGCTGCTCCCAGTGGAGTGTGTTTATCCATAGGCACACAAGAGCACTTCTGAAGAACAACTGCTATGCTTTTGGTTCTAAAAGTTTCTAATAGGTAACAGCTTTTCACCTGGGGAGGAATGGCACGGTTTTTATTGACTCTTACTGGAGCCCTGCTGATTTTACAAGCTGAGAGTCTTCAGATATTGTTTCAAAATATTTTCCTAGGGAAAGGTAACCTTAGACCCTGGAAGGTCTTTATTTCCAGCATCTGCTTTCATTCCTCATTAGACACAATGGATGATTTTACTATCTCACTAACAGTCAATAAAAGCATTCCCAGTAACAAAATCTAAGTCTTTTTACGTGTGCACTTAAGTACATTTCACTAGCGACACTGTGCTATTTTTTCCAAGAGGGTTATAGAAGAGTGGGCTTGGTTTTACAGACAAGTAAATACATAACATTTCCTTTCAGTGCGATTATAGGCATATTTGGGGATTATTTTAATTGGAGGCATTTTTCACCCTGATCCTGGCATGATGTCTCTCTTTTCCCTCTTAGAGTCAGCTGAAGTGCAGAAAGAAGCCGCTGGTTAGGCTGAGATCCGTAGTTCTAGTGGTTCTCCCTTGTTCCTCCTTTAGTGTAGTTTTACTCTCCTTCTCTGCTCGTCTTTCATTTGCTACCTTTGACTGTAACCACGAGGGGGCATCGCTTGTTTTTGTTAACCTTGACTGCCTCAAGTCAGCTTTTCAATTTTACCTTTCTGCCTATGTATTTTGTCTCAGACAAACATTTCCTATGTAGTGCAGCAACAATGACGGACAAAACCATTGCTCAGTAGTCCTTGGATTCCTCTGTTGCTGCAGTTTGAGCTAAGAGTTAACTGTGTTCAAAGAGGATACATTTAGCCTGTGAATTTTTGTAACGATGCTGAGCCCAGCATCAGTTTCCAGTGCTACTGAATCAGCAGCCGCTTCACTTCTAGAATTACATTATCCCTCTGAAATGCCTCCAAATTTCTGTTTGCTAAGGCGAAGAGCTTGTAACTTCTTACTACAGTCAAGGCTCACATTTAGGATAGCTTTATTCCTCTGTGTGCAAATGTAAAGATGAGAAATGGCATGCAGGTTCTGGTGCCTGACAGTTCCCACCATTCTAGAAATGAGATTTACATCGGGTGAGATGGGCATTTGGAGTCCACTTCTGCAACTGTGCCTGAGAGGATGTATCGGTAAGATGTTTGTTGGGTTACAGAACCTCAGTGATGTAGCATCTGCATATGCTATACTTTAAATAGGAGCCTTCTAGACAGAGCATGTGTGAGAGTCAGAAGTACATCATCTAATTGCTGCTGATATTGCTAGAGGTTGTAGCCAGATGCCGGTGGAGCTTTGAGCACAATGAAAATCTGCCTCTGTCTCTCCAGGAGAGCTCAAGTTTTTCTACTTCTTTTAAGGGTAAAAATGCATCTCCGACCTTCAGTGTTCAGATCACCCGCACGGCACCTGGCCAGCTGGATGCAGGCCCTCGGTGCAGGGGGAGCCACTTCACCCCCTTGCGTAAACTGGAGGCGAAGTCTGAGCTTGCAAATGAATTTCTGGTCAGTTTTAAAATTCAAACGTGTAAAAATTGAGTAGCTAGAACCTCCTGAGTACAGCTGTAATTTGCAACATTGCCTGCTTGGGAATAAATTGCATTCCCACTGCTTTGTGGGACTGACAGGTACTGCAGAAACCAAAACTGTATGATGGTCCCTCTATGTAGCTGCCATAACAGCTAGGAGGGATTTATAAATTTTAGATTATATAATGTCATACATTACATATTCTTTATTGTTATTTTAATAATATATGTAGGCATTTTAATATAAATGTTCATATTGTATTTATATAGTTTTATAAATATTTAGAATATATAAAGACATATTACGGATATATTCTTTTTTACTTTAGTGCTATATTTAATATTTTGTCTGATTGCTTTTGCTTGCTTGATGATAAAAGCACTGTAATGTAGAGGAGGTATTTACATACAGTTCTTAGAATGCACAGTGGGGATATCTAATACCTGTTTTTTAAAACACCTTTTTCAAATTTTTAGTTTTTTTAAAAGGCTCAAAAAACAGGGTCTGGGCCAGTTCTGGAGTCCTAACTTGTTTTTTTCCCAGTTGTCCCTGCCTACAATACTATCACTAGATAACAGTTTTGGGGTATTTGATGGATTACAGCATTGATTATTTAACTTGAAAAGATACCAAGTCACGCATCACTGTTATGGTTACAGCCCCTTTCAAAAGAACAGTATTTTGCCAAGCCTCTTTGATTTATACATGACAATTCTTTGACCCCTTTTCAGTGCGCCCCGGTATTTTTGGCCCCCAGGACTCTCTGTGGGCCTTACTGGAGACGACACAGACTGAGGATGAGGTTCAAGCTGATATTTCTTGATTGATGCTAGATCCTGGCTATTACTGGGTTTGTTCTCTGGTTCATTCAGAGAACGAATTTCCAACAGAAGAATGCTCTGGTGGATCAGGCAGTGTTCCTGAGCCCAAGTTTTAAATCACTTGGCCTCTCTCTGCCTTTGTGAATCCTCTCTTACCCCACGAAGGAAAATATGCTGAAGCTTGTAAGATGGCTGTGATGCTAAAGAATGAGATTCAGATGGGTCCCTAGGTAGGCAGATGGATGCACAACTCAGAAGCATGGCAACGTTCAAATCTCGTCTTTAATAAGGGATGCTTTAGAAGGTGTGTTCACAGCTGTACTTATAGAATACATGTAAAAGCATTCATGCACAATGGCCTGTGTATCTAGATTAAGTCTGTAAAAGGTGTCTTGCAAATTTTGGGGTAAATAAGAGAAGGGAACCCACATGGTTGTGCTCCTTCAAAAGAGGTGGGAAGGTAAAATAACAGGTTGTACTAGTGTGAGTCACCTTAATCCCTAATGACCATTTGGAATTGTCTCCTGGGGGAGACATCTCCATCTACTACTACATAAGACATTTGAAGGTCTAAGCTGTAAGAAAATCACAGCTAGCTCAGATGTTCAGGGTAGGCCATATGAATGTTCCCTCAGTGTCCAATGTAAAGGTAAAGCAGGGAGACCACAAACTGGATGGAGGAGGGCGACTTTATTTTCATGAAGTAATAGTCTGGTGAGTAGCTGGCGTAAGCAGGGGAAACTGGAGAATGCTTGTTTGCTTTCTGCTTTTTAGTTCCTCCTCCCCCTTCCTCAGGAGGATGGGGCGCAGTCGGCATTGTAGAATTGTTCTTCAAACAGCGACTTAGATGTTCCCTGTCCCAACAGGGATCAGCTAGCAATATTCAGCACAATACACTTCTGCTTTGTAGTCTAATTCCTCCTTGTTTTTGAGTTGCTGAGTGAGGCGGCTTGGGCTGATTTCTGGAATGTGCAGCGAGACAAGGGGAAAGTGTGGATGGATACAGCTGGCGTGATAAAACTGGAGAGGAGGTTCCCAGGACAGCCAGGCTTTCAGGGTGTTGTTTTTGTCTTGACTATGAAAAGAGTTCAAGACAAGTGGCTTCACTGTGGGAGCCCATGGGGGCTCTGAGGCAGCAGAAGAGTATGTTGTGCTGGTCCTCTGACATACCACCGTCTTCTAGGAGAGCAACCCAGAATCAGAAACTTGGAGACAGACATTCAGATAAGGACGTTTGGATTGTCAAGTGTGTTTGCTTATTGAACCTGTTTGTGCAGAACAAGTCCCTTCTCCTGTCTGATGCTTCCAAGGTCACTGGGCATTACAAGGAAGGACTGCACGGGTTGCAGTTTCGGATCAGTGACAAGAATTTGCAGTTATTCATACCATGCATTCTTAAGGAATCCTTGAATGGAGCGCTGGGATCTACATGTGGGTTTTTACACTGGCTGATTGTGGAGGTTGTATTAATAACTCTTTGTTGTGTAAGTGCATGGATGTTGGCCTGTGTAGAAAGAGCTAAAGGGCTGGACAAATGCTGTGATCAAGCTCTCTGGCACTTGCTTTGTGACATTCAGCAACTCAGTGGCTGGTGTTGTCTTTGTCTGTAGGGAAGTTGTGCTCACAAAACCACTTGGAGCACTCAGCCTGTGCTACAAACAGCTTTACTGATGCCACTCTGTTCCCTTGCTCTGTTAATTTCTAGGTGCCAAAAAACTCAAGGCAGGATCTAGGATGATCCTTCATTCTCTTTGCAGAGAAACCAAAGAACATGGTCTGGGGAAACCTCCCTTCGGTCTGCATGCCATCCCTCCTGAGCAGCATCACCAGCATTGCCAGTTCCTATGAGGTACTCCGCTGGGTGACTAGAGAACTTTATTTAGCAGGATACACAATCAAGGAGCTCCAATTGGGAAAATATTAAAAACAAAATTTAAAAAATGGTCTTGGAAGAAGCTAATTAGCTACATAATATCTGGAATCGCATCCATGGATAAGGTAGTTACGCATTGCATGAATGCATTGTTTATGAATAAACTGCAATATCCTGTCAGTCTCTAACTTCTACATGGTTTTCATTCTACCAGGGCTTGGATAATCATTTTATGAACCAATTTCCTGAGGGCTGAGCACCCTTTATGCTTTGTAGTTTCTCCTGACTTCACCTTTCAGGGGCTATGCGCAGTGACTGCAGTATGGGTGTGTGTATAATGGCTTGGCAGGTCTCCACAGTTGTGGAATTTACAGTCGTTGCTCTGTGTGTAATGCTTGGAACAGCTTTTTTTTTTATTTCTGGTGGATGATGAATTAGGCCATGTGTCTCTAATGTCTGCTGACCCTTCCCCCTACTCTCCTCTTTCCTGGTATGTTGGCACTGTTGCACAGTCAGCCAGGGTCAAGGTCTGGAGCCCAGATCTGTGACCTTCACTACTGAGACCACGATGGCTCAGTCCTCAATTTCCTAGGGTAATTCTCTAGTATGTTATGCACCCACAGGTCTGAGATGCCATGCACGGAGGAGGGATTCATTTACAGTGACATTAAGAATGCAATAATAGGAACTTCCTTCACACATGTGGCTAATACTTGAAGACTTACTTTATTTAGGCCTGAAGTTAACGAGTGGGCTAGTTTTGAAAAATGTAAATGGGATGCTTCCTGATTTGCACCAAAAATGGCAGAGGACACTTGAAATTAAATGGATTGAACATAGGTCTGAAAATGGTAAATGCAGACACACTGAGGCATCACTGAGATAGATGAAAGCTGTGATGAAACAGAGATAGAAAGGCAAGTAAATTTATCTTGGCTCATTCCATTTTGCCCCTTGCCTGAAACAAAAATATATGATAGTGACATAAGTAGCAGCAGCCAAACAGATACGAAGGTTTACCCCTATAAACCAGTGTAGTATTAGTAACTGTAGAACTTGATCCAAAGCTTTCCGAGATTAATGCGAATTTTTCTACTGAGTTTGTTGGGCTTTGGATTAAGTGCACAGATACAAAAGACTTTACGAAACACCTTGCACTGGTAAAGGTGTCTGCAAGCACTTGAGGAATCTTTGAGAAGCTTTTCTGTAAACAGCTAGATCTTTAGCATGAGTGTAAGACTGCAAGGCTTATTTACTGCTGTTGGCAGTCATCACAGGGATATATGAGCGCCTGTGCATCTCGACAGGGAAGGAACTTTTGCAGTATTGCCAGTGGTGTTACAAAATGATGAGTCAAGTACTTAAAAAAAAGTGAGACTATGGAAATCACGGGGCTTTGTTTGTTTTTTAAATAGAAGGCAGTAGGTTCTTTTTGTGTGATGCTTCCCTTTTGGCCTTTAAAGGTGCATGCAAACTATACTTCAAAACAGTTGTGTGTACCTAGGAAGGCCAGGAACTTCTTTTTAATTGAAACCTGAAATTCCCATGCAGTGATATGACCCCGTCACGCAGGGCTAAGAGGTGGTACAGAGTATCATGAGATTTGCCGTAACGTCTTTAGAAGAGGTGATACTGAGCTAGCGGAGGGAGTGATGGAATGAGACTTAATGGAGTTGATCAGTAATGGGGAAGAAGGGGCGATTCCTACACATGGAAGGTAATCAAAACACAACATCTGACTGCAGAGCAGATGTAGGATGCCTGGGAAAGGGTAACTGTCTTGTGATTCTAGATCAGCATTACCTCTGACAAGATAAAATTATGAGTCATGCTATGCTAATTCTATGCATGATATTATTTAGCCCAACAACTCCAAGGCGTTGTTAGTTTTCAGCTCTCTTGGCTGATTTCAAGTACATGTTTTTGCAGCCATTTTGCCTGCAGTGTTCAGCGGTTTGTCTTGTGGGTCTAAGTAGTCCTGTTGATGCTGAAGGACAACTGCAAATACAAATAGCTGCTTTCATCCTTTGAGAAGGGTCCAGCCTCTTTTAAAGATCAGATCCTGCCTAGGCTCAGGTGTGTCTGTCTATTGACAGACGAGGTTGCTGCTCTGAGCTGAGGCCCTGCCTATGCTGCACCAAAATGTTGGTCTCAGAGGTCACAGGTATATGAGTCCCCATGCTCGCCCGCCTTGGCGCACAAAGCAGCTGCACTGAGTTGGATGCTGTGCTACCCCCTCATATGTGGTCCAGAGCATATGTTCACAGGCACTTACAGGACCACAGTATAGAGAACAAGTAGATCTGCCATGAGGGAGCCTTGGCCCTCCTATCGGAGGCAGCACAAAGAGCCTCAGTTTTTCCTGCTGGGATTTAGAACCATAGACTCCTTTACATTGGAAAAGACCTTTAAGATTGAGTCCAACTGTAAACTTAACACTGCCAAGTCCACCACTAAGCTGTGTCCCTAAGCACCGTGTCAACACGTCTTTTAAATTTAGTTTTAAAAACCCCTTACGCCTCTGTCTTTGTGACTTTACTTATTATGGAGGGACCTAGAGGAAGAGAAAATGAATAGACTGCATGTAAACTCAGTGTGAGGAAAAGGGAGTGTTAGTGGTGGGTTGACTAATAAAGTTTAATGCGGCTGTTTTCCTCATGCTTTTATTAGTCTTGAAGTGTTAATGAGCCTTTGAGATTGGGCAACTTTTGATCAGTTCTGAGTGTATACTACAGCATAAGGGATCTCAGTTTCAAGAACAGAGGTGGTCTTATGAGTTGATATGAAAATCAAGCATTCCCTTCATTGTTGTTATAATAGTTCCTCTGTTGTACTAATCCCTCAAAGACTGAAGCAGAAAATGGTTTGTTGCTTGTAGGGAAGAAAAGTTTGGGACCATAAAATTCAGATTACTTTGAGACTTCTGTCTCTCTGACTTTACCAACTGGCAGAAAATTAGACAACATCAAAGAATCACTGGAGAGGGTCTTATTTGATTTTGAAGTTTATTGGAAATTGTCACATGTGGTTGTAACGCTAACAGCTGCTTTCATGTCACTTTACTGCAAAAGAGAGCGGCATTATGCCTTGATAATAGTATAAAAGCTGAAGTTGTGGACTGTGATAGAGATGTAAGTTGAACTTTCTGGGATACGCAATCACTTAATTCTACCATCTGTACTCCACGTGTTAAGGGCTCAGAAGTGCAGGATTTTGATTTTTTTTGTTTGTTTTTAGTAGTAGTACTGTTACAATGAATTAAAATAAATAATTTTAATTAAAAACCATTCAGATGAGAAATGCAAATAACAATCATGTCCTGACAAAGAGTTGGAAAAATACCTGGGTTTCCTGCCTTTTTTTTTTTTTAATACGACCTTGAAAATACCTCTCTTCAATATGAGTTTTCTCTGTACAATCTTGGGATTTAGGAAAATGCAACCCTTTTTTGAGAACAGAAGTGGGAAAGACAGTTCTTCAGGTGCTTATTCAGGAATGAGAGACCTAACTGCAAGCTGGGTCAGAGATCGCTGACCTTTGTAGCAGTAGGTTCACTCTGCTCCATGAGCTGACCCCTCAGCTTGTCTCATTTTTCAGTCAAATTGATATGTAGAGTGGCAATAGGTGGCTTTTGTAAGAAATTTAAATGTTTTATAGCAGTGAATTTTGAGTTAAATTCTCCAGGATACTTAGCTTTAATTTTCCAGTTTAAGTCCATGCTGGTGTGACGACCTGAATAACAATTTTTACTATATTCGTCATATCAGTTACATACCCTTTTCAGATTTGATCTACAGTTGCTATTAATCTCTGGGAAAATGGTATGTCAGTATTTTAGTAGTTACTTAAAAATACTTAAGAAGGTAAAAGAAATGCTTTCCACAGGATCAGGAGCAGCCACAAGCTGAAGGAGCAGTAAACATTGTGGAAGCATCTAAATGCTCCATGGGAAGCTCAACCCTTCTGTAACTTCTACACATTGATCAGGGACATAGGTTTTTAGAGAAGGAACCCCAAAGAGGGTAAGTTGTTGCAGTAAAACATCAGCTGCAGGTAAACATGCCTGAGTTTTGCCAATAAAGTCTACTTCAGTCTGGTTTATTGGTCTCCCACCACCTGTGATTTGAGTGGCTTACCACACAGCTACTGGGTGCCTTGAAAGATTTTTGGAAAGCAGACTGAGAAAGTATGGCTGTAATGAAGCAACGAGATTTGACAAAAAGTGTATTTCTGAAGGATTATCAGAGGCCTGGGGTATGCAGCGAGTTACAAAGCTGTAGGCCGAGTGCTTTCAACCTATCAGTGTAATAATCCATACTAAATATGCCATCTTACCCATCTAGTTGTAGAATTTGCAGAGAAAGAGAATAAGAGACCAAACCCAAAACTGTGTAGGGTGTATCAATAACTAGCCTGAAAGGCTAAATTGTTTCCAAATTGTCACATATACTCTATGACCTAAAAGACCGGCTCCTTAAAAAATACTTTTAAAGCCAAATAAAGCTCACAAGGATTAACAGTTTTCTACAGTAAGACTTCAACGGTATCCATGTTCCATAAATCATGTTCATTGGTGGGATCCCTGTTGGAGTATATCTGAGATGGCTTATAGGTTTGGGACTTGGGTGTTCTGTTTGTTTTAACCTTCTTTCCACAAAAATTGACATCCTTATAACAGCACCGGAAACTGTGCCCTAATGAAAAACCTGAATCATCTGTGATGATTCAAAAAAGTTTTAAGACTAGTCATTTATTGTTCCTTTAAAGGAGTCCTGTTTATAGCAGCAAAAGTCCTGTCTTGTAGTCCTTGAGCTGGGATGGTGACAGAGGAAAAGATCACTCACCTGCAGCTTAGCCTGTCAGGAAAACTCTCTGGGAGGGCAAATATGGGTTGAGAACAGCCTCGGGGAAGACTTCCAGCTGGACAGTGTGTTTGTCATGAAGCTGTAGACCTGCCCATCCCTTGCCTTTGTGCATAGGTTGTTGTTAGTATTATAGTTTCCACTGAAATTCTTCTGGAATATTCAGTGAAGATGCGGGAAAAACAGCTTCCCCAAGCGTATTATGCAACCTAGTATGCGGAATCAGAGCTGAAACAGCCTGTCCAGTGGGAATGCGCTTGTTTTGTGTTACCCTTCCAGCAGACGTTTATCCTTGTGTGCTGGAAATCACAATATTAAATGCTCCAGCATGGAAATTTTGTGTGAGGATTATCGGACTTAAGTTTTCTCAGTGCATTGCAGCCTGAGCCTCCTGCTGGCACAAGAGTCCCCTGGCACTTCCACTGCAAAGGTTTTGAAACACTAATGCTTGAAATCAGGAAATCTGAACTCTGCTGAGGAATAACAGAAGGGAACGTTTTCTCTGTTTCACTCCTTCTGCACGACAACACCTATTAAAAACCTTTGCTCTTCACTCACTTCCCTCAAGCAACTTGCTTTAAGATTCCCAGCTGAAACAGAACTGTAGCATTGTTTTAGCTTAGTAGGATTGCTCAGTTTTCTTAAATGACCAGACAAAAACCTTGGATACCAAAAAGTTTTATTGCTATTGCTTCTCCCCCGCTCTAGATTTATGCATAAAATATAGGTACAGAAAAGCCTGAGATGTTTCAGAAACGGAATGTATCAGCACCCTCTCCTGAGCTGAGTTAGGGATGGTTGTCTGCAAATGAAGCAGAGGCAGCTTCACGGCTGCTGCCTCCTCGAAGTAGAGCTTCAGTCGCTTGCTGTTGCTGCCTGTCTTTTGCTGGATACAGCTCGGCGCATTCAAGGTCAGTCTTCCCGTTCTCGCAGTGCGCGTGTGTGGTTATGGGCGCTCGCATCTGATTCCTTGGGACCGAATCCCCACTCCAGTGCTGAGACCTGTCCAGGGGTGGCACACGTCTGACCTTAAGACAGATCCACCAGATGTTTAGTATCTGAGTGCAGTGTGATTATTTAGTCAAGATCGTATTTTTTTGGGTTTTATACAGCAGTTCAATTGTGCTGTATTTTTAATTCTGTGGTCACTTCAATGAGCGCGCCCGGTGCTGCAGTGGTGGAAGGCAGTTGTTTTGGAATCCATGTGATGTATCATTACCACGTGCTTGGTGCCTTGCTACTGGCCTGATCCTGCGAGGTGTTCATCACAGTCCAAAAATAAAACTTGCTCACAATGTGATGTATGGAATAGTCTTACAGGGGAAGGGAAGGGAGGGCTTTATTGCATGTATCACTTGACTGCATGAAAACTGGAAAATATTACGCCATAGCAGTAGCCTTTTGGATCACCGCTGGGCTTGCCAGCAGCAATTACAAAGCTTTATAACCCATTATAAAGCTTTTTTTTCATCCTTCCATCAGCTTTTGTTTGGAGAACTCCTTTCTTCTAGTGAATGTCAGGTAGTCCTGAAGGGTAAGGGGACTGTTTCTGAAAAACAGTTGCTCACAGTTCTGTCTGATTCTCATGGTCTGTAGAAAGGTTATAGGAATAAACAAACGATTGTTATAAACAAATGAAATTCCATCGCTTGGCTACACAGACCTAGCATTTCACCGCAATCAGTTCGAGCTACAGCTATGCCTCTTCAGCCTTCCTCCACTGAGGCTGCAATGCTCATGCAATAAAACAATTGGTCACACCTCATTATTGAGGTTATTTGCAATAGTGTAGAAAGGACCAAGTAACAGATGTTTTGAAATGGCTAATCAATTGTTATAGATTTAATTAAGTTGATGCCTGCACATCTTTCCAATCTGCTTTTTTTACTAAAGCTGGGGAAAGGATGTTAATTACAGACTCAGTCAAGCCTCTGCGAGGCTCAAGCTTAGAACATAAATATTGCTTGCATGCAATTATAATATTCTGGTTTTGCCACTTACACTGGAGTTTTGTGCCTCTGAGCTTCACTGTTGGAAAGTTACATTTGGACTTAGATGTATGATGCTTGTTGTTTGGAGTGACACACACAAATCCCCGTACGCCAGAACGAAAATTCAGCCCTAATCATCAAAGGGAAGTGAGGACTAAATGAATGTGTCATGCATATCCAGTTTCTCCACTGATCATCCAGAGAAAATAAATTGCAGCGGATGTCTTTCCATTTCTTCTTTGTTTAAATAGCTAGAAGGCACTCTATCTTAAAGTCACCCTGGGCTTCCCCAGGGAATACTAAAATAAATTAATATTGGCTAATTAAATGTTTTGACCCATATTAAAGCCACTGGAAAATGATAGGCCTAGTGTGTCATGGCAGCACTCCAGCTTTTTTTGTGTAACTAGTGGAATGAGGATAAAACTGGAGGAGCACATCTCAACTAAACTAATACCCAAATTCATCCATTTTTAGTAAATCCTTCTGGGACTGTGCTCTTTGAGATGGATTTCTTGTGCATCAGTCTCTCAGTGATGTCTGGTGTCCAGCTGTGCTAGGATCTCCTGTCGTCTTCCCATTATGCATCAGAAAAAACAGCAAAAGAGATAAAAATGGGGAAGGCATTGCAGACAGGTCTGGCTTGATTAAGGGGAAAATTTAAAATGGCACAAATTGGAGATAAGTATCCAAGTCACATTGATTTTCAATGAGAATAGGATAGCTTACAGACCCTCATCTCTCTGAAATGTTCCCTCACACCCGAAGGCAATTTAATTTGGAAAGAATTGTTGGAAGAAATCTGATAGGTGTATAAAATGAGCAGTATAAAAAGCATGCTGCCACAGCAAGGGCAGTGCCCTCAGACTCGGAACCTGCCCAAAAGTTAATGGAAATCAATTGGAAAGACTTCTGTTGACTTAAATAAGCTCTGGATGAGCCCTTGGGAGAGTAGTTTCAATACCCAGGTTTACCACAAATTTCTTGAATGGCTCAGGGCAAGTCACTCAGGCCATATCTAGAGCTGTATCCAGATGCTGTAATGCGATTGCTGGGAGGGAGGAGAGTGAGAGGCTCTCCACGCAGCCTCGCGCTCTTTCAGGCTCTTCAGAAGTGGGTTATGAGCTGCTAATATAAAATGAATAACAACTCCTGTTTAACCTGTGGTGCTTACGGTTGTAGGATGCTGTCAAGACAATTTAAAAACATTTTGAAAATGAGGACTATGCACTTGTGATTATAAGATCAGCATCTGTAATCAGACTAGCTTGGATAAAGTGTCAGGGGCCACCAATCCTCATGTTTCAGAGCATAAACTCACAACCAGCTGGAATAATGAAGCAGATACCTCAGTGGAACAATATGTTACTGTTAAGCAATTTATGGTATCATTTACTACATGCTGACACCCAGGCATACCTTTATGTGGATGTACCCCTGGAAAAGGGGGTCTGTTCTCACTGCCTGGGGAATGGCAGAGCTGTCTGTAACTTGTGTAACTGGGGCCATTTCCCTGAGGTGATGGAAGCTCCTGGTGAGTGCTGCACCCTCAGATCCACTGGGCTGGGTCCTTCTGGCTGCCCTAATCTCTCATAAGATCTAGCAGTGTTTTTTGTGCTGTCTGGAGACCCTGCGAGCTACAGGAGCTGGGCAGTGCCATGCGGGATGGAGCCTTAGCCATCCTGTCCTACATATATACACACATCCCTATGTCTCTCTGAGGTCCTTTGCTGGAACTGCCTGTTTGTGCTGAATCCCAGATCCAGGGCGGTGTTTCTGCTGCAGTGCTTTGTCACTGCTCCAGCAGGGGCCTTGGAGGTGAACACTGAATGCCTCTCCAGGTCCCGAAGAGCTGAGGTTCCCTACCTACAGTTTGGTTGGTTGGTTGCTACTGCTTTGTCAAGAGGTAGCCAGGAGACCCCACCCTGGAAGAAGAGCCAGTCCTTGGCTCCCTCCATGCTTTATCTCCGAACTTCTGTCCTTTTTTAGCCATTGCTGCCTCCCCTCCGGCCCCCAGTCCTACTTTTCTCCTTCAGCACTCCAGGCAATGAGGTGCAAAAGCTGCGCCTTCCCACTGCCCCCCCCTATCCTAGTGCAGCACTCCTCTCCATCAGAAGGCGGCTGCTCCTGTCAGCAGGAGATGGGCTCACAGTCCCTGTGCCTTGTGTTGCCTTAACCACCAGCAGCAGCTGTGGTTTGGGAAGCCAGGATGAGTGTCAGCACTCTGGGCTGGACACACTCGGCACAGGCTGGGTATGGATCACCACCAGCTATGTCACTGATGGCTCAGCCAAGTCCTGCGTGAAAAAAGCAAGAGATTGTTCAGATGACTCAGAAAAACTTCTTTACATAGCACCAATAAGGCAGAAGAATTACCAGGAAAAAAGATGGAATTTAAGGAAATGAAACACAGATTGCAATTTTGTCCAAGCTTTTAGTCATAGAGGACAGGGAGAAGGAACCACCAATTTCTGAAATTTTTTGGATCTCCTCTTCAGAGTAGGATTTTGTTGCTAGGTAAAAGTTTACTGTCATTTTCCTGGGTTGCCTGAGAGTGCCTAGTGAGGCTGGTGCCCGCTTACTTTAACATATTGAACACCTGTTGTCTTCCAGGATGTGACAATGGCTGCAAGCCCTACATATTTAAGTTCATGAAAGTTCAGTCAGAATTTAATTAGGGCTTTTGGCTTTTCCTGGAAAATACGGTTGAGGAGATAAATGTATGCTATCAACTGCAAAGTTTAATAGACAGTTTAAGCATCATGGCCTGTGCCAGTGAAGCAGAACTTCTAGGGAGCTTGTTGCCTAGCTCTGACATGCCTCTGGTGATGACTCTACTGAACCTCAGGTAGCTGGGCCAGGAAAAAGATTAAGAGTGATTGTATCTCCTTACCTCATTCCCAGCTCCCTGGGATACAAGGTGCCCACAGCTTTGTGTGCTGCAGCCAGTGTAAGATGAGCAGCCTTAGTTCCTGCTGCCTACAATCCCATATGCCTTTTGCACTTAGGGTCTTCTAGGAAGGGTCTGTGCCTGACTTCTCTGCTTGGTGTTGGTGCCGAGGCAGATAGGGTATATAATATAAGCCATGCTAGGCAAACTCCTGTTGCCCACTTGTACTGAAGAGGGCTGCGTGCTTGGTTCCATACCAACAAACCTATTTTTCCCCATTGGTTCTACTCCACAATACGCCCTGGAAAAGCAAATAGAAGAACCGTTGCATCTCCTGCCTTCTTCACATCTCTTCTTCACATTGTGGAGCTGCTGAATTTCTTGATGAAATGTTCAGAAAGTTGTTTTTCACAATGTGAACCAAATATTATATTGTCCTGTAATCATGTCCTAGGCAAGGACAGACATTTTAGTTGGAGACCTTCAAAAAGGTCAGTTGGAAGCAAATACTGCAACCAAAGAACTGCTTCTGGTCATTGCCCAAACTCCATTTTATTTCAGCTTGACCCAAAAAACAACTTTTATGAGAATATTTTGAGAACTGAAGGAAGTTGTTTTACCCTTATATACTTATTCCAAAACAAAGAGAAAGAAAAATAACCTCTGATCTTGTGGAAGCTTCACTAGAAGTCAGACCTAGGGAGAGGTGATGTGCATATGAACTGAATTTCTGCTGCTTTGCTGTTTGCATGTTTATATTACCTAAAGTAGCTTCAATAAAAATTAAAAGAAAAAAAAGAGACCAGTCCTAGAAACCTAGCAGACTGTTAATTAAGGTATCTTCTGAGAGATGAGAACCTGCAGTTCAAATTCATGCTCTGAAAAGGCAGAGGAGTTTGAACTTTCCTGACATTTCTCTTTACTAAGAACCTATTTTTACTTACAATTTTATCAAACTGGAACTATTCAGGGTTAAATTTTTCCTTTGGGGTCTGTCTTACCTTCCCTCTGTCTGTCCTTATCACCGGGCTTTTGTTTATATCACAGGGGTGCTGAGAAGTTTCCTTGCTTCTCTCGAGCATGTGACCTCACTTGTAAAGTCTGTGATGCTGCTTAAAGTTTTAGTGTCTCTGTTGAAACTCGGAGGATAAGGACACAATTGAGACTGTGAGAAAAATGAAGATGAACTATATCATTTTTTCAGGAGTGGTACCTTTCTTATGGTTTTAATTCAACATGAGCTGATTGATAAGTTTATCTGAGACTGCATTTTTTCAGTTACTGATCTGCTTACTGGAAAAAACTGTGTGAAATGTCAAGTTCTCTATGAAAGAAAAGTGGAAAGAAGGAAAAAAAAGAACAACAAAGGTACAATTTTAAAAGCCACTTTTTCTTTTTTACAGCTTTCTGTCCTGCAGGTGCCCAATTAAAGAAAAAAATGGAAAAAGTCTGTATATTGTAACTAAACCTAATTAATTTCCATGTAAACTACTAAAGCCAAGGGATATTTTGGTGCCTAAAAGGGACTGTGTGTTGTTTGGTTCAAGGAGGCTACTGTGAGTTTTCCCAGTTTTATAACCAACCATTTCTGGAAATCAGAATTAATTTGATAAGTGGTTTCAGGTAAGGTCTTTCCCTGACTGAAGGGTGTTTTTGGTTTTTTGCCTTGAATCCTGAGACTGAACTAATCCAACGGCTTTGCTTCACTCTGTTTATGGACCGTGTGGTAGTTCTTGCGTTCCAGACTGTATGTGCGTAATGTTTGGAGTATTAGTAATGATGTGTTATCACAGCCAAGGGCAGTCCAAGTAAAAGTTTTGTGGACTGTGACTGATGGGTGGGTTTCATGCCCCTCCTTTCACCCCGGGATTACTAGCCACATTCTCATCACACGTCCTTTTTAACAGTGGAGGGAAAAAGGGGCTGGGTTTATGAGTGGATTAAAGCATTTGACTCTGTTCGGCCAGGATTCTTCTTAAGTGCAGAGTATCCTGACATGACAGCATTTATTTTATATTTTGTATGTGGAGATGTAGCTTCTTCAGGGCTCTTGCTTAAACAGATACTGCTTATTAGGTAAAATATTTAATAAATTGGACTTAAACGAGCATCAGTTAAACTAAGCTTTGCTTAGACTCTGGTTCAGGGCTTCCTGGATGGAGCTGAATTTAAGACATATTCCATGTGTGAGATCTTGCTGTCTGTTAAGCCTGTGCTTGCAATGGCTTCTGTGTCTGGAAGAGAGATGTATTTCTTAGAGACACTCCATAACTTACTTTCTCACTAGGTACAAAAACAAATATTTAAACTGTTCATGTGATCTCTGCTTCTGTCTGTCTCCTTAATAAAATGGCCTTTTCTTCTTCCCTACTTTGACTGTATCTGTTCATCACTTTCAAGACGCTCCTTAGATGAGTGGCCTTGCCATTTATTAACATAAACTGTTGGCCATCTTAAAACCTCCTGAACCATGGACTTGTACGCACTGTGAAGAATTGCTGGAGCCTGTAAACAGCACAAGTTATATCAACTTTTGCACTTCTTGCTTTCCAAGGGATTTTGTGTATTTCATTGGCACCGCAGAGTCTGCTCGCTCCTGTAATCATGCAAAATGGGACACCTAGGAGTGATCTAGTCCCTCCTCCTTCCCCAAAGGTGGATCATGTTTAAATCATTCCTGACAGATATTTTGTGCAAGCTATTTTTAAAACTGCTAGTGTCAGAGGTTTCAAAATTTGGCATACTCTGTCATTTGCCATTAGGAGGTTTAATCTGAGCTTCTGTTGCTATAATTTAAGTCTGCTTTCTTCCACCTTCTCCACCCTGGGTATCAAAACCAATTTATTCCATTCTTCTTTAAAGGTTATTTTCTGCCTTCAGCCTTCTTTCTAGACTGAACAATACCCTTTCTGTCATCCTTTTTTTGTGATTCTCCTTTTGCAGGCTTTGATTAGTCCTATCCTTTCTTCTGGACTGCTCAATCCACTTCCTACCTAAAGTGCAACTGCCAGACTGGATGTGGTGTTAGTACTTAGGCCTTATCACCACTAAGAAAAATAAGGGGATTACGTCAGACAAAGCTCCTCTTTGTACAGCTCAGGTTGATGGATGCCTTCTTTGCAACAGCATGGTATTGTTGACTCATGTTCAGCTCTGATCCTCTGTAATACTCCCCAGGTCCTGTTCAGAACAACTGTTATCCGTCTAGTCATTCCCCATCCTGTACTTCCCCAGACAATATTTTCCCTTCCTAAGTACAGGACTTAGCACCTGTCCTTGCTCAGCTGAATCCTGTGTTTTATCAGATCATTTCTCTGATCTCTTCAAATCATTCTGAAAGCTCTCTCTGCTCCAGTTTGCCTACAGCACCTTACCCCACAGGCAGATTTCAAATGTGTGACCTGCTCTGTTACCCAGACTGTTGAATAACAATATAGGAAAAGGACTTAACCCTTACGGATCGCCAGAAGACAACGCCTTTCTAGTTTGACAGCAAATTACTCATACCAGCTGTGAGTGAACTTTTCCAAGAAGCTGTGCATCCATCTTGTAGCCTCATCTAAGTGTGTCTTTAGTTTTCTTTTAAGAATATTTTCTGAGACAGTGAAGCTGTTGCTGTTACCTGTGACCATGAGCTATTGCTTTTCAAATCATGTTTCTTTTTATCCCAATATTTGTCCTTGCTGTGCCTTTTCTATGCCCTTTCTCGCAAGATGCTGATAAAGAAAGAGGTAAACTTGCTGCTGAAGTGGGAAGTAACAAAGGAGAAGCCCTCCAGAGTTCAAGTCAAAGTTTTTTAATTCATATTTCCCTATCCTGGATGTCATATGTTTCAATAAACTGATCTGTTGTCACAGATAGTAATGGTTACTTTTTTCCTCCACGGTTACAATAATGGAGCTTTTTTTCTCTCCATAATTGTCTATCTCTCGGGACTGCTTTGTAATTTTTCAGTCCCTGTGATAATAATTTACAAAATCTTTTTCTATAATCCAATGGAGATTCTTCAGTCATAAGAATATTACTTTAAAAGCCCTTTTAGCTTTTCAAAAGGGGAAGGACCTGGAGAAATGTTAGCAGCTGTGGTAGTTCAGTGAAACAAGCAAGAACCGTGGGTTCTGAACCAAAAGCCTAATTTTAGAAAATTACCTCAACAGGTGAGCAGATCATTTCAGGTAAGTTCAGAGTCCTTTGCTTCTCTGCATTAAATGTCACTATGAATTTGTCTGTTGACTCTTACTCTGAATATATAGGTCGCAGGACCTGAGCTAGATTCCAGGTCAGCAAGGTCACGTTTTCCACTGGAAGCATTCCAGATGACGATAAACATCATCAAATAATTTCAGGCTCACTACAAAAGTTGATGAAAGCATACCTCACAGACACACAGCCTCACCTACGTTATCTAAATGCCATGCGAGTTGTTTCAAATCAGGGTAGTATCGACGCAGCCAGTGGTGCATGGATTTAGCACAGTTTTGCAAGACGTCTCTCTCAGCTGTAGGGCTGGCCTGGCTGCAGTAGGCTGCCTCTCGTTACATGGCTCTGGGTCAGAACGTCAGTGGATTCCCCACGCTTGTTCACTCAGGGCCCACGGTTCCCTCAAGGAGGCTGCCTCAATGTAACGGCTCAGCGCCACTGTCTGGCATGCAGAACATTCCTGGTTTGTCTCTGGAGATCCGCAATGCAAGTGCTGACATGTAACACCACAGCTGTGCAATTTGTCAGCAGGCGAGGGGGAAGGAGCTCTCCCTCGGCCCGTCGGGAGGCAGTGCTGCCCTGGCCTTCGCTGCACGGGCCTTGCACCTTCCCGGAGTCAGAGCACCTAGGCAGGTCGCGCCGGCAGACGGGCCTCGGACGCGTGGCCTGTCAAAAACTCAGTCCTGCAGAACGTCTTTTGCAAGTGAGAGGTCCCAGGAATAGATCTGTTTGCCATAGACCAGATCAGCGTGTGTCAATCGGTTTAGTCCAGACCAGCCTTCCTGACAGGGATAGGTGTCTCATCCCGCTGCTTTCAGTGATACTTACCTTTTCCTGTTGCCCGTCATGTGCTGGGGTCTAAGGGTACCAAAGCAGAACTTCGGTATGATAACTCCATTGGTCACCAGATGTTTCCAATATGTGGATCAGAGAAAATTTTCATCAGAAAATAATAATAATTAAAAAATCTGTTTTGTGTTGAGAGCGCATGCTAAGCACAAAACCCCCATGGACTATACTTCTTAAGGAAATACAAGGTTTTCTTGATAGCTACGCCTTTTCTTTCTTGTTTTAAAACACAGATGCTTTAAACGCTCAGCTTAGTCCCTGCTGGTGTCCAGTGTCAGTAGCAGTGTACAAGAATGATCAATGGTAAAGTGCATCTCTAAGTGAAGAGGGGTTTGGTTTGATACTAAAATGACTTGCAGTAAAATTCACACAGGACTTTTACAATGAAATTAATGTTTTGCTTGGTTAACAAGAGCCCAACTCTACAAGATGATAGAATCACCAAATCCCCAAGGCCAGGTATCAGTTACAGGTGCATAAGAAGGGCAGTGTTTGGTACTGAACTACTTAGGCATCCTTTTAGAAATCAGTTGCCTTCATTATAAAATTTTAAAAATGCCTACTTTGCATTCTAAATCACGTTCAGTCCCTGAGCATCAGTAGCGTTCGCCCCTGTCAAATGGTACTCAGCAGTTTTGTGAAAATCAGTTCTTTCCACAGGGAAAGAAACATTAAGGTTTAGACCTCGCCTCCAGCTATACATATATTCGTAGAACTTGCATGCACATAAAGAAGAATTAGTATTTAAAGGCTTGAAAAATTAAGCTTTTTAAGGGCTGGATATTATTTCTAATCTAATATACTTTAAAATTACTAAAGTAAAACCTGCGCTAAATATATTAATTATGGCTATATTCACTAATAGTAAAGGGGTAGTAGCTATTAGTTATTATCCACAGCTTTGGGGTTTAGAGGAAAAAGTTCCAAATATAAGCACACATGCATTACAAAGGGGTGGGGTAAACAAATAAATAAGCAATTATTGTAAATTCTCCTGTGCTTCTGGGGTCATGAAGGATGAGAACCAGAAGTGAGGATGACTGGAAACAGACCAGTGATGCCGTGATATGAATTGAAGTATGTAGTAGTGAAGGCATAGAAAGATAAGTTGGGTTATTGTCATGCATGTTTTGGTTATCTCAAGAGCCAAAAGTAACATCAAGGACTTTTTTAAAAGCACAGTTTTTCCTCAGAGTTATTTAACATTCTTTTTTTTTTTTTTTTTACTGTGCCCACTATGCTTTCTTTGCTTCCTTTCTTCCTTTTTGCTTTTCTTTAAGCAGTTGGCCAACATAGTTAAAATGGTAAACATTTGCCATTTCTGAAGCTAGAAAGGAGCATGACACAAGCCATTAATGACATAAGTCAGTATTTTGGGATCAAACAGCATGTGTAAACATCCTAGGTATGATCAGTTGCACATTCCAATCTTTTCTAAATTTACAATATGTGAATTGAGGATTACACTGTCACCAGCTTGAGGTGCTGAGGGGGTGTACAGCTTTTCACAGTAAATGCAAAAAGGGCAACATTAATTTATTTCTCATTGTTCTGCATCAGGACTAAAATTCTGCAGTAGTTGTCTTTCATTAGCTGGCTGCCCTGGCATATTTGAAGTCTCAGCTATCCAGGGTTGAGTGTCTGCTAGCTTGTCTCCCAGGGTTACCCTTTTACATCTTGATCTGCTTGAACCATGAAGGCACACGATCATCACTGCGATGGTCAGTCCAGTTCTTGAGTTTTGTCCTTCTCCTTTCACAGATCTGGAACAAGGCTGTCTTTCTCGGTGAAACATTAATGAAGCTTCAATTTTTGATTGTTCATGGGGTGATTATTCTGCTTCTCACCTAAAGTGTCTAGTCAAATTCCTTAGGTGATGCTGTTCCCCTATCAAAACATCACCTCTATAGCCAAATACTCCTAAATCACTAGGTCTCCCCTGTATTTTCCTTTCAAACCATTAGAAAACTTTCTGGTACTTTCAAATGTCCGACAATATTTTTCCTTGCTAATAAAGCAACCTGTGGCCCTTAGCTATATTTTACCTGGTGCTTTGTAAACATACCCTGAGTATTTCTGAACATCACCATTCCACTGACATGGAGTCATGGGCAGCGGAGCCCACGCCAGTGCAGGAAAAAGCAAAGCAAGAGTAACTGCAGAAGAACCTACCAGTTGTGGCCACCTGTTTCCATTCACATCCAGTGAAAAGAAAATCACCAGGAAGGAACAAGAGAGGTGCTGGCTGAAATATTTTTCAGGAGAAGCTGATAGCAAAAGCTCATAAAAGTGAATAGAGACTTACCCAGAAGTCAGATTTCGTACATTCAGGCACTGGAAGTTTCTGCTTCAGTCTTCAGCTTCTCTTTCCAAACAACGATCAGAGACAACAAGCAAACATGCACAGCAAGCTCCAGAAAGAGGGTTCAGTGCAACCTGGGAAAATCTGCTGTGTTAGTTATCATAATCTGCCAGGCCTGAAATGTTTTTCATCCTTTTTCTGGAATTTTTAGGTATTTTCCTTCATTAGTTTTGGAAGAGGAGTAATAGAGTGCTTTCCTGCCTGCCTCCACAGCACGTAGAGTACAATGTTTCCATTCATCCTAGACGAAGTTTTTTATTCCTGCAACTGGATACTTATGTTACTTCAGTCCTGTTTGAGGGCTGACGTCTTATTCTTCTTGAAATAATTTTTGTATTTTAATGACTATTTTATTGCTGCTTGCAGAACCATCACAACACTGTCTAGATCACTATCTAGATCCCACTTTATAAACATTAATTAAAATTCCTGTGCATTGTAGTAACAGCAAAAACCAGAGTTTACTCTCCCAATTTCTGGGTGCCTAACCCAGTTTAGGAATGAGCCACGTTACACACGCAGTGTGTACCTAAACTGGTTCTGTACTTTGCAGCTTAACCGAGCAGGACGGTAATGCTAGGGCACAATGCTTACCAACAGGCCAACCCTGGCCCAGAAATACTTGTATTATCTGGGTTTTCTGTCTTTCAGTTTTTTCAACCTGATAATGGAGGGTTGGTTATGTATTAATTTCACAGAGGATTACTTTTAGGGTACTGAATTCACAAAAGATTAAATTTCACGTCACAGAGAAACAGACAGGTTCAGGCACGAACCAAAGAAATGTCTTAGTCGGACTAATAGGCATATTGACTTGATCTAATCTTTTATTCTTAGATGTGTTTCCTCGCTACTGTGTGACTCTATAGTTAATTGAGCTCTTAAAGCAATGAAGTTATAGCTATTTTTGTTATTTGACGCAGAACTATTTGGGGACACAGTATTCTGTCTGTGCCTGGCTCCATCACTTTTCTACTTTATGGTCGCTTTCTTTTTCCTGGGTTCTGCCTATGTCTTTGTTAATCTACCCTCCTAAAAATTAAGTATTCTGGCTGTGGGTTCAGGTACACCAGAGAGCTGCTTCTGTTTTATACTCATGCAAGTTAGAACAGCAGTTAGATCAGGATTTCAGTTTTAGCATGCAGGGTCCTGCAACTGGAAAACCAAAAAAGGCATTGTAAAAGGTGGGGATTGTTTTTAATCATATTTGGAGATGCAGTAAGCATATTAATCTCAGATGAAATTATTAGCTAGGAGTATTTTTTGCATGAGTGCTCTTTAACACCCATGGCATAGATACTTCGAAACAATCAACAGTTTTAATCTAAAATCATAGATATTTAATAAATTGGACATCAGCCACAGGAAAGCCAGCGTTTTGCCCAGTTCATTGCCAAAATCACCATTAGCTATTAGTTACACTGACATAGAATGCGACTCCAGATGAGGGAAAAAGCCTACAGATAGGATTTCTCCATGAGCGTAAGTAACCTTGTTCCATATTAGGAGAACAGGAACTTGTATAGCAGCTTGCACTTGTTCAGTTCTACTGCAAAATCCAGACCCTAAAACTATGTTGTTTGGCCCAGCTACTGTTCTGCCTTTCTTATGGCAGCACTCCAGAAATACTGTAAGGCTTGAACAGAAAACTGTTTATGTTGATTTCTTGAATAAGAGAGTCTGTGCTTGTTCACAAGCAGTAATACACCCACCCATATATTTCCATGCAGGACAACCAGTGAAATACCTTGGCATCCACGTGAGCCTTGTGCTAGTGCGTTCTGGTAAGGCAGCTGGGGGTGAGGGGGCAGTGCTCCTGCCACACCGGACCGCGCCAAGCCAAACACTGTGGTATGACAGAAAAAGAGAAAAATACCTCGACAAAAAGCAGATGTGGGGATGAGGACTGTGGCTTGAAAGAGTGTGAATGGAGAAAAACCTTTGCAGACTTTTAAGACCCCGTGCTGAGTCTGAGCGCCGAGTTGTACGCTGTATGTATTAAATGCAGAAATAGCAGTGTCTAGTACAACACACTTGATCCATTTTTACAAGTGATGTAATATAACTGTCTGTGTGAAGTAACACGTTCTTGTGACTATCCACCTTCTAATCCAGGGCCGTGCATTAGTGTCATAGCTGTGCTCTTGCTGCCCTCTGAGCCATGAGTCACCATCTTTCACTTCCTCAAATAATTACAGGCAGCAGAAGGTGGCTGTTGCTTGATCCCTCAAGGACTTTCTCTGCTTCTATAACAAGAAGGAAATTCACACAAAGCCATTCTTTCCTTGGATGGTCAGCAGACACCTGAGACTCACTTTAAACCTCAGGCAAAGATAGCACCGCATGCTAAACCTTTTGTTTCCCTTCATTGCCTCACCTGCCTGCCAGCTCTTACCTTTCCTTTGCTGGAAGACCGGCTGTCTATTAGCTACACAGCGCTGACCGGCCCTTGGCCCTCACTGAACCAGGAAAAAAACAATATTGCAAAATTTTCTTCCCTGGGGGAAAGGATGTGAAGCTCTTTCGTTTCATTTCACAGAATGTAGTGTGTGTAAGTCAATGTGTCTAGAGAAGCACTGATTGTCATTCATTTTCAGAAGGTGCATTTGGTGTTACGTTATTACTAAGTCGTAACTGTGCAACTGAAATATGGCCGGATTCTCTACTGCCCTGCACCTGGTTAGTGCTCTCCATCTGCAAACTACGTGATAAATGCAAATAACTTAAAATTTTCCAGTTGCTGGTGGTAGTATTTTGTACCCATTTACAAGGCCACATACTTGTAAATGACTATGCCAGGTGCAGAGGGGAGAACTTGACCCCCGCCAAAATTAATCTTTCCCCTGAATTAAGGATTAATTTTTCAAAGAAGCCAGGATGTTTCTGCTTTCCTTGGTGCGTAAGCGAGAGTGTGTGTATGCGTTGGGGGGAGGGTGCATGGCATGCAGAGCCAGCACAGGAGCAAGTATTGAAATGGTCTTTGACTCAGCCCTCTCTAACAGACAGAGCATGTTACAAAGGAAGCAAGAAGACCTGGAAGGAATGTTTTCAGTATTACTTATCTGGTACGAGCAGCACAATTTCTGCTCCATCGGTCATCTGAAATGTCCTTCCAAAATATGTGCAGGTAAAACCTTCTTGTCACACTGTATCATCATACGGCAACTCCAGTCCTTAATGCTGTGTTATTACAGCAGTGGGTAAAGCCCTGCTGGGCAGATCCTGATCCCACTAAGGCATGTATCTGGAAGGGGGGAGCCCAAGACTGATGATCCTTTATTAAAAGCAGGCTCTTTGGTTAGGCCCAGACTGGGGATTTGCTTTAGGAATGACTCTGTCACTAGAGAAGGTTTATGTTGCTGGCTGGGGCATACTCTCCTCTCCCGTTTTGTATCAGCTGACAGAGCCTACGTCTGATAAATGCCTAATAACATTTCTGCGGAGGTGTTACGGGTGAGAGATTAAAGTAATATGCACGGTTTTCCCCCCCTGCCCTTGGGAAGGGGAAAGATTTGATGTTCGTAAGCCACCGCCGGAGCGTGATTCCCCACGCTGCCCGTCCTGTTGCGAGCGCAGCCCCGGGGGCGAGACCCCGGCACGGCCAGGGACGGCCCGCCCGGGGCAGGGACGGACCCGCTGGTGCCGCCGGGCCGGGCCGGGGCTGAGCCGGGCTCGGCTGGGCCGGGCCGCCTCCGGGCGCCGCTCGGGCCGGACCGGGGCCATCCCGCCGGGCAGGTGCCGGCGGAGGGAGGAGGGAGCGGTCCCTCCTCAGGTGGGGCCGGCGGGAGGGGCCGGGCCGGGCCGGGGGCACCACCCGCCCCTCCAGCCCCTCCGAGGCTCCCGTGCGGCGCCGGCCGCCCCCGGCAGGAGCGGCAGCCCTCCGCAGGGCGGGCTCAGCCGCAGGGGGCTGCCTGTCCCGGCAGCCCGGCCAGGGGGGCGGCGGGGGGAGCGCGGGTGCCCGCGGGGCCGGTCCTCTGCCCCCTCCCTCCCCCCCCCCCCCCCCCCGCCGCCGTCCCTCCCCGCCTGCCTCCCGCCGCCGTCGTGGCGGAGGGCTGCGCGCCCACCCGCGCCTCCCGCCGCAGGGGCCTCCCCGCATGGTCCCCGCCGCTGCCATGAGCCAGGCCCCGGCGCCCCGCGGCGCCGACCCGCCGGAGAGCGATGCCCGCAGCGGGGCCGCCGGCCGAGGGATGCCGCCGCCGCCGCCCAGCCTGCCCCAGCTCCTCCACAAGTAAGAGCCGCCCCGCGATCCGCCGGGCCGGGCGGGCGGGCGGGCGCGGGTCCCTCTCCCTCCCCGCGGGCGGGCGGCGGGTGGCCCCGGCCGCGGGCGAGAGGTACCCGCGGGGCCGAGCCTCGCCTCCGGCGCCGCGGCGGGGCCGTCCCCGCTGATGCGGGGCACCTGTCCCCGAGAGACCGGCGCCGGGCCCGCCTCCCAGCACAAGTTTTCCTGCCCGAAAAGCCGCTCGCGTCGGTTTTCCGAGGGTTCGCCCCGGCGCCGCCCGGCAGCTCGGCCCGGGAGGCTTCCCGGGAGGCTTCCCGTGCCGTGCCGTGCCGTGCCGTGCCGTGCCGTGCCCTGCAGCCGCCCCGCCGCTGGCGGGCTCGGCCTCTCCTCCTCGGGCCTGCAGCGAGGGGCTCGCGTCGTGCCGGAGGCGATCGCATCTCTCTGCAAAGCTGTCACAGGAAAAGCAGCCTGTGCATGCGTGGAAGGCTTGTTAACGAGGGCAAGGATGCTAACGGCGTTTTGCTCTTTCGTTTTTTCCGTCTGGGAAGAGAGCAGGAAAAGTACTTTTGCACCACAGATGTGGTGGCGTGAGCGATACTTTTCTAGTTAAATGACAAGCTTGAAGACGACCTGATCACTCTGTAGTTAGTACGTGAAGTGTAACTAACACAGAAGTGGATCGGTGCTGGTTCAAGATGCTTGTGTGCACTGTGCCTGATTTTCCCCAAGTTGTAACATATTGCAAGAGGTAGGGGCTTTTACCAGAGCAGTAAGGTCTGCTAGCGGACGCTCCGCTACGGAGCCGTTAGAATCGCCTTCTATTACTTTAAGATTTGCCGCCTGAGTTGACAAGCGGGACGCTGGGCGCGGCGCAGTGGCGTGGGCTGAGAAACGCTTTTGCCATTATGGCCCAGGCCACCAACGGGACTGAGCCCGTGCTCGGCCTCAAGCGAAGCGCCAGCATGACAAAGCACCGCTGAGCTGCGGCGGCCTCGCAGCTGGGCACACACCGCTTCCTGCCACAGCCCCCTTACGAAAGGCATCGCCTCGGTCAGTTTGTCAACAAAACCCAACAATGTAACTAACGGAGGAAATGCTTTCGGTTCTCTCGCTTGTATTTGCAAAATACATGCGTACATGTGTATAAATATATATACATATGCATGTACGCCCTAACGTTACAGCAGACCTGGAGCATGAGTGTTACTTAAGTCAGGAATTGTGTTATCTTTTATAAATACGTGTGAAACTGGACTGTTAAAGTTGCTGTTGGGGGTGGCCCCTAAATTTCTTGATACTTGGTTTGCTCTTTGTCTGTTCGCTTTTAGATCATGTTTTGTAACTTATTCGAGAAAACGTTAACAGTTCTTGTTACCCACATTTTTATTCCTAATTGGAAGTACAGGCTTGGGAGTTTGCGTTGAAACTGAAACGTTAATGGTCCCTTCCTAAGTCTGCTGGGCAGCTGCATTGTGCAACCAGAAGGTAACTTACACTGACTCACAATCAGTCTTCAGTTTTAAACTAAGGTCTCTAAAGATGGCCCTTATTTTTTTCACTTTCATGGAGGCTTCAGGTGGACGTATGTTGCCAGTCAGACGGGTGAAGCTGTCAAGACTGCGTCAGGACTGTATTTCTAGTGCGGCGCGTGTTACGTGCAAAGGCAGTGCGGTTTTGCCAGTTGTGCCTGCTAGCAAATTATAGGTGGGAAAACTTGAAACGGTTTCCTTTCAAGCCTATCTCTAATGGCAGGAGATAGGTGCCACGCTCTGGCCGCTCTTTGCCATGGTAATGTGACACAGAATGGCAAATGTCGAACATCTCCATCTAAGGTCCTGCAACTTGATCATATGGTTTTGTAATCATGCAGCATAATTTGGTGTGCGCCTGTGTGTTTACCTGATAATTAATAAATCTTTACCCAGTATTTAATTGGAAACACAGGCAAATTATGTTTTGCTTTACTGATAATAACTTGGATATTTGGTGATTGTTAGGAAGTGAGGTGTTAGGGGATATCTTAAATTGCTCTTCTGAATTTATTTCTAATGTGCTAGGACAGGTATTATGACCGGCAAAACAGGATGGAAAGGAAAGCAGTGATTCTCCTACAAAATGAAGTAGCAGTTTCTTCGCTAGGGAAGAAAACATTGACCTCTTTTCCCGAGCATTTTGATTTTCTTGACTTTTTTTTTTTTTCCAACAATCGCTGTCTTTTTGCTTTGTGAGCCGCAGTAAACAAGTGTGCAGCCACAGAATGCTAATTCAGAGCGGTGTAGGTCAGAATATTGTGGGGTGTTTAACTGGATCTCCCTGCTTCAACATTTCTGGTTTTCCTTATACCATTTAAACATAAAAAGTGCTCTGGATTCCTTCTTTTTCCCCCCCAGTACTATTGTTAGAAATTTTTAGAGCTGTTAGGTGAAGACCAATAGAATTTTTAAAAATTACTTCCTACATGGGCAGCTGGTAAACTTTCACCGTGAACACTGAGCATTGAAAAGGATTAGAGCAAGGATTTAGCAAAAATGAAGATCTGAAATGTTTTTGGTAGCAGCCACGTTGGCTGAACTTGTGCAACGCAGGTAGCATGTACCATATTCTTTAAATGTTTCTCTGCTTTAAGATTTATAATGTAATTTTAATATTAAAATATCACCAAATCTCTAGTTTGAAAGTCCTTGCTGATAGTACCTGAAGACAATAAGATATAAATTGAAATACGCTGTCTTCATGTTGTTTTTTTCCCCTGAGTGACAGCGTCATTTCAGTTGATAATAGAGGTCTGGTTGTGATTTACAGAACAGTTGAAGCTTTCTATCTGTGCAGGCAGTTGTGAAGTTTGATGGGAAAATACTTCTTATTTTCCAAAAGTAAAAAGCCTTATTGCAGTCAAAGCCCTTAGGTTGTAGAGCTGAGAATGAAAGGTGGTGGGGAAGAGAAACCTGAATTTACACACTGCGGAGGATGACTTACAAAACCATACGCTTGCACGTGAAATAAAGCAGAAGACTGAGGAGAAGGAGAAGGACGGTGTGATGGGGTTGGTTGGTGTTCATCACTGGTTCCTGCTGCGGGAGTGGGGCAGGAGTGGAAATGCAGGGCAGGGCCAGTAGCGCCAGCAAGTGAAATGCCTATGGGAAGTCTCTGAAAAGACCTCAGATACCTGTTCTGCACAGGAAGGTTTTAATGCGTTTTTGGAACTGCTGTTTTGTTTTGGTTTTTTTTTTCCCCTCTCTTTAGGTAAGTCTGCTCTTAGGAGATGATTTTTGTTTATAATTTGGAGGTGGCATTGAAAAATTTTTAGATGACAGGTCAGTGTGTGACAAATTTTAGCACCTGCTGTTAGATTGACTGGAGCGCCTAAGCAGCATGGGAGAGCGGAGACTCCTATTAATAATTCCAGGTGTGTGATTCATTGCAGTCTGATGGAGCAACTGTCTGGAAATAACTGAAAGCACCGAGTGGTGGCTGTGGGCTAAATGTAAAGATGTTGCATGAAGAATGCTCTCTGTGAAAGTTCTTGCTTAAAAGATGCTGCAAGTAAACCCCATAATTATAGGAGACCTAATTGTATTGAAATGCAATCTCCTTGTTTTAATGGCTGGTTGCATGCTTTCGGTTCTAAAGATTTGTCATGGGTAATATCTGTCCAGTGGAAATGGAGCAGTTTTTAGCTCCCTGTATTCATATAGGAGTATGCGTTTGGTTTACAAATTTAATAAAGACGTCTTAAAACAATGGGGGGAAAACCAAAGTTAATATTTTTTCTTTTCTAAGGGGTTGTGCCCTGGAGATTTTGAGCTCCTCTGGAAGGAAGATGGAATTTCCAACATCTGCGCCCGAGTCATCATCAGTTTGTGCCAGTTCTGGGGGCAGACAGGAGTAAGCAGGCTGGTGCTGAATGCTTTGAGTCTTTTATTTCCTGTAGCAGTGAGGAGGAAACTTCTTGGGAAAAATAACCTCCAACTTATTTTTTTTTAAGCTTAAACCCATTATGTTTCAGCAAGTGCTTTTTGATTTTTTTCCTTGTGTGTTTATTTTGTGTAAAGCGTGGGGTTTTCTTTTTTCTTTCTTTTTTTTTTTTTCCCCAACTCGAGGTCTCTCAGGAGAGATAAAATATGAAATGTACTCCCATTATATACATTAGTCATGGCAAATAGTTTGGCATATATGGCAAAGGCTAAAGTGATACTTAACAAGAGGACATTAGGAGAAACACTGGTTTTACTGTTTCTCTTCTTAGTGTTAGTGATCCAGGCTTTCCATATTTACTTGCCTTTTAAAGTACATCTCCAAAATCTGAGTTGCTTCCCTACCCAACAGAGCCCTGAAAGCTCATCGAGTTTGTGTTGTAACATCTGTAACGGCCCTGAACAGGCACAAAAACAAAACAGAAAGTGTTGTAGCTGTCTTAGCTAAGAAGCCTTACCAAAGCAAGGACAGGAGCTGAAAAAGCAGACTGCATGGTGTGGGACTTGCCGGAGAATGTGGGAACTAAACCCGGGTTATTAAACCCCTCCTTGCGTTTCCCATTCATTGTCTCAGTATGTTATGAAACACACAGCGAGGGAACCTCAGTTTTCTCAGCCAGTGTTTGGCTCCTTCTGTGTAATTATTGAGCCTTGTCCTAGACCTCAGCTGACATTAAAATCAAGACTTAAAATGTGTGCACCAAATGTGTGTGTGCAGGGAGGGGCAGGGGTGGCGACACCTGGGGGTGCTTCACTTCTAAGTTTAGTTGCTTATAAAAAGTAGCATCAGCCATGATAACTACCTTCAGGTCAGGTAATTAAAATTTCTCTTTTAACATTTCCTTTTCTTAATATTTCTCATTTGAAATACTTTTAAATTGTCTGTTTTGATGGAAACCCAGTGACCCCTCCTGTGTATCAGGCGTGACCCAAAGCTTAAAGATGAATTAATCATGTGGATGTTCTTGGTTTTAAACAAAAATGTCTGGAAGTGTGGATTTCTTTGTCTTGAAATCGTTTGTGTTTAGGCTTTTTTCTTTTTTTTTTTCTTTTTAAACTCTCATTTAAAGCCCAACAGCTTATTGGGGAAAAAAAGCACAATAAAATAGAATTTAAGGCTTGAAGAGAGAGCACGGAGGTACAAAGTGGAAAGGGGTCAGAAAAAAGAATTTAGAAGGAATGCCTTGCATGCAAATTTCTCCATGTAATCTGGCTTGTATTGTCAGTTTTCAGTCAATACTTAGTTGCCCAGAAATGTAAAAATTCTTTCACATATTTTAGTGGCGAGAGAGAGATAACAGCAGTGGTATCAACTTTAGTAAAAAATTAAGTAATGTGTACATTTTAAGAAGCAATGTAGTAAGTGGGGTTTTGGGCCACAACACGTGGCAATAGAGTCCTCCTTACTGGGGCTAAGTTGCCTGGATGTTGCCTTTTTATTGGAAATTTAATACCACTGTTCCCATCAATGGGAAGACTGGGAATTGTGTTAGTTTGGTTTTCCTATTATTTCAGCTCTCGTCCGTTCGAAGCTAACAGTGAGTAGTTACATGTGCCCTGCTGAGCTACTGCTGGTCTGTGGTGATGATGCTAAAATCTTTCTGACCCAATTTGGAGGAAAGGCAAATGGAGTTGGGTAAAAACCTTAATACCTTTTAGTTCTGATCCTTTCTGGAGACTGTCAAAATGTCATATATCTTCAAAGATATATTTATATCTATTTATATATATTTACTTTGTAGAAGACTGCAGAAATTTATTTAGGAGGGTAAAAAATGTACTGTTTGCATGAAATAATAATTTTAATAACTTTAAAATACTCCTTCAAATAGAATCTGCTGTTTCTGAAGAGTAAGCTGTCTTGATTTTTTTTTAATTTCAACGAACCCCTTTGATCTGATTTGCAGCTAGACACTCTATCAGACCTACTTTATTCCCCTGAATATACTCCCCGCTTTTTCCCCCCTCTTCATCCTTTGTAACATTTTATAGTTGACTTAAGGATGTAATTGCTCTGTTAGCCTCTGCCCCTCTATGTCCAGCTGCTTTCTCTTTGTCATACTAATGACCCGTCACAGCAAAGCTGTCACTTGACACACTGGTTGAAGCCAGAAAACCTGCCCCTTTGGGTTTTACAAACATTTAATATCTGTCCTGTTCTGACAACTGAAGCCTAGCCTGTTTAACAAATGCCTCTTGCCTATTTAGAAAAAATGCCAAATAAAAGCATTGGGTATTTTGTTGCAAGAAGGGGCAAAGGCTTGTTTTCTTAAAGGATCAGTATTTATGAGTGCACAGGCAATTATTTTGTGGCAGGCGTACTGCATTTTTGTGTGTGTGTATGTAAGCTTGTGAAATGTGAGTTTAACTGATATTAATTGTACTACAAGCTGTGTATTTATCATCTCATGCATCTGCGGAACTACAAGGAAGGTGGATTTGTTTAGTTTTCTGCATGTCCATGTTGGGAGATGAGACGAAGAGGCAGTGAGCGGGTCTGGGGTGGAGCTGCGTTGTGTGGCTGTTGCACGAAATGATGCTGCTCAGATTTGTCGTCCGTCACCTCCGTTGTTTAAAGGCATGCAGGCGTCTCACCAGCCTTTGCAGAATGCTCCAAAGATGCCATGAGCCCATCCTGACTCTGGGGGTGATACGGATCTCTAGCTATACTGGTGGTGAAGTGTAATCCATCTCCTGCCTGGTTTTAACTCTAAAGCCTGTATTACGCGAAATTTAATGATGGTGACTGCTTTAAGAGGGATGGGGTAATATTCTGCTTCATCACTTCTGCATATACTTCTTACTAGGCAAAGGCAGGGACAGGATAAGGAAGTGTTTAACTCCTGTTCCCTTAAGTAATATCTGCCAGCCAGGATGGACAGAGAAAATGGTACTGTGGGCAGGTTATGAGCTGCTCCCTGGCAGGCTTCTCATCACCTGGTCCCTTCCCTGGCTTACTGGCTTTTGAGATACCAAAGGCATCTGATGTTACCTAGCCTTAGCTTGCCTCAGCTATACAGTAGGCTACGGTGTATTAGAATTCAGGCAATGTAAAATGTCTTGAATTTAGTAGTGTCAAAAATGACAGTTTTGTGCATTGTGGCTTTTTTTCTTGGAGGGGGGAGGTGTGTGAGTTGATGGTGCCTGTGAGCTAGGGCCGCTTCTCTGGAAATGTGCAGGAGTTGCTCTTGCATTTTTACTTCTATTTGAATCTTGCAGAGCTATGTGTGTTTGCATGGTTTGCGGTCTGGATGCCACTCCAGAGACTGTCAGAGATTTCCTTTGTTCCTGCCTATAAAATTCTTTGTCAGGGATTATGCACAATTCAGACTGAGGATGGGATTTGGAGAAAAGATGACTCTTGTCTCCTAAGACCGTAGAGAGAAATATCAGCAAACTAGGATGGGATTTTTTTTTCAGCCCTAGGCTCCTCTTATCTTCCAAACCCTTCCATTAACACATCTTAACATTCACACCCCTGCTATCCATGTGCTCTGCGCCATCCGTTTGTGCCCCACTCGTGGCACATTCTTGTAAGGTCACCTACAGCTTTCCACCGTCTGCCAAATGACGACCAAGCGTTGGGCTCTTTTCTTTATTTACCGCTTCATTCAAGGTCACTGATCTATCCTGTCGCAACACCTTCTCCTCACGCTACAGGCAGAGCTTACCCTTTTGCTGGCATCTTTCTGTTGACTCTCTTTGAGATGGTCCCGGAGGCTTGCCTCAGGTTGGTCTGACGTGCATGACGCTTAGGAGAGTGTCGTTGGTGTGCCTAGAGGTGAATACGGTTGTAAGTAATACAGAACAGTGGTTGACTGGGATGGTGTTTGTAGACACCTCTGCTGGCAGCATGGGCAAACAGGTTCACAGGTAAAGTGGTGTAAACAAAAGAATAAATGTTCTGTGGTACTTGAATCTGAGTCAGCTAATGTATTTTCTCTACTGTTTTGAATGTTATTTGAACATACCTTCTCTCTTATAGCTCCTGGAGAAGTAAAAAGTGCTAGCCGGCTACTTCAAATTTGACAATAAAAATTTAAGTCAATCATACATCAGTGTATCTTTGGTAGATCAGACTTCTAAAAGACAAGGGATCATTGCTGTTCAACCTAGGTTTTGTAGGTTTTCTGCAGTACAAAATATTAAAGGATTGAATTTCCTTAAAAAAAAAAAAGAGTAAAATGGAAATTTGCAAGGGCTAGAAGTGATTTAGTAATTTTGTTTAGATGGTTAAAGCGTACCTGTGCAGAATAAATCAACACGCCTTATATAGTATGTAAATATGTTAGATGGCCAAGCCAGTTTGATGGTCAGTGTTAAGTAAGACTTAAATTCCTATTTGGATATAGTGTATATACTGTGAGACTGATCTTCCGAAACTTTATTCATACACGAGGATTATTTATGTGTGTAAGGCTTTAGAGAGTCAGATTTTATCATCCAAGTCTGCCAGGTTTCATGACTATTTACTGCTTTTTTTCCCCTTTTTTTTTTTTTCTAGGTGACTAGGAATCCTGCACAGAAGTGTTAAGAGCAGTAGTTGCTGATAAGAGAGACCCAATACAGCAGAAGCCAAAGAAAATAATAGAAAGTTACCATGTGTTCCAGGATTGAAGCTTCTCTTTTACAAGAGAGCATGGAGCTGTGCAGGGAGGAGTATGGATCCATGCTCCTTTGTGCTTCTTAATAGCATATTAATGGTCTGACATGGTTTAAAACCAATACCCCGAAGTGTTAAAGCCTCACTTTCTGTAGGGATTTGTGGAGTTGGAGGCGGAGAGGGTACAAAGAGCCCATCAGCTCCTCTGCACAGTGCTGCTCTTACAGGTGGCCATCACTGCTGTCTTCCAATTTGTGCTGAGCATTTGGAAGCAAAAAGGCACTGTCTTACATCTCTCATCTAAGTTGGCTACTTGCTTTGTTTTCCATGTAAGTTCTCAGGATTTTTGTTTTGGTTTGGTTTTTTTCTTACATTTGCTGCAGTTTTTTTAATGTAATAACATGAAAATAATGATACAATTTTGTGGTATTTCCCCCTATATTCAAAGGAACTTTTATAAATTTATGAAGATCCCATTTTATCCTAATCCATATGGCAAGGGCATAAAATATCAGCAGCTAAGAGCACTTTCTGGATTGCTGGCATCATTTACGGGGGGAATCCACCCTAAACTGCAAGACAGTTGTTTGTAGCCTTTTCTGTACAACATGCTGTCTCTTACCGTGCATTTTGGGAGTACTTGGCACTGGTCTGTTTGTAATCTCCTCCCGCTCTGTAGAATATGAGACCCTTTTACAAAAAGATACAAACACACAGAAGAGAGACTTCACACACATTTTTATTGATCTCTTTAGTATGATAGATTTTTCATTTGTGTGTCCTTCTATGAAGCATTAAAACCTACTGTTTTGCTTTGGTGCTTCTATACAAGCTGTATTATGTGAAAGTTGGTAGCAGTGTTCCAAAGCCGAGGACTTGATTGGCAAGTTTTAGCTGTGAGTAAATTTTCACAGCTGATCCATAAATCCCCGGCAGACCATTAGGAGCTTCAGAGCGGCTCTGGCAAGCTCCCCTACAATAATTGTAGTTTTAAGTTTGTTATATTTAGTTTTCTCACCTCTTAGCTGGATGCCGGGGGACCTCACTAGAATCAAACCAGCTCTGCATCTACTTTTTCCTTCAAGTTGGCAATTTGTACAAATAGCACAGTGTGGGAGGAGGGCTTGCTGGTTGGCTCCCAGCATACAAGGCAGAGACCCTCCGAGGGTGTGACTTGTGACAAAGAGACCCCAGATCTGGGGTTAGACCTTCCAGTAATTCGAGGAGACTTGGAGTACATCACTTCTCGCCCCCACCTCCAGCCCCTGCTCTTAAGAAATAATGGAATCATCAAGGGAGGCAGAAAAAATGCTTCTTCAAGCTTAAACATGCCAGAGTCGCATATAACTCTGTCAGACAGGAAGACAGCTCTTAATTTAAATTCCCTCAGGTAACTGTACTTCTTTATCTGTAGCGAGGCTGGCAGAGTGACCAGGTTTTAGGAGCGACCACTGCTCTAAGAACAGGACTGTGTGGGTGGCAGCGGTGCGAGCAGCAGGCGTTCGATGGTAGCGATGTTGCTGGGGCAGCTGGAAGCGGGGCTTTGAGACCGCATCCCCTGTAGGCTCACTGCTCTACACGCAGTAAAACCAGTGACTATGCTGCATCTTTGATAAGCCCTGGAGAATGTTTTTTACATACTAGGGCCCCACCTGGCAGCCTAATAAAGCCAGAGGAGAGGTTCCTGTCGTTCCCCTGGATTTGGATCCTGCTGGATGGGCTCTGGTAGCAAACTCAGACTTGGCTGCTCATTTGAGCAATTAGTGAATAGTTTGTATGTTTCCTTCTGGAATGTGACCTGCTGTGCCAGGGATGTACTTGCCACTTGGTGGAGTCTGGTGCATTACCTTGCTGAAGGGACAGGGACTGTGTAGAAGGAAGGGGTGCGTCTGCACGGTAAACTCTTCCAAAGGGATATTTTTTCTCTTTTTAGAAGAGGCAAAGATAAACTGAATCTCTTTATCCTCTGCTACATAAAACCAGCCTCTCACACCTATAACCCATGAATGATTTCTTTACACAGGAGGGCGATAGAGAAGCATTATCTGAATTACTTATGAAAAGGAAAGGAAGAAAATTGGTGGTGGTCTTTTAACTGAGTTTTCAAATAATTTTGTTGGCTTTTAGAGCACGAGAAGCAGAAATGTCATTCATATTAAAAACTCCTTCAAACAAAAATTTCTTCATGTTAAAATTTTAATTTAGGAGGATCATAAACTTTGTTGATTAGGGTCTTCTTAGGATAAGGACAGAGTAAGTTAACTATAAATAGTGATACAGTGAGTGATGATCTCATCCTACAAACTTTGTGTTGAACTTTAGCAGGAGAAGGTAAAAATATCAGCTGACAACCTTCCTGCAAGGAGGCATCTTTGATTAAAACAGAGGGATCTTTGGTAAAAGAAATGGAATTGGACATCTCTTCGATCCTTAGTTTCAAGTGCTTTAACTTCACTTAATGCAAGAAGTCAAGTGGAGGATGTCATTCCTGTGGTGGGGGTAGAGTGCTGTTGATGCCTGGCCCGGTTTTGATATCTGACACTTAAACTAGAAATGCTAAGAGTGATAAGAGTAAATGAGCTAATTACACATGTACAAATGAAATGCAAAGCATGCTTCAGCTGGAAGGAAAGACAATGCCCTTCACCTGTATCTCATAATGGAAAAATGTTTTCAGAACATATGGAACTTCTAATATGAACTGGAACTGGGGTAGTATTGTGGAAAAAATACAGCAATCAAAATTGCAAATCAGTTTTAAGATTAAAACCAAAAGATACCAGGTGTATGGGTGTAAGCAAACTACATACATCTTCCTGTGTTCACCTGCATAAGTGTTGTGCTCTGCTTTATTTCCTCAAGAACTGAATGGATGGGAAGCAGGTCACTGAGAGGACACCACAGACCTCCTATGCTTTTGGGCAAGCAGTTCACTAAGATAGTGGGCCGTAGATCAGAATGGCAGGGCATCCTTGCCTAGCAATTGCTGACCAGCAGCATGCTAATGCTAACTCGCGATAACTCGTATTTTATCTCCCTAGCAAATAAAATTTGCAAATGCTTATTCACAGAGGTGGCTGGAGTGAATCAGTGACCAGTATTTACACATGTAAGAGGTTTACAGGTAGAGCCTAAGGTGAATCCATAATTAAAGGCTAAGCATAAGAGGAGGCAGGTGAATCCAGAGTCTTACTGCTGGTGCTTTAAAACACAAGTAAGGGAATGCAACAGTGGAAGTTGAGGGGAGAGTTTAGCAGGCTTGTGTTCACCGCAGGGTTAACTCGGGCTCCTGCCTAGGCTCTAACTAACCATCTATCAAGCTAAATCAGTCTTAGTTAAAAAGGTGCTTTTGAGACAGTTGAGATTTTTGGGGAGAATCTGACCGTCACTGGGATAGCTGTCACTTTGGGAAGAATATGTTGGAAAGAGAATCTGTGTGCTGGTTATCTTCCATTTCCACCATTCCCTGAAGGACAGAAGAGTTCTCCATGAGATGCTATTGACCAGGAAGGCTTCAGCCCTGTCCCGCTGGAAGAAGTTGCCAGACTGAAACAGTGTTGGATGGGCCGGGACCTGCTGTGGGGAGGCTTGTGTTTGGGTTAGGTTAATCAGAGATCTGTCAGGAAGGTGCAGTGTGTGAGGGAGGTGTACCCAGAAGAAGAACCAATTTCCTTTATGCGGGGAAAAGCCTATGTACCTCTCCCCAGCTTCTTTGGGAGAGCCTCGGCAGTCTGCTGGCACCACATCAAACAACTTTACTTTTTTCTTTTTCCTTTCTGCGATGTAGTCTTGGTCTAGCTGGTATCAACGTTTTCTTTTCCAGCTAGTAATTAAAATTGGAATGAAGTTAAACTTATCTCAAGGTGCAGACTCAGTTGTTTGCTTTTTCCTCCTCGTGAGAGAAAAAGGGGCATGCTTACAGCTTCAGTAATCGCAAGAGGTGACCGATGGGGAAACTAAATAAGTGTCTTTTCGTGTAGGGACATTATTGGCCTGTGAAGTGTCCGGGGCAGTCGGGAGGTTCCCTAGCTTGTGTGTATGTCTTTGAGAGTATAAGCGATTTGAAGAAACAAACCAGAATTTTTTTCCTGATTGAAAGGGTGCCTAGACTTATCTAGGGCTACAGCAGGATATTAATAGAACATACTGCATTTCCTTCGCATAAAAATATGAAGGGCACTTTGCTGAGAAAAAATCCTGCTGTGCCTTTCTGTCTTTGGGACCAGCTCATCACCCAGCTAAAATTAAAAGGTGAAGTCAGGCAGTTCTTGCTCTCTATTTTTAAACTGCTTCAGCATATGAATGTGAGTGTGAAATTTTAGGCCTCTCTTAACTTAATTACCTACTTATTCAAAATATTATCTTCTCAAATTGCTGATCTATAATTATATTCATCTTTTCTGTGGACACACTTTAGCTACTCAATGCTTGTTTAATTAGTTCTATGCTTAATTTGTAGTTCTGTAGTTATTTACAGTGATGGAAGCCTGTGATAAGTGTTTAAAATCTATTTTGGTCTGTTAAAGAATTAGCAAGTAGATGATGTTTTTGTATATCTGTTCCATGTTTTTCTTCCGGAAAATATTGTGAAGAAGCACAGATTTTTTTTTTAAAAAAATCAACACCCAAACAGTAAAAAGAATTCAAGCAAATAATTTTCACTTGACCTTAATAATAGAAAATGATGTAGTAACAGAAAATGTTTTGTTACACTTTTTTTTTCTTCAAATCTTTTGTTCTGTGCAAGCTTGTTCCTACTTTTTGCTTATACGCCTTTTCTTATGTTTGGGTGGAAGGGGTGATGTGGCCCGAGCACAGGAGGTGCAGTGGAACTGCTTATAAACCACGGATTTGCCCCTCTTTTCTACCGATTTGGCTATACTGAATTCTTCTTCCTGTATTTCAGTGAAGCAATGAAAAAACCCTGTCAACCACCCCTGAAATTAAATTGAATCCTGTTTGCTCGCAGCGAAATAATGGTTTCCAGTCTCTTAGCTTCAGCCTGCAGAGGGTGTGCTTTCCTCCCTCGAACCGTCGTCGCCCAGCGCAGTGCCTGTAACACACTGTCCCGTTAACAGCGTGCTGAGAAGCCAGCATTGCACCCAGAGGTACGAAGGAAAAAGGGCGTCTGTCCGTCTCTGCCCCCTGTGACATCTGTCCCTCCGTTTCTTTGACTGTCAGCAGTTTGAAGAACAGGCTGTGGGACTTCTTCCCAACTGACCCCGTCCACCGTGAAAAGGACACTCCTGAGGGCACACAGTGTTTCTTTGCATCCTCTTTCGGGACTCGCTGTTGGTCCTGCACATATACAGAATGGAGATACGTGCTCTTTCCTCCTCAGTGTTTTCCTGGTTCCTTTGCTTTTGTTGGTGGGGGCAGCTGTGGTGTTGGAGATCTTGGGAGAGTCTTCCCTGGAGTTTCCCCGTGCTCGGTCAAGCAGCGATCGGGCTCCACTGTGCTGGGTCGGTTGTGTTTTGTCAGGTACCTGAAGCTGGGTGTGGTGGTGAATTTTGAAAGGCATTTTCTTCAGCATCCACATACTCCTGGAGCATGCATATGGGACTTTATATGTAGTCCTGCCTTTGGCAGCTAAATGAGTAAACTGCCTGCTGCAAGCTGTCTCTAGGTGTGGTTACACCTCCCCAGGCAAATCGCACATGCTGGTGATCTGACTGGGTACTTGCACACACCTCCCTCTCCTGCCTCCCAGAAATACTGGAGGTTTCGTAGGCTTGGGTGTTAGATGACAGCATATTTGTATTGCTGGTGAGAAACATGTTGCTATTCGCGGTGTTTAGTGGCAGTATAGTTAGATAGCTAGACGGTGATGTTAAGTAACACAAACCTGGAGCCACTGTCTTTGGACACATCTTCCCATGCCAATCTTGGTGCTTGGAACAGTTTGCCCATTAATTTGTTCCAAGCTTCCACCCCCTTCCTGGCCTCTCCAGAAAACCCTTGGCAAACCAGCTCCTCTGTAAATCCTTCTGCCTCAGCTGGCCACTGCCTCCGTTCATCCTCTCCTGTCCAGTTGCCCGTTTTGACTAAAGGTTGAAAATTTGACAGCACAGAGATTTATGTGAGCATTTTACGTCTTGTAAAGAAGTACACAGATCCCTTATTCTTTCAGAAATGGAAATTTGCATTTTAAGGCTGAAATATGGACACAATGTTCCCCTAGAAAATGCTGTTTTTATAAGGCTAGTTATATTCATAGATTTTCTTTTCTCCAACTGGAGACTGTAGTCCAATATTAGAAACGTTGCACTAATAGTACCCGCAGAACTTGTGCTGCTGTCATCTTTGCATCTTCTGGTGCTGTTTAGCTTTCAAAACTGGTTGGGTTGGGGTTTTTTTTGTGTGTTTTGTTTTTGTAAGTGAACATAGTTATTGTGCATTAGTGAAACACATGCTTGACAAAAGCATCTTGACAAAATCAGTGGGTTTTAACGGTGTTAACATACCTCTGGGCTTGAAATGGAGCCTGAAGAATTTGTCCTCTGGAATCTTATGTTATGTTTTGGCCATTGGAAATGAAGCACCTGACAGCATTAAGCTATCAGAAGGATTTCCAGTCGTGGGCAAGCAGCCATTACGTATATGTTAATCCACAGTAGGAGATTTGGACAGCTTCTGATTTACTAGCACTCGTCTGTTCAATATAAGCTGGAGATCAGCACAGTAGTAACCTTTAAAATTGAATAAAAAGCACTGAACGGGAAAGGAGATGATGCAAATCTAGTGGAATTGGTAATTGTACTTCTAGGTAATCTTAAAAATGTATTTTTCAAGGTGGCTGAAGGAACTATTTTGTAATTGCCACTCTTGATTAAAAATATCTTACCAGCTTTGTCTCGTTTTAAAGCAGACACTTTAAATTCTTTAATGTCCTTTTCAATAAAGTTGGATTAAACTGGAGAACTAGAAGCTATATCTGGCTTTTCGTAGCTTGAGCATTTATATGTTTGTTTGAATGCTGGAGAGTTTACATGAACAGATTTATTAGCTGAGCTAAACATATGGTTTTAAAACTAGACTATAAAAATTCTTATGTTTTCTTCATATTGTGGCTCTAAATAATTTTATTAGTAGACTTTATTTAAAGAATTTGTGGCATGCTCAGTTTTATTCCAAAAATGGTACATTAAATGTATTTATTTAAGTGGGTAATAAAACTCGAGAGCCAGGTCATAAAGTGGTGTTCAGTAAAATGTACAAAAATAATACAGAGGCTCCTGTCACGTGATCTGATAATGAAACCAGAGGAAATAAGTTCCTTGTGTAGCGTATCATACAGGAGGAATAGAAAACGTCTCCACATCAGTAATAAATATGTATGTAATGTATCAACATTTTTATGTTCGTATAGGAATTTTGGGGTTTGTGTGTGTTTGTGCAGTTACATACAATTTTATTTTTTTAAGGAACTCCTATTTTAGAGATCATTCACAATTTCAGCTATTAATAATGCTAACCTTTCCCAATGTATAAATACTCCGTTGTGGTCTCCCAAACAGCTGTTGTGTTCTCCAAAAAGACCTCCGCTTATTTATCCAGGGACCTGTGTAACAACGGTGTTAGGTTGATGATGTATATGGTAGACCACATCGTCCAAAAGGTCCACTGCTTTCTCACCACATTTCTGGGGCAATCTGGGTCAAAGCATTGATGTGACAGAAACTATATTTTCAAGATGCGATTTTAAAACCAGACAGACTTGAACTGTTCCAGATTCCCCCCAATGCTTTGACTTTTCTATCAGTTGAGATTTCAGATTATTGCACAGCCTGTGGCACAATGTAATTTTTACAACAACATCCAGAAGGTATTCCTTGTATAGGTTTTACTGCATTTGTAATAAATTTGTGAGGTTAGCCTGACCTGATTGTTGTAGGGTTGGGGATTGTGGAAGAGTTCAGCTGTTGACAATGGTGTATGAGCATGGCTTCATGTGTCATACAGGTATACATATATATATACACACATCTATAAATATGCTTTCTTGAGCTGTGGGTAATAACCCTGTTGCATATCTCCTTAGGGATACTGAAGCCAGTCCAGAAGTTTAATTTGCTGAACTCTCCGCAGGTTGCCCTGTCAAGGGCCTGGCTTTGTCTTCCTGGAAAAAAATGTCTCAAGGAGCACGGTGGGATGTGTCAGCCCAGGGCTATCTGTAAAGGGGATCCACTGTGAAACTGAACTGCTGTGTGTCGTTGACCCTTGTTGGCTTTCATCCATGGAGCGAGTTTCACAGAAACGGATCTAAGTGCTGTTGTATGAACTTTGCTTTGCATGTCGGAGCGGTGCTAGTCCCTTGCTGTCAAGAAGCATGTCCAGCTTCTCTTGCACGGTGAGTGAGCCCTGCAGCGCACACATCATGGGCCAGAAATAACATAGGATGATGGGCGTTCCTGATGGGAAAAGTGGGCGATACTAAAGGCAACTGTGACTAAACACAATGTTTGGCTGCTGAGTCGCTCTCCAGTGCATTCTTTGGGCAGCAATCCTCTTCAGCAGCTGACCATGAGCCTTCATTTCTGCCCCTACCAGCACAGGGATAACCTATAGCACAGGGATAAACTACAGCCCCTGTGGCTGTAGTGGCTCTGTCTTGCTGTCAGCCTGTCCCACCCACTCACTGAGCTGTTTGGGGCAGTGACCTTAAACTTCTGTGTTGCTCCCAAATGCCATCACACTTTGCAGTCTCGCTGCATACTGAAAAGTTGCTAACCAGTCACTGCAGAACCTTCAGATTACCTTGCTAGTCCTGGAGAGCTGTATCCCAGTATGGTTTCCCTGAGCTAACTAATCCACCGCAAGAATGGATTTAGCAAGACAATTTATCAGTGGAGATTTGCATTGGTATACAATTGGTTAAGGATATAAGCTGAAATTCAAATTTGTACTTAGATGTGGTTTTTATTTAAAACAATATCTTACATAGGATTTCAGTAATGTGTTTTACAAATCACTCTTCAGATGCTCTTTCTGGAGCTCAGTTGGTTATGTTATAAATGAAGAATGGATTCAGGAAACTTCACAGTATTAGTGATTGTCTTGTAATGTTTTCCAGATGGCACGACGTGATGTAATCCATACTGCCCAGTTTGTTTTCACTGCACTCTCTACTCTATCATACCCAATAAGTAACCAAGAGACTTTAAGAAGCTCATCAGACTGTTATGACGATAGCTGGTTAATCCAAATGTTCTTTATTAAGTTATGAAAACTGCAGATTAACAAATCACTTGCTGGTGAATGCAAGAAGATTGATTGCTACTCAAAGCTCTGCAAGAACTAGATATGCAACTGGGATTAGTTTAGCTCAAGCTACACTTCGGTGAATGAATTCCATTTTCCTCCGGGCTATGAAGTAGTTTACATCTGTTCAGTTGTAAATTTCTCTAGCAGCAGTGGGTAATTTTGATTCCTTTTCTTTGGAGAAGTGTTGGGAATGTTTATTTGTTGTTGTTTGCATTGATCTGAAATAAAACCACACACTCACATCACTGGTTGTGTGGGCATGGTGGCTAAGATCAAATTAATTGCAGCTTGCAGTTGCTCATAATTCTGCCAGTGCTCATGCAGTAATGTTGTTTACTAACTGGTGCTTTTATTAGGCTGACAGACCATCATTTGAATGGCAAACCCATCAAATTTAAGTAGGCACTTAGCTCAGGATTTTCTCAGCATCAGTTGAAGGCGCCAGGGGTACTGTGTTGGGACAGGTGCAGTCTTGCTGTGCAGAGGCAGGATTTGAGGACATGGGGAATGAAAGCTCCCTGTGCATCCTGACATCCAGCTGTGTAGGTTTCTCCCTTGAACCCACATCCAAGAAGTCTTCAGGGGAGATTAGGGCTGGGGTAGGAGGTTTCAATCTACTGGCAGTTATCCTGTAGAGTGGGTTTTGCAGGCAGTTCTTTAGGGTATCCTACCCTTTGGTTAAGCCCAGAAAAATGGGATGGAGAGAAGAATAACAAAAGAGACATAAGCACATGGTATTAACTAGCTTCTGGAAAGGAGGAGAGATTTTCCTGAAGTGGGTTTAGTGTCTTGAGATTGTCTCATCATACGTGGTGCAGCTGCCCATAGGTTGCCATTGGTAGGACAGATTGCTGGGCAGGTTGACCTGATCTGGCATGGGCCTTTCTACCCTGTCTGTGTGCATTCAGGCAAGGAGGGTTGGAACAGGAGCCGAGAAACGCTGGAAAGAAGAGCAGTTTCCAACACGATCGTTGTTTGATTGTTGTGCCGTGTTTGCTTGCGTTGCTGTTTTACCCAGTGACTTCCTCATCTGGTTTCTATCATGCACGGCATTGCTTGGCTGGTAGCTGTTTTTATTTTTCCTTTATCGTGTCTCTGGGGACTTCTGCAGTTCAGCGTTAAAACATCCCCTTGTAGGGGAGGAGGGAAAGAGGAGATGTTTACATGATCACATGTCTCATTTTACAGTTTCCTGATGATTCTGAGTTTGGCTGCTTGTAAGGAGCATTTGCTGCTCATAGTCACTCAGTCTGGGCTCGTTCATTGACTCAGGCTGTCTTTGCTCACTGCGGTATTGCTGGTGATTAATGTGCTTTGCTGTTCTCATTTCTACAGCCTGTCCTGTGAAACAAAATTAATGACAGTGGCTTTTGGAAATTGAAGAGTAGCAGAGTGCTAATCACATTTTTCATTAACTGCTCCTCTGAGTCCAGGGGAAGGGCTGTGATGCTCAGTTTCACACAGCCTCTTTGCCTGTTTGTCTTTTGTAAAGAGTATGTGGAAATGGGCTCACCAGTGAAATATGGGCTGGGAGAGGGGAAAGAGTCCTGAAAGGATGGCGTTTTGATGCCCTTCTTCCACAGCCCTTCTCTCTTTCCTCCCCTACTCCTCAGAAACTTTGCCTTCAGGTTTTGTCCCACACAAAATCTTTCTAGTCTTCCTGATGCCCTGTCGTGTTCTGATCTGCCGGATGTTTAGTCTCTCCTCTACCTCTGCCTTCTTTGGTTTTAACTTTTCTGTGTAAGAATTGGCTGCTTCATCCTCAACAGCTAAACCTTGTGTACAAAGCACAAAGAAGAAATAATCATTGCTTTCTCCTGTTTGGAAGAAATGCCATAGAGAATCACAGCAGATTTGACACCTGGAAAGGTTTTTGCTCAGAAATCCAGCCCACTGACTTGGTTTAAGATGGTGGGAATGGAAATTCAGCATTTGTTTGAGAGAGGGCAGAGATTTTCAGAGTTGACAGAAAGAGAAAACTTTATGTTCTGGAAATGTAACATATATAAAAGGCCTGAAAATGCTCGATTAACACTGGCTTTCTAGCACTACAGGGTCTCCAAAAAAATTTGACTTTGTTGCTGAAGGAGGGAGTGACTGTAAAAGACACTACCTTCCTGAGGAAGAGTAGGGAGCCCTTTCCTGCGAGGCTATAAAACGAATCGAAATCTTGCCTCGAAGGATTTCTGGCATGCAGAGCGCTGCTCTAAGTGTAGATTTTGTGTTGGCTCAGCATGCAGACGGCAGGTCTCAGAGCCCCAAGCGCAAAAGGTCAGGATTGCATTTAGCCCATAACTATCAACTCTGTGATACACTATTAGTCATAGAAACTTGAGAAATTTGTTAAGAAATTCTGGGTTTGATTTTGATATATTGGGACAGCTTATAAATTCCATCACGGTTTAACGTGGTACTGCCAGGAAGAAAACCAGTTGGTCGAAATACAGTGTTTTTAAAAGATTTTACTCCTCTTATGCTTTTTGTGAATTTACAGTAATCTTCTAATTTTAAGAGGAAAAAGTTATCTGTGAGTGTAAAAGCTGTCTGTCTAGAAGTAAATTCTTTATGCGTAATGTGGTTAAAATACTTCTATGTAACTTTCTAGTTGCAGGAGTAGTACAAGATCATTTTAGCAGCAATAGGTTAAAAAATTATTCAGAGAAAAGTAATATTTTTCTAAAGTTGCAAATGTTCCTTTAAAATTCTTAATTGCGTTTTTCTTCCCACCTAAGCCTCCAATTTCTAATTAATCCCAATTAGGCAATTTTTGTTAATCAGTAGTGTGGTACCGTATTTTGTTGTTGTTTCCCAGGAGCTGTGTTTATCTACATCAGCTAGGTCAAACCGTAACTTTTATAGGAAAGCTACAGAGCAAACCATAAACCACTTCTCCTGCATAAATCACTTTAGTTGTTAAACATCAGGTTGTACATATTACCCTGTTAAAGGTGGAGGTTTTTATGAAGCTGTCATGTGACACCGTCAGTTCTGTCTTTTGTTCTACTTACAGAAAAAAGAATAATTTTTGCAGAAATCATAGAACAAGATATTAAACTGTGGTGCTCATTTTTTTCCCCGTTGATAATAGATAAGATCAAACTGATAAGCATCAGAAGTCTTGTTCTATGCAGAGGCTCTTTTGAGTAGGTTAGGGAGGAGTGACGGGACACGGCAATGTGAATGGGACAAGCAAAATGGGTAAGCGCTCGTGTTTATCTGTCAGCCAACAGTAACACCGTGGCACATCAGACAGTTTTAATGTAATTAAACATTTTCAATTTAGACACATTAAACAAAATTCCCACATCTGTTCATATGATAGCTCATTCTTGCTTACTATATGAGTGTACTTCTGCTCTCGAAGGTGATAGCAAAAACGTCCCATTTTTGTGCTTATTCTCTAGATACAGAGCACAGACATGGAAATAATTAGCTCAAGAAGCTATTACTTTCCTAAACATACTGGCTTATTCTTATTTTAAATTGTTTCAGATTCTTGCATATACATGTAGTGCAGAAGGAAAATACGTTTTCATCTGTATCCCATCAAAAGGATTGTGTGTCATTGAAACAATCCTCCTCCATAAGCAGGAGTTTACTTTTCAGGCAAAGGAGGTCCCTTTGGGGTTAGAATCCCACATTGGAGACTGGCAGGTCAAATTCTTTATCACTTCTAAACTAAACATGTATATTGTGAAAGCTGTTTAGCCATGTCTGAATCTCCGTGGTGCTATTCTGAATTATTTTTCAGAGCACATATAGGAAAAACCTTGAAAATTTTTTTACATTCAAAGATTTTTGTTAAAATCAATCTTGAAAATAACTCATTTATTTAAATTTTTGAATACAAATCTTTTAAATAAGAGGGAATGCACATTCAGGAACAAATTTCATGGAATAATGCTAACTTCATCTGGTTTAGTAGGGATTTTTGTCCTGTTCTATACACTGATACTTTGTCAAATGTGACTAGTTAAGTACTACCAAATAATACATGTCCTTTCAGTTACTATATACAGGTTAATTTCCCCTTGATTTAATGAAATTTTTGTTCTCTCTGCAACTGTTCAATACCTTAGAATCCCACTATACCTGAAGGTTTTGAAAGTCAAATATTAATTATTTTCTAAAACTTTCTGTTAAATATCAAGATTAATTTTCTTTATTAAAAATTCTGAGTAAAATGCAAATAGAAGATTTTTTTCTTGTACAATTTAAAAAATAATCCTTCAGTACTTCTTATAGTGAAAATATCTTTATGCAACAACGTGATCTAGTCACGATGCGGGATTCCTAACCTATTACAACTTTGGAAGGTGTTTTTAAAACTTGGTTTCTGATCTTGAATTTAAAAAGCACAATAGAAAAATTTTTTTCTTCTGTAATCTTAAAAAATCTAGGAGAACTCAGTTTACAGAATCTAGAGTATACCATTTTTAAATAAAAGCAAAGATTTTCCTTAAAAAAAATTTCTTATGCAAGACAGAAGACAGCCTTGCAATGGAAAAAGCTGTTCTGCTGGTTTGCAAAGAAATCTTAATGTCTCAGCTAAAAAGCACACCACCTTTTTATTAATTAGACTGCGTACCTCAGAAACTGGTTTGTTTCATTTTGTTATGAAATTATAAAACTCTGCAGTGGAGAAAGTGTGGGTCCAATACTTGCCTGTTTGAAATAGGTCAAATGAATTGATTAGTAATTGGTAACATCTAGTGGAACCTGGCAGATGAGCTTGTTGTCAATGCATTTGCTTGATTGTTCATCTACAGACTATAACATAACATTAATTTACAGACTCTCCTGGCCTTAAATTCTGTTTCAAGTACCCTGTTCCCTTTCAAAAGATAAACTTTCCATAGGCCAGTGCTTATCTGCCTGGCTTCCTGGCTGACTGAGATTTAAGCTATAGTAGCTTGAACGACGCATGCAGTTGAACCTTGCTAACTTAATGTGAGTGCTCAGCAAGATCGTGGGGAATTACTGAATTTTTATCAGTAGGATGAAAAGCTCAAAAGCAAAGATAATGAATGAGAAAAGGTAGCGTATTCATTTAACTCGATAAAATTGGTTATAATTACTTAGAATAATATTTAATAGTTAATGATATTTCTTTCCTAGGTCCATAGAAAGGAAGAGAACGTAGGGTATCTTACTGCTGTGTGTGGCTAGTCGACCTTTTGCTGGAAGCATTCGTGCCTCCAATGTGCAATAGTATTGTGTTGATTAGCAACGGCAGATGACGGTCTGTGTGTTTTGGTTTTAAATCTTATTGTGAATGGGATGGTGATGGCGTTTGTAAAGAAGACACCTCCTTCTAATGAAAGCATAATGCACAGACTAGGACTTGAAGGTAGGATTTATTTTTCTTAATTGTTCCTGTTTCCCTTGACAAACATGGTTTTTCTCAAATACGATTCAGAGTAGTTGTTCCCAAATGAGTTACTGCGGATACGGGTGCCGTTACATGAAGTGCTTAATGTGGTTTGCAAAACAACTAACAGTGAGATACTGTGGAAATGTTCTCTGCTGCTTTCAGATGCAGACAGTCTATTTTTGACCAGGAGACTAATCCAGCCCTGGATTTTGTCAGGTCAGGGGGTGGGCACCAAAGACCTTATCTCTTTTTTCCCTTTGTTGACAACATATCCTTATCCTTCCTGGGTCCTGGGGTGGCTGCTTGATAGTGCTGGTATTTAAAACACCTAGATAGAAGTCATGAGCTTCTTTCTCTATTTTTAAGGATGCTCATTAAAGTTGCTAGCACAGCCCAGTGAGCCACAGGGGTGCGGGATGAGACTCGGGAGAGCAGTACGAATGGGACCAGGGAGCCGTAGAAAAGCACGCCGCCTTCCACAGTGCTTTGTTAAACAGAGGTGTATTAAAAGCACAAATTAGTGTTACATAAGCATAAAAAATTTGCAAGTATGGGATTATATTATACACATCTTCATTTATTTATTGTTTTTATTTAATAGGTGTACTTTCAGGAAAAGTGTCTTTCTGGTGCATTTAGGAAATTTTTAATTAAACAGTTAACTTTTTTGTTTGCTTGTAGGGGGGACCACTGCAATTATGTGTGTTTTATTTAAGGAAAAGGTTTTTATGTGCATTTTTTTTAAGATTTACTGTTAGATAAGCAGCAAAAACTCAATTATAAGCCTTCATAAAGGTAAGGAATTGAAGGAAACTTCAAAATAGCAAATAGAAGGAGCACATCAAATTCTGTGCAAACCATTAGAATGCGTAAAGGATTGCTTAGTCTGTGCTGGAGCCTGGTGGTAGCCAGATTCACTCACGTTATGTTAATTTTTTTGTTTAGCCATTTAGTGTCTTGGCTTGACATTGCTCCCCTGCCCCAAATTCTTGGACCCTGCAGTGTTGAAAGAGTGAAGCAGTTTAACTGCAGTAACTGCTCTGCTTGTGTGTTAATAAGAAAGAATTACATAACTAAGAAAGGAAACCATGTTTTAATTGGCTTTATTTATATTGGGATTTAAAACTAGAACAAAATAATGTAAACAAACTGTCACTCTGAAAATCTAAGAAATCTGCAGCTATAAATAATGCACAGTTTTCCTGAAGAAGTGATAAGTATCGACTCAAAAGAAAAAAAATCTCCTAAGAGGTTGTGCGTAGCTTCTTGTTGTTGTGCTATCGCTACGGATAAATATCGGTGGTTTTGGCAAAATGGTAGTTTTCCTCTGTTTTCAGTCTCTTTCACATTGTAACAACTCTTCCTTTACTGGAGGGGAGGGGGCAAAGGGAAAGAGAAGAAAGAATTTATTCAATATAGGCATTTAACTGGTAAATGGTTCCCTATCTAAAGACACATTTGCAAAATTTAAGCAGGGCTTTGAAGGAGGAAGTGCAAATGCATGAACTTATGTCTTAACAGAAAAGTGAATGCTCTTTAGTGTATTCACACTGTATAAAAATGTAATTATTAATAATCGTTAAGTTGCCTCTGTCTCTTCAAGTTAATCGTACTATGGAAAGCGTATTACAGGAATAGGTTCCTTGTGGAAAATACGGAATTTGGTTTTTGCTCAGTGGTTACTGAGGGTTTTTTATGCCATTTGTTGGCATGCCTGCTGACAGGAACAGCCATTGTGTGATTGGCAGCAGTGGTCAGTTATACCTGAAGAACAAAATTAAGGTGACAAATAATATGTATTTGAACTTGCGTTAGTGAAGCCTGGCAGAAGGTAGTATTTAATATGCATCTATATAATCGTATCAGGCAACGGATGCACATCTCTGTATGAGGAGGAAATACTGCTTTGAACAAAGGAGAACTGACATTCTTTTGTCTTTCAATATAAATTCTTAGTCAGAGAAAACATGGCCACACAGTGGCAGTTCGCACAGTCCAGTAGCTCATTTCTGAGGTCTTCCCTGGATGTCTGCAGTGTGTTACCTGCTGTATGTCTAAGTTTGCATTATCTGCAATACTGTCTCATGGGTTTTTGTGTGAACTGGTTTAAAACGGTTATGATAATGTGACTCAGAACATTTCTGTAGGGAATGAAAACAAGTGCTACATGTTGGTATTCAGATTAAAAAGCAGTCAGAAGAGCTGAACAGATATTCCTTGATATTGTACTACTTATTTATATCAGTATAGACAATTTCTCAGTTACAGTCTCAGTTGAAAAACAAGAATTAAGTTAAAACCACAGAATAAATAATAGTTTAATTAAGCTTCTGTTTTTCCTGTAGTGACAAAGATCTTCATACACTTTAGGAAAATGTTGACAGTGTATCTTATTAATTGCTGTTATGATAAATTGTTTCTGTTGCAGTCATCCCCGTGTGAGCCACTCCTGTATAATTACATACGGTCCTAGTTGTGTTAACTAAAACATCCAAATCACACAACTCAGTCACTTCTTGTCCTGGGAGTTTGTAATTCTGGCTATATAAATTCATTAAATGCTCTTATAAAAATTATAAATTCAGCAGCGTAGGCTGCTCTGAAGCACTCTCTAATCCTATGGATTTTAAGTGTAGATTAATCCCCAGTGACTCACAGGACTAGATGAGTAGATACAAAAATGTTTAGCTGTTAAAAAGTGTGCAATCTGTTTTTCAGTGGATTGTATGTAGCTTCTGTTTAAAGATCTGTAGAGCTGCCATATGGAAGTGTTTATATTTTAGTGTTGTTCACCTGTCTTGAAACTGTCACCAAAAAAAGGAAAAAAGGCTTAGAGGAAAAAAAAAGAAGAAATAAGAACTATAGTAAAGAATGAGCAGCTTTGATCCCAGCCAGATCCTCTCTACCTCTCCAGTTAGAGACTTGAGATTTCTTCTTTAAGCCACCTATCGTCAAGGATTTAAACAGCCAAAATGTTCTGTTTGGGTAGTAGAAATGGCTTAACATCTGCAACATACTGATATTTTCTGTGCTAAAATTTGTCATGGTGACTTTTTAAATTTCCCCAAACCCAGGTTTCAGGCTCTTCACGTATCAAACAGGTAATACAGCGGAGTATTAGAACTGTGCTGAACCTAACAGGTTCCTTCGGTGGTATTTTGCTGTCGTTTCACTCGGAGATTGTTTTCTAAAGCTATGACCTGTGGTTTTCTACTTTTATTTTAGCTGGCATGAAAGCTATACAAGTTTCTTTTTTAGCAGATTTTACCTCTGTTCTTCAGTATGGTTTGAGTATAATGTTTCCCAGTAAATGGAGTGGCAAAGAAAACCTAATAATCTTGTTGCCGATGCAGCGTTGTATGTCCGAAGACTGAAGCTGCTGAACTATAAGCTAAACTTTCCAGTGCTGGCAGCAACCTGCTGCATACGGCACCGTAAGCAAACCTGTGAAGGAGTTTAAGCTGCAAATTACTAATTTGCACAATATATCAAGTATCACCTTGGTGGGACATGAGGTTTATTTATCTTTTAAAAATACTTTGCAGTACATCAATAAAATCAGGAAGGAATTATATTCTTTAGGAATAATTAGCTCTGGAACATCTCTTTACACATACCTTTTTACTCAGTGCGTATACATTGTAGGCATATAACTAAGCAAATTGTGCAGTTTTAGAAATCCTATTATACTAATAAATATATTTTGTCTTATTACCCCTGAAGAGCAGCAGGGAGCATGAACCCTTCCTTTCCAGCAGTATGTGAATACATTTTATATTAATTTATTTCTTGTCATCATATATCACAGTGAACTTGTACCAAAAATTAATGTTTTAGAGACTTCCATTCAACTCTCTCAGAATTCTACTTTCATGCAAAGTTGTGAAAGGCAGTTGGTTTGGGAGTTTCTGTTTGTTATTCGTTAGTCCTGCTGGAGCTTGAAAATTTCCTTTATAGAATTAGCAGTTCTTTTTCTGAATCTTTGCTTGAGGAAACACACCGGGGAATCCTCCACATGCTCTCTGGTATCTAAGCAAACTAGATGTTCATGTCCAGTATTAAACTTCGTTAAACAGCCCACAGAATGAATAAATACTTAATTTCTCAATATAATTACTAAAGGAAAAATGGGGATCTTGGCTTTCTTGAGCAGAAGAATCATCTCACTGCTTTCAGTTAGCAATTTCAAATATTCCTTTATGAACAATTGACGTGGGACAATTTGAATCCCTAGCCCAATCAATTCTCATTGACAGACCTTAAATCTTAGAGCTGTTGTGTTCATGGAAATATGTTCACTTATATTTTTGGGCTTGAGAGAAAAACAAAACAAAAATGACCTTAAGATAAACCAACCGGTGAACCTGTGGAGGTGTTGGTAACCCTGGACACTCTCCTTGAAAAGTGCCTCGGAACGAGCCTGTGGAATTAGTGGGTTTTTTTCCTTCGTAGCACAACTGGGACATAGAAACCCTGTTTTCTTTAGCGAGAATGCTTGGACACCCTCCAATTGAGTGGGAACAAAGAGTTGTCTGTCAGGGTCCCAGGAGCCCCCACATCTGCTTTTTAAAACAGGATGTGGGGAAGGGTAAAAATCCGCTCCATCTGTGACACTAATGCGGCTTTGAGAACACCTGGAATTACCAGACCCGGCATCTGAAGCTTATCGCTGGAGCTGATAGCTGATAGACCAAATGCCTTTAGGGGCTGAGTTTCCGTGTTGTGTGGGAGCTCAGCGTTAGGGCAGATTTTCCACTGGAGGATCTGGACCCTAAAATCTGAACCCAGTCCTCCTTTGGAAAATTGTAAAATAATTATAACTTCTTGGAGACTGTTTAGCCTGTTTTTAGCTTTTATTAAAAAAAAAAAACAAAACCCAAAACAACAAACCCAAACAACAAAATAAAATAAAAAAAATCCTTTCAGTAATTTTTAGTGCGTTTCACTATCCACTCAGAATTTTATAAGCAAATGCATCAAATTTATGCTTTTATTTTCGTTAATTGCTTTCTGTTTAAGTTGGTTTCACTTGCGTGAATGTCCAACAAAGCAAAGAACATTAAGCACACAGCCAGGTTGTTTAAGGGAAGTTCCTTCTGAGCTCAAAAGAGTATTAATAAATACCTGTGCATTTTCAGTAGAGCCTGAAAGTGTTTCCTCTGACCAATGTGCAGTGGAAAAGGCCCAAGTACATTGTATTTTCAGGCAGCTTTTACACAAATGTGATTCAAGTTACTCAGATAGTTCGCTAGTTAATAAAAAGAAGAAGAAATATTTTGGTGGACAATTTGTGAAAGGAAAATTGTTTATAGACTTCATATTAATTATTCATCTGTCTCCGTTTTCAACTAAAGGTGCTGTTGGTGAATTCTGTCAACAATTTCAAAAGAGTAGTGATGTTTAATTCGATTAAAGCTGTCTTAGGTCTCTGTGTATCATGCCAAAAAGATTTGCTGGGTTGCTATTATTTTGTTTATTTGCAATGGGGAAGCGATAATTGGGCTACCATGTCCTGGCTCTAACACTTCTAGATTACAGGAACTGCAATAACAAAACTTGTCTGGGCAACTTATAAAAGCTCTGCTTTCTATTTCAAAGATTGCTTGTTTAAATCTGTGGCCCAATTAGCTGCATACTATTAAGTGTAGAATTTCTTAGTATAAAAATAAATATTTTGCTTCAGAATACATTACAATATGTTTTAGAAAGTAGTCATAATAAAAAAAAAAAGTGGTTAAAGTAATCTTTATTTCTAGAATTATAAAGTTTGCAGGAAGACTCTGAAATGGAAAGGTTGACAGCCATAACTCTAATTATGTGTTCTTGAAACTAGTCGGTGAGTATGTTAATGCCTGCTTTTTGTATTCACTACTCAGAATTTATGATAGCATATAATCGTCAAAGTTCATCAACCTGTGTTTGATGTTTTTAATATTGGAAAAACCCCTGTCTGTTAAGGAGGAGATGCACTATGGATTGAGAGGCAACTGAGTGCATTAGTTCTTGTTGATTCATTTTTGTGGTAAATCCCAAATGCTAAGGATGCTCACGGCTTTTTCAGTCAGCTGAGTTTCTGCTGTTTTTGAGTACAAGTATGAATGATGTGCTCTGAGTTTTAAAATTTTATTGTTTTGGAAGTCAGCTTCAGTTTCTAAGAATGAATTTAATCTCTTTGAATGTCATCTCTTGTATAATCATCGTCTTAAAAGAAAATCTTTAAATTGCCACAAACTCCAGTAGAGTTAGTGTGTCAGCTGGGCTGGTTGCATCCTTCTTAACAGAGAAGTCTATGAAGAACTGAAACTATAGCACTGGACATACCTACTTCATAAGTTCAAATAAAGATAATAAGATTATTTGAAGGATTACTTTTAGGTTTAAGAAATAGAGAATATTTTAAATGGAAAAAACCTATGAAATTAGGTGGTGAGAGGAAAATTCTGGTGACGGAGCATTTGTGTTAATCTGGCTCACAGTTTGCCTTCACTCCTTCTGTCAGTCTTAATGCTGTGTAATCCTCCATAATCTAAAACTGGATATGCACTGCTTTTTCTGTGAAATAAACCATCAGTTAGAGGGGAAAAAAAAAAGAATAACAGTTTAAAAAAAACCCACCCTGTCTATAACAGAGGTTTTTCTAATTACTTGGGAGAAAGTATCATAGTTGCTATGACTTTCAAAATAATTTTCCTTTACTGTACTGCTGGCAATCTATTCAACTTTTAAGCAATTTGTATTTCTGTGTTGCTGTTCCAGGAGGTTTGAGTTGCATGTAGAGCTAGAAGCTGTTATGCTGTTGTCTTGGAAAAAAGTACAAAGAAAATTTCCCTAGACGTCGGTTGTTGTAGTAGAAACATCTGAAAGCCATCTTATTCTTTGTGAATGCTTTAAAAGTAAATTGTTTATCTTAGAGACATTTTTTTAGAAACAGTAGCACCTGGCTTGAATTGGCACTTTTTTATCCTTTTCATTTTAATATTTTCAAAGTAATTTTAAAATATATCTCTGTATATTTCTAAGAGGCACGGTATAACATAAGTACAGCAAAGATGAAGGACCATTGAATGGTGGTAAGGAAGAACAATGAATCTCTTGAACGAGGCATTTCATCAATATGTAAGAGTAGTTAAAATGTTATAAAATTTCTGTTTCTTTGAGTTAATATATTCATATTAATGCTGGCAATGAAGTAAATTTTCTTGAAATCCTCACTCAGCACAGTAAGTAGTGTTCTGTTCTGTTCTGTCCAGAGGGTACAGGGAACGAATGCAAAAGCATTTTGATGTTAAAATTAAATATCAGTATGCTACAACAGTTGAACAATACAAATTTTTTTCTTTTATGTCTTTGGTGTTAGATTTTTAGGGAGATATGGAAAAGGTATATTACTTAAATGCTGTTAATTGCCATTAATCTCAAATTATAATGTAGAAGTTGACAAATGATTATGTTTAACTGTTATGGTGTTTTTAATGTTGCATTTTAAAATTGTAAAGGATAGAAACTTTGTTTTCGTTTGCATTCATTTAAATCTCTTGAAAGGAGTTTAATTTTCTTTCAGTTTTATAGGTGTAGTTTTCCTTTATGGAGCCTGTTTTGTTCTTCTAGCTTAGCGGAAAGTGTTTGCCATACAAAAATACCATAGTGTATTACGCGTACCCTTTAAAATGGAATGGAGATACAGAGCCATTGCATATATCATCAATTCCCTGTCTAGACACACACGCGTATCGTACAGTCTCTTCTTGCTTCCGTATATGGTGATTTATTTATTTATTTATTTTGTGGCGAGGAGTTTAGGAGGCTTGAACCTAGCTGTCTTTTACGAAAAATAGAGTTTGGATTAGATTCCTTTTGATTTTTATATGCAAACCAATTATCAGTGCTCTCTTTTCAAGTACTTTTAAGGGATATGCAAAACAAAAATACCTGGGAAATATCTCGTAACTCCTGTAAGATCTGTGAAGAGTAATGACTGGAATACAGAGAGGATGAAATTACGGACAATGCAATAATATACTGTTATACTGTAATAACTAATTAAAAATGTAATAACTAAGTAAAAGCATGAGGACATTATCTTTCCCGTGATATTTAGGGCAGGAACAGTTTGTCAGTGCTAGGAAAAGAGTGGGCAGTTGCAGCAAACCTGCTTTGTTACCCACCTGGCCGTAGGCGTGTAGCCGGGGACTCCGGGCGTAAGGGCTGCTTGTCCCTTGCTCCGCGGGGCACCGCTCGTGAGGCTGCCGGCAGGGTGGGCAGGCGTCCCATGGCACGCGGGGCTGCGCCGGCAGCCTCGTAGCCAGAGCGCTCACCCTCGGCATCGCTACGGCTTAGATTGCGTGGGGGCTGAGAGGTCTCGGCGCCATTCCCATAGGCGCTGTGCACATCTAACGGGAGTGGTCGCCTCTACCTCAAAGGCTTCATTAGGGATTACAGGGCTTAGCAAGGATTGTGTGGTTTTGTTGCTCTGAGCATTGGAAAATGCAGTCGTGGCTTACTTGGGTAGAGGTTACAGTCTGGTTTGAAAGATGAGCTACAAGGGGTTTCCATAATACTGCGAATTAAATAGTGCAAGTTGAAGTACAACATAGAAGATCATGAATGTGGAGAGAACAAAGGAGAGAAATAACACTGACGAGTGAACTGAGCATACATACTAGTTCTGGGAGCACTCGAGTTGCCTTGAGACAATAGTAAACAATTTAATAGTAATTTGCCAATATATATTTGGCTTCACAGTGTCCTGCATCCTTTTTCATTTACATACTGCTTAAAAATAGAAAATGTTACTCTCTCTCATGTGAATGAACTGGGATACTCCCTGAGTGCAGTTTAAAAGATCAGTATTATAATTTAAACCATAGAAAACACAGGTGCAGAGAACATAAATAAGATTGCACATGCTTTAGGCATTCCATATCATGAACTGCTTAATTATCCTTCTTTGCTTGTAACTGAATATAGCCAAACTAGGCTTTTGTTTATGAACAGCAATGGGTGACATTTCTTAGGGGATTCCGTGACGAGATTGCCATATTATCTGACACTCTTGACTGAAAGTCAATTTTTTACCTCCTGGCCTGACAAGAGCAGTATACCTTTTTTTTTTTATTTATTTACAGCTTGATGACAGATGAGACCAGGGTGGCTGCAGAGGGGAATCTTCTTTGTGCCAACATGTAAATTAATGAGTTTTATAGCAGTGAGTTAAGACGTCTTGCACCTTTTTATTTTAAATGAGCATGAAGAGCATTGATCTGGGTCATTATTGGTAATAGTCAACCCTAAGGAAAAGGCACCTGCCTGGGTGCCTCATGGGGATAGGGAAAGGCCATCTGTGTTCAGGCCACAGTTTTGAGTGTAAAGTCCTGTTGGTAGTATTTGAAGTTGGCTGGTTTTGCTAACTCCACAGCAAACTGATAGGTTTGGTTTGGATTCCTAGTGAATAGGGATCTGTATGACAAAGCCTGGTTATTGGTCTCAGCAAAGAGAAACTGCTTTACTTTAACCTGTGGAAGGAGTCAATGTTCTCCATCACGTGGGAGGTGCTTGGGTTTATTTTATCCGTTCCTGGCTGTGGTGCTGCTGTTTGGTGCATCAGTAGGATCCTGGTGGCCAGGCTAGCTGTATTTCCCAGTAGACTGAGGACCTCTCTATTTCACTCTTTCTAGACAACCAGGATTTACGTGTGGGTTTCAGTGGTCTTCTGAAGATGCTATAATGGCTGCATTTTGTTCTGAGATGTTGCCCATCTCAGGCAGTTGCAACTGGGGGCCCTCCATAATTCATATAGAAAGTGTTATAGAGACAGGAAATACGGAAGAGCGATGAAAGCCCTGTGGAAACCAGTGGATTTCTGAAGTCAGTGTCAGAATTGCAGTCAACTTGCTGATTAGTAATTAAGAGTGACATTTGAGAAATAGTGCCCCCAAAAGACCTGCTGTCTTAAACAGGAAGAGAAACATCACCTTTTCTGGAAGTTCACTACATGGAAGCAATTTACAGGCTTTTACATACTCTTTCCAGTTTGGGGAGGAGCTAGGTTTATTCAGGCCAGTGTTGTGCTGGAGAGAGGTTTGTAAAGAGGTCACCAAGCTGTTGGGAGAATAACTGTGACGATGCTGCAGTTAGTGGATTTGTCACTTCAGGGCACTGGAGTGACAATGTGGCTGGTTGATCTCTTCCAGAAACCTCTGGAGTCCAAGAACAAGTTTAAAGCTGACTGTAGATGTCATATCGTTTACATAACTTATCTATCAGTAACACTTCCCACATTATCAAATGTGTGTGAGTGTTTATATATATGTCTGCTGAAAGGATCGGGTTCAAAGGATAAACTCTGACAGTCATGTGGACTCAATTTGACCTTGTAAAAAGGTAAGTACCTCCTCCTTGGTTGTACTGCTTTTCATAAAAGAAAAAGCAAACGCCTACAATTAGCCATTCCTTCTTCCCCGACACAGGGTATGCAGGGCGTCTTGCAAGAAAAAGGAGCAAATCTGATAATAACCCTTGGCATAAGCTTTTGACAACAATCTGTTTGGGTTTTTCTCATAAGCATTTTCTGTTGTTAAAGACGCAACCCATGATAACGATAAATGGCTGGAATAATGAAGATTTGGGTCACTGTTGGTAGTCAGCAGTGTCTGTAAGTGTGGCTTTTCACCAGGCTTCATGCCATATTAACCACAAAGTTTGAGGGCAGTGGTGGGACCTGCCTCCTCACTGTCAGTCCCCGCAGTCCGTGCGCTGGGTGTGTCAGCACAATGCCACTGGCAGATGGAAGAGTTGCAGTAAATATGCACAGTTATGGTTTAAGTGAAAAAGCTGTGGGAAAGGAAATACATTAATCCATTGCGGCTGTTTTTTCTTTTAAGTAAACATCTGTAATAAATTGCAAGTTTTTCCTGGACTTATCCTTTATATTTCTAGATTCCTTTCTCGAGTGGGGGATGGAGTGGAATAGAAATTGAACTGAAGCATAAAAAAATACTAAAATACAGAAGCAACTGAAACTCAAATTAGGTCGTGCGTGTGGAAAGAAATCCTCTCCCATATAGTCTGTTTTGTGAACACGCTTCAGGAAATCCTGGTCTAGCAGATCATAAAATATGCACTATGCATACGAGTGCATCGTTTGTTTAGGTGGTGTTTTAGAGGCAATGTTTAGGAAGTGCTTTAAACCCAGAAAAAAAAGGACCCTGGAATCTGGGAAGAGCTAAATTGATAAGTGATTACGGGCTTGCTCTTTAAAAGTATATGAAATGTTTGGTCTTTTAACTCTTTGGGTTTTAGATACTTTCTACATAATCAGGAATTTCGTGTCTGATCCTTTGTTTGATTTTTGCAGTTTTAAGAACACTTTGCATATATTTACTCTGACCAAAATGTTGAATATTTTACAAAATATTTTTTAAAATTCAAAACTATTAGTATGATTTTGAAAATCCTTTTGTTTCTCAGATGCCTAATTTCCACTTCGATTCTTGTGTCATCATTTTGCTGTTTTTCCCATTGTAACAATTTTTATATCCTAGAAGGACCAAATATCCTAAGAAGGCAATTTCCTGTGCCATATAGATGTGGAGAAAAATGATGTGTTTTTCTCTCTCATTTCCCCTTTTCCCTTCGTTGTAAATCACCTTAGAGGCACATGAAAACTTTATTCCTTACTTTTAAAAATACCGTGACCCATGCTGAGCATGGCAGCGAAGCAGGATGCCTGCTGTTCCAGAGCAGTGTCTCCATACAGCTCCGTGGTGTCTCCGTGGGGTTACAAGGGAGGGGTTTAGGCTCCTGCTCTCTGCGGGTGCCGCAGCTGCTGTTGCAGTGTGCGGCACAGCTAATTTGCCTGTTTGATGTTGAGTGGGTGTTGCTGCAAGGGCTGGTGACAAGGACCTGGGTAGCAGGAGTCTAAACTCTCTCTGCAGAAGTGCTGTTAAAATTGAATAAAATGCCCGCTCAAAGATGGGGTGGGAGTGACAGAGTCTGCACACAAAGCTGAGCTCAGAGGTGGGCACTGGTCCAAGCCTAACGTATCTGCAAGCTGTGCCACTTGCGTTCGGTCTTTGTTGCGATAGATGAAGCCATGGCAGAGCTCTGTGTTGTTACAGCTAGACCCATTTCTTGTGCCCAAGGCAGTTTATTTTAAGTAGGCTTGAAATACCTCTGTGCTGCACCACAGTGGGCAATGTATGTGAAGTCATGGATTTCAGTGGTATCGGTTGCAAATTACTCTTCTGTCACATGGAAACCTTACGGGGGGTGGGGGGGAGATAAATAGAAGCAAACAGTGTAAAACTCTAGCTAAACTGTTGCTGACTCTTAAATATCGGCCTCTCGCTTTCCAGAAATTTTGTGGAAGCTGGAAATACTCTAGGAAAAGGTGGCCAGCTAAGGACACTTGGCTGAATTAAGCCATGGCTTGTGTGGGTTCTGTTGTGTCAGTAATTTCATATCCTTCTACGAGCTTGCTGATCTTCTTACAAGGGTTTGATGTGAACAAAGTCGTGGCAGAAGCCGATGCAAAATATGTATTACACAGCCAAGTCATGCACAGCAAAATGGGTAAACCCACACACACTTGTCCTGCGGGTGCCTGCTCATTGATTTAATGTTATTTTTGCCAGGTCTGTCGTGGTACTTATATATACATGATCAGTTTTGTTCACCTTCTGGTGGCTCTCCACCATTGAAAATACATTGAAAAAGTGAAAAATACTGCCTTAATAAGCTAACACTCAGAAAAACTGTAGCAGAGCTGATTTTTTCTCTTAGTTTTTTTTTTTTTTTTTTTTTTTTATTTTAATGTCACTGAAGTACATTGTGAGCAGAATAGCTTCAAGTTCAAATCTCAAAGAAGCTTTTGTCCTTAGAGAAAAATGCCTTCCAGAGGAAAACTGTGTGCTGGCTAGCGCTAGCACTAATGCGGATGGGGCACCTAATTCCCTCGTGAAGGAGAAACTGTAGCCATGTAAACAGGAGGAAATGCAGATGTTTTCCTTGTTCAGATCCGCTCCTCAGATAACACTGTACTGTGCACCATGTGTGCACCATGCCATGTGGATCCTGCAATTCTCAGAGGGGCTTTCTTTAAACATACGCTGCAGCATTCCAGAGCTGTGGCGACATGGGTGCTCATCACAACCTCTCTCCTTCATGCATCTTTTCTGGTGCTTTACCCGTGCCAGATACATAAGTATCTTAGGAATGAAGCCTTTACAGACTAATTTCCCCTGCTGCTTATTTTCTCATGTAGATTTTATTCCTTTTTTTTTTGCGTGAGTTGTATTTGTTCGTTGTGAGATACGAGGTGCAATTTCTCGTTAGCAACCGAGGAACTGCAATCTGAAGTTTCGTAAATGTTTGTGCACCTTTCTGCCCCTCTGCATTTTGAGGTACGGAAATCTTTTCTACTCCACAAGCTGATGGGTTACTTTTCTTCTTAAGTGTTTAATTGTTCTGTGGCTTGTCAAAGTGAGATAGCCCAGATGTCTCTTTCCTACCAGAGTAAGGGAGAAGCTACCATGACCTCAAGAAAACAGACTCCTGTTTCTCTCAAGAAAAAGCCTAATGTTTTGGTGGGGCAGTAAACCTTGATTCTGGCCTTTTGGCAGAGTGCTTTGTGAGCAGTGTACCTCATGGAAATGTCTGCTGGTATACATGGAGATTGAGAGGAAAGACAACACTATGTTTCTGCGGCTACGTCAGCTGGGGGAAAGAAATCCTCATTCTGTTGAATTTTGAAAAACTAACTTCAATTTAATTACTTAAAAATATTTTTAAAGTACCTTTTATTGCATCAGGGGAAGAGAATATAGCAATCTTATACCAGATGTCTTTTTGATAAATGTCCCTGCATAGATTAGCAGAGGCTGTGACATTCCTCTTACCCCATCTTGATAATCTGAAAATCTTCTCTGATGGAGCATCTGCTCCAGGGCCATAACATAGGAATGTCAGATAAATTCTGTGTTTCATTCCCTGGTGGATACGTTAGCCAGCAAGTTATACAGCAAGCCTGTGTGGGAAAAAGGGATTACACCAAAACCTAATGGGATGTCTTCCCTCAGAATCAGAGAATTAGGAATATCTAATGGCAGTGCAGAAAGATATTGATGACTAGAAGAAATGGGACTGAATCATGACATGATTACATTATCTAAGGGGGAAATCTTATAGTAATCTTCAGAAAAAGTATTGTAAGCCCACTGCTCAATCCCTGTGTATGATACCAGAGCCCTAGCCCTGCTGCAGTTGAGCTGGAGAACTCGATTCCGCTGGGTGTTCAGTTTTCTAAAATCAGTAGCTTTTCTTGGGCTGTCCTGAAATCTGGGGCCTCATCGCAGGGGAGGATTAACCCTTCTAAGTTTGGGGATATTATGCTGTGTTTCCCGAAATACAGCATCCCTCTGCCATAGAAGCTTTTATTTCAGCAGATTTTACTGCTTTTTTTTTTTTTTTTTTTTTTTTGTATGAACATGTGGGAATAGCACTGTCATTCTGATCACACCCCGAAAGCAGCAGGAGCTCTGCATGTTCACCTGCATAGCACAGGACCCTCTTCATCTTTATCAGAGCAAAACTGAAAGCTTGAAAACGAGTTTGGGGGACAACAGAGGCAGGAACCTGAGGTACAGGAGATACAGATTACCCTACATGTGCAAAGATGATGCTGCCAAAAGGGCCTTTAGTCTCTCAGGCATCATGAGAGCTGGATAGTCCAAGGAGGTGTACAGTAGCCAGTTGAACGTCATTTTTAATGAGCCAATTTCAGTTCTTTACTCTTGGTCTTGTTGATGTCTTTTAGCACGTTCATCAGAAGGCTGTGAAGCTTTTAGCCTTCCTCTGAAGAACTGACTGCTGTTGACAAAAATGACAGAAGGTTTGTTCATCCGTAAGTGAATGTTCGCTGTAATGAATGAAATTCATTATGCTGATGAAGTAGTAGTTGCACCGATCAGTAAGTTCTAACAAAATTAGCACAAAGTGCAGTTTTTTCCACGACGAATCTGATCTCTGAAAGCCTCCTAGCACTCAATCTCTTTCTTATGAGCTACCTCTGCTTTTTTATAAAGACGTACCTCAAGGCATCAGTGACATCTTGCCCTTGTTCACCTCTCCCGTGCTCTGTTAGTGTTCAGAAGCTCTCTGGAGCCCCTGGCATTGCTCTTCAGCCGGTTGTTCAAGCGTGCTGGAATGCAAAGTGACCTTTGCTCTTAACTAATGCTATGGAGATCAGTGGAAATGCAGCAGCATATCCCAGCAGTAAATCTGGCATCCTTAATTTCAATTACATGTATTTTTCTAAATCACTTGTGCAACCAGGCTGAAGTTTGGGCTCCGTGTGGCTCAACAGTGTAAGTTAATTCTAGAATTATGAACAAAGCTTGTTTTTTCAAAGGACAAGATTATTATAATATGTTGGATTCGGCACAGAACGTGCAATCACTTAGAAGATAAAGCCGGTGCCGAATGTGCCAGCTTGCTTTTTTAAGCAGTGTCCTGGTATGAAAAAAGGCAGCCTATATTGTGCTGCCTAAGCTAATGGGCTTTTTGCTTGCAAGTGTTTCAGATACAAAATGTATGACTGGTCATTTTTTTCCTCTCAAATGACCCAAGGAGGAGCTCCCTTCATGAAAGAGGCACTGCCTCTGCGTCCGTCGCTGTGCTGCAGCTGAGATCTTTGAGCTGCTTTGGCCATTTCGCTCAGGCGGCTGTGGGCGGAGGAGCTCTCCGCAGAGAAACTGCAGTTCCCCATGGCTTCAGCAGCCTGTGCCTGGTTTCCCAGGGCATCCAGCCTCCAGCTGCAGAGTCAGGAGCCGAGCCAGTGCTTTGGGTTCCTGCCTCCACAAGTGCAAGACTCGTTCATACGTTGCCTAACCCTTTGCTGGAGAGTCGGCAGTCCAGCCCCGATAGCCCTGCCTGCAGCCAGCTCTCCCAGGGGTTCGCTGGACGTTAATTGCTGAAGAATTGTGTCCACCCAAATAACAAATGAGAATTCATCAACAATAATTTATATGGTGAACTGGAGTTGGTGAGGAGTGAGGTGGTCGTTCTGTTTTGGAAGCCAGATTTCAGATTTGTTTTCTCTGCTTAGAGAATGGATTCCAGGTGAGGCTGTGTACCTGGTTTAGACGCAAGATGATCTATGCTTTGTTTAATATAAATTCGTTATGAAGGGAAGAAAAACAGGAATGTAACTGCTTTGTCTTCGGCAGCTCAAATTCTGTTCATTAGGCTTATAAATCAAAGACCAAACTTGTTTTTGTTTCGTGTGGTAATTAGTCATAGAGAAACGTTACGTTGTTCCCAAGGTAGGCAACCCAAAATCCAAATTACAATCTTCATGTGTCGTTCTTTGTTCACTGTCAACTTTATCTATTGAATATAAAGGAAGCAAAAGGTGACTATGAATCTAGGCTTATCATATTTGTAGTGTGGTGGGCAGTATAATAAGGCAGTATTCCCAGGAAGAACTACCTTGATTTGAAAAACATGCATTTCGTCCTCCATCCTTTGTATTACCCCTAGATCAAACCATAGAACAGCTTCTCTGGGCTCCAGTGCAGTCACTGTTTAATAGAGCAGAAAAGCCCCACTGTAGAGCAATTGAGCCGTCATTCTGTAAATCACTACCTATGCTCAAATTCTTGTGTTTTTCTGAACCCGTTGAATTAAGATCTTGTTGCCCTTTACAGCTTCCCGTAGCCTCCTACCCAAAGCAGTCAGCAGGGGAGGGGTGGGCCAGGAGACTTCTTTAGGAAGTTCTTCATGAGTTTGCAGCAGGAAAATAATACAAACATAATGGCTAATAAAGGCAATAGAGAAGATACTTGAAAATACTGTGCAATATAAATGTCTTTGCATTTCATATCTGAATATTTCACATGAATTTAACATTATCTGCAGGGTTAATTTGAGGTGAAATAATACTAAAACTGATGAAATTGATATTCAGTAATGTGTTCAGGTCTGGGTTCTGGACTTCTTTCCTCTGTCTCTGCAGATGGGCTTGCTTTGTTTTCTGGATAACTTTCCTGCTGTCTCTGGGAGGTTTCCTGCAGGGTTTTGGCTCTGCATGTCTAATTGGCACTTCCCACTTGAAGTCCTGAGCAGCATGGAAAGCTTGTAAATCTGAGGTCAGCAATTCCCCTGTATGTTTCTGTAGGCGCAAGGATTAAAAGACACACTTGAGAGGCACCATAAAGGTCACTGCTGTAGTGTTTGCTCAGGAGTTTTATGACTGATAGAGAAGGGTTAAATTTATTTGCCTGTTGGAGAGTAATAAACAGTTGTCACTGATAATAAATTATCTAAACTGCAGGTGGTCTTTGGTAATGACAAATGCAGACTTTATGACCTATGTTCAAGCTAGTAAACATTTCAGTGCATCTCTGTGCTAGCTGGGCTAAAAATAGCCCCTAACCCCAGTGAAATCTACTTTAAGGATTTCTGTACTTAAATAACATTTGTGTTTTACTGTCTGCACTGCAAGAGAGAATGAGTAAGAGGGGAAGATCAAAGTAGGTAAAATCATGATGGAAAATAAGAAAGGTCTAGGAGAGGAGTGATTGCAGCAGCCATGTGTGAAGGCTGATGGGTAACACTACAAAGATTTGTTTATATTCGTATCTTAAAATTATGGCAGTGCTAGAACCGAGGAAGCAATTTCCCTGTAACATCTATAAAACCTCAATCAGCAAGACTGCCATTTGCTTCCAATTGTTTCTTAGTGTTTAGATTATTTTTGTGTGATTATGATTCCAGTTAAGTATTAGAAAGCTTAGAACTTCTGCATGTGGTCATTAATTGTAGCTGCAAGGCAAAGAAATGCAACAAGCCTTAGAATAGGTAAGCGGTCCTCATTTCCTGGGACATTTCTAGAAGTTGCAGTTGTCTGCCTTCTACATTGTTTCAGTCGTATCTAGATAAGCTTGAATGAGCAATTAACACCTTTGCTTCAGAGCACTATTTATTTAACTTGTGGAAGGCTTACTGAAGTCGCGTGGGTATACCTCCAGCTAGTTACGCATGCATACTAACTCGATTTGTTTGAGAAAATGCCAGTGTCATGGTCCTGCTTCTGGTGGATTTACTTGATTTCTGTGCCTTCCCTCTCTGCTCACCTGTAAAAAGTACATTACACTCAATAGTTGACAATCGAAAAGTGTAAAACGTAATTAAGCAAAATTACTAAAGCATCTTGGAGTTCTTGAATAAAGGAAAGACTTTGCCGATGATTGAAACACCAAAGGTTAATTTTGGGGAGGCAAGACCAGCCAAAAATCCATTAAAGCCATTAAAGACCGAAATCTTTAATGTGGGAAATCCAGATTGAAGTGATTGCTCAACCTCTTCTGATGTTGCAAAATGGATAGGGATTAGATCTGTGTATGTTTGAGTAATACGTACCAAAAGCTCTACATTTTGCCATGGCTGCTGTGCACTAAGGGAGGATGAAGTGTTTTGCCTGGAATCTGTTTCATTATTTCACGGGAAAGACTATCCCCATGCAACCAGGGACGTTTGTGGAAGGTGTGAGATTCAGTTGCATCTTCCTTCAGCAACACGCCAAGGCTGTAGCTCGTCCTCTGGTGGGAGTGGGAAGGAAGAAGGAAAGTTTCTAAAACTCAGTGCGGGGAAGTGCTGAGAGTATTTCCAAACAGTGTTTTTGTTTTGTTTGCACTCTCTATTATGAATTAAAATTTACCAAAGTGTTAGGCTTAACAGACAGGTTTGTCTACTTGTAACTCCTTATTCTGAAGAACCTCTAGCTGCTAGACTGACACCGTGCTCATGCCAGTGCCTAGGAGAAGTGCGTCCATGCTGTCCCTTTCAATGAACCGCATAGGATGCCAGTAGTTGTTGACAGGTATGTAGTCCAACGCCTGTGGATCTCAGTAATTCATGCCTGCCTTTATCCACAGAGCTAAGGCATTATATCATAAAAGCAGAAGACACAATAAATGTTAGTTTGTATAGAGCTAATGTAATTTAATTTAATTTGGGTCACATATGCTTCACTGTGCTCTGTTCTGAAAGCATGTATGCACATCTGCTCCAACAAGGACCTGTAAGACAGGCTGTGGGAATACAATTATTCCCGTGCTTTTCTCTCTGCAGGATCAGGCTCTAGGTGCTGAACTACTCACAAATGGGTTTAAAATAACCCATAGGGAAGAGGGGAGGTGTACTGTTTCTATTGTAAGGTTGGCTACTGAGAACTGTAGGGTTACTTATACTAAACTGTAGTGCTCAGAATAATTTCTCTTCCTGTAACTACTTGGAATAGGAGAGAAAGAAAATGGTTCCTTACATTCTTTCTTGGTCTTATGCTTCTTGAGTTTACTGAATTAACTTCTTTGCTATGCTCTGCAGCTTGTAACGATCACGTGCTGCCCTTCTTGTGGGAATGTGCAATCCAGTTCTGCTAGGTCTGTCTCGACTCCTGGGAAGCTAAAAACAGCTTGCCCATCCATGCATAAATGTTACACACTGTGAATTGCCCAGGGGCAAGTGAATCCCTTTTTGCATCTGTTTCTGTGAAAGGTTTGATGTTCCAGGTTATTTATATCATGCGGTTATTGCCAAATAATGATGTAATTTCCTAACTTGCAGCCTCATGACTACTTGCTAATGTTATTCCATTTCACAAATAGCATGAATGAAATACAAACTTCATACACCTAAAAGAAAACTTGTCTCGTCTGCTTCTCCCACCTGTTGTCTCTCTGTGCCCATAGGCGATGCTGCTGCCATTGCTGGCTTCAGAGATCATGTGGTGAACTGCTCCTCCACGGACAGTTCTATGTGTCAGGCTGTAAGAAATACAAAATACCTTTGCTATTTTCTGTTTATATGTGTTGTAGGCTCTGGGTTTGGTTACATCCCAAGATGCTGGTGCACATCGTTTTATCCATTTCCATATGTATTTCTCTTGGTCCAATGTCCTTTCATTTCTCGAATTGGCGGGGTCAGGCAATTTTAAATCCACTGCCCTTGTAAAAACAATAATTTTATGGTTTATAGCTGTGTGGCGTGTGCACAGTAGGCTAAGCTGATTGGTAACACCAGGGTTTCCCGTGAAGCTGGTGGGATTGACAGCCACAGCTTGATGATGAAGACAGATGGAAATCTGCTGCGTCTGCAGGCGGTCATGCCCAGCAGGTTTTAAGTCTGCAGCTATGTGAACACCAGTCGTACAGTGAAGTCAAGGCCCCAAACCCCTGGTCCGTGGAACGGTTGGGATACAGAGGAATGAAAACAGCTTTCCCTAAATGCCTTTTATTGTTAGGCTTCTTGGCTTGCTGCTCTGGAGAGCTAATGCAAAGATGCTGATATTAAGACAAGCTGCAATTAGTGCAGCAGTCGCACTGAGGTGAGGCGTGAAGTCTAGATATCTTTCTCCTCCTTTCCCCAGTGAAGGTCTAACCTACATCTACTTCACTTCTGTTGTTGACTGATTTAGTGAGAACCCATCAGGAAAAACCGCTGTCACTTGACGTTGCTTGACGGGGACGACTATTACCTCCTCCCATGAGCGGGGCTGGGGCAGGGTCAGTCCCTCAGTCAGTGGTTGTGTTTGATGGTGTATCGTGGTTGTCTCTTCTGAGGCACTGGAACCTGAATGCCAGTTTTAATCAACATGAAGAAAGTTTCTCTTATTCCTCTGTGCCTTTTAAGACAAATAACCAGGAGCAACACTTTTTTTCCCAGCTGAGAACAGGAAAAGTTTTGTTTTATTCCCGTCTCTCATCTGTAAGAACATTTTTAAAAAATACATTATCCTCATTTTCCTTTACATTCCACATCTTTTGTTCAACTTTTCCTTTCCACAAATTTTAAATCAAAATATGGACCATGTCAACAGGAAAACGTATGTTTAATTTCTTTATATTTGCCTCCTCTTTTTAACATACAGATGCAGTCAGTTTAAGCGTGTGACAGCGTGATACAATTAAGTTATTTACCTTTACCCACTAACATCCATCCCTTAGTGCTGGTAGCTGGCTTTAGTCTCTCCATCATGATCTAATTTTAGGTTTGCAGATTGGGCCTTCTTACCTTTCTGCTCCCATCTACACAAGGCATCTGTAGGTGTAGCTAAGAAAAAAATCCTGTTGTTCTTCTTGGTTCTGATGCATAACCAAATGATAGTTGTCAGGAGAAAGAAAGAAAAATACGCAGCAGCTTATAAACCGTTCCCTTGTAAGTAAAAAAAAAAAATCATCCTGACAGTGGAGCCCAGGTACAACTTTGGGCCACGTTCCGGGGAGATGCGGAGCGCTCTGCATGTGGCAGCCTGTACCTCAGGAGCTGCAAGGCGCAGCCTGTCTGGACATAATAGGAAGCAAATATGAATTAACCTTTAATTTACAAGCTTGTGTGCTGTCACTAAGTCAAATGTACAAGCTGAGCTCAACTTGCGGTGACTGAGTTGATCTCCTGTTACAAAGTACGTGAGAGAGAGATTGCTCGCGTGGCACCGATGGGCTGTGGGACAGCAGGAAGGAACTGATTTTCTCAGTGATTTTAAGAAATGCGTGTTCCTGTGGGGAACTATTTGTGTGGGGTATACTCTGTAACTTCCCTCTCTGCTGATGTGGTCATCTATACTCTTAGAAAGGATGAGCATAAAAAAAAATAATGATGCTATATGTTATAGAATTAAAGAATTAATAAATAACTCATATCCACTGAGTTTTGACTGCATAAGGATTAATTTGATAATGAACTTCTGGAAAAGATTCCATTAAATAAAACCAGACCCCAGTGGGAACTAGTCCATTGTATGGCAGTGTGTGGGAGGAGAAGGAAAATGGATATGGAATATTAAAAAATGGGCCATTCAATATACCAGAGATCTGGTGCAGCCGATAGTAGCACACTTAGCATTGCTAAAAACAGATAATAATCCTTTAATACAAAAAACTCAGCACACAATACCAGCTGAATCCATTTCAGACATCACGAACAGGGGATGCAGATGAACTGATCAAGGGAGTGAGATTTGGTGGTTGCCTACGGACCAGTGAACATGACCTGCTTCCTGTCGAAGAGGCGGATGCTGGTTTGTACGAGTAACGTGCTGATTTGGTATTTCTGAAAGGTTGAATTTCATCACCCTGGGGAAAACCTTAGAGCAAAGTTCATTGAGAAGAAAGAAGTGTATAAATTAAATAGGGTTTTGTTAAGAAGCACTTGCAAAATATCTGCTGCACTCCTCCCACTCAATAACCGAAAAACCAGCAGGGGCCTTCTGGCTGGGAAGTTAAAAATAAAATAATAAAATCCATCGCTGATGGAAGGATTTAAATGTTTCAGGAGAATGATGCTAGAAAGGAGTGAGACCGGGTACCAGGTAGAGACTGTAAAGGGGCTAGAATTGATGCAAAAAAAGGCAAAACTCTTCAATAAATATCTCACTTTCTAATAAATACTTCATTTTCTATTTGGAAAGAAACAGGATAACCTAGTTGTGTTGAATGAGGCTGATACAGTACTCTAAAGTCAATATTTAATGAGGATATGGTAACGTTTATGCTAGTAGAACTGCACTAAAAATCAACCTGTCTGGTTTGCTGCACTGAAGAATCCAAAGAGTTGGATCCAGAAGTTCCCTGAGATTTTTGTCCTGAGAGTTTAAAAAATCATGGAATATGGGAATAAATCCAGACTGTTGAAAGAGGGCTAACCATTGAAAAATGATGACTGGGGTGCTCTGTGTAGCTGTAGTGTGGTTAGTCTGATACAAGTAAGGGACAATATTACAGGAAATTTTAAGGTGAATACAATTGACAGAGACTAAAACAAAGCTTAGAGGGTAGAAGTATAATTATTACAGTCCGCATAATTTGTATGAAAGGAGTTTCCTGAATATTTTTTCTATATTATTTTTTGTTCTGTTTTTTTACATTTAGTATATCCAGAGAAGGGCAACAAAGCTGGTGAAGAGTCTGGAGAACAAGTCCTGTGAGGAGCAGCTGAGGGAACTGGGCTGTTTAGCCTGGAGAAGAGGAGGCTGAGGGGAGACCTTATCCCTCTCTGCAACTGCCTGAAAGGAGGTTGTAGTGAGGTGGGGGTTGGTCTCTTCTCCCGAGTCACTAGTGATAGGACGAGAGGAAATGGCCTCAAGCTGCACCAAGGGAGGTTTAGATGGGATATTAGGAAAAATTTCTTCACTGAAAGAGTGGCCAGGCATTGGAACAGGCTGCCCAGAGAGATGGGGGAGTCACCATCCCTGCAGTTTTCAAAAAATGTGTAGACATGTCACTTTAGGACATGGTTTAGGAGGCCTGGGGTGGTTGGGTTGACAGTTGGACTTGATGATCTTAGAGGGCTTTTCCAACCTTAACGATTCTATGAAAAGGAGGAAAAGCTTGAGCAAGCAGTTTCCAGGTAGAGACAGGAAACTTGAATTGCATTTACCCAGCAGGGAGGCAGTGAAAGGATTAGAAAGGGAGAAGTGGTAAAAAGTGGTATAAATCTCTTGTCATCCCCAACTGCTTTGCGCCCTCCTCTACTTTGAATTTTTTTTTTTTTTTGGCTTGTGAGCAAAGATTTTAGCTAAAATCCTGTTTCTGTTCCTTTTAGAGTCATGTGAACAGCTTGATTGCCAGTAGTCAGCAGTGAGTACTGGCTCCTTCTGCTGTGGCTGTGTCAGAACTAAAACCAAGACAGGTTGGGGATGACCCTGACTTGTCTGTCTTGCTAGAGCAAAACAAGCACCAGGTGAGGAATGCTGAGATGCTTGACGGTTCAGGTATGCCAGTCTCCAGGCTCTCAGACAGGGGTTAACTTGCAGTGATTTTTATTGCCATAAATAGGGTTGTCCACACACTAGCGAGCTGCCCATGATGGGGTGTAATTACAAAGGTCCCATGTGTGTGAGTTTGTCTGGATCTTGTCTCCAATACTGTGATAACGAACACACTTGACTATAGTCTCCTCTTGGGCTGAATTTCTTTAGGTTCTGTAAGGGCATTTGTATGTGACAAGTGGACGTCACAAAAATACTGTGTAGGACTCAGCTGTTGCATGTTGTCTTTGATATGGAGGAGTCTCGTAACTTAATGGAGTGTAAAGAGATGCTTATCTAGTTCATTTTGCTCAAACTGAAAGATTAGCTCCTCTAAAGTGAGAGTGCGTACATATCACCGCTAGGATTTTTGCTTTCTTTTCCTGAACACTTTACAGTAAGGGTGGAGCAAATGCTGCTCTGGAGTAAATATGTAAATACAATTCCATGCTACAGAGCTTCATTGACTTGTAGTGACCGGGGCCTAAATCCACCAAAGAATTTCAGTATTGCTGATACTGGAAGCAACAGAAGTGTTTGAGTTATTGCACTGGCTTAAACCCATCAGTAGCCCACTGAACGTTAAACACATGCTTCAGTGGCCTAGAATAATTAGTGTGTAAGTAAATAACCACATGATTTTAAAATGTTTTAAATTAAAGTATATAGCAGTTTTTTCTTTGGCAAGTTTTCAGCTCTAACCATGGGTGGTAATGCCCCTTCGAAGATACTGGAATGTCATGTGATGGGATGTTGTAAAAATCTGACAATGAAATCTTAAGTTTGTGGGCCTATTAGGGTGTTCAATTCAGCATTTGGGAGGGGAGATACGTGTTTGTAAGCTATGAAACATCAGGTCACAATTAGCAAGGTTCCTCTGTGCTTCACTTAAAGCAAGTTTTGTTGAGCCACATGGGAGTCTTGGGCTGAAATTGCTCCAGTGGTGTAGGGGAGCCCTGCGCTTTCACTGAGGATGTAGATGTTGTGAAGCAGTGTGAGGCCAGTGGGCCTTGTCCAAGGGCTGGGAGGGGACGTATTTGCTGTTGGTAGTCCAAACAGGTAAGTTTTAATTCAGAGCTCTGAGGCCTTTTACAGATACAACCTCCATCTCCTTGTTAGGCTTGTTGAAAACATTGAGATCTTTTGTACATCCCACTTCTGAATATGGGCTTGATTTGTAGGCTTCAAGCAAGGTCCCCCTCTTTCTTCTTTTGCAATGCTATGAACATCTAAAAGAAGAAAATAAAGCATGGGTACTTATCACGCTGGTAATGAGTAGCTTAAGCTGTAAGTTGGGCAGGCTTAGATGGTGAAGGTGCAAGTCCCCTGACCTTCAGAGAACACCAGAGTTTTACAAAGCATTGCCCCTCAAAATGGGTGCAGCTATTTAGGCGGACCAAGGTAGCCAGTGCTATGTGGTCTGCAGCTACACCAAGTCGTAAAAATAATTTTGAGAATGTAGTCTTCATAATGTATTTTGTGTATGTGCCTCAATGCATGTATTGTATCTGTAGTTGTTTATATTTATGTAAAGGCATTCCATGTGTATGTGGATATTTCATCACAGGGACTTTTCATTTCAATTCCATTGCTACAGTTTCTAAGAGGTATTTGTCCTAATTTCAGTTGCTCATTTTTGTGTACATTGAAAAGTATTAAGAAAATCTTAAAATGTCTTTCAGTATTTAAAACTTCGTCTACACAGAACGTTTCTAGAGTTCACTTTATCTGCACGCATACTACCAACATCAACTTTAAGTGGGCTCAGCCCTTTCACTGCTCAATAGACTTGTTACAAGAACTTCAGCAGTTGTTGCCCTGGCTCATACCAGGTGGGTTGTCAAAAGGTACAGTTTTCCTCTGTCACTTAATAATTTCCTCTTAACTTTTTTCCTGAGTTCAAACAAATCAAACTCGACCAGATGCTACATTGCATCCAGCTCATCCGCATGGCAGCTAATATTTTAGTGTTAATACACCGCTTTTTCTTTCTCTTCTGTTTCTGCGGTAAATGGCTGCTAGGCCTCCCTGATGGGTCTTTTAAAAAGTAGAAAAGTTCAAATATGTGTACAGAGTACTTCAAAATTGCAAGAGAAATGAATCTGCAACATTATTCAGTTGAAGAGAAGCTGTATTGTTTGTAAGCACTTTGGCTCACTGTGTGCAAGTCCCACGCTGGAACAGAGAGGGCACAAGGGCAGTATTGTTTGTGAGCCCTGGCGTAAATCTCTGTCCTTGCTGACCCGGCACCCTGGAGCAGTGCAGAGGCAATTGCAACGCTCAGGCAAATTGCTTTGTGGAAGCAATTCAACGGCTGCTCATGAGAAACAGAATTGCAGTAGCGGTTTGAATGACTTTCATATAAATGAAGCGTGGTCAGAAGACGTTTCTGGTGGGGTTTTGAGCCCCGATGATTTCACACTTCCGCACCACCCTGTGCAGATGCCAGGGTACTACTGATCTTGAATGCTAGCCCAAAATTTCCAGAGGGCCAATACTTGAGAGCTGGATATAAGTTGTGAGGCTTCTACAGATGGTTGCAAGGTGGTTTTTAAGGCACTTTTGGGAATATGAGAGCTGGCACTAGAATTGTTTTGGAATGCAGTCCATCAGAAAGATGTGATATAAAACAGATTTCTGTGTGCTATTACAAGTTAATACAATATTATTCTGGTTTAATTAGTATCCTCCAATGTAAAGAGAGATTATTTTGTGGTTTCTCACTGAGAGTCTCTGAAACACAACAAGGCATAACAGTATGTTTGGAGACGAGCTTCATTCATATGCTGGATAGTGTATGAAGCGAAGGCACTTAAAGGGCCGCCTTCCTCACTGGTCTGAATGGTACAATTTCACTGGAATTATGGCCACTTAATCAACAGTAAACTTCAAAAAGCTGGTCTAGCAAACCTTCGTTCATTTTGGGCCTGATCCAAGGACCAGGCAGGGAACTGGAAATACTTCTACCAATCGGGTGTTCTGGGTCAAGCCCTCTGTGAAACCCATTCTCTTAGCTCAACTTTTATGGCTTCATGTGTCCTGTAAATTACCAGGAGCTGACATCTGTAGGTGTAAAATGATTTAGCAAATGTACCTTTTGAGAACTTGGACATGGAGTCTTTTAAGGTTTGAAACAGCATCTTTGGTAGAAGAGTTAAATGATGAGCATTTGAGAACTTAAGTAAGATCCAGAGCTTTACAAAGGCTTGGTAGGAAGAAGATGCTTTTCTGTTGCAGAAAATCTAAATCGAGACAAAATTGTGTCCCAAAGTGTCATCCAAATCACATGCTGCATCATGCTTCTCGTTCTGGTATTGCTATTTGACATACTGTCAGCAACACCAAGTATGTTTTTTCCCTTCTCACCCTGTACCTGTCAACACATTTACAGCTGTGATTAAGAATCCTCTGTTTCGCATTTCATACGATTTTAGATTATATTACACTGAAATAAGCAAGTCTTCATCTGATAGTGCTAAGCTGCATGTACATCCCATTGCTTTTCCATAAAAAAAGAGCTCTGACAATGAACCGTGTGAGAAATAATAGAATCATATATGCACACACTGAGGGGAAAGGTTGATAAGAAAGCTGAAGATGAGCATAGCCGAGCAGTTTACTCCTACAGTATGTTGAAAAAATGCCACAAATATATTCACAAATTCTTTCGTTTCTGGAGGGAGACCAGAGGGTCTCTGACGTGACAAGTGAAGATTTAGTGCCATCTACTGTGCAGCTGAACGCAGGTTAGACATAACCCATTTTAAAAAACCATAATAGATAGGTTTAGTGTGTGTTGTTTTGATGGGGGATATGGGTTAGGATTTAAGTTATTATCCCAAACAGGCAGTGGGGTTTGAAATTCTGCTTCAGCAACGGCAGGGCGATGGCACAGGGCAGAAGTTGGTGCCTCAACTTTCGGACCGTGTGCGTGACCCTGGGCTCTCCCACAGGTTGTTACAGCTACAGATGCCAGGGGTTTCTTTAAAGATGTCATCCTTCAAGCGCCAGAAGAACCTGCAGCTGTTTGTAATGGATCTGACTTTTATTATATTAATAAGGTAAGTAATTAATCTTAAAAAAAACTACTGCAGGTGGTATCTCTTAGCAAATTTGTTACTAAATAGACTCTTTTCCAGAGATAGGGATTCCTTAAAATTTCTGCATGTTTATTACGCTAAAAGGCAAAACGCTGAGTATGAAATAGTTAAAAAGTGTCTTTATGCCGTGGCAGGGAGGGGAAACCTAGAAAGTAGATTCTTGTCAGTTACTGCCCTGCTACGTGTGGTGAGGAGCCTTCTGAACGTCTTTCACGCACGTTTTTCCATGATATGTGACTTGTTACTGCGACATAAATCTCTACTTAGTACATAACTGAACAGGCTTCTGGGCACTCGCATCCTCCAACTGGGGCTGCAGTTCCCTTCCTGCAGGCCAGGAACAGCCCCCCAGCCCTGCAGATTACTGAATTCCTGTGCTGCTCACAGGCCAGCTGCCTCCTTAAACCTGCTTCAGGCTCTGCCCTTCCTCCTGTCAATACAGGCTTGTTCCAAAAATCTGGAAGATGCGGCGGCCGGTTAGGGTGCCTGTGCCAACTGCTGAATCCGTACCAGCTCGCTGCAGCGGCCGGCTGGCGGAGAGAAGCAAGTGGGTGTTCGGATGCAGGTGCTGCCATTCAGGCTTTCCTTTTGGGATCTTTATTGTGCTTCAGACTTTTGCTGGACAGGTCTTTGTAATCTGAGAGAGATGAAATGGTCCTCCAGTATTATTGCATTTTTTCTTTACATCAAAACCATGCATTTCTTTTAAGAATTAATTAAGCCTAGAATTGGCTTTAAGGCAATTCTGAGCAATGGGGGAGCTGCAGTGAAATGATCAAGGAACTCAGGCTATTGTGAAATCCTTTTCTCTCCCAAGCACAGGAGCCCCCAGTCTTCTTTTCACGTGTCTTCACCTATTGGGATCAAAACTTAAAACTTAATTTAACATATAGAAAAAACCCCGTAGGTTTATGTTCTTTCAGTAGAAGGGCAAGAATAATTTTGGGAAGATTCAGGAAGGATTCTTCTACCTTTTCAAGAGTGTAATTTCTTGTCAAAAAGTTTGTATACATAGGCTTGCAAATGACTCAGAGCGATGCCTCGCAGCATTTTGGCAGAGTGAGGAGTTCTAATATTCTGCTGTTCAGTATTCTTCTGCTGTATAGGATCTGCGACTGCTACAGCACTATTGCACCTAGTTTCTACTGTAAAGGTGCAGTAAATTCTGATAGTAATAATGCTAATTATGTCAGGAAGGAAAAGAAACAGTGCTGGCATTAGAGAGGAGTCCTTTTTCACACTTCCGAGACACCATTACAGAGAGTTGAAATTTCTTATTATATTGTCTGAAAAAATTGCATATCTCTCCTCTCACCCTTTCTACCATGTTGTGTAATCATCCATTTATCATCATTTATCTAGCAGTTTGCTACAATTAGAGAAGATTTCTGCAAGGATAAACATGCCTGGTTTCTAACTGAGGCTGTTCCCATCTTCTGTAGAGTGTCGTATGATCTGGGTGCGCTCTTCGTAGTCTGGGAAAAATTGGTCACCGCACCTCTGATGGATAGTTGCGTGTGCAGGTCAGTTGTTAGTTTAATTTCTCCTAATTCATTATCAAATTTCCTGATAGATCACTCCTGAGGCTTGTATATAAAGCATGTTAAAAAAAAATCCCACTGTTTCTAGAAACAGATCCTGGGAGACCAATGAAGCGTTCAGATCGTCAAGAAGGATGGTGTGGAAAGATAGATTTTCTGGCTCGCTTTTAAGAGTTCTGTGCAGCTTTATCGTACTTAAGGCTTTTCACTGTGGTATTCGAGTTCAGTGTGAAACTATACAGTAACTATTATGTTATAATACAGTTTGCTCCTAGTCTGTCAAAGGAACGTCCCGCAGTGCCTACTGTAAACGAGTTCCTAAGATAATAGTAGGGCTTGTGCATTTTCAGGTTGTAAGTGAACAGGATGTTCTAGAAATCCCACTGTATAATTTTTGGGCTACTTAAAATTATGCTACTTAAAATAGTGCTGCTTAAAATTGGCCAATATTTTTAATGGCATTTTGGGTTTTTACATTCGAAACACAGTAGTGTGGAATTAATTCATCTGGGGGGAGGGTTCTTACAGCATCTGCTCATCTTTTCTCCCTAGCTGTGCACCCTGCTGCTCTAAAACCTGTGGTTCCCCAGAGCATATTGGGGTTGCAAGATCCAGATGTAGACGCAGGACAAGGATTCTTTCCCTGGTGGAATTTGGGGTTTTGGCAGGCGCTATAGGCAGACAGGTGTGGGCAACTTTGGAGCTGGCTTTAGGTCTGTCACTCGATAGGGCTGCTAATGAGCTGCTTTATGCTTCCTTGCTGTAGTGGATGATGTTGTAATTCCGAGGATGGTCTCGGGTTTCCTTTTGGGAGTATTGTCCACAGCTCCTCAAGAGATCTCTGCACAGGATCTTTCATGGAGCTGTAGTTAAAGTCTTTTCTGATGCTCACATACAGTTACTCTTTTAATAAATCGGAGTGCCCACCCAGATATTGGTATGCTCAAGCATAATGCGCTGAATTATTTTCTTCATGCCTGATGGGAGGGAATTCCACAGCGTAATTGGCTGCACAGAGCAGTGAGCAGGACCAGCGCGCGGGGCAACGCAGTGCCTTGCAAATGGTGAAATGCCCCTTTACAGTCAGATGCAGAGTGTGTGAGAGTCAGTAACGAGCATGTCAGAGCATTTACCAGCGCAAATGTATGGAGGTTTTAGAATTGCAGCCGGTGTCTCTAGTTGAAAGCAAGCTAGGGGAGCAATTTAAGGCGTCCAAGTGGGTCTTGATCAGTTTATACAGTGACCTTGTCTTGCAGTTTATTTTGAATATGTGTTTGAGAAGCAGATTAAAATGAGGTCTTTGTTTTTGTAAATGTTTTTTTTAATTATATTGAAAAATTTTATTCTAACACTGTGGTGTGACACGTTGATATGCAAATTTTGGACGAAGTCTTGTAAATGCACTGAGGTTCCCATGTGAATATTAACAGCATCTTCTCAGATCTTAAATGTCTTACAGCAAATTCTCAGTGGAAGCAGAGTTTGTACTGCTGAGATCAATAAATATTTTATCTTTGGCCAATGAAGAATACAACCTGCAGTGCTTTCTGTATTTACTTTCCAGTAAGTTGAAAGCCACGACAAACCATATTGGACATTAACTATTCCTTTTTTTTTAATTTTCTCAGAGTTTGAAAACCTGACCAAATATGTGTCATTTCTGAAATGTAGCTTTAGAAATAAATCCAAGATTTTGCACATAAAGTTAAGGAGAACTTTTTTAATAACCATTTTTCTTAGGTTTTTTACCATTTTTTACTCTTGCACATTGCTGTTTTAAAAGGAGATGCCCAGATACTTTCAAAGCAACAAACAGTGGTCTTTTGTTTGTAATCTTTTACCTTGGGACAAAGAAAAACAATCAATGAAAGTTTAAGAGATTTTATGTCTTTTTTTTAGTGTGTACAAATATCAGTTAGAAAGTTTTTGTGGGAGTAAATTATTTTCAGCTGGGAAAAAAGGAAGACCCAGTTTATTTGAAATACCCCCAAATCTGTCTGTATTTCTAACAGGGTTCCCCAGGTGTCTTCTGTGGGTTTGTTGTCAAGCATATGAAAAGCTATTGTGACCTTCTCACGTGCTTTCAAAGAAAGTAACTATGTGCAGGTACGTGTTGTTCCTGCATATGATTGTCTGCGTCTGCAGGAAGGTGTAATCAGATTCTCTTGCAATTACAAGCTAAGACTGACAGTATGTAAAGGTGAGCACACAGACGGAGTCTGACTTACTGCTCTACTTCTCTGTGATTATTTGGCCACTTGCTTTTCGGCACTGGGGAGAAGGGAAATTTTAGAAGAGGGGATGAGAAGATGGAGGTAAAGGGGCCTTAGATTTCACTGCAGAGGGCATTGCACTCACGAGGAGGAAGAGGGACAAGTGAGCCAGTTGGCCCCAAAGCTGATAAAGTGGGAAGGAAAAGAGCATTGCCAGTGCTGTGAAGAGTTTGAAGGTGAGGACTAAGAACATAGCCTTCCTGCCCTGAGACCTAGAGAACCATTTGAAGAGGGGGAACGTATGTGCAGGAGCTCTGCCATGGGTTGAAGGGATGGGGGCCATGCAAATATCATGAAGGGGTGGGTGTCCCATTAATTGCGGCAGGACATGCATGTTGAAGTTCTAGCTGTAACCTGAAAGGAAAAAGACATGGATATAGAAGCAGGAAAATGTGACTGCCAGATGCTGGAGGGGAGAGGAGAGGAGCCGTAAGGTTAGCAGGGTGGAAAAGAGGACAAGTGTAGGACCAAGAGCAGATGAAGCCATAAAAGATACCTTGTCAGAGAGTAGAGATGGTCAGAAGTGCCAGGAGGTCAGGGAAGAATCACCAGCACTTTGGACTTGTCTGGATATTTGTTGAAACTATTTTCAGGTCAGTTTGGGAATATGCACGTTGGCCTGATACTGTTTCTATCTGTTTTCTCTTGCACTGTTTATCTATCCCTTGCACAATATGAATCTATTCATTGGTCTTTCACTCAGTCCAGAGAAAGATAAGAAGGCAAGTGCACAGGATTTTTCCTGTTTCGTCTTTCCTTTTTGTTCTTTAATACTCTGAAAAAGCTTTATCACAGAGGCTGACAGAGGCTCCTCTTCGGTTTGTTACATTCTGAGGCCAGACATCCCCATCTAGTGGTTGTTCCGCCTTCACTGACCAAGTACCAGCTTGGGGAGAAGGGTGACTTGCACGCACGCACACCAGTTAGACCAGTTGTAGCTCCCCTGTTATCTTAGTGTTTTCCTTGTGGATGTCTTAAACTGCTGTGAGTACAGAATAAAGTACTTAAATTTTTTTTCCAAGAGGAAATTTTGTTTACTACTTACGATTTCCATGTTGAAATAATTTGCTGCTATATTGAAGGGAATTATTTTACTACTGCATCTGACACAGCAAATGCACATGAAAATGTCATCATAACCATACACAGAGTGAGAAAATAAAGCAGGTTCATGTTTTTTAACAACAAAATGACAAAAAGAATTGTTACTAGACAGTACTTTGTGTATTAAATTATTACATTGAAGTAAAATCCTTGAGATCTTGTAGCATGTATAATAATGCAAAATCGTATTTATACTGCATGTAGCCCTTTCTGGCCTTTCAGAGAATAACATAATCCCTTGTTTCTCCTGTTGGAGTCCTGCTCCCTGCAGGTTTCACCATAACTCACTGGGTTTTGTCCCACGTTGCTGATGGGCATTGGTATTCGGCTGTTAGCTGGGAGCAGTTCAAGGCTGGTGGTTGTCTGAGATTTGTCCTGGCGGGGGCCGTAGTGCAGCCATACGGTCCTCCCTGGCTGCAAGGGAAATAGTGCCAACAAGCACAGTCAGCCTGACACAACCTAAGATGAGGAGACATTTTTAGGACCACTTGAGACTGGAAAGGGAAACAAGAAGGGAAACCTCCCTGTTATGCAAAGGCAAACTCAAGGTGTGCACCAGGTTGGTGATGACAAATCCCCAGCCTGTTTCTTGCAGGAACCTTCTCCACCGTGGGGTCCCCTCCACCCATGGGCAAAGAAATCTCTCATTGACTTGACTGCTGGAATGGAGCCAGAGTCTTCTATTTCTCCTCAGTCTTGGCATTTTAATTCCTTTTCCTTCTCTTCTTGAAGGAATTTTTGCTTTCTCTACATAGATACATATTCAGAGATCACAAGATAACTTGTTGGCTCCTTCTACCTCCCCTGAATTAAAAACTCTCGAGAGCCAGTCAGTATTTGCTTTATGTCAGGTTGGGCTGAAGCGTAGTCAGGCTTACAGCTGCCTGCAGAGTTTTTGGGTGATACTATTCACACAGCTTCCCCCGTCCGATACCCAGTGCCTGTCACAGCACCTGGGAATAAGTATTTTCTTGCTGTGTAAATTGAGCGCTGAGTTCCTCCATCTGAAAATCTGGGTTGGTTCTTAAATGTCTGGGAAAAAGTTGCCCAGAGGCAGCTCCTGTTACTGGTCAGGGACTGGGGTGTAAGGGGAAGGAGGAAGCAGCTGTTTATCCCTTCATCTGCAGTGGGGAAACATCTTCAGAAGCGCAGGAAGATGATGTCCACATGAGTGAGGTGCTCACCCATGTTTATCACTGGAGATGATAATAAGAATATTCAGCTGAACTTCTGAGAACTTGCTCCATTTCCACCTTCCTCAAATGAGTATTTTTAACATGTATTTTATATAGTCACTTTTCGTAAGATCTCTTTAGTGGAAGTGTCCTACCCAGGCACTTTCTGTTCCCATAGCAGAAGCAGAACTGGTTCCAGATCTGCTTTTTTTTTTTTTAAGCTGTTAATGACTAAAAAGCCATTGGGTGGCAGTATCAGCCAGCAAGCATCTTAATTAGTTGCTGAGCTAAATGCAAAAATCTAGGTAGGAAAGATTAGAAATTACAAGTTTCTTTATATGGAAAAAATGCAGTGTTTTTTATTTGAAGAGGTTGTGTTTAACTCCACACCATTTATGTTCTGAAAAATCTTTTAAAAAACAATTATAACGAATGAAAAGATATAATGCATTACAACAGGTTTGTCGTGGCAGGTAAGGCTTTTGAACCTGAAGTTCTTTTCTGTGCACAAGTTCAACCAGAAAGCGAGAGGGCTTCCTCTGATTTTATGGTCTCAATGCAGTGAAACACCAAATAAAACACAACCAAACAAACCCCCCACCAATAAGAAAATAATGAACTTCCTCATTATATCAGGTACAGGAAGGTAGTTACTAACCCTGTGAATACTACCAAGACAGGTGAGGTTTTTTTGAAGGACTTGCCAATAAACAGTGAGCTGGTGTCATTGCTTTGTTGTTGTTAAAGGAATTATTCTGGCACCCAGAGCTCAGACTTGGCCTTCTTTATAACCAGGATGGTGATCTTTTTGCTCTGATTTCTTCATAAGCAGAAGTCTTAATCTGTAATCTCAATAATTATTTTTTTTTAAGTCTCTGTGAATGTAGAACAAAATTAATCACGTGCTAAGGGTAAGAGAAACTGCCATGCAGGATCTCTGGGCAGCACACTGTCCGCCTTTAGGGAGTGCTTGCACAGGGGCTTAGGTGCTGATTGAGCTTCGTGTTCCTGAGCTGTGCACATACATCAGGGTAACAGCATCTGGGCTTCACATCATACATTTATTTTAATTTTCCTTTTATTCACTTTTCAGTTAATACGAAGCTCGCTTATGTGTTCAGCTTCATTATTGGAAAATAGTATTTGTGATGACCAACTAAATTCTACATTTGGAAGTGGCAGATTCTAAAGATCAATGTATTTGTAGTGATGCAAAACTGACTAAAAGTGCCCAGTTTAGGCTCTATCTCTAGATGAGGTTGTGTTTTCTGTAATAGGAATCATAGTTATTTTTGTCGTGGTATATGGTGTCAGCTCAGTTATAGGCATTTTCACAGAACTACTGGTTCTTTATGTTCATGTTGTCAAATCTCCGCATTCTCTTCTAAGTTCAGGCTGGCAAGACTATGAAAGCTGCAGGCAAATTTTAACTTGTCTGTAATACCCTTCACTTCACAAACCCCATCCAAACAGGAACATTTTGTGTGGTGCCAAAAAAAGCCCCACGATCATGTTGTTCACATCTTGCTTTCAAATGCACCAGATAATGCCACTTGTTTAAGCTTAGTCACGTCTGGGGGAATGTCAGAAGTCTGCATCACATGGGCTGCTTCTCAGATTTCCTAGCCCGCATCAGCATGTTTTCCTGGGGAGAAGAGGAGTGGAGATGTTATTAAAATGGCTCATCCTATATGTTAGTATTGGTATTTAAATTTCAGGGTTATTCCTGGGATTTTCATGCAGCATTTCACATTTACATTCAGCTGCTTTATGTGAAAATACTTCAGTATCTTTCTTTTCTTAAGGTGTAGGTATCAGGTGGAAGAACATACATTCTAACTAACTACCCTGCTTGCATTCTTGCTGACATTTTCATTTTATGCTCAGCCTCCAGATGTACCACCTTAGGGCAGCTTTGAGCTTAAGATTAAACACTTCTATCCTCTCCATTGTATGATCTGTTTATAGACCTGGTGTTGCTTGTCCTCCTTCCCTCCTTGGAGATCAGGAGGCCAAGAGGGCCATTGGCACATCCTTGCTTGTGCTGCCTTCTCCAGAGCAAACATAGCATGTGATGGACAGGGGAAGTGCCTGATACAATCTGGCTTTGTTCCCTACTGTCTCCTGCCTTCGTGGTGCTGGTGATAAATGCACTACATACAGAACCTGGAGATGCTCCAAACTGGGCAGACCATTGAGCCTTTCCTCCTCAGCATCACTTTTGGATGCTCAAGTGCCACTGTATGCACCACGCCAGCTGTGCAAATCCTAGAGAGTGAGAGATGAGGAATCAAAAAGGCTGGTGGCACTGAAGCACTGGGCTGTGTTATGGCTTGCTATAGGGGGGCTTTCGTTCGAGACAAAATCTGCCGCAGGGTAAGGCGCTGGCTCTGTTCCCAGGGACTCTGATCCTGTTTCAAGAGTCAGAAATTGATTGGCGTTGCTTCCCAAAGCCTCAAGCGTGTGCTTTGCCCATCCTGACCCCCAGGCCCTCCCCTGTGGCGCGTATGGAGTTGAATGCCCCGCATGTGCCCATATAGGGAAGGGTGTAACTATCTTGTTGACGTTGGTTAATCCAGCCAAGCATGCACAGGGGCAGCAGAGTGTGATGCTCACATGTAGCGTGGCAGATGGCACCTGGGACTGGCTGTCTCCATCACACCCCCCAAGACTGACATACAAGACAGGGAAACAGCTTTTTTGCATACCTTTGCATACTCGCAGCAAAGCTACTGAAGAGCTGGGCTGTGGTAGCCCCGTGTATTGAGCCACACTCATTCCTGGAGGAGAAAATTAATGAATCTTTCCTGTGCTGCAAATTAATGGCAGCTCTGCACTACTTTTAATTTGTACAATATCTGTGCATTGTGTTAGGTGAAAATAGCTGAGCAGGACAAGAAGTCTTGCAGTAAACACCATCCTGTATTGGTGAAAGCCTAGTTGACCATGTCCTCCTTTTCCAGATGTATGGCCAAATGGGACAAAACCCTTCGTTACTAAGTTTTCATCAATGACATTTAAGTAGCCCTCTTTTAAGTTGTGCTTATGCTAATGCTGGAGTGGGCAGCAGAGCTTATTGCGTGCATTATTCTCTTTCAAACTCCAATGGTGAATGGAGGCTTTGCCTTCAGTAGACAAATCGGGAGGGGGGGAAGCATCTGAAAGTATTACTGACACAGAGACCACAGGCCAGATCACAGCCAGAAGACCTGACTAAAGGCTCACAAAATCTGATGAGAGAGAGAGACTTCAAGACTGATCTGTTGTGCTGGGGATTTTAGGTAATTCAAAGACAAGGCACCTATGGAAACTGCTCAAGATCTTATAACTTTTACATGTTATAACGTTTACACTATCGTCAGCTGCTGTCTCATCCACCAGATTGTTTCCCTGTGTGATTATGAACCACTGCATTCACTGTGAACTGCAATACAAAAACCAGTAGGAATGACAGAAAAGTAGGAAAAACATCATTAAAGCAGGTAACTGTCCTCTGCTGGTAGATGGGAACCAGCTCGCAGTAGTGCAGAAGGCCAGCGTTTCTCTGCAGTGAAAGGTTTTCAGCCCGTGTTGCACACATGGGCGACTGGGGATTTACTAGTCCTGTGTAAAATCTAAATATTTTCTCTGCTAAATCATATTTCTATGGAGCTAAAATAGTTGTGTTGAAGTATTTGATTAGTACAGTAGTTGAACCAGCTACTGAGCAAGCGTGGGTGGTGGACACATGAGCAAATTCTGCACCCATCCTTCTGGGCATTCAGAGGTTTGCGCTTGTTTGTCATCTCAGCTCAGTAGGTGTTTTCTTGACTAGAAAGGACCATTGAACAATGGAGTCTGACCTTAGGGGGTAACACAGATGTCTCATCCCATGACACTCAGAGGGTGCTTTAACCCTCCCAAAACCAGGTTTTAGAGCTCATCCCAGGAGGTCTAATGCCTGGGAGCAGGAGTGACCCTAACCCTGGCAGCAGCACTACGCTGTAGTCTGGATAGTTTATATCATGAATTAGATTTGATGCTGCCAGTCTCTGAAGCTTTACTCTCTACAGTCACTTGAGCAACACAAAAAAAAGTTAGAAATACTGATATCCAACAGCAGTTACACCCATAATCCTAGAAGACTATGTTAAGATTTGTCTCTGTTCCTTGATGACGCTAAAAAGTGTTTATGAACTTCGAATGGGTTTGCTAATGGCCCTCCAGAAGTGCCAATGTCCAGGCACCCCGAATTTTTGGAATCACAATTCTGTGGAGTATTTCTGGTCTTTAAAATATTAGTTGAGATACAGACATGTAAGACATGTTCAGTTTTCCTGCCTGTCATAAAGAAGCTGTAGATTAAGTTGTCTGATTCCAGTCCCGGTAAGGAAACTGGTTTGCTGCCCTGGCCAAATCAGGCTATAATGCTGGCTGCGAAAAGAATTGTAGCTGGATTTTTTTTTAATCATTTTTTTGGATATTACTATATGGAGCAGGGTGAGAGCTCAGGAGGAGTGACTGGCTGCGAGTAAAAGCAGAAAAAATACATGTGAAGTTTTCTGCATGAACTGTGAACACAGCTTCTTTATCTCTTCTTCCTTGAGGGAAGAAAACACTGCTCTGTTTTACTGCAGATGTCATTATAAAAGTTGAGATGGATGCAGCAAACTCCTTTAAAAGAACTTTTTTTGATTGTTACAGAAATACAGGAATTCTTACAGCAGATCGAACCACAATTCTGTCTGTCTACCAGTGTCTTATTTCTTAGGGTAATATAGAAAGCACCACTGTAAAGCTCACTTTTGTGGAATATGGAGATAAGCTTCTTCCAGCCCCCACCCTGTAGAAGGTGGTTTATGCCAGGAGATTTTCAGGCTCATGTTCCATCCAGACATCAGGATGTGTCGTTTATTCAGTAATCTTCTCCAAGTGGGGAGGCTCCTGTATCTGGAGATTTCTGTCCATTTTTTTTTCAAATTCCGCTGTTTAAATATTCAGACTGATCCGTCACATCCCTGCTTGGCTTGCATTGATGCATCTCACTTTTCAGGATGTTTTTCAAATGACATACTGATCTGTTTTGTAACAGTAATACTATGATCCAGAAGCTCCGGAGATAGGGGCAGAATCTGAATTTTTTTGTTCTTGCTGTAATAAGAGATTTTTAATGCATTAAGTGATATTGGAACCAGAGATTATGCCCGGCAATTCATATGAAAAGATTGACTTCTGAATTGAAAAGTCATGCCTAAACAATCCCCAAGCAGAGTGTTAGAGAGAAAAATTTCCTGAAAAGCTGCACCACAGGACTTACAGATCCTCATCAGATACATCACCGCCTTTGGCTCAGTGATTTCTCTCCATGTGTCAACTGCTCAGTTAAAATCTGTTCTCAGCTGCATTAATTAATCCTTGCTTCCCCGTCCCGTGATACAAGTGGTCTGAATAATTTTATTTTTCTTTACCCCCACCAGTACTCAAAGGCTGCCAGTCAGCCTTTCTGGTCTCACCAGCCCCTGGAAGCATCATGCTACCTTAGCAGAGGGTGTCAGGTGGTCGGGAGACCTTGCACGTGCCTACAGGGTGGGTATTGAGACTAGCACATCGTTCCTATTTGAAAACACCGGAGAGGCTCCCAGCTGGACATTAACCAGTTGAGAGGCTTCACTGTCTCTGTCTCAAGTGCATTTGCTTTCAGAAGTAACACTATTTCTGGTCATTTTTAAGGTGACCAAAAAGACTGGAAAGGCACATTATAGCAAATGTTAACTGATTTATTCCGAACAGCAGGTCTTTCCTTGGGGCAAAAAGGACTAGGCATGGTTTATTTCTTTCTTTGGTTTTTTTTTCGTTTGTTTCCCCCCCCCATCACAGCGGACAGATGAGGCGAGGACATGCCACAGGGATGAGATTTGCCAGATTGCCTGGAACGTTGTCGTTTTGGGGCAAGCGAAACATGAGTATTTGATGACAGATGAAAATGCAGGTTAGGGAAAACCATAGAGCTGGGAGAGTGAATCTTTTCTCTCTCTGGAGAGATCAGTGAGCGTGCAGCCTGTGTGCTAGGTAGTGTTTGCTGAAATCAAATCGCCTGTGTTGCTTGCCTTGCTTTTCTTCGTCATTGGCCCGCTCCGACTCAGTGGAAAAAATGCAAGTCCATCTGCTGACACAGTCCAGTTGGCCGGCCCTGCCCATGGCACCGATTGGGCCGGCAGCTGCGGGCAGGGAGGAACCTGCAGCGTTCAGACACAAGCCATATGCGGGCAGCGGTGGGGATTAGCTCTGCTCCTGGCCGGAAAGGTCCCAACGCAGTTCCCAGGCTGAACTCAACATATGTGTTTCACGTGATTGTCCTGAGGGTGACATGAAATGGAGAGTTCAGATTCAAGTGAAAGTTGGTTTGTGTTTCTTCATCCTGTTTAATGTAATGCAGATGCGGAGGAGAGCGTGAGGGCATCTGTGCTGGGGGAGATGTAACAGGCTGTAGAAAAGCCCTGTAGGTTTTACTTGTTCCTTCTCCTTCCCATGAATTTTCTGCTCTTTCCTGATGGGAGTTCTCTGTGTGAAGGAACACCCTTAGACTACCTGTTAGGCGCCCTTCCCTCTTCAGTTACAGTCTTTGCCATCTCTTCAAGATAGGGCTTTTTTATTTGGAGAAAATCCAGGAACTTGAACAGCAGTTTTCTCCTTTGGAGAGGTGGGGAGAGCACTCTGATGTGGCATGTAAAGAAAGAAGGCAAGGAAATAAAAAAAGAAAACCTGGATGGAGACCCCTCCGGGCTCCACTTCGTGTGAAGTACCGCAGATTTACAGGTTTTTTTTCAAAGGTTAGAGGCGCGCATTCACAGGCCAGTTTGTGGTTTGCCTTCATGCAAAGTAATCTTGAAAATGGCATCTTCCATGGAAGGATCATGTCATGTATAGAATGCCTCTGTGGAAGATTTCCAGACTAATGCTGTTAATTGCAGAATGAAAGTTTAATAAGCTCTTGCTGGGTCCCAGGAGGTTAGTAGAGTGGCCAGCTAAACAGCTGTAAGGAGAGTGGTCTGATGGGCAGAAGGGGCTAACGTACCCTCAGCAAAAAGAGGAATATTTGGCTTGCTTTGATTTTGGGGTATGGGAGAACAGCTCGTTTATTTCTTAGTTGATGTGGTATGTTAGAAGCATGGTCAGGAAAATAGCATTTTTTGTGTCCATGTTAATTTTTTTAGTAATGTGACATATGGGAAAGATCAATAATTTTGACATCCAGATGTAAAGTATAAAATACTTTGGTCTAGGAAGGTATAAAACTTTGGTCTCGAAAAGCTTTGGTTTAACGGGGATGGATCATCCACCAGGGGACACCTGCTGAGATAACTCGTCAAATACTGCATTAAGGACGTGTGGGTCTTGCATTACCTCTTGCCCTTGCTTTAGAGTCCCAGCAGAGCCTGTGTAACAGGTCAGCGCTCGTACGCATGGGGGGCAGTGGATTAGCGCTGGATGACGAATTTCCTTTCTGTTGTCCATTTCTGAGAAGACAGTTAGCTGCCTTTAGGAGTAACATTAGCCCAAATAACAAGTGTCTTTCCTGAAAACCTCAGCTGTCCTTGGGAGGCAGCGAGTGTGAACACGGGCAAGTTGCTCAGGGGTTTTTAAAACATGATGTATTTGAGTGCGTGTTTTAAGGAATTGTTAACACTTCAGCTGGGTAATGCTTGTTTACTTCCAGAGCAAGGGCTCACGCTGTAACAGTCAGTCCCCCTCGGTCTTTGTTAGCGTGCCACATTTTTTCACACTTCACCTAATCAGGCTGTGACCCTCTCCCTGGTAGGATCCCATGGCATTACAGTGTGCAGAAACAGGATTTTGGTGCTGATACGTGAAGAAACTGAGAACATATGGCATAAACATCAACCGATATAGTTTGCCATCCACACTTGCTGCGTGTAATGCAACAAGACCGGCTCCCGGCGGCCACGTGATCCGCCTTCCAGTCCTCCATTTGGGGTGGGGTGTTGGTTTTGGGTTTTTTTTTTTTTTGTCATTCCTAAAGTTGTGACTTTCTGGAAGGAAGCTTGTAAGTAGTCAGGGTGCAGAGAGCAGGTAGAATGTCAGCGGGATGTTACGGAGAGGCATGTCCGCAACGCTGACATCGGCTCCTGGCCGCGCTTCTTCCGCACCAGCTCGCTGCTCCCGGCAGCCCTATATGTTGCGAGAAGGTAGGATCGTGTCGTGCCACCCGCGTCCTCCCACCGTCGCGCCAAAACGCCTCTCTCCCCCGTCTCCAGCAAGGAGGGACACTAATCTGCTAAGTGGAGTATCTTAGCGATCTTTAAAATTTAATTTTAAACCCCAGCTCTCTCTGTAGCGAAGAGAAAGGCAGGCGCGCGCAGCTCTGGCGGTAACAGCTAACTGGGATTTCAAACTAACGATACGAGCCGGTTTGTGCAGGAGCTTCTTAAAGTGCTTTGCTTTTTTTGTAATACCAGGGCTTTTATACTTTAAAAGGCATTCCATACTGAATTGTATCCTATTGATTTGCCATGGTTAACCACCCTGTAATAAGCCTCATAGTCTGAGTAGACACGAAGAAGAATTATATTAATGTCATTTACAACCAGTGGGCACAGAATTATTTGCAAAACATGAAAGAAGTCAAAATACCAAAATATTTCAAAGGTGGATGAATTTGGAAATACTTTCATTAGACTACCAATAGAGTTCCTTGGAATAAAAAAGAGAAAGAATCAGAGGAACATTATTAATTGTTTTGCCTTTTTTTGTTTGTTTTGGTTTGGTTTTGGGGTTTTTGTGGGTTTTCTTTTAATATCTGATACTTTATACTTCAAGACAGTTTTTTATTTTCAGAAGTAAAGCCTGGGAAATCAATAAGATAATTTATAAGAAAATAATTATATATTTTCTTATAAAAACAATAGCAGTCACAACTTCCTTAGACATCACAGAAAACGAACCTGAGTCGCAGAGTGTTTTGAGATTAAAAGAAACATCAGTAACACAAGGTGTAACATCTACTGTTTTTCCTTAGTCGTGTAAGCCACTTAGACATATAGATTACAGCTGCTGAGCAGAGCACGTGCGTTATAGTAAAAATGGACAAAACCAGCAAGCAACAATTAAGAGGAAATAATGCACTGCTTACCCAGACCGGAGTGGCCGGCCGTCTGCACTGACAGTTTTGTCACCAGGACTGGGCGAACGCCCAGCTCAGTGTCGTGGACAGGTTAAGATCTTCACACTTTTTCTTTCCTCACAGCTGCCACATGCAGAGCTCTGAAACCTGATATTTTTCATTAAAAACTGATTCTTATTTTCCATCTTAGTATACTAATCAATTTTACCGTGCAGAGCTTGGAGCATATTAACTGTCAGTTACTCCTAATTAATACTGAAGGCAGACAAAAAGGGAGAATAAAATAATTGACATTGTTTAATATAAAATGTCTTTCCCAATTTTGTTTCCTTTGTGGAAAACTCTTTTGGACCCTGTTCAAGATTTAAGCACTGGCCTGTTTTATGTTTTGTTTCACAAGGTTGATTGAATGGCAGTTTATTTTTCAAGACAACAAATGAAACTTCTCAAAGCCAAAGAAAGCTGTTTTCTGCCAGAAGAAACACGCTCAGGTCTGATTCCTACCAACCGTTGCCCTTTAACATAAGAGAAAGAAATAAAACCTCCTATATACCTTTCAAGGTTGACATTAAAATTTTTTTAACATAGAAATTGGGATGCATTAAAGAAAACAGTGAGCAGCATTCATTGCAAAATAGATAACGAAAGCTTCTAGGGCAGAATATACTGAGTATTACTGCCGTGTAACAGGACGATTATTATGGCCTAGTATTAAAGGCTGATTTCAAAGACATCATGAAAAGAGAGCAATCTTTGATGTTTTATGTTTAAACTAAATATAACTGAAAACGGATACAGGAGTGTTGCTCTTGCTACAGTGAAATCAGGAGAGGCTTTGCAGTGCGCTTCAGTAACAGCTGAATTAGGTCTGGGCTTCATAAGATTCATGTATAATTTATGTACACCAGTAATGCATGCGGGTATGTAAACAATAGGAATTTATAACATTTATGTGCTTTTAAAATATACATAAAAGGAAAACTGGAAAATAGGCCTAAGTATATAGTTATGTAATATGTATCTTAGGAAATCTGCAGAGGTTCTGGTTTTCTAATCAGAAATCTGATTAAAAAAATAAGTGAGGCTTTCTGCTTTGGTTTTTTGGGTTGTGGGATTTTTGGGTTTTTTTTTGTTTTTTTTTTTTTTTTTAATTATTACTTTAAATTGCTGACTTTTAAATATTAGCAGTAAAGAGAAAGTAAATCATATTGGCCACTTTAGCTAGGAGCTATTCCAGCGTTTCTCTTTGTGTACTCTTGTGCTACGGTGGTTGGTAACACATAGCATTTAAACAGCTTTTCGCGGAGGTGCTGGTACTACATTAATTATAGAATGATTGTGGTGCTCTGGGGTGACTTTTAGTCGCCTGCTGTCGCTTTGCAGCTGACCTGGGGTACAAACAGAAGAGCTCAGGTTTGCGTGTGATTCCTGTAGCCCGTGCTGTTACCATTATGAATGCCGACTAGTGTTTTCCTAGAGACTGAATTTGCTAATATGCTTTTTCATTAAACTTTTCAAAGTTTGTCACTGGGACTAATATTTGACAATAAAAGAATAAAGGTGGATTTAATTTTTAATTCCACAAATGGCAATCCTTTCTTTGAGCACAAATGAAGCTACTTAGAAATAAAAATCCTTCTCAGTACTTTACCCTTTCCAACGTTACACGTACTTTTGCTGTCTACAAACTGAAGTTATTACCTCTGTAAGAGGGCTTTTATATTGTCTTGTATTACTGTGAAATAGAAATTGTTTATCCAAATGACGAATTCTCTACCTATCACATTACGGTTCCTACTTTCAGCGCGCAAATGAGAACCGCTGCGCCTCCAGGTAGTGTGAGATATTGATACACTCAAACTTATTATTTTTGTAGTGGTTAACAACGCAATGTGGAAAACAGATTAGCAGAAGGTGCAGTGAGATATTACTGTAATATCTTTCCTAGTAAGTACTATATGCCAAGGATTATTTTTCAGTTGGGCATTTGTGTGCTCGTGTAAAAAGCCTTTGAAGGGTTTCTGACTTTTTTTTTTTAAAGGATTGCATTTTCTTTTTTTCCTGAAGTTATAATAAGCTTTCCAGATAATTTCTCCCCAGATTTCTTTTATTTTCGAGGGGAGGCTGGGGGCCGCGCTGCGAGCACCGAGCCGTGCAGCGGAGCAGCAGACACCGTCCCCGAAGCAGGGGTGTGTTTGCTGGAGCCGCTCGCCCCGTTCCCGGCAGGGTCACCTAGCTCTGCCAACGCTAATCCCTGTCCCGGCCTCGTCGCTCACCCTACGGGTTTGCATTACCATCCATACCACCTTTTCCCCTGCTCTTCCTCTCCCAAAAGGCTTCCTGTGCCCCCTGCCTCCAGGCAAGCCCCCGGGGCTGCACCCTTCGCCTCCTGGGGCAGGAGCGGGAGGGGGCTCTGGACACAGCAGTGCTGTTGTCTGCACGGGGTCTGCACTGTCGGGGTGACGAGGTTATTGGGGACCCCCAACACCCCTTCTTACAGGAGTCCTGCTGGGATGTTGGTTGGTGGGGATAATCCAGCCTGGGGGCTTTGCGCCATAAGGGGTAGTTGAAGCCTAGACAGAGCCGTTGCAGGAAGGGTGCTGGGGAGGCAGGCGCGGGCGGCGTGGCACTGCCAGACCAACGTGGCATGCCTTGAAAGCTCCGTAAAACTGTGACACAATTTCTGTGCTAATTTAGATATTTGCAACGTGTTACGGAGGGCACTGATCTACTGCTATAGCTCTTCCAGTTTCTAGCATGCATTTAAAACACAGTTTTTAGAATACATTTCTTTAACTTCAGTAAATAATGACATTTCCTTGGGAAGAAGTTGCACATAGATGGTTGCAGTATAGCTAAAGGAATTTATTGAAATTTAAAAAGTAGGCCAGTGTTCCTGTGCGCACTAATCCTCTGAGACATCCTTTACATCCTGTGGCACATCATCAAAACCAAATAACATTTAAATATCACGGAACAAGACAATAACTTTCTGAACTTCTGAAAATCATTACCTATAAGCTTGGGTTTAGGTGGTGTGTTCGCTAGACTACGTCCCTTACTTGAAAGGACTTGAACTTCGCCAAATTAAATATTTATGGAGAGCTGCGTTGCATGAGGGAAAGCAGAAATAGGCCCAGTATACAATCTGGAGTTCCACACAATATAAGAAACATATTTCCAGTGTAACGTATATACTGAATAACAGGGGGAGGAAGTGTGATGGCCAGTGCAGACTTCGGTGGTACCTGGTTTTGTTGTTCTCGGGCTGTAAATGCAGATTGTTGTCTATGGCACTGGATTCAGTATTTGAAAGCGGCTAAATCAAATAGAAGCAAATGTTGCTGTAAAGAAACCAGAACATATGGCTGATTTTAAACAACAATCTAAAACAACTGTCCCAGAACTATAAAGCAAGAGTTGTTAAGAAAACAGTCTCACCAGAGATGATCCACCCTTTTATTCTTGCAACTGCAAATAGGACAGTTGCTTTTTTTTTTAGCCGAAGTGACTGCCAGGGAAGAAGGAACATGGTCTCTTGAGCACGGAAAGCAGAGCTGCGAGGTGGGTAAGATGTCTTTGAATTCCTGGTGTTTGGAGAGAAAATGGAAAAGTGCATTGCAGTTCCCGCCTTGGGAAGAGTCTTTAGTCTATCTGACGCTTTCATCGATGACTTGGGTGAATAAAGCATCCATTAAATCTGCAGCTAGTGCCAAGAGGAGAGGATTTACAAGTGCTCAGGAGGCAGCACAGGAATCCAGAGTAATCCTGAGAAACCAGATCTGACATAACCTGGATGCAATATTGATGAGGACAGTACAAAATGGTGATGTGAGAAATCCATTGAACAGTCAAAAGGAGAAAGGACTGAGCTAGCCTTTCCTGTGTGGGAAGTCAGACCAGCTGAACTCCTGAGATCCCTCCTGACCAACATCTCTGGGCAGTACCTCTTCTGGAAAGGGGCTGGGTTAATGGGACCGTGGGTCTGTGCCGTTATGAAGAAAAGCAATCATACTGGGCATTACGAGTGAATGCCACTCACCAAATGTGCAGAGAAAGGAGCTGGGATGGTTGTAGAGATTTGATAGCAGCTGCAGGAAAGTAAGAGAAACCCTTCTCGGTGTGCATGGGAAGACGGGTTTATGCTGTTAGCAGAGAGCTGCCATAGGCTTTAAAAGGAGCTTTATAAGACTAAGGGGAGTTGAGCAATTAATTGTCTCTGGAGTCTGTGAAATCTTCACCAAAGAAGGTTCCTAAGAGCAGATTAAATAGATATGTCAAGAGTGGTTCAGTTCAGCTTGATCCCACCTCAGGAGCTGGTCTAACCATCCTCTTAACATCACCTCCAATTTTATTTCTGTGACAACAACGGTAATTCAAGATGTAGTCACTGTGTTCGCCCCCTTATCTTGTCTTTTTCCCAGCAGAAATTGTCTGACTTCTCTGCATATAAAGGCCGAGAACATTTTGGCTGAAAGTTTCAAATGAGCAAAAAGGACTCTTGGTAGGAGGCAGGCACTTAACTCCTAAGCGCTTTGTAAATCTTGAGTTTAGCAGATCCGTGATAATATTTTACATTTCTTCTTCTAGCTAACTGTTAGGTTGGATGGTTGTCCAGATAATAGAGTTTACCATTGCCAAACATATGCAAAACTCACTTGGCAAAGCATGTATGTACATTGGCTGATGTTTTATTTTACTCCCTCAGTAGTATAATGGAGGGCTTTAGAAATCATTATTTGGGATAAGAACAGTTTTACTTGCAGCTTATAAACATATTAAAGGGGCTTAAGGTTTTTAGTGCTCCCCATCATTAGTTGAACTTACTGTGAAACATGAGCTCTTTTTTTTATCAGTTCTAACCACAACTCAGCAAAAAAAAAAAGCTCGGCAGCAGATGATTTCCGAGCTTACAGGGGTTTTCTCCTTTCAGCGGACTTTCCAAGCTTTTCTGACCAAGAAAGGAATTTCACTAAAAGCCAAAGAAAATACTTCTTGTGGAGCTGAAGAGAAAGAAACCAGTCATTTAGTATTCGCCAGATGAAGTCTAGAGTATAGGAAAAAGTTCCTGTGTCCATTTTTTAACCAGTGCCACAGTCTTCATTGTCATAAGTGCTGGGTTTATTCAACAAGCAAAAATGAACCTAAATCCTGAATTCTTAATAGGATCAGCAAAACAGCATAACTAAAATATTGTTATAAAAATAAATTATTCTAGTAATCAATATACATTGTTGAGATTGCTGATCTTTACTTCTACCAGTGTTGGAAATACGGCTTTGCAGTTCCCCTGCAAAATTTGCAGAGGCAGAATGCTCTCCTCACATACAGATATGTAATCTCACTGAAGTACTGTCACATGGTGCCTTTCTTTTGAAGGCTAGGTTTACCCCTAATATCTTGCCAAATTGATCTATATAAGAATTGATTTGTTTATTTTAAAGGGGTTTTTATTTGCTCTTTTAGTACAGCGGCAGTTGTTTTGGGCGAGTTTAGAGAAGGCAGCCCCATGTGTTCTGATTGATACATTACAGGCAAGGGATGTTTACACTTCTGCATAACAGAATATAATGGATTTTGTGCTTGGATAATTAGTAAATGGTTCTCTTTGTGTTCAAGAGTCCTGAATTAAAAATTTAAAGTTTGCTAACTGTTAGAAAAATGTATTCAGAAACAGCTTTAATGGATATAAAAACAGCATGCTATTGCAAATGCGGTCTCACATCTAATACTGTGCAAATGCAGAGCAGTCGTACATCTAGGATCCTTGGGTAGGTTAATATCCCTCACCATTTTAATTCTGAAATGAACACAATAATATAGACAGCTTGGGAAAAAGTGCACATTTTGGAAAAAAATATTACAATTTTATCTTTCAAAGAGTTTGACAGGTAGATGTAATTATATTTAAAGGCAAATGTGTCATGGGGAGGGAATGCAATAATCTTAGAAGATGTGCAAGATTCATGGAAAATGCAAGAAAAATTCTGCACCACTATGAATTAGTCTTTAAGTATTCAGATTCACACCCTATGCATCATTTCATTATCTGTGAGTATAAATACGCCCAAATAAACAGTTGTACCTAAGATCATAACTTTATTAATTCAGATCTTTTTATTTATTTCTTTATTTTGAAAGGTGCTGGGCAGCACTTTAAAATCCGTAATTTTGTCATTTGAAAATCAAGCTCCAGGTTGTCGGTCTGTTCTAACAGACATGTTCAGCCTTTTCATCGCTCTTGTAGACAGGATTACTCAAATAATCCAGCCATCTCGGTACTTTACCTCCGACACCGTGTGTTGCACTCTCTTCTTGGATGCTAAAAGCATAATAAGGATTACAGGGGTAGCAGATGGGCTGATTTATAGCAATATAGCCTTGCCAGCGTTTGCAATCTCATTGTGAGTATTGCAACAGTTGATGCGTATCTTCCACTCCTATCTTTCAGAGCTGTGTGAAAACTTGCCTGGCTTTTTTCATGGAAACTGTATGGCAGCACTCCTGCCTGTCCTTATTTTGGTAATGAAAGAGCAGTTCTGGCTTTCCTAGATGTGCAGAGAGACTGCTGGTGTGGCCCAGCTGTACAACTAAAGTTAAATAAATAAACAAAAAAATTTAATAAACATTAAAACTTCTGTTTACTTTTTACATGGCTGACCTTACAATTGGGACTCTTTTGTGCGGGATAGAGCTAACTTTGGCTGATGCAGGTTAATTCCCTGGGCGCTCGATGGAGAGTGAGAGCTTAATTCAGCTGCTTTGAATCATCTTGTGGCAGAGACCCCCCACGACCAGGTGGGGGCTGCGTTTTGGTAACCTGAGGACAAGTTGGGATGGGAGGTATGTGTGTACGAGTGGTGAGCGGCCCCCCGCAAAATGCCTTAGCTAAGTGCTGTCTTCACTTTGTGTTTGCAGTTTCTAGTAGTTTAGTAAATCTGTAGCAGGGTTATTTACAGAAGTATGTTATCAAATACATAAATATTATGATTGTAGAATAGAAAGAAGGAAAGACATTTTCAAAACTGTGCACGCTGGTCCTGTGTGTCTCTTAGCTCCTATATTTCATAACAGAACAGGAATCCTCAAATTTGGGTGTCGCTCTGAAAGATGCTTTATACACAGCTCTTCTCCCAGCCTTCCACCTACATATCTCCTTTTCCTGCTGACCCATGAACATGCCCTTCCTTCTTCACCTTGATTAGATGATAAGATATTCTGTTTCTGCTGTGGGAGAATAAAGCATACAACCCAAAACACCCTGAAATCTGGAAATTCATAACAGACAGCTGGATTTTGAAGCTGTGACCATTCCCAAACCTATTGGTGCATGGGAGCAACCCTGCTCACTAATTTTGTTCCTCCGCAAGTGGCTTGGAGGCTGCAGCTTCTCCTTACAGCATTCATTTTTCTGCAAGTAAAGCTCCCTGCAGCCCCCCAGCCCTCCCTGCTGCTGGCTTGCAGTCTAGGGAGGAAGCTGGCAGGCACAGGGAGCAGAGGGGTGCCCCACTCGCCAGCAGAGCCCAAAAGCTCTGTTGGCCTGAGCTGGCCAGAGGCAGTCCACCATGCAGCTGTGCAGGGCACTCCTGCCCTTGCCTTCCCCACACCCAGCTGCAGAGCTCAGAAATGATTGCAGAGCTGGGGAGCAGCAAGTGCTCTGGCAAGGCACTTCTTACATGCTGGGGGATTCCTTAGAGACAGTACGCCAAAGTTGGTCAAAATATGTGGAGGCTGGGGGAGCTTCAGGGCTTGCGGCAGCATCAAGTGAGGTGGTTTCGCTGGAGGGAGGGAGCCCGTGCCCGTGTCCTGCAGGTAACTGCCAGAGTTGGGAAGTGGTTGCAGCTGTTGGTATGTGCACGCTGCTGCGTAGGCTTGCAGCACGGTGGAATTAGATTGCTGGGAACAGGAGTCATCTATGGCTCCTGAGCCTGAAAACATCATATGCTGGCTGCTGCCTTTTTATTTTAAGATCACTAGGCAGTTCTTATTTGCATGGTCTATAAAACTTTTCAGAACAGTTTTACAGCTTACTTTGTGTACAAAAGGTATAACCAGCTGTAAAACAGAGCAATTCTCAAGACTGTGGCGAGACCCATGAAGCACATCATAAGCCAGGACGCTCTGGATGCTGGTGGCACGGTACAGCCCGGGCACAGGGTTGTGCCATGTCCCCCAGCGGTGATGACAGTCTGCATGCCAGTGTGGGATCCTCTGCTCACTGAGCCCTTGCAGCCCACAGGGCTCCTTGGTAGCTTTTGTGGGTCCTCAGGAACTCAGGGGCTGGGATTTCTGAGAGCCTCCATGTTGTTCTGACTGTACTTGTGCCCTGATTCTCATCCGTAATCAAAGTAACAGCAAACTGTGCTGTGCAAGTCAGAGAGTAAGCGATGGAAGCCACACGGGAAAACAACAGGCACCTCAGCTCTGAAGCGCACTGGTGTCAGCTTGTGCTGGCAGGGAGTCTCGCCATTACATAGTGATGCACTTATCCAAACAGCGCTTTGTATTTTGGGAGACAGATGTGCCTTGCAGTTGCTAGTGGAAGTTAAACGTTAAATATGAAACCCATTCATTTTCTCTTAGTCATACTTTGGATTTAAGCAGATGTTTTCCTAATTTGTGGTTTTCAAATGTAGCATGCTGACAAGACATATATCATTAACTACAACTTCATCCATGCAGTTTAGCAAATTGGCCAATTATTAACAGTGAGGGTTGCATGGCAGTTGATGCATAGCTCCTGCTGCTTTGAAAGGCCTAAATTGAAACTCAATACATTTTTACAATATAAATTAATTGAGCATTGGACTACATCCCTGTTATTCGAGTGCTCTCTGCTCTCATTTTCAGAGTGAACAGTCATTTGTAATGTGCTGAGTAGCTGTGCCGTCTGTGAGCAGAGGCTCCCGGTGGTGGAAAAAGTGATGGCTAACATTTTTCTGGTAGGGGCATGAAAATGGCTGATGGTATCAAAGCGTGGGCAGCCTAACGTACTGAGGGAGTGTAGCCACGGGACGGTGTACGTACATGCTGACCAGGCTGGCTCTGCCACAGATGATACAGGAGGCATCCTGGAAGAGTGCTGTGGGGGCAATAAAAGCAGGGTGGGTGCAGCTGCCCAGAAGCTAGTGCTGCCTAATATTTTCTATTACATTTCTCTTGCTTTTGCTAAACTTTACCCATTTTAATGTATTTTTCTCCTGGTTTATGTTTGCTGGGTTTGACGGGGTGTGGGGAGGAAGGGTTGGTTGTGATGGTGCTGTGAACTGGTGAAATGTCCCAAAGATGCTTCCCAAAGCCAGGAACCATTATATGCCTGAAAATATAATCTATTTTCCCAACTCTGGAATTCAAGCAGGCAATTTAGTCATCATTTATTCATCCCATGTACAAGACTTGAGGGAAAACACTCAGTGCCCCTCTAATTTCTAGAAAGTGTAAAGACCTTTCACCAGCTGGCGCTGCAGAAATTTTGCCTTACATTCCAGCTGAACTGGGAAAACTCTTCAGGATGGTTTGTTCTTAGTTCCTCCAGCTTCAGTTTTTTCCTCCCCTGTGTTTGCATCTGCACAACAAGAAAACTACATACTTAGTTACAGAACAGGCTGCCATGCAGATTAATTAAAAGAGAACTGTAAACAATTTAAAAAATATGTAATGTATTTAATCTTGCTTTATGCAGCCAGACATGCTGCAAAGTACCTACGGTGCTGGCTTTACAGTCCCATTGCATGTCCTTTTCTTCACATCCCCCTGCTCTGTGGGAAAAGGGAGTAATGGTAGTGTCACAAAATCAGTCAGGAGCGGTGCTGTCTCAACAGAGAGGCCGGAGGTTGTATAAAATACAGAAAAGAAGGGATAAACATAGATTTGGGGTCTGTGTTGCCACTGTTCCTGGCCTGCATTAGAGGTGTGAGTCCTAGGAGTACTTAAAGTAAGCTGAAGGCCTGATCCAGAGGGGTGCAATGGGGGTTTTAAAGAGACATCTTTCGCATAGTTGTCCTCCTAGTAACTTTCTGATTGAAGGGGATGCGTCAGTGAATGTCAAAGGAAAAATCATGGATTATGGTTGCATTGTCAATCACCACCATGCTTTCCCTGGGTTTAGATAAGCGAAATCTCCAGAAGCGGCTGTATATCCTAAGCCAAGCTTTAGCAGGAGGCAAGCGCATGTAGACATTGGGCAAATATGGCTAACCCAGATCCTGATCCTTTGCAGCGCTGCCAAGCTCCTGGAGAAGAGTCCGTTCTCCGTCGGCGCCCCGAGCCCCCTGCTCCCCTCGCCGGCGAGCCTGCAGCTGGCGCAGCTCCAGGCACAGCTCACGCTCCACAGGCTGAAGTTGGCACAGACCGCCGTCACCAACAACCCGGCCGCTGCCACTGTCCTCAACCAGGTGCTCTCCAAAGTGGCCATGTCCCAGCCGCTCTTCAACCAGCTGAGGCACCCCACTGTGATGAACGCCCCGCAGGGCCACGCCGCAGGGCCGCCACAGGGGCCCGGCATCGCCGGCACGAGGTTCCCCTCGGGTGGCATCGCCTTTCCTGCCCAGACCCCGGCCTTAGCCGCGCCAGGGGGCAGCCTGGGGCCCGTCCAGGCCCAGACCCCCAACGCCATCGTCATGAGTCCCTTCAGAGGCGTCATGGCTCCCACCTCCAGCCAGCAACCCGTGGTGGTGGGTCTCAACAAGGCAGGTGCCTCCAGCTCCACCACCACTGCTGCCGCCACGGGGGGCTTTTATGAGTACAAGCAGCAAAACGCCGCCACCGCTGCCACCGCCACCCCTCAGGCATACACCTCAGAGGGGGACCAGCCCAGCCAACACGGCTTCCTCACCAGCGGGGCCCACGCAGCCTCCTCGGCGGTGGGGCCGTGCTACGAGGGTCACTTCGGTGCCTCTGGCCAGCTGCAGCACGAGGCAGCGGCCGCCTTTCCCAAGGAGGCCTATGGGGCGGCAGCGGCGGCACAGCATGGGGCGGCGCGGGCCTTCCCCAGCGACCCGCACGCGGGCTCCCATCCCAAAGGAGATCCCAGCCCTGTCTTGCATGGCAGCGGTACAAGCAACCAGTGGGAAAACATCCCTAATTTCCCCAGCCAAAACAAGCCTGACCTCGTGCCCGGCGACAGCCTGTGGCCGTCAGCGAGTCAGCAGCAGTATGAAATAAGAAACGAGCTGTACAACCCCGAAGAGCCAACACCTGACACAAAGTTCAGCGCGGCCGCCCCCCCTGCCTTCGGCCGCCTCAACCACAGCAAGCAGAGCTTCGGCAGCCCTCGCATGAGGCAGAAGGAGGAGCGGGGCGGCGGCGCACCCGACCTGCCCGCCCGCTCCCTGCTGCCGCACCAGCTGGGTGACCTCCACGGCGCGGCCCCCCTCCACTTCCCCCACGTCTGCGCCCTGTGTGACAAGAAGATCTTCGATCTGAAGGTGAGTGGTTTTAAGGTGCCCCCTGGGCACGGGTCGGACCGTTGAATGGGCTGTCTGGTGACTGATCTGGCCGCCGGCTCCTGCCACCCCTTGCCAGCAGTGGCCAGCGCCGTGGGGGCACCCTGGGAGGAGCGGAAACAAAGGGCCATAGTTTCACTTAGGGTGTTGTACATCTGTTTCATGGCAATTACTGAGGTTTTGAGACCTGGTTTTGTTTCACATCTCGCTGTGAAAGGCGGTGAGATTGCGGCACTGGAGTGAGAAACGTGAGGTCTGTGCTGGGGTCACGGCTCATCTCATGGGCCCAAAGCGAGGGAGGAGGAGCTTGAAGCCGATCCCCTGCTTCTCAAGCTGGCATTGTAATTGCACATCTGCAGTTTCTTCTGCCTCTCCCTTTCTCTTTGTGTTTTTGATCCCAAAGGCTTCCCCCTAACAGCCTTGTGGAAGCAGCTTGCTTAAACAGAACAGCACATTTTGATAAAATTGTTTTAATAATTCTTCTGTTGGGATCTCTCCCTCCTTCTAGTAGCTCTAAGGAAAATTTAGGACTCAGGGTCTCCAGAGACTTTTGCCTGGAAGCAAGAAGCTACTCAGCATGTGTAATGCAGACCATGCTCCCACTTCTCTGCTCATACTGCCAAGGGAGCTTCAAATTCAACCTCGCCCTTAAGAAGAGGCTTCCCGGTTGCCCAGAGAGCCTGTGTGCTAGGCCACATTATATAGGTCAGTCTGGAGAAGCCTCTGAGCCCCACAGCTGTACGTGGGCGCTGGCTGGCATTGTTCTGGCCTCCTGGTGAGTCCCGCTCAACAAGTCCTTAGAGCCTTTTCCATCGCATCACAGGACTGGCACCTAACCGCAGAGGCATCTGTTTTCACACTGATGGTGGCCTGACAAAAACGTTACACCAGCATATATATAGGAAGGAAGATGGCCAGCAAATGAAATAGTACCTGATACTTACGCACCCTGGGATTTTGAGATATTTGAATAGATTTACTCTTTCATGTCTCCTTTTTACTCTTTGAGCAGCTGCTGGCAAAAGGGTTTGCTGTGGTTACTGCAGCTACAGGACTGAAGTAGCCCCCATCTAGGGCATGCTAAGCATTTCTTTTTTTCATTATACATTTTAAAAGTGCAGGGAAAATGTCATTATAGTGAGTTTTGGTTGATCTGTTTGTTGGTGTTTAATACACTGCCTCATTTGAATCACAGAAGTGTAAATAGCTAAATGTACTTTGGCCAATTTTGCCAGTCTCTTGAATAAGTGCTGTCCTGGCTGCCCTGTGTGCTGAGCACCTTTGTTATAGACAGTGCAGGAGCTGAGGGTGCTCAGCCCCTTGCAGGATGAGCTCTTCAGCCAGAGTGAAGGTACTGAGTTAATAGAAATATACTGGATTTAAAAACTAATACAGGGAAGCTCTCCTTTTGTAAAGTAAATGGTAATTTAACCTACAATTAACCAATCAGAAAATGCATTGGATGAAGGTGCACTTGGCCTTAGCGTCACACGGTTTGATCTTCAGCATCTCAGTATTGTTTTTAGAATAAGGTAAACTGAATGGAGAAGCTATCTCTTGTAAATTTGTCTCAGGATTTTTCCTGTGCTCATCATGTCTTTGTTTCAATGTAGGACTGGGATCAGCACATTAAGGGAAGTCTTCACATCCAAAAATGTATGGCTTTTGCAGATAAGTAAGTATTATTTTAGAGACACTCTTCCAACTGCATTTCTAACAGAGCATCCCTTACTTCAGTGGCTTTACACCAGGAATCTACTGTCTAATAATTATGCTTTAATATTTATGGTGCGTAATGCATGCTTCTAAAGTTCTTTTCTTTCTTTTCCAGCACTGGTATCCGGTGTGTGTTAAGCTCAGCAGATGGAACATTGCATTTATCACCAAATAATGCAGCAGTTTTCAATCCATCTAGTATTGAAGGTGAATGGTTGTATATGCAATAGTTAAAACACATTTTTTTGCTTGAAAGTGAGTCAGTTTCTGGGGAAAAAGGGACATTTTAAACTATACAAGTTGCCAAGGAAAACTTTTTAGAGGTTGTGCATAGAAAGGCTAAAAGCCAATATTGTGCCTTTCAAAGTATGAATTTATTTTTCTTTCAGACAACGACTGGTTTTCACAGTACAATGAAACAGTGTATAATTTGGTGTAGAGACTATGAAATTAATTATTATGTAAAAGGGGCATTGCTTACTGAGCACATTAATGCAATTAATATGACTCAAGATTTTCATGAAATGTGTGTAATCCATTATTTAGATTATCCACCAAATGTCGGCTCATCTTTTATCACTACATCAGCAAGATCCTTTGGCCAGCCAGGTCCTGCCTTTTCTTCTCCTCCATCAGGGGTAAGAGTGAGTACCTAAGCAAATTGATGTCCATGTCGAGATTCTTGTAGAAGCCACTTCTACCTACTGGAATTAAAACCGTGAAGGCTTCCTTTTAGACAATAATCTTAATATTCAGTCTGTTATTTCAGCTTCCCTGCAGCTCTTTTATGCTTTTGATTTTGGCCAAATCAGAACCTGATTGTAGTTATTTTTCCAGTGCTAAAAGTTGTTTGCTTGTTGGAGAGATTTGGGGAGGGGGGTAAATGGTTTTGTGTGTATCCCATTGACTTTTTTCCACCATTTTCTGAGTCTTTTTGACCCAGGAAGGTCAGTTTCAGCTTGGACTGAAGCTTTGGATTGGTTTTTACTTACTCAGAGTATCGATCCCAGCAAGCAGCCTGCCATCCCTCCAGTTATTTTTTGTTGCAATTGCTCTCTGCCTTTTCCATGCTGGGGTCTTTCCCCCAGGTAGCAACAGTGGCAAAGAGTGGCTGCAGCTGCACTAGCCACTACTCCCCTGGGGGTCCCCAGTTAATTCATTATACTGGACTAGCTTTTTCTTAGTTTATTTTAGTCTACCATTTATATCATCTGCTGCCACTGGCAACCTTTCAGGGAGTTTGCTTTGGTGCACAGCCTTCTGTGGTTTAGGTTTGTTAGCACCCACAGCATTCAACACAGGTCCCCAGTTATGTTGCTCTAATGCGCACTTGAATTCCTAGCCCAATAATCAAAAAATCCCAGGAAAAGAAAAATATAATATTAATAGAGGTTCCTACACTGACAAAGCAGAAAGATTTTAAAAGTAAAGAAACAAATAAAAACAAACAAAAAAGGCAAATAAAAGCGAATCATATTAATAATGGAAATACAAAGTTGTTAGGGTTAAAATGTAGCTCAACATATATCGGAAAGCTACAATTAAAGCTGGAGGCATCAAGGATTCGTGGTAGGGCATTAATGGAATAGCAGCAGTAATCCAGGGGTTCAGGTCTTCACCTTGTTAGCTTTTCTGTGTATATCCTGATGTGGTCTCAGCCACTCTGGAAAGCCATGCTGCGCTGGGTCCCTGTGCCACTCCAGTTTGGATCAGGCATTACTTACAGAAACATCACCTAGATATGTTTAATCCAACCAATTTTCTACTGTGTGGTTTTGCTGTGACAGACGTTATTTGAAGGGGTTTTAGCTTCTGCCTGTCACAGACACTGTGTGTGCGCGGGAGCAAAGAGCAGAGTTGCTCGTGACTGCTGCCTCCAAGGTCAGAGGTGGAGTAGCAGCGGGTGCAGAGGAATGTTCCTTTTCATCATGTCTGTCAACCTCGCAACAAATGAAATTACTGCTAATGCCAGTATCATTTCTCCTTAGAATCTGTCACTATTTATCATTTAAGCTGCCTGCAGAAGTCCTCCTTCTGAATGACTTGCAGTACTATGAGAAATAAAAGAAACAATAACTTTGATTTTCCTGGACACTGTAAATCATCTTTCTTCGGAATTTTACCAGGTGGACAGGGAGCTCTGACAGGGAGCACTGTTAGAGGTGTTAAGATTGAGTTTGCCAGCTGTCATTCACCCCACAACCCAGGTGGCATATAATTTATTACACCTTTGCGCAGTAGTATTCACTTTCAGCTAAACTGCTGCCATTTAATTGAGCAGTGGGAGATTATACTTGACCTTGCATGTAGTCATAAACAAAGTGTTCAGATTTCTGGAAGAGCTTGCTCTGTGCTATCCATCTGCAAATAACTCGATCCCTCTTCAAAAGACACAGTGCTACAAGTCTTCACTCGGGCATGGAGAGCCATTAGCACTGGAGGGGTGGGACTGCCAGTTGCTTATTATCTTTAGAAAAGATTCATGTCAAGCTCAAGAAAGGGATAAATAATTTGAAAGGCAAGAAACAAAAAAATGGAAAAAAAAGAAGTCATAATAAAAAATAACCAAATTGGATTTCTGAAATAATATGGCAAACAGTATAATGTGCATTTCAGTGCCGTGCATCAAATTATTTTTGTAGTAGTTGTACATCTGCATTGGTGAACCCCTGTAGACTTCGGTTGCAAAGAAAGTTAACTTAGAGCCTTACTGAAAATTACATTCAACACTTGACACACAACAGCTCCTCTGTCTTCCTGACTGTGGATATGGGAGGTGTATATTCCTTTTCTGATGTGATTTACAGTTCTGTTTAATTAATGGATCCAATTTAACTTCAGTCAGCTGACAGGATTATTGCTTGGTACAGCCCATCAACTCCTGGTATGAGTATGTGACCACTTTTTAATCATGAATTACTGCAGATATATGGCATAGCATTTTAATTTAAGCCATTGCCCGTTGTGGGGAGGTGGCAACATCTTACAGTCGTTTGATTTAATCTACTGCTGAGCGCGCGTCTGAACACAGGCTCTGGAGCCTATGTAGGGAACAGCTAAGTCTTTCCAGTCCCATTGACTGTTAGCATACCATCTCTTAACAGATCTAACAAACCAAACAGAAAGTACCAGGTGACTTGGGGTGTTCCTACACTGGGACTGCATTTGCTGTCAGGAAAGCTGCCTTTTCCTCTGCTAGCTGTAGTTGTATTCTTCTGTTGTGCGCTACGCACTGCCTTGCCAGATGCACGCAGCCATCACTTCCTTTTCTATTCAGGTGGAGCTGAGTTGCTTCATCTTCTTCAGAATCAGGTCTTTGTTATTTTTCTGCTAGAGAAAATACATTACTTCTGCACTTTGGCATTGCTTTGACTTATGTTATGCTCTTGGGCAGGCTCTGTAAGATGCAAGCTAAATAGCAGACCACTATATAATACAGGGTCTTGCTGCAGCAAAAATACACAGATGTTTAAGTGGTGAAGCCCAGGGTGGAGGTAATGGGGTGAAGGTGTAAATAAGATAACATTAGCTCTGTAACTTGTGAACTTGCTGACAAGCCAAACATTTGTGATGGCTCTGGTGAACTTGATCCCACAAGATTAAATGATTTGCATCTTCTCTTGAATGGCACAATTTTAACTGAAGGTAGAGTTACTTCTTCAGTAAAATCCTAACAGTAGAGGTCATAAATAGGGAAGTAGCCTGGGAAGACTTAATCCTGTGTGAGTGATGTTTTGCATGTCATTAGCTGGGGTAAATTATGTTCCTCTCAGAGTATACCCTGATCCCTCTTTGCACAAGGAGTGTAGAGCCTGCTTTCCATGTCAGGGAGACAGGCAGCTCTTTGGGAACTGCCCCAGCACTCCAAAATAGACTTCCACCCTTGGGAAGTGATTCCCGCACCGGCAGCCATGTGCCTCTGCCAGCCCAGTTCAGGAGCTCCTCTTCTCTGCAAGTCCAGTGGTCGCTGTGCCCCCTGGGGAAGAGTACTTCCTACTATATGGTGTTGCAATGAGAGGGGAAAGTAGTAGGTTTTCCAACCTGAGGTACAGCTGTTATGTCCTCTCACAAGTTAAATGGGGTCACTTTTACCCCTGGCCCAGTCTGTTCCACCAGCGTAGAAGGAAGATTTAAATTCAGTCCCTGCTATCCTGAACACCTCTGTAGTCACCTGTACTGTTTTCTAACATCCATAAATCCATCAGGGACTGCAATGAGCATCTGTTTCGATTTCCAGGCACCACCAACACCACATAAATGGGTGTTTATGGAATACCTGAAAATACTAACTTTTTATGCATTGCTTGCAAATTATCTGTGAAGGGCCTTTTACTCAGCAATAATGCATAGTGCCTTCATGTGCAGGGAAGGCACAGAGCTCTCAGTGGGACAGACAGATGCAGGTGGGGTGAGGAAAGCTGTCTGACTTGGCAGAGGAGCTGTAGGGGTTGTGCTGGCATACCAGATGGGTACTGGCCCCACAGGGAGCTCGTCAGGAAGGGCTGAGACGCCCCCAAGGCAGGGGCACCCTCCGTCTCTAAAACCAAGAGGCCTCCAAACTCTTGCTGATGCTGAGTAGAGTGCAGTGGCCTATGCCTGTGGTAGTCCAGCCCTCTGCTGTGACACACCAGGGAGCTGAAGCCCTGGAGTCCATAGGTTTGAGGTGGCAAGTTACCTTTTGCAGCAATATCGTTAATCCTATTTAAACAAGAGCATCTCTTCGAGAAATCTTCTCTGGACTTTGTAATGTCCAGGGATGGAGACTCCATTGCAAGCTGCACTGCAGTTAAACATTTCCCTTCCCATTTGCATTTCTAAGCCAGGATGTTAAAGTACAAGGTTTTAAAGGAGAATATTTGTCCTTAATAACAGGTGTGCAAAACAAAAGATTTCATTTTTTGCAGAAATTTAAGGTCATACCTAGTGGATGGAATATCTAAGATAAAAACATTGTTTTGAGTTTTTTTCTTCCCCAGTTTCCCCAGAGGAAATCTACACTGGGTCGAGTTGTTCACATCTGCAACCTCCCCGAGGGAAGCTGCACAGAGAATGATGTCATTAACCTGGGCCTCCCTTTTGGGAAGGTCACCAACTATATCCTCATGAAATCCACTAATCAGGTACTGTACATTTGGGGTTACCGGTACTGACATCTATGGGTGTAACAACATATTGACATGAAGACAGGGTCTTTGGGAAAAATCTCTTTTTTTTGTAATAGAAACTTAAATATATGAAGCCTGCTTTTAAAGTAAAAAAAAAATTGGTGTTCGCAGAATGAGATGATGGCATAAACATGACCACTGCCTCATAGTTCTTGTTAAAAACCCCAGAAATCTCAATGAAAAGTGTTGTAAAACTGTACTTTTAAAAAGAGTGATAATAATAATTTTTAAAAGTTAGTAACTTGCCCTTCTCTTGGCCATTTGTTAGGGTTAGTTTCAGACTCTCTTGTTCTGTTTGGGAGGGTTTTTTTGCTTTCTTACCCATGCTCGTAGAGCTGAACTGGGCAGTGAAGAATGACTTGCACTGTAGCCGGTTGGGCTCTCCTATGCTGCTTGCTGAACTGTTGTTACAGCAGAGGCAGATCCTGCAATGGTGTCATTACAGTTACAGGCTGGTGGCAGAGCCCCCAGGCCATGGCTGTGCTGGGTGATCTGGCACACACATGCTGAAGGAAGGCTGTGCCCTTATGGGGGGCGCTGACACTTCACTCCCTTTCAATCTGTACCGGACTGTAGTTGAGCTCTTTCTTCCAAGGTAGCTTAAGTCTGTTTTAAGTAGCTTAAGTCTACCAGTGGTGGTAGGCTAGGAAGACTAGAAAATCTCTCGCATACCTGCAGCAGACAGCACAGATGGATGTAGAATCCACACCAGTGGGCAGTGTTTGAGATGATAGTGTTTCAAAATGCAGTCATTACACAGCTGTGAGTATACTGCTTGACCAGTTAAACTGCAATCACATCAAACGCAATTTTTGTGTCAGTAAAAGTGCCAGTTAACATCGTTCAGGTTTTTTAAACACTTTTTTGGCTTTGTTATGGCTGCTCGTGCTCTGATGTTCTGCTTTTGTCTGGATCCCTTGCAATTCTGTAAGACACAGCTGACAGTCTCAGGAGCAGCACATGCTGCAAAATTGCAGTTCTGCATCCTGTCAACAGCTGACCATGGCATAGAAGCACCAGTGAGGAAGTGAGGGAAAGGTGATGTTTTCATATATCAAGAAAATTAGATTCCAGTCATTTAGTTTTTAACTAAACTGGCTTCTAAAGTTGCATATTGGCTTTAATAGCTGGATTGAAACCATTAGTTGCAGTTAAAAGGAGGCTGAGCAATGGACTGTGTGTTACTATTTCAGCTCCAGGGCTGGAAAGGTACTAAGTTCAGTACTATCAAGGCGTTTTGCATGAGAAGAATCCAAACAAAAATTATCATGCTGCCTTTTTTATCTTATAGTTTATATTTCTAATTATGTAGTAGATTTTAAAGCTCTCCCTGTTTGTGCTAGGCCTTTCTGGAAATGGCTTACAGTGAAGCAGCACAAGCCATGGTGCAGTACTACAAAGAAAAACCTGCTATGATAAATGATGACAAGTTACTTATTAGGATGTCTAAAAGGTACAAGGAATTGCAGCTGAAGGTAAGATTCCTGACCAGATTTCCTGAGTTTCCATTGCACGTCCTGGAGAATACATCTAAAAATCTTTGCTGATTACTGATTTCTAATTAATGCTTTAATATTATGGAAAAAGAAATGGAGAAAGATAAATTAATGAATGTATGTTAATGATCTTTTATACTTAGCCACTTGCTTTTGTTCTAAATGTTAACTCTTAGAAAAGATCCCATTTTTCTCTGGTCCTCTCATACCATTATTTCAAAAATCCGTTCTGAGCTTCCTTCTCTGAGTGGACTCCCCACATTGACACATAGCAAAAATAAGGTGGTCCTATCCTTTTAGTCAGGCATTAAGCCTGAAGCAGCGCTTTTCAACACTTGCATGCTTTAGCCATAACACAGTCTCTATACCATGCAGTGAATGCATGGCTAAACATCACACTGATTTCTTTTTCTTTCTTTCTTGTGAATGACCTAAATTAAAAAGCAAGATTTTTTGTTTTGTTTTTGTTTTTACATAGGATCAGAACAGAAAAATAATCTTTGGACTTTCTGTAGAGTGCGTGACACTTCTCATGTGGACAGCTAAGCGATATCCAAAAATCAGTGCTCTTGTGAGCATATTTGTGGAAGCTTATTTACTGCCATGTGTAATGTTAAAAGAGTATTTTTTTTCATGGAGACTTGGACTGGAACTGGCAATGCAGAGCTGAAAAAGCTTGATATTATATTATCTAACACAGCACAAAGTTATTTTAGAAAATAACTCTGTAATGTTCCAAGTTAAGAGGTTAAGGAGCCTTTTATGAGCCTTGAGGAAAAACAATTAACTCAGATGGTTTGGTTTGACCTTTGGAAAAGTCTCTTTCTCTCCTGTATCTCTATAAGTTTAAGGAAACTTAAAGGAGTTGCCAGAAGTCAGTAAACCAGGGTGGTCTTTTGCAGTGTGGTGCGGTGAAGGGTTCAGAGGTAAGGTGACAGAAACAGTGCATCTTAACCTAGAGGTGGAACAGGAATTACCCAGTGGAGCGTGGGAGTTTGCCTAGATTTCAGGAAGATTTTCAGCTTTTCCAATGGAAATTTTTTAGGTCATGGAATTATTTTTCTCTGCACGTGCAAACCCCCTTTCTCTCTGGTAAAAACAAACAAACGAACAAAAGTGCAACATGGAAGGGAGAATATGCATGGGCTGTTTACCACTACAAACTGCTCTGAGTTCCTGCATGGTTATGTTGCTCAGCTGTGCTTGCTCCAAGTGTTTGACCAAGTGCATGCACTCCAGCCTGGAGTAGTGCATCTTTCGTAAATGATCTTGAATCTCAAGTAATCAACACTTCCTGTATGCATCTTTCTTGCACTTAGCTTTTCTGAAGTCTTGCGTCTAAACATTGTCTTTTAGAGCTATACTCCAGAATGAACTAAACTCTGAGATGAGAAGGCAGTTCATTCCTAGAGGGTTGGAGATGGGCTGCTTTACATACTTAATTCAGATATTAGAGAAGCTGTCTGGTTTGTTTCCTCTTGCATCCAATTCCTAGAAAATACTCTGTAGTGAATGTGTGAGAGGGAAGGACAAGCTAGTTTGGAAAGCCTGTCACAGCGGCCAAATTGAGGAGACAGTGCTACAGCATAACAGAGCAAATTTTCCATTTGCATCATTTTACTGCTTTGATCGTTTTATTCAGATACCACCTGCAGAAAAGACTGTAACCACAACACTGAAACCAAATATTTCTCAGTAGTAGTATAACTGAATGATACGTACATGCTGTTTCTTGAAGGACAAATCACCTATATTAGCCTGGAGAGTAGTGCAGTGTGCTAAATGGTGTCTTTGTCTTATTTAGAAACCAGGTAAGAATGTGGCTGCTATCATCCAGGACATCCACTCGCAGAGGGAGAGGGACCTGCTGCGTGAAGTGGACAGGTAAAGTTTCTCCATAGTTTGGAATTGGGACCTGGATAAGTCTGTAAACTTGCAGGTGGAAAAAGCATTATCTGTGTGCTTCTCTCTTATCTCATTTGCTTTCTTAGTTTGGATTTCACTTCAAATCACTGTAAAAATATAAGTGGCTACAATAGTAGGTACAGGGCCTATATAATGACTGTGCATGTTATAAAAGTAAATGGAACACTTTCCCACTGATGATGATGACTCACAAAATACACCTGGCATGTGAAGAACACACAAATGAAGCTGTTGCCCTCTCCCCCTTCTTGAGTGAAAAGTGTAAAGGCTGGGGGTGCTGCGAGACCTAGCGGGAAGGAGCCGGTTCAGATTAAAATGTATTTGGCTGTATTTCTGATCTGCCTGACTTCTGGACCTTACAGCAAAAATGGAGAGGAATTATGGTCCTAAAACATCTCTCTTAAACAGGTGACCTTTGTCACTTTTGTCTCGGAGATGCCCTAGATGAGTGAGTATTAAGGGTACAGACATCAGGGTCATTGTGAAGGTGTTAACATATTATAAGCTTTTAATGCTAAACCCTTATAAGACAGTTTTAAGAATGAATGAACATATTCTTGACACATCTGTGGGGCTTTAGTTAAGTTCTGTGGATATGACACTGCCTTTTCTCCTGTTTACTGTGTCTGCAGCTGTGCAGTGCATGTCTGTGAAAGGCCTGGGGTCTCAGGTTTGCAGGCACCAGGGCAGGCCCGATGTGTTTCCAGAACTTGGTAGACCACAGTGGGTCAGCCAGTTACAGCTGCCTTTTCCCTCTGCAGCAGGTATGGCACGGAGAGGCCCCGCTCTCGCAGCCCCATAAGCCGCTCCCTGTCACCCCGATCCCACACTCCCAGCTTTACTTCCTGCAGTTCACCCCACAGCCCAATGGGGACCGGCAGGACTGACTGGGGAAATGGAAGAGAGTCGTGGGATCAGTCCCCATATTCTCGACGGGAAGAGGAAAGAGACAGCAGAGAATGGCGAGAGAATGGGGACGAGAAGAGGGACAGGACTGACACGTGGGTACACGAGAGGAAACATTATTCCCGACAGCTGGACAAGTTTGATTTGGATGAACGTAATGAAGGAGGCAGAGGGCATAGAGAAAAATATTTAAGGACTGGTTCCCCTGGCTCCCTTCATCCTTTATCTGGCTACAAGAGCAGGGAAGATGACTATTACCGAAAAACCTCTAAGTCAAAATCTGACAAGTTTCAGAGGCAGCTGCAGGATTTACCTGGGAGATCTAAGAGAAAGGAAGAGGCAAAGTTAAGGGAACGCAGGCATTCTTACAGCGAGGATGCTGCCAGGGAGGAGGTGGCTGAACAGAAGCACAGCAAAGCATCTGAGAGCTCCAGGCAAAAACAAAGTGATAAGAATAAGGTGAAGAAAGCTGAAAAAGACCAAGAGGAAGATGCTGCTGCTGAAGGCAGTGATGTGAAGGAAACCAAACCTCCTGAGAATGAGGTAAATAGAGATCTCAAACTGTATGTGAGAAGAATGTAAATGCTGAAGTAAGGTATTTTCTGAAATATTAAATCATTGTTGTGGGTGTGGTGCTGGTGACATGCAATGTTTTGCCATGATAAAATCAGGGAATATAGTCCTAGAAGAGATCTTGGGAGGTCATCTTGTCCATGTCTTTGCCAGATCATGCAGATCTATTACATCATTGCGGTGTTGGGTGCGTGGACATTGTTCCTCTGTGTCAAGCACAGAACCTCTGGGTAAGCAGTGAGGGGAAGGGGACAGACAACTCACAACAAAACCAGGTGACAATCTGCTGTTTGCGTGCAGGTTGTGCATGCAAGGGAAATTGCCCTACTCCTCTCTCTTCTAAGTCTGTGCAGAATACCCCATAGCTGTTCTCTCTGCATCCATCACCTCCTTCCACTGCCTGTGATGTGGAATGAGTTATCTGGGAATTAAATGGTATTTTACAGGGATGCACAATACTTCTAGAAAAATACATCAAACTGGTTGTTATACTGCTAAAATGGTGAATGAACTTTTAATGAGGAATGTTTTCGGTCAACTCAGCAGAGCAATTGGGTTTTATTAATCATATGTCCCTCCCCTCAGCAGTGGCAGGGATAATTCACACTGCTCCCTTCAATGTGCTGGTAGAAATCTCTTCCCATGGCACAACCACTGAATCAGCTCACCTGTAAAATTATGGGATTTCTGGAGAAATAATCCCAGTTGCTAAAGTGGCAGCATCAGTGGGTTTGATTCTCCACTGGAAAAAAGTGGAGAGGGAACAGATCAAGATGCCTCATTCACTCAGTCCCAGTACAGGCCAGTACATCTCCACCCTGTGGGGATCTTGTTACTGGCTTGTGGCCACCTTGCCTCCCCCAGTCCCCCCTGGTGATACACTGCCGCCATCCACCCCAGGTATACTGGCAAGGAGGCCGCAGAGCTGCTTTGCTGACCAGGGGTCCATCTCCAGCTTGTGTTTGTGCTGCCAGGGCCATCTTCAGTTGTTTTTAGTTAACCTTGCATTCGTTCTTCTCATGTGGGGCAAGGTTGGTAGAAATCTCTAGATCTTGTAACTCAGCTCGTCTCTGTAACAGGCAGCAGCACTACCTCATGCCATAGATATGTGTGTCTGTACCACCTTTTGTCATCTTTCTCCTTTGGCTGGTATTTCACTATGATGGATGGTTCCTTGGAAGGAGACATCAGAGAGAAATGTCAGACAGCATCCTAAATCACCAGTGTTGCACACTCCTCTGCATGTTTTTCAAGTTTTTTTTTAAAGTTGCTTTGTTAAAGGCACACCTCTTCAGGGGCTACAGCTAATAATTTAGGAGGAAATAGGTTTGAATGTCTTGAACTCACATTTTTGCTTTGCCTCTCTTTTACCAAGTGCCAGGTAGTACTGTGGTTTTGTTCTTCCAAAGTATGAACTGTGCAAGCAGCTGCATTCTTGACTGATCCTACATCAATAAACAAAACAGTTGAGGTCTTTTGCAGAGTTTTAACACTGCTGCTCTCCTTACCATGTCTGAGCCAACATAACAGATGTGGGTAGACAACAGAGGAGTGGAGGCTGGAAATTTTAATGAATTCACATTCTCCCCCACCTGTCTTCTAGCCAATTCTATGATGTAAATTACACCTCTCTAATTTTGTTTAAATTTCTTTTTCTTAATTCTTATTTGTGCAGTTTTGCTAATGGAATCCAATTCTTGGGTCTTTTCCCACAGCCCAGTTGACTTGCATAAACTTTAGAAATAAAGAATGTGACCTTGTGGTGACTTTGCTTCCCTAAACCCAGAATAGAAACATAATAGAGCACCACTGTGTGTTGCCATATGTGTATATGTTGTATTTATTTTAGCTTGGAGAAGAGGAGCAAGTTCCAGAGAAGAGCTCACCTTCAGCTAATAAACAAGGAAGAGAATCTGGAGACATTCTGGAAAACACAAGAAAAGAGAAGGTTGGTGACACGTTATTGGTGCAGTTTCCATGACAAAATGAGTGAAAACCCAGGTTTGGTAGCACATTCTCCCTACTGAAATATTAAACCCCTATGGAAAGACGTGTAAAGGGGTTGTAAAAGGGGGCTGTCTAAATTAACTTGACTTATCTTGACCTCTGCTTTAGGGGATAGCTTTTCCTGAAGTCTCCAGAACTCTTTTTTTAGTTGCTCTTTGCCCATGTACATTGCTTCACATGCATAGCCCTTGGCGCTGGCAACTCTAAGTAATGTATGCCCAAGTAAGCCACGTATCTTCGTGAACCCTGCCAAAACCAGGAGATGTGGTCAGCTGGTGGAGAGGGAGGGGACTAATGATGAAAACTTTTCAAAACATTGGCCTTAGATATAGACTATGGAGAGTAGCCTCTTCGATTGTTTCTGGTTTTAATTAAATAATGTCTTTACAGCGCCCCTACTGCAGCATCGCAGTCAGGGACAGCAATGTCCTTGGAATTCCTCCAGCTTCATATCTGTAGGGTCATGGGTTGATAGTCAGATAGGGAAGCTATTGATATCTGTTGCTGTAGAAAACTGATCTCCTGGCAAGAACAGTGTCAACTCCCAGAGTTTTCGTGCTGTTTTAGGATTCTAGGAGGGGAAGTGTGGGAATGGCTGAACAGGAGGAGAATACAGATTATTAATAGATTATGTGTACACGATGAGTCTGGGAGTTGAAATCTAAGCTGCAAGTGTGTCTTAAAAGTAACATATACCTTATAATTCTAACATTTCTGAAGTCCAGTATTAGTTTCTGAGTCCTTTAAGTCTATAACTGCATGTATGAGGTATTTCAGATTATGTACCTTGGAGTATAACTGTAAAACTGATTTTTCTTAAAGTCTAGGCCAATCTCTACTAACACAGTCCCTGGCAGAGGGCTCTTGCTGGTGGAAGGAAATGACTACAGAAGGTAGCCACATTTTCTCAGTCACTGTAGGAATTTAAAGGACCTAGTGCAGCTAAGTGAAAGCCACAGTGGCTAGACTGGGGTTCACTATATTCTCATTGTGCTGCTTATTTCTCGCTACCCTGGGCTGGATGTGGAGGCAGGGAAGAGGTTCATTTCCTTGGGGATCGCATAGTAGAGTCAGTTGCATAATAAAGTGTAACAGGTTGTGCCTTGTTCCACTGCTTACAGAAAAGGAGCAGGTCTCTGGAGAGACCATAATCCCCAAGGCAGTTACAGGATCCTCACAAAGTGAAGTTTATGTGATAATTAAAAAGAGGTTGCTTGTCCTTGTGCATAAGATTTAAAATCACAGCACCAAGGCATATCATTCTTTGAAACTAAAATACAAGAGGGGCTATGCATGGCCAGATGAAAGTTCTTCCTGGTTACTGATGTTCAAAGCCCACTTTTTACAGACGTGATCTATAATCACTGATCTCTCAAATGTTTTACATCTTTGTGACAGGACCGAGACTGGGAGAGTGAAAGTGAGATAGAAGGTGAGACCTGGTATCCTGCTAACATGGAGGAATTAGTGACAGTAGATGAAGTGGGAGAAGATGATTTAATTATGGAGCCAGATATAACTGAGCTTGAACAAATAGTGCCAGTTGATCAGAAAAATAAAGCTGCTTCAGAAATGTGTCCGTGTATGTCGACCATGTTAGAACTGAAAAACGATCACAGCCACTTAACCAGGAGTGAAGACAAATTTGCCCATAAAGCTTCAGAAACAAACTTCAGATCAGCAAAGGGCAGTGTAGCTTCTAGTGGCTGTCAGGATGATGAGGAGGATGATGATAATGATGATGCTGTAACCGAAGCATCAAGCCTAAATCTGGACCCTGAGCAGAAGCCAGAGGAATTGCAAGAAGACCAATCTGCTAAAGAGTCTGATCCCCAGCAGAAGGAAGAAAAAATTGATAAGAGCTCTGACACTCGCTTAGAGCCTGAAGATCACCATATACCTTCTGTTCATCTGAAAGAAGAGACTCTCCAGCTCCCTGATACATTTATAGATGATTACCAACAGATGGGATCACAAGGAGCTGAGAGCAGAGAAGTTATGGAAGTGCTTGTTAAAAATGCTAGTGAAGAAACAAGACACGGAAGCCAAGAGTGTCCAGAGGCCAAGGGTAACTACTGGGTTTTTTTTCTTTTCAGCCCACAGAGAGCCTTGCATGTTTTCTCTGACAGTAGACTGAAATTTATTGCTAACAAGAATAAATGTTGCTAATAGTATCAAGACTTGTCCTTGGAGCAGCTCAGTAAAATAACCCCAGTGCCTTTTGCCAAGCCAAACCATTAGAGGCTCTTAGCTGAATAGTGTAAAGGAAATATGATAAGCAGCTTGCAAGCTTTCTGAAAGGCATAAGCTGCTATAATTGTCATGTCAAGGTTCACATAAGTTTAGCTGAAGTCTTTCAGTGCCCTGCTAAATTTATTTTGAATTGTCAATGAAATGAGTGACAGTCTCTGAAGGTCAACAGAAAAGTATCTGTAATGTCTGGCTGGCTCCTGGACAAGGTGGGTATTCTTACACACTGTACTGAAGCGTTAGTAACATGGAAATCATCTGTAGATTGTTACTTCTCAGTCCCTGTTCATGAAATACGTGCCTTTTGTTAGGACTTGCCTTATCATCTCCTGTTATCTACCACATGCTGCCTTTAATATAACTGATAGGACATGCTGTGAGATAATGCCAATAAATGTAATCATAGCTGCCTATTAATATTTTAGCTGTCAGGAAAAAAGATCTTGAGTGTCTGAAAGTGAGTTCAGTTCCTCATCACGCTTTCAAATGAAACTTGAGCAAACGGGCTGTGTATAATGAGGGGAAGTGGAAAACAACATAGAGCATTTTGGGCAGGAATGCTCTTTTCTGTTGCTACCGGAGTCCGTGTGATGGAGTTTTCCAGCAGAAAATCCTGGAACATTTAATGTGAATGTCTGATTTTGAACTAACTTCCTCCTCCAGGACAGATTTGAAACTCACTCAGTTTTCAATACTTACCTGCTTGGCCTGAAGGCACCTTGCCAGGCTTTGCATATTTGGAGATAACACTGCCGTGCAAACTCCCTGGGACTGGGGATGGCAAGGTTGGCTCCCCTCGGCTGCCCACTTCACGGACAGCCAGTTGACAAAAGAATTGGGTATCCCAAGAGCATAGTTACTCCAGTAACTGGAAACTCCAGGGCAGCTTGTGCTTCCCAGGTTTCTGCCATGGATTTGGTATCTGGGATCTGCAGTGCAAGGCTCTCGGCTCTCTGCAAACGCAGCTGCCAGCTCAGAAGCCCAGAAATCAACTTAGGTTGGACTTAAGTTGCCACAAAGGCCCCAGCTGTCTTAAGAAGAGCTAACTGAAGCTTGCCGGGTTTCCAGGATCAATGCTGCAGATTTGGAAACCTGGGATGGGCTTAAAGTTAACTTGAAAGCCAACTGGTCGGGATTTTATATTATTTTCTTTTATATCATGTAATAGATGTATTTAAAACAATGAAGAAAAATTCATTCTCATAACCAGAAATTGCAGATCTTTGAACTACAAACTTGAAAGACAGGAAGGGTTTGGTTTGAGGAAAAATATATTTGTTTTCTGAGAAAATATATCCCTTATCTAGGTGAAATTTGCAATGCAATAGAAATTTTGTCAGGGTAAGGGAACTTGTTCTTTGATGTAAGAACTAAGAATAGGAATCAGACCAGTTTATTTGTAATTCTGTTGCTCTTTGATAACAAATTTATCTTTTTTTTAAATAAAAGCAATTCACATGTTGGGAAGGGAGAGCATCTGTTCTTTTGACTGACTTTATCTGCCTCAGCAAATGAATCCCCTGTTTTCCACACCTTGAATCTCCTGCCTGTGTCCATTAATGTTGGTCAGCAGGGACCCCACTGGGTCATCCCTACTGGCCAGGAACCAAAACCTTCAAGGGGCCAAGAGCCATAAAGCAGAAACTGTCCCTTGGAGAGCTGAGGGTGGGAGAAGGTGGTTCCAGGGAGAAGGTGGTTCCAGGGAGAAGATGCCAATGGTGCTGGAGGGGTCCTACCAGAGGAGAGTTTGCTCTGCCCGTGCAGCTCCTTAGGCAGTCTGGGGATTCGCTCTCAGCAGGTCCTGCTGGCCCCGCTTTCTCAGCAGCCCCTGTGTTAGCCCAGCTCCACCACTGGTCATGCAATACCGTGCGTGGTTACGGAGCTGCAGTCGACCATGCTTGAGCCATGGCACATATAATGTTATAGATCTGTTTAGAGCTTAAAATATGAAAGTAAAAAACATACTGAAAGTGAAATTAGAAATAGAAAAATGGGCTACTGGGAGAAACAGGGGTGACTGCACAGTGTAGCATAGCTGTTGGAGTTGCATTGAGTAGGTCTCTGATTTGGATGGAAAAGCCTTTTTTCAAGATTTAATTCATTTATACATCCACCCAGAAAGTGATCCCAAGAAGTTTACAAATGTCTCTTTAAACTCATGAACTGTTTTCATCCAATACATTTATTCATTTGTTAAGCAAATTCTAGGTACCTGGAAATGAGGTCTCTGGAATACCCGGAGGTAGAGTCTAAAAGAAGGCACTCTCCGCCAGGCTGGGAACAAGAGGATGTCTTCACCGAACTCAGCATTCCCCTGGGTACGTTTGGACGCCCAGGCCGCCCCTGGCCTGTGATGCCGCCCACTGCAATACCTAGAGCTTACAACAAGATGTCACTTTAAGGCTACTTGCTATATTTATTTTTCAGAACAGATGTGAGGGGAGTGAAGGAACAGGGTGTATGACAGAGGGGTAGCTGTTGAAAGAAAGGGGCTTTTGGTTATAGATCATTGCTAATTTCACTCCAGATGAATGGCAAAAGATAGCTGTTAGTGTCACTGAAGAGAAGTAAGTTCCGTTGGACTATATATGAAATATATACGAAAAATACTTAGTAATTTAAAAGTCTTTGTCATAAAAGTATTGATTATACTTGCAGTATAAGCAAAAGTGTTGGTTTTACTGTGTAAACACAGATCATGAGTAAAATACCTGGAAGAAGTACATCCTAAAGAGCAATCTGTGTAACTTCAGCATTAATTTACTGCTAGTAAGTACTATTGCTGTTCTAGCCCTTGAGGTTACACAGTGAAGTTTTCAGTCAATATTATGCACAAGAAGGTACATTTTAAAATATGTATAATATCTAAGAGAGAAGTGGAAGGTGTATTTGCAATGCACAGGATTTTGAACTGCAGCTCAGTATTGCAAAATCAGGGAAATCAGAGAAGTGAATCCAGGATTATCTATGTCATTTAGTCAGCATATCTCATGTCATAAAATGTCATCTGTGTCATTTAACTAAACAGCAACTTTTTTATTTGAAAGTAAATTTATTGTGATGGGGAAGGGTTTCAACTGACATTTTAATGTAATTCAGACTTTCTCAATAGGTGTGGAGTTTGTGGTGCCTAGAACTGGGTTTTACTGTAAGCTGTGTGGACTCTTCTACACAAATGAAGAGACAGCAAAGACAAGTCACTGCAGAAGTACTGTTCACTACAAAAACCTTCAGGTAAAAACTTGAAGCTAGCTAACAACTAGCTCATGGGGTGGATTGTGCATAAGATAGATGATGCTACAAAAACTTAGGTTTTATTCTGTGGACAGAATTCAGATTAAGTGAAATTTAGATAAGCAAAACTTTCCAGTAGTTCCAAATGTTAGCACACTAATTTCTCACTCCCAGATCCTTGCAATCAACCGCTGGATCATAAATAAAATGGGGCCAGGTGGTAATTTGATCTTCTCATCTACATTTGGTCCTTGTCACTAGCACAGAATGCAACTCAGATCTTTAATTCTTGGAGGTCCCAGATGTTTCTATCACTGGGAGCGAGCCCAGCAGCAGCCTTACTTATTTCTTAATTTCAGGAGCATTAAACATGCCACTTGCTTAATAGTGTTGCCAGACTTATTTTTGCATTAGTGTGAACTTCTGCAGCGTGTTTCAGCACGCAGTACTGTTTCAGTACTTTGTGACGCACAGGCTCTCCGAGGCATTTCCTGTGACCTGCTGAAATCACCTCCCTGTGCTACAGAACAGCACGGCAGTTCAGCCATGCAAAACACCACTATTGAATAATTTCTATAAGGATATGCAGAAGCATGTAATTACTTGTATGGTTTCCATAAGAATATACCATAAACATATCAGCACAAAGAGACCACGGGTGCTTGCAGTTCAATCAAAAGACCCTACCTTTATCACTTTCCAGATGCACAGTTGATAGTATCAGTCCTGACAGCATGAGCTTGAACTTCCCCATGCTGAGGACTCCTCAGAGGAGGTAGCCTTGCCTCTCATCTCCTTGAGTCCCTGCCTGTGTGCAGGGTGTGTACACTGAAGAAGACACTTCTGTGGCATTCGTATATCCTTAGCAAAAGTCATGCAAGAGCAAAGCAAAGCTGCTCCTTCTTTCTCTGTTCCTTCCCTCTGCCCATAGTAAATGCTAGAGCTCTGCTTCTCTTCCAGTAATAGCTATCTTCCCCTAGCTGGCTAGTAGGCATTGATTTTTCTGTGACGCTCAGAGTCAAATAATTTCTCTGGGAGAATTCTCTTCTTGACTTTCCTGAAGTTAGGTAGCTGTAATCATACAAAGGCCTCTGGCTTTCAAACACTGTGTCTGCAGAGCTGCGATGCCTGCCAATAATGGATCCTCCAAGTGTAAGCTTGAAAAACAGGTGCCCAGTTTGCATGCCTTTTTTTGCTTCATACAAAAAAATCCAGAGAGAATCACCAGAGATGGCACCACTCAGTGCAGGCTGTGTATCCCATGCGAGTCTGTCCCAAAGAAACTCATGCTAAAGCAAAGACTGCAACTCCAGCTCCTGCCCTTGGCAACTGGGTCCCATGGGAAGGAGAGGGATTTTTTCATTTTCTAAGTTATTTTGTTAAAGTAACAGAAAAAAGGTCCAACTAAAACTGAGTCAGTGTGAAAAACCCCCTTTTTTTCTCCCTGTTAAGACGCTTCCCATGAGCACTGTGGTAGATTTCTAACACTGACTTGAGATAAAAGAACAAAGACCACAAAAGCTGTTAAAATTAAATCTGTCAAATATGGTAATAAAAACAGGCTGTTCTGTCGAGCCGTACTTCTTATCTTATAAATGGAGGAAGTAAATGTCTTATCCAACTTTTACCCACTCAAGTGGAAACTCAGCAAATTTTAAACAATTGTTATGTATTACTAGAACCCTTTTAGTTGCAAAAATGCAATAATTTATGTATTCTGCAAGAAATGTCTGTTTTCTCCTATGATGATGCAATTTAATGAGTGTATCCACCAACATCAGACTCTTAACAGTTACTGTACGTGAAGCTACGGGACTGCTGCTGCAGACCGTCTTTCTGTTGTCTTGCCTAAATGACAAATACCACTGTCCAATGACAACAACGTTGTCCCAAATGCTCTCATGGCTGTGAGTCTTTTATAGTTGATTTGCTACTTGTCGTCTTTCACGTGATTTCCTTGGAGCCACATCCAAAGTATATGTTCAGTGTTTGGATTTGAACAAAAAACTAAACAGTTTGTTTGCCACTTTTCTTCCAAAAGCCTTGCTTAGATGATGATGATTTTGTCTTGAAGTAAAATGGTCAACTTCCGCTGAGTATGGTTCCCTTTGAAGAACAGCAATCACTGAAAAAAATTCAACTGTTTCTTTGTCAGGCTTGCAGACTTTCTGTAATTTTCCATTCTCTTCAGCTTAATGAATGATTTTCCCAGATGGTATTTATATTTACAGACCCACTGCATTTTCCATGTCCAAAAAATCCATCATTTGGCCATCCCTCCCACCACTACCACAAAAAGCTGTCAGATTCATCTGGTGTAAGCTACCTGGGCAACTCAGTGCAGCATTTTATTCTGTTTTCCAATGCTTCTATGTAGTATTCATCAAAATTTGTATTTAAATGAAAAAATATTTTTCCTTGACTGTCCTTTTGCTATAAATTAATCTGAATGTCTGGTCTGTGAACTTCAAAACTGGTGTTTGTGGTACTCATGATAGCTGACAATGTCAGATAAAGGTGGTGGATAAACCTCAGTCTTATTTTGGTGGGTAATCATTAAAAACCAAAAATGCATGGGTTATCTGAGCCAATGACAAGCATTAGTGACTTATTACAGTACATGGTGTATGGATCACTTCTCCCAGCCTTTATGGACCCTATATCTCTGTATACTACTGTAACATTTACTCTGGCTTTCTGCCACATGGAATTTTGTACCCAGGGATCAAGACTGAGAGTTGTGTAACTTCCACAGCCAAATCTCTATATTAACAAGGGTGCAGTCGCCATTTTGTCACAGGTATGCCTCTTCGTTACCGTTACCGAGCCCCTTTCAGATGTACCTCTTGCATCCAAAACTTGTATTTGTGTGAGACACCTGGCAGTCCTAACACAGCCCTTAGGTTTTATACATCCATTTCTCATTTCACCTCTTGCCCATGGATGCCAAAGAGTAAACTGTACTCTGGGGGAATCCTGCAAGTAGATAAAATTTTGCAGTGATGTGAGGTGGTCTTTTCAAAACAAATCAGAACGAATAATCAGCTAGAAAAGCAAGTTTTATGATCCTGATAATATGCAGGTCAGTTGTTCTTGCAAGTAAGTCATTAATAAGAACACCTCTACATTATTATGTGGGAATTCCCTGTGTGTGTGTCTAGCTGCTGCTGAAGCAGCTTCTTTTCATCATTTCTAGGTCTGTTGCCCTTGAATAAATGAGCACCATTTTCAGACCCACACAGCTTCATCTTCTATTTTGTGTGCAGCTCTGCCAACTAAGAGCACTGCCAAAAGGCTGAAAGCCTCACTGGCCATGTCTGTATTTTTAAATCACACTGAGTACTTAAAGCACTGAAAGGCTTTATCTTGGAGAAACACAATAAATGCAAATACTCTAGCCAGACTGCTCAGTTGTGTTAGTTATTACTGAGTTTGATTATTCCCTTAAGACAAATGTTCTTGTGCAAAAGGTATATCTCTGAACTGGACATGCTGAAAATGTAATAGATATGCTTTAAATTGTGACTCAGAAACTGCATCTATTTTCTGACGCACCAGTCTCACACAGGCATAATTCAATTCACTCAATGGAGTAGTTCCTGTCCTATAGCATATGGAATTAGAGAGTTTGCAAGGAGCAAAGTGAGGTCTAGTTACACACACTGATGGGGACTCATGGTCCTCCTGGTTCTGTCACCAGTTCCCCTGTGGCACAGAGTAAATCACTGAACTGAGGCTCTCCATGTATTCAGGTAGTTTGCCTGACACAGCTGTATTACCTGGCTTGAATTTTTACCGAAATGGGGCTTCTATGTGTTTTTTTCCCTTTTGAGATGCTGGGATAGTGTGAGACCTCTGAAAAGGCATAAAGCAGACCGTGTTGAATATCTTCAGTTTTGGTAATGATGCTTTGTTTTTGATGTGATTGCAGAAGTATCTGTCCCAGCTTGCAGAAGAGAGTCTGAAAATGAATGAAGAAGGCAGCCATCTGCCTCAGGATGACACTGGCATTGTTCCTCACTTTGCAAAGAAAAAACTATGATGCAGATGAACTGGAAAAGCTATAATGAGTGAATGCTGATACTTTATTTTTTTTATTTTTATGATATAACTGTCAATTTGCACTGTACAGAGGAGGGGAAATAAAGAGCATGTTCCATGCATTTATGCCCAGAGTGCCATTAAAAACCAAAATGCCTGAAACTGTTTCCCACGGTGAAGCAATGCTGGCATATCTGTAAGAAGTGGAGCAATTCTTTCTCACACTCTGCGTGCTGGGAGTGGTTTCCTAGATTAAATCAGAATTCTCAGGGATTCTTAAAGTTTTAATTCTGATGTGACACATCAGGTCAGGCGGAGTATTTTGAAGCACTCAGCATCCTCCAGTGGACGCTGGAAGGAAAGGAGATGTGACTATAAATAGGCTTTGATGTTGCTTAAAATGTCTTCAGCCATTTCACTCATTGCCCCAGTGAGAAGTAGGATTTGCATAGGACTTCTAAAGCCATTGTGCTAAAACTAGTCAGTAGATGGCATAATATAAACCCCATCAGCATCCACCTCCATGTGTCTTAGAGCTTGGTGGAATGATAAAATATCTGTGTTGTTAGGCGCTGACTGTACACTGACTGTGTTGTACGAACGCAGAGGGAGCCAGTCTGTCCCAGGGACCTTATAGCCTGAACCCAGCACAGCGAGAGCAATTCGAATGCACGTGCTGACAGCAAACCTGCGCTGGTTCTCAGCATTTTCCATGGTGTGATCAGGATGTTCTCCAGGTACCACTGCATTTGAAACTCTTCTTTTTGGTAATTCTGAAGGGTGCCAACTTTGAGTCTTACAGACTTCAAACTCTCACGAGAGGCTTTTTAAAGTGCCAGATGTTTGGACCATGTCTCTTTTAGACATTTTATTCAAGATCCTTGCTTTTGGGGTCTTTTTCTTTTCTTTCAAGCTTGCTTTTCCTCAGCTTGCCAACGCTGAATTTTCCTGGTTTTCATGGAAAGATGCCAGACTTTTAATATTGTTTTTGTATTTTATTTCCCTGAATTTTTTAAGGCGAGTACAACAACTGATGGCTCACAGAGTGCTGCATTGAGAACACAGGATGCACCAGCAGCTCTGGCATTATTATGAGCTATTGTTTCTGCACAGTTGTTGCTTAGTATTTTGCAGAGTCCCTTTGAAATGCACTGTACGAGTTTCTGGTTCATTTCAATAGGGCTTTGTGTAGTAAAGTGAATACGTACGCAAACCATTGCCAGAATTGATCCCAGAGTTTTGCTTTTATAAAATGCCCCACGCAATCTAGATAGATGGGGATTTGCAGACGTATTTCCATTCTTTGCCTGACTCTAATATTCATCACGGTATGTTCTGTAAAAATTGCTGTTGCTGGATGTCCTGTTTAGACGATGTGCAGAGGAAGTAGTTTCCCAGAAGGTTCTAGCCATCCCTAAGAATGACATGTATGTCGCAAAATATTGCAGAGTGGCTAAATCACCAAAACTGCTTCCACCAGAGTATTCGTTCCATTATTGCTTGTGCCAGCAGCCATGCTTGTTCTCTGAAGCACCCTGTAGCCAGGCAGTGTGTCTCAGAGGAGCCTGGTGTTGTTGCCTGAAGCCCTGTTCCATTTCACGGCCTGTGCTTTCCACTCATTTTTACCAGAGGTGGGTTCAGATTTCATATTTGGAATTCCATCTTCTCGCCAGTTGAGGGATTCTTTGCATCCCAGATTCAGACATGGCCTATGCAAAAGACAAGGGGAAATGAAAAACATTACAGCCTAAATCCTCCTTTGTCCAGACTTGAAGTATGTTAAGACTTGGGTCCACCTGTCATTTAAACCAGCTCTTTTTTCCATATGGAAGAAAAAATAATATTGCAAACCAGGTATTTTTCCTTCAAGGGTTGGGTTTTTCTTTGACTCTTTGTTTTTCACATTGCAGTGAAGTTTGAGCACAGGGCTGTTAGGGTAAGAGCTTGTATTGCAAGCTGTAAGGTTACGAAAATGGCAATAAAGATTGTGCAATTGTCTTCTAAAGCGCAGCTTTCAAGCTGGTCATGTATGTTCTGAATATGAAGTTCCCTTCATGCCCTTCAGCACAATCTGAGCACAAGGGAAGGAAATCACTACAAATGCAAGCATCAAATCTTTGAAGCTAACCCTGCTATCAAACTGGGGCTCTCACTGGCCTAATGGGAGCTTGTTAGACCATGTGGTTAGGCTTAATTGGATGTGAGACATAGCTGACTGTATATCAAAGTCATATGCCTCCGGCAACTTTATCCCCATGTAACCTCAAATGAGAAAAGTATCACTGTTATTATTCTTTATTTGTATTGCAGTAGAAGCTACGGGTCCACTGCCTTTATTATAGGCACGGCACAAATCCACAACAAAGACTTTCCCAGGCCAAAGAGCTTTAAATCTGACTTTCCGAAAACAGGCAACAGGTGGATACAGGCAGGCAGGGAAAGCAGTAGGTAACCATGAGATTTTGACTGGCAGGAGAAGAATAATTAAAATGGGTGTTTACCCAGGGGCTTATTTTTGGATTTACGGGAGATGATTCAAACTACTTTCCCCCTCCTCTGGTTCTGAACCAGGTTCACTCCCATTATTCACAGCTTGCATATTTAACCTCCTATTTTCCTGGCTAGCTGTATTAGGCACCCAAAATCCTTTCTTCAGAGAGTGGGCCTTGGTATCCGTCATCGCTGACTGCTTAAGTTTCAGTCTCCATCCAGGGGTCCAAAAGCTGGAGCCTTCACCAAAGCTCACCAGGAACTGTCCTGGCTCCAGATGCTTTGTTTGTGTCATGGATACAGGCCCTTGCTTGCCTCTGAGGAAGGAGGAGGCTCCAGATGGCATCTCTGCCCCACATAGTTTCCTCTTCTGGAGGTAGATGACTCAGGTAAGTGATGCAGGTGCAATGCCCAGTCCCACAGACGTGATCAGACCCAGACATTTGTAGAGGGGGTTTGGACACCTGGTCCCTTTGGGCTCTGTCCTGACAGCAGTAATCTGCAAAATCCTGGGTGCAGCCGAACAGGCAATTCCCCTGCTGAGAAGGTCGTTCCTCCCCCTAAAACTCAACATTTGAAAGCAGTTAAAAGCAATCCCAAGTCTCAACTAGCCCCTAATGATCCCCATGATCAGTTTTCAGCCTGATGCACTTTGAGAACTCAGAGGTAATCTCCTTCCCTCTCCAACAGGCCATCATGCAATGCTGACAGGCACTCAGCTCCTCAACTTCTCTCTACTACCTGTTCTGCTGAGGAAGAAGGCCATTGTAGGCAGCTGCTTACCTTTCTCAGCCTGTGTAAACAATGTGTTGTTTCTTTTGGTTTATTATATTTAAAATCTTGACTTTTTTTTTTAGTTGACATAATTCATCATCACTATAATCCACGCTGTTTATTAATACATACATACATATATATATATAGCACAAAGCAGGCTCAGGTCTAGCCAAACAAATATTGATATTTATAAAGGAGCTTCCTTAATATATACAAAGCATTTCAACACATCTCAACCAAAGACTGCACTTTTTGACTAGGGACTGTGTTTTTCATCTTTGTGAAATCTGTATTGATTCCTAATAATCTTTAATGTCAAACTGCAACTTCCTTTCCTTGAAGTAAAAAATAAGAGTTAAACATTTGCCCCATAAGATTAGACAAAGTTTCATAATAGCTTTAACACTAAATTAGTGTTAGGCTGGTTATATTCAGGGTTTTTCTATTCTCCTACGATTAAGGCTGTGATTTGTTGAATTATACTTGAACTGGACCAGATGTTCTATTTATTGAGCTTATATAATCTTGTTAATTTAAGTTTTGGCTTGTAAACAGTTGGAATTTGTGAGTACTTGTTTAACTATGTAGGAACTGTCACCAATATTAACTGATCTGTGTAACTGATTGCAAAGTGTTTCAATTTGTGTTTCTTAAAAAGAAAGATTTTAATAAAGAGAATTGTAAAGCACATACATTGGTGGGCAACTAGCTTCTAGCTTCCCAGGGGATCTATGAAAAACTGAAAGGAATAAAAGATAGTTTGGGGGTTAAGAAGGAAGCAGGAGGCCAAAATGTTTGCTTTCAAATATAATTTCTAGAAGTTGTGATTCTTACCAGGTAGCTCCTGCTGCACAGATCACAAGCGATTGCTGTCATCTGGTGCTGAAGTTGAAGTGAACACACCTCAGCGATTCACTCTGTAATTAATTGTTATTACCCACTTCTATCCCTCTTGAAATGTCCTCACTTCCCTTTTCCTCTTTATTTCTGAATGAACTGGGCAAGCTGTCTGTCCCCACTGGCTTTTCTCTGTCTCCATCAGGTTGTCTTCTCATCCTTCTGAAAGCACCATATAAAATCGTCCCCAGCCAAGCACCCTCTCCAGCTCATTTCAGCCTAAGTCCCCCTCTTTGCTCATTTACCCTGTTTCGCTTGTGCTCCTCCTCTGCCTTTGCTGATTTTATTTCTTTTCAGGTGACAGTCCTCCCTGGTGCCCTCCCAGCTCCACATGGACCTTTCCCATTCCCTGTCCTACTCCCTGGCTCACCTGCATGACCAGCAACCAGAGGTCCTGGGAGGAAATGCCCAACCTCAGCCAGGGTGATGTGAAGATGTGCTTATACTAAATATTTAAAGGATGCCACGAGGACAAAAGCTGAGGGGAAACTTCACCACCAGCTTTGATGAATTCACTCGGGGAAAACACTAGGAGGAAAACTGAGACAAGGCAATGCCCGGTCCACATGCAAGGCAGGGCATGGGGCACCATTGAAGGATGAGCTATGCCTCCCGCCTCCCCCTGAGGGAGGGAAGTGGGTCTGTCTGCCCCACTGAACGGCCGGGTCATGGGCAAAGAGACTGGCACTTGGGTTTTCTGACTCCCCAGTTCATTAAATCAGCAGATTTAATCAGATGCTTTAGCATCTTTTAAGTAACTGTTTTGCAGCTGAAGCACACATGTAATGTATTTTAAGCACAAATGGTTTCAGTTCTTCTGTCCTGGATGTACTGAAACCTTCATATGTGTGATTTTGATACTGTTTCAACACAGCTATGAATCTGTCTCGCTGTAGAAATCGGGCAATCCAATTTTGTAAGTATTAACTTGGCATCATATACCTGAAATGAAAAAAAGCCGAACTGTGGTATTCAAAGCATAATGAGTTTCTAGATCAGATTTTGTCACACTTAATTTCCTTGGTGCAAAGGGGAACTCAGGTGTGAAAGCCTTCACAAGTGAACACTAGCCTGCACCAAAATACGAGCATCGCCTTTCAACACAAGGCTGTGAGCAGCCTCCCTCGGACAGCCAGGCTGTAACCCAGCCATCCTGCCTGACCGGCAGAGCAGACCAGGTCAAGGCTGTCTGAAACCGTGAGCCCTCCCGGGGAAGCTGACCGGGAGGGAGGGCAGGGGTGTGCGGGGAGGCACGGATGGTGCTGCCTGCTCTGGATCAGGCCGCTGTGGGGCTCAGCCGGCAGACACACTGCCCTGACACAAGTGGGGCCGGGCTGATCGGCAGCTTGCGGCAGAACGTGCCGGCAGCGCACGAAGCAGCCTCCCTCCGCCTGCTTTTCAGCGCTGATGCAGCCTGGGACTCAGCCGTGTTTGTGCGGGTGGCAGCAAGGGCAGCCTGAGAGAACAGGTTTGCCTTTGCTTACTTTTCTACACCTGACTCCGCCAATCTCCACTTATCTATGTCAGTATGTTGAGCACTCCACATGTGCTTGGCTTGCCTGATGCAATGCCACAACATGAAGCCATGGGAGTATGCGGTACGTATTCCTGGAGGAAAAGTTCCCCCCGTTGTGGAGGAGAGGGGGACTGGACAAGGACCAGGGATTCTCCCTACAATGTCTTAGTGGAACTGGGTAATGCAGTGGTGAAAGAAAAAAAATCTTTTTTGCCTTGCACAAAAACAATATCCATAAGGCTCAGCCTTCTCATTGCAGGGCTCAAGCTGGCCTTACTGACCTGGTGGCCAGGAATCCCTTCCACCTCCGCGGCACGTCACACCTCCCCTTTGCTTGCCTTCAGTGGAGCTACGGTGCATTACAGCGCTGGCAGTCTGGCCCCCACCTTTAAGAAATGCACTGTCTTGTACTAACCTAAAGTATTCACAGCACCATGGAAACACGACTGCCCAGATGCTGAAAGAAAGAAGCAGAGGTAGCGTCCGTCTCTTCCTTCCTACCTGTCCCCGTTTACTGCCAGCACAAGGCTCAAAGGGCCCTGATGGGTCTCCCAGGGGCTTGGGAGAGGGCAGGGGAGTGCTGGGGCCACCAGGATCCATCCTCCACTGTGAAGGCAGTTTTCTTGGGGCTCACCTGCACACAATTGCATCAGCCTACTTTAACCAAAGCCAGTGAGTGCTCTCCGTTCACATCGGGATTATTCTGGTTAAACAGCTGTCTGTCGGGACCAGCTACCTGAATTAGCTTCATTTAAACTGAAATACGTCAATTTTTAATTAACTAGGTCAGATCTGAATGAGTGGGCATGTCTCTAGAAAGCTGCGTGGGGCAGGCTGAACCCAGCCTATTAGAGATTTAAGTAATTGCCAGGCAGAGTCTTGGCCAATATTCCTCAAGGTAAGACACTAAGTCTTAGGGCAGCACAGCCCTGGGTCAGGAGGCAGCGTTTCCAGCCTTAGAAATGAAGGTTCCTGTTTATAAGCTGTCCTCCCCTTATTCCTGAGCAGTGTTTGAGAACAAGCACATTAGTTCCACCTTGTTAAACACAGTCTTGATGTCTTTAGAGGACACAGGAAGCCTGTTTTGTTTGTGGGTTTCTTCTCCGCTGGGCTGTGTTTGCATTGCAGCTAGTTGATCTTTGGCAGATAGCAACGTGTTCTTGGCAGCAAACTTTCACCTTGAGCTCAGGGGGCGTAGCCACACTGTTTTGCACACCTGTGGTGGGGAACTGGGAAAAATTTGCCTGTTTGTATCACTGCTGAGATGTTAAAACCAGTTTCGCAGCTGTGCTATTAGTGCTTTGTAGGGGTCCTGGCTCTGAAGATGTGGGCACGCTGGGGGGCAGCGTGTGTGTGTGCATCTGTTTGCCTGAGCAAGACTTGCGCTGCCTTGCATGGACTTCAGCATTAAGCGGTTGGCAATCGGACGTACTTTGCCAACACTACAGTCACAAGTAATATTGTTTTGGGGTGTGCCCAAGTCGAGTTTCTAACCTCCTTATTTACCCTGTTCGCTATGACTTCCCATAACACTCTACCTGTCGGTATGAGCTGTGGTGGCGAGCTCGCTGGGCCGCTGGCCACGCTGAGACATACACAGGGACTGGTATGGGTGTTCCCCAAGGTGCCCTTGGCATGAAGTGCAGGGTCTCTGGAAACAAGGCAGACCTTAAACAGGCGTGCTCATAGCAGATTTGGCTGAGTAAAAATAAAGTATGCTGAGAACAACAGGAAGAGCAGCTCAGGGCTGTCCTGATGCTAATGGAGATCAGCACTGCTCCGGCTGGGCTATTCCAGTGCCTATTTCCATCTGATTGCAATTGGGAAAGACTAACTCAGTTAGGCAGGATATGCTAGTTATTAGCTGCCAAGAGATCAGCAAGGCAGCCAGGATGCTGTAAATGATCCCAGAAGCCGTCTCCTTCCTTTTCTCTCACAAATTAGCCTGGCTGGGGGTGAGGGTGGGGGACAAGGAGTATTTTAGTGAGGCAGGGTAGGGATTTGCCGTTGGATGTTCCCCTCCTGCGCGAGGCACAGAAGGAAGCCCAGCTGCTGCAGGGGCGCATGGAGACCTGGTAGTGCCTTGCATGACTGATGCCGGGCTGTGTATGAGGTGGACCCAAGAGGTATACAATAAATTGGTAGGGCTGTGCTCATGGGTATTTCCCACCAGCAAGCTGATGTCCCTGTGACTGCTCGTTTGTAGACGGTGCGTTACTTGCTCCTCTGCTTTTCTCTTCCTGCAAAGGCAGATGCTGATTCATGAGCTGCTGCTGTTCAGCCACTGGCATGTCTCTTCCCAAACCCCCTCCATGGGGTCGATCCCAAAACCAGCAGTGAGAGTCTAGCTGAATCAAGGGCTACTTGAGTCTTGAGGTAAGTTAAGTACCTGTTTAAAACAGCATCAGGTGCGAGCAGTGCCTAGCAGTGTGAGCGAGCACTGGGTTCCGCAAGGCCAGTGAAATGAGAAAAAAAACTGAAGTGAAAGAAACCCATCAGAAATACGGTTTGGGTACGTTCACGCTGGGAGCTGCCCCCTCTCTGTGTGCGCATGGCATGTTCACACCATAGCAAGAAATGGCATGAACTCGCTTCCATGAATTACTTCTTGTCAGACAAGCAAAGTCCAGAGTAAATTATGTTTGCTTAAACCACCATGCAGGTGGCCTAAGCGAGTGGATGTTAGCTGAGGAGGAGCAGGGGAGGTGGGCGCACCAGAGTTAGTGTGGGTCATCTGATACACGATAACTAGCGCCACTGTGGTATCTTGATTGCTTGTGATTGTGTGAACATGCCTGAAGATGCAGCCGGTATAAAGCAGAGCAGTGCTTATGAGGTTTTTGAAGCTCACATCTGTTCTTATTTGGTCCTGGAGGCTTTCAGCAAAGACCACCCACTGAAACGAAGAAGGATCATCTTCCTGAAATTCAAGGGACCAAGACACGTTTTCAACCTTGTTCAATGCCTTTCTATGATCTTGTGGAGCCTTTGAATTCCTCTTTGCCTACAAGAGGTGCACTACAGTGCAAAATGAGCTCCTAGAGCAAAAAGACATGCCTTTCTAAGGGGATATGGGTTGTTGAGGCTCCAGGTCTTCCGTCTTTAATGCTTCAAGGTTAGTTGTCATAGGTTGCTAAAATAATCTTTTCCCACCACTTTCCTCACGTCAGCATTTCTAGAACTCCAGTGCATTGTGGCTGCTGCTGTTATGTAAGGATTTATGAATGGCTGCAAAGTTCAAAGGCATATTGGCAACCCCAAGTCCTGAAAAGCCAGGAGTCAGCCCAAGCCTTGCTCCATTTCCAAGAAGTTGTTTGCCAACTATTTCTTTTCCAAAGTTTTTTTTCATTATTAGCCAGCAAACTTCAGGATCTCTTTATTCACCTCCCAGTTTTTTGAGTATTTAGGTTGCACTAGTTTCATGTTTTCAAATCTTTCATCCACAACCTTGAGGGCTATGGACATACTTTGTTTATAAATGAAAACTACAATTCCCTTTTTTCAAGGAGCTGGGATTTTAGGATAGATTCCCCAAAGCATAAAAGTTGTGATAAATATCACAGGAATTGCCAACTGTGCACAGAGTCTCCTCTGTTTGGAAGAGGAGGTGTTGGACTGCAACGAGTGGCAGGCATTGCTAGCTACTGTCGTGTTAGTGAGTCAAAGAAAAATAACACTGGTTAAACATCAGCTCTGCCAGCCTAACTAAAGAAGATAACCCCATCTCTTTCTAGCTGCGGTGCTTCACAAAAGCGTTGCCTCTGTAATCCTTCAGATTAACGCTCACACTCAAACTCTCTGCCCCAGAAGGCCCCTGCACCCCTGGCAGAGTGCATTTAAAAGTATAAAGCCCTCCCTGGCATGCAGAGGAGGCTGGTGCCAGCCAGGCCCCTCCTGGGACACGTGGCTGCGGCTGCTTCCAAACCAGGAGCATTTCAGCCCAAGTGATCTTCCTGTCTTCCCTCTCATTCCTCTTTGCTGTTGCTTTAATTTCAGCTTCATGCCGCCTTTCACGTAGACCCCTTCAGCTTGAATCAGATCCCTATTGTCTGTGCTGTCAACACAGCTGTTTAAATCCCTTCCCACAAATACCCCTGCTTTCCAGAAAGCTCCTGCCGGCAAGGGCCAGGCGCTATTCTGAGTTTGAGGCTTTTTGTCAGGTCCTGGGCTAAGCTCAGATTCCTGTTTGGACCAGCATGAGGTCAAAATGGAGATGAACTCAGGAAAATCCTCCACTTCAGCAAAGCCTGATGCTCACTGACTACATGCTGGTGGCTGCTGCAGCGCTTCAGCCTGAGACTGATGGGCAATGCAGAGCAAAGCGAATGATTAGCATTATTAAAAATGCTTTGCAATTATACAGCACCTTTTCATCTAAAGATTTCAAAGCTTCGTAGCACTCACACAAAGTTACTTATTATCCCTGACGTTTAGCAGAGTCAGGAAATGAAGGAAAGCAGCTAAGTGGCTCGCCTTAGGTCATGCAGTAAGTTGGCGTCAGAGGTGGGAACTCGGCCCTGAAGTGCTGACTCCACGGCTCATGCCCCAACGCGAGGGCACACCTCGCCTCCTCCTGGGCCAGGCCAGCTCCTTGGGGGGGTGCCGAGATGGCGGAAACACTTGGCCCACCTGGAGGGTCAGCAATGCCTGGGCAGTGCTCGGGAGGCGCCTGGCTGGGAGCAGCACCCGCAGCTCCTAAGCCCTGCTCCTTCCCCCAGGAGCCCCGTGCGCACCGCCGAGGGGCTGCAGAGGGATCTCTGGTGCCTGAGGCTGCAGGCCAGCTTGCCGCAGCACAGCCTGGAGAGCAAGATGTGGTGTGGTGGGCCTCTGGGCTGAGCATCGCCGCTGCAGCCCCCATCTCCAGCACCCTCCCTCCAGCCTGCTGGTCGTATGCATGCGGGAAGACTACAGGGGCCTTCCTTGACAGGGGACATCTCTGGAGACACTTCACCCGTGATACCCCAGAACACACTATGCAGGAACTGGTCAGGACCAGAGGTGGTTTTGCTTCTATCAGCACTGCAGCCAGGCTGCTCCTCTCCCACTAGCCGAGGCCTGGCTAGAGTGAAGGTGTGGTAGCACTGACTCCTTCCAGACCAGGTGGTCCAAGCCTGCCAAGGAGCCTAGATATACGTGCAGACACCTGCCAGAAGATCAGAAATACATTTCTAAGGTGTTACACTCTTTGGCTGGCTCAGCCAGCTGTGCTGCGGGATGCACTGGGTGCCAAACCTTCGTGCCTTGCAGCAAGAAAGCTGAAAACGTCAAGCCCTTGTACACCGACACATCTCTGACTGCAGTCTGGCGCTGGGAGTTCGGGACAGTGTGTCAGCAGGGAGGGAAGCCAGAAGGAGGAACTGAAGAGGAAGAGTGAGAGGAGAGTGACAGAGAAAAAAGCATATGTGAAACAGGGTGAAGAGAGGCAGGTAGACCTCTAGACCTCACTGGCCAGCAGAAGGCTTTGGCTGAATCTCCTGGCCCTACTGAGGTAAAACACCTTTTTGGTGTTTACCACAAAAGGTGACTTGCACGGTTATATTTTTAGAGTAAAAAAAAATGTTTCTAAAAAGAGCAACAAATCTACCTCTGCGCTTCCACTGTATTGCTTATTTTTACCATAGAAACATCAGGAAAATCAACTTTGGTCAAGTCTTTTCTGGGAGACTTGAGATAGTTCAGGTTTTTTAATGACAAACAGTACCCCACTTAAGATACTATGTCCCCATGATCAAGGCAGGTATGACTGATACAGCTTCAGGCTTCCAAGGGGCGTATTTAAATAAACAACAGGAACTAATCCATACAGTCAGCTTTCCTCAGGAGCTTGGGGATTTACATGTCTAAACTTTACTGGGATGAGACTCCAGGACTGGGGACAAAACTCTAGTTAATAAGCATAACTTCAGTGGGGATAAAACCCAGGAAAGGGGAAAACCTTGAAGGCAGAGGCTGCAGCTGAATGAATTTCAACCTCAGAAGTGGTACTGAGAATAAGCAGTCATTACAAGGAATCATTTTAAAAAGCAAAATAACTGACTGGTTATAAAAGCTATGCCTCAAAAGCGAGATGGAGTTTTGTCTTTTTCAGGATATTTATAAAAATGTGAAAATATTTTTCCCAGTTGCATACGGCTGAAGAAAACAGGAGGAGAAAGAGACATTACATAGTATAGAGGTTAATGTATAGTAGGTATGCACAAAACCCAAACTCATACTTTGCCTTAACTTTCACTGAGGATGAGGATGTTAATCATGTGGCTGCAGATGAGAAGGCTAATGGGATGGGGGTATGGAAATGTTCATGGCCAGCACAGAAGCAAATCTCAGGGCTCCTTCCTGCACCAAAGGCAGAGGAACGGGCTAATCCGCATGCCAGCACTCTGGAAGAACTGGCCTGATGCCTTTAACAGGTCCCTCAGTCAGGGACAGGAGCACAGTGAGCCTGTACAGAAGAAGTGAACTGATCTGGACAAGAACAGGCATGAAGGTTTCAGCTTAATAGTGTACAGAAAGCTTCAGAACAAACGGTGAAGGAAAGGCTAGCAAAAGAGAAGGAGGTAAATGGCATGAGATTAAATAGGTTTATCAAACCCATTTATCTTTCTTGGGTAAGGTAAGCTGCAAGCCACTTGCTTAGTGAAGGAAATGGGGTGGATCTCACCTACATGGACTTAAATTGTACATTTCATATGGTGCCATGTGGAAAGTTCTTAGGAAAAGGGAGAAGCGATTTAGCACAAGGCATAAACCCTATAAAGACCTGCTGTGTGAGCAGCGTGCGGCTGTCAGGCTGGAGGGCAGTTACCAGGGGAGTGTTAAACATCACTCCTGGAGATCTGGCAAAGTGCTTTTGTAAATGAGCTTGGCACTAATGTGAGTGGAGAACTGGTGAAATTGCTGATGACAGAAAATATGAAGCAACCTCAGGACAAAGGAAGCTTGAGATATTACACAGAAAATCGTAGTCAGCAGCAGAAAGTGGCAGTCATAGGCACAAATGACCAAACCCTTTCCTCCAAGCTAGCTGGCAGCTCACGCTTTGATCACCGAATAACTGACTTGCCAACGCAGTGGAAACGTGAAGCAAGAAATGCCGTCCTGGAAGGCAGCAGGAAAGGCGCAGCCCAGGCTGCAGCGAAGGCTGGGGTATGCTCAAGGAGAGGCTATCTTGCTTCGTTTTGCAAAGTGAATACTGAGAGCTGGAGGACTTCTCTGCATAAATACTCCCAGGAAGGGTGGGGGAATTGCTGATGGTGCTAAGGGCCAGTGCTGGTACAGAATAAATGATCAAAGAGAGGCATCAGACATTTTGGTTAGAAGATCATTACTAACCGTTTGACACGGTGATTCTGGAACAGCCTCCCCATTGCAGTCATGCATGCAAAATATTAATCGCTTTGAGGACGGAACTTGCAAAGTTTGTGAAAAGGATTATATCACACGGTGCCTGTGACAGGAGATGTGGTAGCACAGAGGTCCTGCCAGTCCTATGCACAAAGGTAAATATTCTGTAACCCTCTGTCAATATAAATGTGGAGCATGTGATTACACACACACAAAAAGAAGGCACATGATTTATTAATCACAGGCCCTCAGCTTGTCAAATAGTAATTACAAGGCAATAACACGCCTTGTTTTAACAAATGGCTCCCTAAGATTTTCTCCCACAGTAAACCAGTAAAAAAGGACAATTATTTGAAGGTAAAGGTGGTATTTCATGTTTCTGGTTGTCAGCTTCTAAGTGAACTCGCCGTCTGAAGTCTTAAATCAAGTACTCCCGTATTTCTGCACATTTCACAAGTTCAGCCCTTTCCAGTAAAACGTCTTTTCAGATGCGTGATTGCCTTTTGTTAAGGCAAGAATGAACAGATGACATCTGCAGCACGGAGGAGACATGCCTGGAACAATTTTACAAAGCAAACCCAACTCTAACGCTTCTGCCAGGAGGGCGTACTCAGAAATGTGGAGAGGGAAGGCTTTTCGTCAATGCGAGGGGCATGTCCTGGAAAGCCGTGCTAGAGACAGGCGAGCTGTGGTTCGGGCCAGTGATTATCCACAGCCACCGCAGTGGGTGACACTTCAGTTTCCGTGCTCAGCGCGAGCCGATCCCCCTCCACCTCCCAAGGGTGCCCACCGTCGACAGGTGCTGCACCCGCAGGTCTGCAGCACAGCCCGTTCCCAGCTCACAGAGGGAGCTGCAGGAGGATGTTCAAAAGCAACTCTAATTACTGAGCATTAAAGAAAGCAAAGGCGTGTTTTAGTACCCTTTCAACCTGGAGCTGTCGCTGCCTGATGAGGAACGGGATTGCTGTGCTTGCGGTGCATTTTATGAAGGCACCGTTGCAGAAGATGGAAAAATAGAAGTAGGCTGAAGGAAAAGAAAGCAGAAGGGCAAGAGCCAGGCAACTCAGCATAGCAGATTGATTTAACAGATACGATACATTTTTGCTGTCTGCATTATGTGCGAAAATTTATATTCCAAGCGACATAGTAACAGACTCGATTGTAATCAAACAGAACTGCTGAGGTGTCAGGAGCGCAGATGCTGCCTTTCAAAAATATTTAAAACAGAAAGTAAAACTTTGAAAAATCCACATGGGGAGTGCAACAAAACTGCTCTGCGGTGTCTCTAACCCTACACAGCTTCTCTCTGCTTTTCGCTGCGCCCTGGCGCCGGAGGTCAGACGAGCTGTGTCAGTCACCCCAGCGGCGGCTCAGACAAACCCTGATGCGAGCGCAGGCCGGCAGCAGGCTGGCCGGGAGGCAGCCGTGCCTATTGTGCGCTACACATCGGACGGGGGAAGGGCTGCTCCACGCGTTTTAGGGAACTTCAGCCAATGGATTCCTCCCCTGGGTGTTACGGGAGGGCTTGGCCAGCATGTGAGAAAGGGAGGGGAGAGTTTGAAAACAACCCAGCAGGCTCTAAAGGAAGGAAGGCAGCTAGAGAGCGGCCTGCTCGCCTCCGAGCAAGCGTTTCGCTCCAGGTGCTCCGCGGCGTGAGGGGTGGAAGCGCAGGCGGGGCCTGGCACTGCCGGCGGCTCCGCGCCCGGCGAGGGCTGGCGGGACGGAGGCCCTGGGCGCAGGTAACCCCGCGACGCAGGCCTCGGGGAGCGGGCGCTGAGCTGCGCAGCCCGCAGAGGTTGCCTGGAGCTGCAGACTGGCCAGAAACGGTCAAAAGAGGTGGTGGGGTGTGGTTTTTTTTTTCTGCAGGGGGAGGAATTCTGCTGTTGTTTTGATGGGGATTTTGGTGGTATGTTTGCTGTTAATACGGCTGGGAGAGGGAGGCCAGGATCTCGATAGCTCAGAGATTAGAATGGGATCAGCTGTCTTTTAAATATTGCAGGCAGTTTTGAGGTTAGAAAGGCAGGAAGAGGCGATACCTTTTAGCAGACTGGTTGATACAGTGGAAAAATACAAATAATCTTTCACGCACATCAGCCCTTCTTCAAGTCACAGCATTTTAGAAATCAGAAAGTATGTGCGCTCAAATCTAGAGGAGATTTTCAGTGATTGATAACCCAGCTGCTAATAGATACATTCAGCTAAAGAAAGAAAAAACACACCATTTTCTTGCCTGGAGGTGTGCTGGATGGTTCAGGGATTTTCATCTTCCTTTGATCACTGACCCATCTTTTGGGCCTCTTGGAAGTGATCCAGTCCTAAATTTTACCAGAAAATCCTCTAACATTTTTCCATGGTGCTTTAAAATGTGCAATTGGCATGATGCACCGTTGTGGTGTTTTGTGGCATCTTCTCTTGTGCAGGTTCTGGTCACGGTTTCAGTTTCTTTGCCACCTCTTTCCTCCTCACTGCCAAATCTCTTTAAAGCCCCTCTGCCATCTTGCAGGGGAAGCTGAATTCCATGATCGACGCTAAGAGCTAGGATTTATTTTCCAAATCTCAGTGATGACACTGTAGTGGTTTGCCTGGTACGTGCTAGTCAGTGGAGGTGCAAAGAGCAAGCTAGGAATTATTTTTTGATTGATGGGGAAACAACATCTGAGGCTGATTCTAGGTTGCATGTGAAAAAAGTCTTGTGTGAGCATGCTGAACTGTCCTGACTTGAAAATATCTGCAACTCAGTGTCTTAATGAACAACAAAGATTTTCTTTCTGTCATTTGTCTGATGGGGAAAGTATTAAAAATACAGCAATCGTGCTGCACAGTCTTTTAACAGATCACTGTAGTTTTAATTCTTAAACTTAGTTTTGATGATTCATGCAGAGCTGGGACAGCAAATTAATTCAGAGGGTTTTATACAAGGAGAGTTTGGCTCTTACTTCAGTCAGATGTACACTGATTCAGAGTAGAATTATACCGGAAAAATATGTAAAAATACTGCAAAAGTCAAGTCATAATCTATTAACTGAGGAGGACTCTTGCTGGCAGCTGAAAAATCATGCAGTGCAAAAGCACTAAAGCAGAAGGGATCTGTATTTTCTTCCCTCATAGCCCTGGACTGCTATTTGCCTGCGCTGTCCGGAGTGACAAATTACAGAGAGAAAACAAAGGGTTAGCTGAGTTTTTAGGAAAGTCTCTGAATGGAGGCAAAATACATGACAATGAAAGACTAGCATGTCTAATTAGGTGCCTGGCCTCGGGCAGTGCCTATAGAATAAACAAGGAAAATGTAAACTAAAATAAGGTAGAAAGTTTGGAAGGTTGTGGATGGGTGTGCTGTCAGTCCTAAACGTGCACAGTGGTAAGCAGTGGAGGAGGTGGCTGCAGCAGCTTTTACCCATCGGATTGCCTGAACAGGAGGGATCCTGCCTGCCAGCTCTGGGGCAGTTGTGGTGTTTCCCAGTCCTCCCACCAGAACCTCTGAACTCCTGTCCAGTAACACCCAGTGCTGAGGAGGAGGTAGAGGGGTCTGGTGTGAAGAGGGAGCAAAAGGTCTGAAATCCCCATTAGCCGAGAGCGGCACACATAAGAGGTAATACGTTATTTTCCTGGTGGTTTTGCTTCAGAAAAAAAAAATAATTCTAATGGTAGGAGGAGGACACGATGTTGAAGAGGAGCCCGGCCCAGCTGTCGGGGCTCCCAGGGCTGCGGGTGCTGCTCGGGCATGCCGGCTTCTCGCCTTCCCCGTCAGGCTCTGTGACCGGGCCTGCCAACAACCCTCCGTTCCCCGGCAGGGTCTGCGGGTGCGACGCTTCCCCCGCGTCCCGGGCCTTCCCGTGCCAGAGCTAGCCTAAGCCCGCCGCAGGTACTGCTGGCGGGCGCTAACCAGCCCCCCAAGGCCGAGCGGGCGGGAGATGGCGGCGCGGAGCGCTCCTGGGAGCCGGCCGGCGCCGGCTGGGCAGGGGAGCGGGAGCTGCCGGCCGGGTGTGTGTGACAGCCCCGCAGGGTCTCTCCGTGCCCCGACACCTCCGGCAAGGACCGGCTCTGTTCTACCCTCCGCGGGGCCGGGCCGCGCCCGGGGGCCCGAGGGCAGGCCTGCAGGAGGGAGCCCCGCTGCCGGCGGCGGGAGCGCCCAGCGCGGCCCGGGGAGCCTCTCTGCCTCCCTCGCCCACGGAGGCGTTTCCTCCGCCGCCCCCCCGCGGACGCGGCACCAGCCCCGGGCACAGCGGGTCTCCTCCGGCGCCGGGGCAGCCGTGGGCCCGCCTGTCCGCCCCCCTCCGCCGCCGCGAATGGCGTCTTCCTGCCCCCTCCCCGCCGACGCCCCCAGATGGTTTCGCCTCCCGCTCTCCTGAGGGTATGGCACCCGCCCGTCCCCGCCCACCGGCTTTCCCGCCTGCCGATTGGCTGCGGCGGCGGGTGGGAGCCAGCCAATCGGCGGCGGCGCTGGCGGCCGTGTCGCTGAGGGGAAGAAAACAAAAACAAGCTGGGCCGGGGCGCGCGCGGGGCCGAGGGGGCGGGGCCGAGGGGCAGCACGCGGGCCGTCGGTAACGGTCCCGGGGGCGGCGTGTGAGGGGAGGCAGCGGTGCGGTGCTAGGAGGAGCTGCTACCCCGACAGTCCCTCGGCACCCCCCGGGCTCTCGCGTGGCGGGTCCCGCGTCGCCGAGGCCGCTCCCCGTGAGGCGTGGGGGCTCCGCAGCCTCCAGGCCGGTGCCGCCGCGCGAGCCCGTGGCGGCAGGGCTCGGCGGCAGCCGCGCTCCCTGCGTCCCGCCGTCACGCCTCGCCGAGAGGGCCGGAGTGGCTCCGCCGTTGATGCCTTACCGCGGCACGCGTTCTGCGGGGGAAGCGACATCTTACCTGGTTATTCGTGCATGTGGCTGCAGAACAACAGCTGGTGTTTGCAGGTCTGCAAAGCCCTGGTGATGGGGAGCGTTTGCTTAAAGTTAGGGAGAGGAGGAAAATCGTGTCAGCTGTGTGGACGTTCCTCGGGGATGTTTTTGCATAGGCGTGAGGTCTGGAGAAGTTTTGGAAGCTTTCTCCTGCAGTGGGTGTCGTTCCTAAACGTTAATTTGCCGCTATTTACCTGCTGGGGTAGAGCTGACTGTTAGATGAAGTACAGGCAGTGGTGGTGAGTACAGAGAGCTGAGCACGTTTTACTTGTGGTTTTCGGTGACTTGGGAAATTCCCTTGGCTGCTGAACTGCTTCAAAAGTACTGCTTGTATCGCTGATCAATTTTAATGTCTCCCGCAGCAGTCTTGTTTTGCAGATGCTTAAATTTACTGCTGTCCATTTTGGTCCCATATTATCTTTTCTAACATAAAATTTTGTGCTTATTTATTCTGATGCTTTTAATGCAGCTTTTCAAATCGTGTTCTGTAGTTGACTGGTAATACTGTGTGGTATAACTCTGCAAAATATAAAGTGATTTTTTTTTGTTGTTTTAATGGTGCAGTGATAAATACCAGCATCCTGAAGCTCTAGCAGACCTGTTGGCTTGAGTTAATGAGAGGGTGCGTTGCTAAATTGAGAGTATGCCTCCTGATCGGTATGATGACATGAACTGTGAAGCTCAGTTATTCCATCCTCATTACAAACAAAGCATAGTGCTGAAGCTCAAAAAGACAGCATATGAAATTTGTGTTGTTTTTCATTATTTATTATGTTGCCACAGGTGGGGAGTTTTAACCAGGGTCCTATATGGAAAAAGTATTTCTCCACTTGAAATCTAGGACTTGATTACAAATGATGAAAGGCACAATTGTTACTTAATACAGGGTTTGTCTTTTGTCATCTTTTTCAGAGAGGTGGACAACTGATGGAAGATTCCAGTAGGAGGTAGTTTGCTCAGATAAGACTGAGATCCATACAAAAAAAATCTCTCAACCAACAGTGACTGGCAACACTTGAGAACTCCTGAATGACTGGTTGAGGTAACTCAGAAAAAACGTTTATCTAAAAAAAAAATAATGGTGTGGGGCAGGGATGACTTCTTATTGCACAAAGCTGTTAACTGTTTGGGTTGACATAAGGAAATGCAAGATCATGACAGCTTGATACTGTGCCCTAAACCAGAGGTTTTTTATTGCTAACGGTCTGTGATGAATCATTTGCAGTTAACAGGTCTGTGGTAGGCAAGTGGGCATAAGAGGGGAAAACAAGGAAAGGGGAAGGGAGTGCTGCCGTTTGGTGTCACAATCTTGCCACTCAACGGTAAGCTGTTTTTAGGGCAGCAAGGGATAAGAAAGGGGAAAAAAGAGCCACTTAATGCTTATGGGGCAGACACAAATAACGGTAATATCCACGGGACTACAAAGTGATTTGTGGAAAAACTTACAGGTGAAAAAGTGTATGGCAAATTTGGAGCTGTTTAACTTTATGTGTAGATAAAGGAAAGATGGATGATGCCAACTCTTCGCAGTAACACGGGGTGGTTTGTAGAATAGCAGCTGCTATTCGGCAAAAGAGAAGTGTTCAGCTTTATCCCTTGTGGATTGAACAGTGGTTGTAAGGAGTGTTTGAAGGGTGCAGATGTGAAAGCTTGACAGCTGTATGTACACATACAGTAAAACTAAAGACTATGGCCATGAGGGGTGGAACAAAAAATAGTTTGTCTTCTAAGGGCTGGTCTGAACTCGATAAATTGGTACCATTTTATCAGTATAGTTCACCTGAAGAACATTTCTCTTGTGGATGCAGTAATAACATTGACACTGTACGCTTATATAGATAACCACTTTGCAGAGTAGGGCAGTCTAAGTTGATAGAGCTGTCTTTTATCAACTAAAAAAAGCTGCATACAGAGGGCTTGTACCCTTAAAGTAACGGCTTTTGTCCTGGTGCCTCCTTATAAGCAACAGAACTGACAACTGCTCAAACATCAAGGCTTAGATAGATGTGTTTGAGGGTGGTGCTGTCTCATGTTACACTGTTTACCTTCCCAGGACCTTTTCAGTGGTTACTGATAGTTAATTATAACTTAAACCCTATTTTTGTGTTGTATTTTGTGACCGAAACCTTTGCAGTTTTTTTCTTCTTTAAGATTTGGTCTAGTGCTTTTATTCCCCAAAGCTTCTCCATTTCTGTTTAGGTCTTGGAGGGAAGACATTAAGATTTCACATTTCACAGTCAGTTCTGTTAAGCAGCTATGGAAATAGAAAAGGAGCACGTTTATGTTAACCCAACAGGTAAGTAATGTATTAAGTTTTGGTTCTTTTTTAACTTAAAACTGCTTAGCTGACCTGAAGTGTTCTCTGTAGAAAAATTGTATCACCTGTTCATTTTTTAATAGTACTGGTTTAAAACACAAATCTTTCATTAAAAAATATGCAGAATAGTTATTTCAAGTATATATCATAGTACCCTGCTTGATTACATTTGTTCTGACATTTGTTAAAATCATAAAGTTAACATTTCTTTAACTTACTAAGTAATAGTGACTCTGGACTTCTTATAATCTGACTTCTAGTAGTGTTGTGTGAAGAAAATAAGTTCAGAAGTAAGAGGTGTAGATGCATGTGAGAGGTACAAATTCTGGTTTTATGGAGCTGTTTATCTTAAAATTAGAGGAAACAAATGATTAAAGGCTTGACTGGAAGTGGGCTGGCATGGGAAAACTTCACTGAATATGGGTTAGAGACTGTCCTGAAATTGACTGTTCTGTCAGTATCACAACCATGCTTTATGATGTTTAGTCACGTTAACCCAGTATCATGTTTTCTGTGTCTTCCAAAGGTTTGTGATGATCTGCAGTCCTTTTTATATACCACAGAGTTTTTGTAGGTTTTAAATGTTTTTTCTGAAAACCAAAAGCATATATACATTACGATGGTATGTAATGCAGTTGAAGTGGAAACATGCTCCCTGTGACCTCTTATTTTAAACTAAAATTAGTTTACTGTAGAAGATACATTGCTTCTCAGCATTTTAGAATTATATTTTGATAATAGATGGGAAATTACTCAGTATCTAAATTGACCTAATTTGGTCAAATGAAGTTTGTATGTCACTAAGTACTTTCTGAATGCTGTGTTAAATAAGGTAGCGCCATAAAAGCACTGATTTTAAGTGAGCCTGCCAGGCTTAATAGCAGAGTAATAAGATCAATTTGGATAACTTTTTAATACATAGTAAGCAAAGTCTTAAAGTTTATAGAACACTGTTATTGCTTAAATATGTGTATGTATATGTTAGATGATGTAAAAATGAGAAGTTGAAAGGAAGGTCTGCATCATTTTATATGTACTTTTTATAAAACTATTTTATTTTAGAAAATTATTGAAAACTAGTATAGCTGTTTAATGTATTTTTTCAGCCTAACCAGATGACTAATAGTGGAGGGCCAGTTGGTCATGGTGTTATGGAGAAAGATGTTGCAGCTGGAAGCGATAGTGTTATATTAAAAAATAGTTTAGTAATGCAGTGAGAAATATTGAGGCTCACACGTTGGATGTTTCCTGTGGAGGATTTCCTTTAGTCTTGAACCTGAGATGAGGATTTTGTAAGGAGGTTGGGCTGTAGCCTGTTGGCCATTTTCTCTGGAAACCAAGAAAGAAGTGGCCTGGAAGAGTGTAGTTCCTGGGCAGCTGGATAGCAGGTCTGACCTGAGAAATTCATGGGAGAGTGGGCATGAAGAAGAATTTAAATTCAGTTGTCTGAGATAAGCTGGCTGTGCTGGTGGGGTCTCCCTGGGGAATGAGAGGAAGGAAACCTGCTCTATTTGGGTTTTTTCCCTCCCTCTGCTAGCTGTATGCAAATTACTCATTGTTTTATTAAAATACTAGACAAACTGAGAAAGCTTGTTGTGGGAATCTTCTGGATGTGATGCATGCTTTTAGCTTGCTGCAAGCATAAAAAGATTGCTTTTGTGGGAGTAATGAGTGGAAAGATGAAGCTTAGACTGGAGTGGCTGCATTATTTTTTAGCTATAGCATTCACATCTGTAAACACTAGTATCTAAATGTTATTTCTTTGATCATGAAGGAGGCAGTTGCATCAAACTTTCTTAATTTTGTAGTGTAGTATTCTCTTTGATACGGGTAAATACTTTGAGGTTGGAAATGTTTTATTAGCGCACTAAGCTTTCAAAACATGTTTTCATGAACCTGTTTTGAATTGAAAAACTGTGGTTCTGAGAAGTATTGCTGAATGAACGTTGCTAATTAGAATGTATTGGAATGGTGAAGGAATACATTCAGCTAAGTTCAAATACAGACTTAAAATACTCTTCACATTCTGCATTTATGGCAGCAAACTTTTCCATAAGGCAAGCTTGGCACAGCTGGAAAAGCAGCTGCTTCTGTGTGTCTCATCAGTACACTTGCTGGGGTTCGGGCTATAGGTTGTATCTTTGAGACTGCACTGAATCCTCAAGAAAAGGGGCTGTGTAACAGAGAGCCAAGGATCTTCCCTTTGTGTGTTTTTTCCAATTTGCAAGGATTCCCAGGGTACTAACTGGAATGTAAAATAGGTCCTCACAGGCTTTTTTTTTTTTATTATTCTGATGGGTAAAAAAGGAGAAGAAGAATGACAAAGGCTTTTGCTCCTAATGTTCTCAATATGACATTCTGCTGAACCATACAGCTCAGGTGGGGGACATCCTGCCTGTGAAATAAAAGACTTAGGTCCAAATTTTAAATGTGCATTAACTTCCCAAAAGAGTGAAATGATTACACTTCTCAGTGCTCAGACATTTACAGATCCTTATGTTGTGAGAGGCTTTTTGTTGGGTATGAAACAAATCTAGGTACCTATTATATACAGTTGTGCAGAATAATAAGCCATGGCCATTTCAGAAACAGTCTTGACAGAAGCCACAGTGAGGGACAATCCACAGAGAAGAGAGATCACGCTGTTTCAGAAGACTCTATTCTATGAGTCTTCATTACTAAACTCCCTAGGCTTTGTACTAAACAGCTTTTTTTTTTTTTCTATATAACTTTAAAAACAAAAAATAAGGGTGATGATGTTTTTGTATTCTTGTAAGTCTAAATCATTGTTTTTCCAGCTGGTGAGCTGTTTGAAACTCCTTGAATGATGGGAATGTTGGTTGATGATTTAGGAAGTTAATTTCACTTTGACTAGTCTGTTAACATTAGTGAGTGCTTAAAGAATTTACCGTATTGGCAGTTTTGTTTGTTTCTAAACCAAGAGATGAGCGGGTGGAGTGAGAACTAGGCACTTAAATTTTATGCAGTGAAGAGTTATGATAGTTTTTGTTTAGCAAGGGTGGGGTTTTCTGTGGTTTACCTGTTCAAAAATGGTTTATTCATTTGCTTTACAACTCTTGACATATGCTGTTTAGACTGTGGATAGTTTGTTCAGGAGAATAAGGAACAACTCATTACTGTGACATATAGACATATTCTAAAGCCAGCATCATTTGCCTTAACACTGTTGGAAGTGAGAGTTCTATTTAATGTTGTAATCCTTTTTAAACACAATGTGTTTTGGTATTTTAATATAAAACCGTTTAAAACTATAACAGATTTTTTTTTTTTGCTCTGTCTCCTTTTTAAGAACTTGGGAATATAAGTGATGCTCCATTTTCCGGCGATGAAGAAAATGGTGGGTCTGAGGAACGAAAGACTGAAATCAATGGAAATTGGATTCCTGCAACTTCAATTACTGAAGCCAAAATAAATGCTAAAGCAAAGAGACGGCTGAGGAAAAATTCTTCTAGAGATTCTGGGAGGGGAGACTCTGTCAGTGACAACGGAGAGACACTGAAGACTGGAGTTGTTGTGCCAACGAGCCCAAAGGGGAAACTCCTGGACAGGCGATCCCGGTCTGGAAAGGGAAGGGGTCTGCCAAAGAAAGGTTGGTCCAGCTTAGTGAAGAGAGTAGCCTGATAAGGATTCTGTCCAAAACACTGTAATTGTTTTTTCCACTGGAAGTCATTCCCATAACCCACAGTCTGTGCAGGCATTTGGTTCTTTATGTTAGTAGGTGGCAATAGGAGCCAATAGCAGGTGGCATTCTTACTAGAAAATGTTATATGTATGTCATCAGTTAACTTCTGTCTTTAAGTTAAATTTTAGCAAATTTAATACACAAATATAAACTGTTGGTGCTTCACAGGACTATTATTAATGCCAACTTAAAGCGTGGTTATATTTGAAAGTACAGTTTCAACCTTCAGCAATTCTTGTGCAGTTTCATATTGCTTCTAGTATCTTACTGGAAAGCAGTGAAAAGGCTGGTTGCTAAAGTGGGAACATGTCATACAAACACACCCTTTTCAGCATATACTGTTAGTCAGGAGGTGGGCACAAGCAGTGTTACATCACTGTTAAGTGAAAGAATATTGGGTTGAACTCAGAAGTATTCTCTGTAAACTGGTGGTCCTTGCTTAATGTCCCATATTTTGCCAGGCGGAGCAGGTGGTAAAGGAGTTTGGGGAACACCAGGTCAAGTGTATGATGTGGAAGAAGTAGATATTAAGGATCCTAATTATGATGATGACCAGGTAGGCAGACAATTTCTTTGCAGTGTTGTTTTTTATTTCCTTAATTTATTTCAATTGCTGTGGTGCTTACCTTAATGAAAGTTTGATCTTGTGAGTTATGTGAACATCAGCCTGGCTGACTAAATGCTCGTTTTTATGTTCAAGAATGGGTTATTGGGTAGTTAAAGACAACTGGTACAGAAGTGTCGCAGTGTAATGCTCAAATCTTACCCCATGAGCTCTCTTTCTGTGCCTGACTAGGCAGCACCCTCATGGAGGCAAATGTTGCAATGCTGCTCTATATTGCAAACAGGCACTCTGTTAAAAATGCAACAGACTTTCTCAAGTAGGGAGTCTGGCACAGTATCCTTTAGGGACTTTTCCTGGTATTCCCAATCGTCCCAATGACATGCGTTTACTTGGTATAAACACTTCAAACTAGTGCAAAGTTGATAGTCTGGATATTTTGTTGGCAGGTATTTAGGAATTGTGGAAGATGGCACCTTACAGCAATGTTACCAGGGGAAGAAAAAAGTAAAGCTCGGTGGGCAAAGGGTGCTTTATAACATTAAAACACTGAGGAAAGGAAGCACTGATTACAAATACAGATTACTAAAGTCTCTGAGATGAATACAATTGTGTATTATGAAAGTAAATTCTGTATCACATAAGCAGAGCAATGGTGGCATCCTTTGAGCAGAGGCTGTTTGTTGTAGCCGTAGCTGCTGAGAGGATGGTATGTGGGACTATCAAAACTTTCTTCCAGTATCAGTTTTTTCCTGCAATTCAACACTTCACATTGGCAGAGATAGCTGTTAAAGATGAAACTGGCAAGTGCATAAAAGCAAGTTTAATGAGGAATGAATATTCTGTGGAACTTCTGTATGCTTAGCTTTTCTAAGGTTGAAAACTGATGTGATAGAAGGCTAGGCTTTTGGACTTCTGCTATACCTCTTGATCATGGAAAGCTGCTTTCCAATAAGCATGAGTTGGAAAACTTCTTTGTTCAGATTTCTGTGATCTGTAGCATTGCTCTGAATGTTACTTTTGTAGTCTGTGAGTAGCAGGGAGCTCAGTTACGGCGGGGAGGTCTGGTTGTGCTGGAACTCTGCAGGACCAGGTTATAGAGGAGACAGTTGCTGTGGGATTCTTTTTTTTTTTTTTCCCCTTAGGGAATGTGTTCACTCACAAGTATTCTGAAAATGCCTTTTCTTGGATTTGTACATGCTACCACCTGTCTGGTCGTGCAGTCGCTAAGGAAGAGGGAAAACAGGCAGGCTTGCTGTCAGGGACTGGAGCCACTTGCAGGGAAAGATGCTGAAAGTTAAATCTTGTGCTGTGGCACAGCTAACTCTGCTGGGCTGGGACAGGAGGTTCTGTTGCTCTCCCCTCAGTGCATAGGCACTTGATCTCTGTGTTCATGTGGTGTCAGCAGAATCCTAGGAACAGAGTTTGGAGTGTTTACCAGCATTTTAACAGTAAATTCAGCCTTTCAGTTGAATTCAAAATGTAACAGTAAATTCAAAATATAAGAAGCATGACAGCCAGCATTGTCCACACTTCAGCAGTAGACACATAATCTGATGTTTTCTGGCAGTATCCTGATGTTAAGGATTTAGAAGATGTATTTTGATGCTGTTAGCACTGTACAAGGTGTAAGAAGAGACAGTACTGCTTACAAAAGGTGTATGCTTTTGCTGTCTTTTGAAATAGGAGAACTGCATCTATGAAACAGTAGTTTTACCTCTGGATGAACGAGCATTTGAAAAAACTTTAACACCAATCATACAGGAATATTTTGAACATGGAGATACTAATGAAGTTTCGGTATGTCACATGCCTTTTTAATTCTTTATTTTAGGGGGCAAACCTGTAGTATACAAGGGATTCCAACTGCTAGCTATAAATGAGTGTATAGAGATGTTGGCAAGAAATGTGCCATAAGAATACCTAAGCAGTTATATTCATTAGGTGGGCAGAAGCACATATGTAAATATATAAATAGAAGCATATAAATATTTATATATTTAATATATCTATATAATATATATTTATATAATAAGAATTATGAAATCTTAATCTGTTTTGTTTTTCAAATCTTCTTTAGGAGATGCTGAAGGATTTAAACCTTGGTGAAATGAAATACAGTGTGCCAGTACTGGCTGTTTCCTTGGCATTAGAGGGGAAGGCTAGTCACAGGGAAATGACATCTAAGCTTATCTCCGATCTTTGTGGGACTGTAGTAAGCAAAACTGACGTGGAAAAATCATTTGATAGACTGCTTAAAGAGCTACCTGAATTGGTGTTGGATTCTCCTAGGGCACCACAGGTATATTTGTAAAGTTTTACGCTAGTAGTCAAAAGCTTTACCTTTTAAATTGTGCCTAAAATTGATTAAGTAAACTGAAATAGACTCTGTATTTAAATAGATATCGATGGATTGTGTTACTGTCTGTAGTCCCCTACCAATTTCCCAGGCTGTGCTTTTACTTTGAGATAGCTCATTTAAATAAAATCTGAAAACCAAGCACGCTGTAATTGTCTACTTGGAACGACTTTGAAATTCAACATTTAATTAAAAAGGTTTCTGGTTTTTTTGCAGTTGGTGGGCCAGTTTATTGCTCGAGCTGTTGGAGATGGGATTCTAAGCAGTACGTACATAGATGGCTACAAAGGCACTGTGGATTGCGTCCAAGCTCGGTAACGTTCTTGCTTTCTAAATAGCTAGAGCTTTCTATTCCGAATGCCAGAGATGATGATCAGGAACTTAGGACTTCAGGATAAATCATGTGGTTCTCTATAACCCTCAAAGTCTGCAATGAATAACAACAACAAAATCCAGAATGACTCAAGTCAGGGGAGAAATACTGAAAGTGCCTGAAATATGTATTAATTGGGTTCAGTTTGTCAGGTTTGTTGTCCAACTTATGTTTGAAGGTGAAAAAAAATGAGCTGAAACAAGAAGTGATTACAGAAGGTTTTGTCTTCAGAAAAAGCTTTAATGTGATTAATGAGTAAATATAGCACCAGGACAGCTGCTGTAAATATGTTGTGAAATACACAAGGGATTAACTGTTTTGCCTTATAAAGATTCGAAGCTTGTGCAGTGTTTTCTCAGACATTCTCTGTAATGCTTTATTCATCCAGCAGTGTAATTGTTTTCCATGTCAGCGTGAGAAGTTTGAAGGAGTGATCTCTGACAAAGAGGGACATTTTAATAACTAGTCATGTTTTATTTTTTTTCCCCTGTAACTGTAGGTTTCAGGCTTGGTACAGAGGCGCTGAACTCTTGTAGCTTCTAAAAGCTTCATTTGTAATGATTATAGTGGGGTACTTCTAGAAGGAAGGCAAATGCTTTGCTGCCTGACTTGAAGGCTCAAATTGTGAAAATCATCTGTCAGTTATGCAAATGTCTCCTGTGATTTGAAGGATTGTAACCTGCGTACTGTACTTCTGGGGTGCTTTGCTGCCTCTGCTATTTCTTGGCCAGTCTTCTCTGCTCGTTAAGTCTTTGATGAATAGGTAGTTATTGGCTAGCCCCCCAGCATGAGGATTGGGATAACTGTTCCTTCTTTAGCTGGATGGTGCTTAACTGGATCTGGGATTTCTTTTTTTCACCTTACTTCCTTTTTCATTCTCTAAATAAACTCCCAAGCTTCTCTAGCTCATGCCTCTTTTTTTTTTTTTTTTTAAACTACATATTTGCCTTCTGAAGTGCTGTTTTGGCTTAAATTCTCAAGGTTTCACAATTCTTTAGATGTAAACAGGAAAATAATATTTCAGTAGAAAAGCTGTTCTACAGTGTAGAAGAAACTCAAGCCTCTTTTGTTTGAGTTACACAAGCCAAGCTGCATTGTTGGAGGAGCCCGAATACAATCCATCTCTGCATAAGAAAATACTAAGTTATTTCTTGTGAGGTTGTTTCAGGTTCTGCATTGATGATTCAGATCTGCTGCCATCAAAGAATTGTTACCTGTCCTAAGCATGGTATAACCAAAGATGTAAAGGTGGCAGAGAGAGAATGTAGGAAGCTAGCTTGCTGGCTTCTTGATCCAGATGTGTCTGTGGAGCTGCTAACCCTGACCCCTTCCCAGGAATCTGGTTGCTTTTTGCTCAAAGAGAAATGGCAGTGGGGGAAGTTACAGATGCCTTTTAATGAAGTTCCATAATAACTTTGCTTTCTAGAGCTGCGCTGGATCGAGCTACTGTGTTGCTGAGTATGACAAAGGGTGGGAAGCGCATAGACAATGTGTGGGGGTCAGGAGGTGGCCGGCAGTCTGTGAACCACCTTGTTAAAGAGGTAACTGTCTTCTATAGAACTCTAGAGAGAAGAGTTTACTATTCGTCTAAGCTTATCTAGTTTGGGATGGAGTGAAGAGATACATATATCCTGTAGCAAAAATAATGTCTTGAGTGTTGGGTTGGGGTTTTTTTATAATTTATACAAAGTAGCTTTTAAAAACTGATAATTTTGTTGATTTTGTAGTATTTGTCAGTGGTGGGAACGTGCTAGTACAATATTCTGTATTGCAAGTATACATTTATTTTTGCTTTAAGCAAAACTTCTAAGCACTTAGCTTTCTAAGAGGAATATACAATATAAAATGGTGAAGTAATTAGATGAGCCAAGATGAAACTGGTTAAACTAGATAAACTTATTATTTTTTGGCATCACTGATTAAAAGCACGGTAATAACTGGGGAAAAAAAACCCAACAGGAAGCAACAAGAATGTTTAGAGATCTGTGCTATCAAGTAGGCAGGTCTAAAGGAAAAGGTCACGTTACAATTTCTAAGTTGTGAGTGTAACGGAGGATAGGAGGAGGAGTTCAGGGGAGAAGATAAACTTAATTGTACCCATATGAACCATTTATGGTGATGCGCCTCTTATAAAGCAATGTTTTTGGTGCTTGTGTGTCTGCATTAACACTATGGATAGGCATTTGGCTTAGGCTTGTGTTTCAGGTTGCTGATAACGTCTCAACGTAATTACGTTTATAAAAACAGTAGCAGCAAGTTTCAGGAACTGACTTGCTGCTGGGTTGATTGCAGATTATCAAAACGGTTGACAGCTTTTGAATTCTATATCTAATTAGTGATGGATTTTTTTGTTTGTTTTAAAATTCAATAGATCGATATGTTGCTGAAAGAGTATTTGCTTTCTGGAGATGTACTGGAAGCTGAACGTTGCCTTCAGGAACTGGAAGTACCCCATTTTCACCATGAACTTGTATATGAAGTAAGGAGAAATCAGAGTCCCTTTAATAATTGTTAGTAACACCAACAGGTTTGGTTTTCCTTTGATGTGGGCATGCAAATAATGTAACTGGAATCTGAAGCTCAGGTTGCAAGTTCTGCTGTTATTTGAACAACTAAATTGTTTCATGAAAAGTTAATGGCTTGTGTGCAACAAGCAAGCTGCTAACTCTGTGAAGGTCCAGAATTAATTTTTGTTGGGTAAATAGCTGAATTCAGAAGAGCTCAATTTATTTTCTGCTGAGGAATAGTAGCGAAAAAACCCACCTCGCTTTGCTTTGGTGTTTATTTCCTTTTAGCTTCAGATACCTGGGTATTTTAATGGGTGTTACCTGTTTTTCTGAAGTTATAGAGCTTCCTTTTCAGGGTGGAATTGTTTCATCTAGTGCATTTGTAAAGGCTCTGAGATATTTCAGAATCAGACTACATGAGAGAAAGATCATCTCTGCTGCATCTCGGAGACAGTTCCCATTTGTACCCCTATCTGCCAAAATGGGAAATGGTTGTTTACCAGTAAAGCTGAACACCCACCACCTACAAAATTTTCTCTTCAGTAAATTGACTCCTTTTAGAAAATTCCTTCATGATAGAAAAACAGAATCATTTTAGTTGATGGGGGTTTTGGAGATTGTAGATTTTAAACTTCAAAGTTCTTCTAAAATCACAGATACAAAAAAAAAAAAACAAAAAAAAACCCCCACCACAGATACAAAATTAATTTCATGGCAATTAATTAATGGCCATCAGTACTGTATGGACATAGTCATGTATCTCAAACCACAGCCAGAAAGGCAATGCTTTTCACTCCTGTCTAGTCCTCTCTGTTTTTTCATATTGTTTATCTTTATCCAAGTAAATTTTCATCAGTGTTTCTTTTCAAATAATAATAATAATATACTGACATGGTGAGTGCATGTAACAAGTGGACTTGTCTCCCCAGGAAATGCACAATAACGCACTCCTTTTCACATCTCTCATACTTGCACAACAAATACTTGAACCACTTGCATGATTTGTTTTAGGCTGTTGTGATGGTTTTGGAGTCAACTGGAGAAAAGACCTTTAAAATGATACTGGATTTGCTGAAATCTCTCTGGAGGTCTTCTGTCATTACTATGGACCAAATGAAAAGAGTAAGTGGGGCATTTAGAGAATTTTGGGTAAGGTCTTCCAAAATTTGTGTAGTTCTTACCTTAAGTACTACCTCTAGTCTATTGCTGACTGCTACTCTTTCAAATTCTCCATGGTGGTTCTGTATCCCATGTAAATAATTCACTGACGTATGTACAATGCTTGTCACATACTGGAAAAAGTACAAATGAATTCTGAGCTAGGTCTCTGTAGAACTGTGAGGTACAGAATATTTGAATCTTAAAAGATTTCCAACTGCTTTTATCCAATTAAACGGTTAAAACTAATAATTTAAAATGCTGCAATATAGCTTCATTTTTTCTTAAATATTTTTTTTTATCTGGTAGTTCTTCATAATTGAAGAACAGTAAGAACCCACTCAATTAAAATGTCAGTTAGAAGAGCATACAGAAGCCAGTATTTTACACAGTTGGAATAATCCATGGCTTTGCTTCTGGGTATGAATACAGGATAGCCGTTCTGTCCCAGTGGAAACCAGGTACCACGCACAGACTTGTGTCAAAGTACACCCAGCTGTACTGCTGGCGGGAGGTGATGGAGTCCTCTCTGGTTGTTACTGGTGTTTCCCTTACTGCAGAAACTGTTGTGGTGGAGATTTTGGGCCATGTTCTGTGCATTTACATGGAAGAATAACTAACTTTTCTCCTCTGTGTTACTACCCATGCGACAGCAGCCAGGCTAACGTATGCACTCTGTACTGTCTGGATTTCTGGCTTCTAAAGAAGTTTAAAATTCAGCTGGTGTTTTTATGTAGATAGGTATTGTGTATACCATGGTATCAGCTGGTATTATACTGTGCTTTTCCACTGACTTGCAGCTGCCCTGCTTTAGGTTTGTTGAAACTGTCCACAGTATACACAGAACTATATGGAATAATAAATCCTCCAAGTGCAAAAGGGCATTTAAAAAAATTGTAGTAAAATCATAGAATAACCAGATTGTTATTTGAATTCTAACATTGCAGGGCTATGAACGAGTTTACTGTGAAATCCCAGATATTAACCTGGATGTGCCACACTCCTATTCTGTGCTTGAGCGGTTTGTAGAGGAATGCTTTCAGGCTGGAATAATCTCCAAACCACTGCGAGACCTCTGTCCTTCAAGGTACTTATTTTCTTATAGCTAGGTGAAGGACTGCTTTTTGTCCCCAGCGTAGGTAACAGAAAGCACGATCTTATGACCAAAGTATTACAGATTGGAACTGGAAACAACATACATGGAGAAACAGTTAGACTGGTAGAAAGTTTATTAAGAAGCTGCACTATGTGAAACCTGTTACATCAAGGCTGGGATAAATACTTGAGGAAAGTAAGCCTCCGGTGAGTCCCAGGCAGCTTGCTTGCGTGCTCTCCAGAGGAGGAAGGCCTGCCTCTCCTCTCTTTGCTGATTTGCTTGGGAGAGGTCCATGCCGTACCAAGACGAAGGGTTCAGGTGTTACAATGATCCCTGTAGGTGACAGTGGAAAACTGTCAGCTACAGTGGAGGAAAAAAAAAAACCCTGGAAAAAAAATGCTTAAAAAATGGTTTAAACAAACCAGACAGCATGAAGAGGGTTCTAAGAGGAGACAGCTGGTTCTAAATGCTTATGTCAAAAGGAACAGGACACTTAGGTGGAGTAAGCTCTACACACCTGATGCCTTTGTGTCTGTGTGTCAGTGGTTCGTGCAGTGCTTTTGGTTTGTTATTGTTTTCTTATTCATAGCATAAATACTGCTGTTTGAACTGTAGCTAATCAGTGTTCTGGTCTCTTTAGTGGTCACAATACAATTAATACGTTTCATTTCCTGTGGGGAATAGATGTAACTTTTAAATACGATGTTAACACTATTTGCAATTGTATGCATCAGGAATACTATCTACCGGATCTTTTCCGGTCTGGGTGTTTTGTTAGGCTTCATAAACCATCTTGACAGCTTGTGATAAATTTGGATTTTGAAATGCTGGCGTCATTATCAAAACCAGCCTCCATTTGTGGACTTCAGACTTAAAATTGACTTTGTGTGCATCCTGGTATTAAATGTTTTGCGGGGTTGGGGAGGGTTGAAACTCACCACCGCAGTAAAAGCTTGATTATATTTTGGTTACCGTTAATACATGGAAAGGCATTTTTGGCTTATGTACTTCATTTTTTGGGTAGAAAACCACCATTCCTAGACCTTCAAACTAGGATATTTTGCAAGTGTGAACGTTAAAAGATGATCAAAGTAGAAAGCACTTGACAATGCAAATTTTGAAAAGCTTTTTGCATATGAACCTAGATGTCAGGTGGATTTTAAGCAATTTATTAGTCATCAGGAATGTCAGCTGATCTTGCTGAACTTGCGCACCTTATGTTCGACTCCTGAGGCCAAGAGGAGATTCTTTTCAGTGATTGATAAGAAAAAACAAGTGATGCCACTTTGAATTACTGAAAAGATACTTTCTACTTTCTTACAGGGGCAGAAAGCGTTTTGTGAGTGAAGGAGATGGAGGTCGCCTGAAGCTGGAAAGCTACTGAATGTGAGAACCAGCTCCTGAAGCCTTAAATTTTAAAGGGAAAATAGATACCTATATATATACAAACACGCATGCTTTTTTGGTGTGTGTATGTATATATGTAAACACATATATAATATACCAAAATTTTAAGAGTTGCTTAGCACAGTTCATATTTTTTTAAAAGCACATGTTTTGGGTACAAAGCGTTTTGTTTTTTTTTAAAAATAGTTTTATAAATCTCAGAAAGGAAACTATTTTCTTTGGGCATATGGTAGGACAATTGGCCACTCTGCTGTGGTGGTGCCTTCAAATAAGCTATCTTTTTATGTGCCATATGTTTATGACCTAATCATTCCATGTTTGCATCGATGTCTGACTGCCGCTCTTTCTTTCAAGGACAGTGTTGGCATCATAAAATCACTGGTTTATACAAAGCTTTATAGAAGGGTCAAGTTAAGCTGCTGTGATCCCATTTCCATTGCTGCTGAAGAAATACTGTGCTTTGGGAGGGAAAAATAGCTGTTTCTTTGTTTTAAAGAGCATCAGAAAATGGAGTTGGGTCATAAGATTTGTTCATCTGTTCCAGGGGAGAACGCTGGTTGGTTTTAGCCCCCATGTACCAAACTTGTCCTTTTGTTTTTCTATGTAACTGGAAAAGTGGAAAGTTCTGGTAAAACATATTAAAAATATTTTTTGTGAAGCCTTCCTTTCTGCCTTTTTAAAAAATTTGTTCCGTTTAACTGTGCTCAAATCTGAAGCGTGTGCGATTAAGCCATACCATCTAACACCGCCCTTTTACAATATGAGATGAACTCATGGTTGTGTAGGAGGGTCCAGGCTGGGGCCGGGACAGTCTGAACGTGTCTGGACAGTGCCCCTCCTCCAGAGCGAGATGGATCTCGGGCAGGCTCCCTTACCGCAGCGCAGCGGCCCCCCTCCTGCGCCCGTAAGGTTTACAGGTGTGTCTCGAGATCCCCGGCCTTGGGAAGGGCCGGGCAGGGGCTGCGCTGCCGGGGACAAGCGCTGCCGCGGGCTCCGGCACCCGCTACCGGGCCGGCGGGGCTGCGCAACCCGCCTCCTCCTCCCCTTGTCCGCTGGCCCAAGCCCAGAGCCGCGCCTACCGGCGTTTGCCACCTGTCGGACGGGGCAAGCCTAAAGACGTATTGAAAGCGTCGCCTTGAAAGCGACCAGCGGACCTCCTACAGGAAAACGCCAGACAAGGAGCCCCCCGCCGCCCCTGCCCAGCCCGGCGGCCCCCGCGCCGCTCTCGGCCGGCCGTCAGCCCGCCAGCCCGTTACCGCGCGGGTACCTCCGGGCCGCGGCGCTAGGGCCGGGCCGGCGGGGTCCCCTCGGGCGGCCGCGCCGCCTCCAGCGCCGCCCGCTGCAGCTTCTCCAGCTTCTCCAGCGACACCGACTTGAGGGGCAGCACCTTGGGCTTGCACAGCACCATGGCGGCCGCGTCCTCCACCGACAGCTGCCCTGCAGGGGGAGAGAAGGGCCGCGCCTCAGGAGCGGGCCGGGCCGCGCCTCAGGAGCGGGCCGGGCCGCGCCCGCCGCCGGTACCTTGCTTGGGCAGCACCTCCCGGAAGGCGGCCTGTCCCTCGGGCATGGCGGCTCAGCACGGCGCGGTGTGCCGGCGCGGCGGCCCGCGGGGCATGCGCGGGGCTGCGGCGGGGAACTACAGCTCCCTGCGGGCACTGCGCGGCGCCGCCAGCCCGCCCGGCAGCGGCCGGCCCCGGTGCATGCTGGGACATGTAGTCCCGCGGGGGCGGCGCTGCCGGCCGCGGCACGGGCGGGAGCTGCGGGGGCCCTGTTGGGGCCGCCCCGCCGGGCCGGGCTGCGCCGCGCCGCCAAACCCGGGCCTTGCGGTGCTTTTCTAGTGTTCATTTTTTGTTTTTTTTTAAATACACCCCCCCCCGCAGCGGACGCCGTCCAACAGACGGGCCTGGCCAGGGCGCACGCAGTCCAACTTTCATGATGTGAATCGTGCTGCTGTTTAAAATGTAAACAGTAGTAAAAGCCAGTGTCTTTCTAAACGCTGAGGGCTTAAATGTCGCGAAACCTGATCAGCCAGCGCAGCCGAGACCCACCCCCACCAGCAGCTTCATGCTATGGAGGATCCTCTGCTGCTCACAGCAGCTCCCCTCGGACAACCCGTGCGAAGCCGTGCTCTGACCCGGCGTGGGTGAAGAAAGGTTCACCTGCTGCCCCCGGGGCTGTGCGACGCCCCAGCGCTGCCGACTCCGGGGTGTGCTGTCATTTTGGGTTTTGCCTGTGCGCCCCGCACGCATCGTCTGCCTCGGCCTTGGCCTTTGCGTGGGCGTTGATGGTTAAGGCTCGTAGCCCTGCTAACCCAGCCTCAGCAGGCGGTGACAATTCCCTTAATTGCTCTGAGATTGAGAGCTTGCGTCTTACTGGCACTCGGGGACTGGCCGTGGATGAACAAAATGAGGGAGAAAATTATTTTTGCTAACATTCTTTCCCATTCTGCTGTGGTGCAGCTGGCTGCATGCTCCCCTCTGCTAGCTCAAGCACCACGCTGTGGGCCTGTCAGCGATGGGATCCAAGGCTTAGGTCTGCTGGGAGACCTGTGATAAAACTTTTAACTTCCAGTAAGCAGCACCTGATAGTTATTTAAAGCCTCTGCCTGCATTGTTCCAAAACTATTTCCTTTTTCCTCTACGGCAACCTACAGTAGGAAACCGACAGTCCCTCAGGTAGCCGGCTTCCACTGCACTTGAAGTCTCGCCTGCTCGTTAGGTTGGAGGCTGGCAGGGAACCTGCGGAGGTGCGAGCGGGTCTGCTGCTTCCTGCCTTTTGTGGAGCCAGCCAAAGACAACACTTCTGGTTTGGTCCGGGGCAGCACAGAAGTGGGCCCGTTTCTGTTGTGATTCACATATTCCACTTTCAGGTCAGAAGACTGGCATTGATGAGGCTATAAAATGGACGTGCTTGCCTGGGACATCGTTCCCTACCCTTCGAAGTGCACAGAAGCGTTCCCACTGATTTCATTGGGAAAAGCGGCCTCGTTGTCTGGTGTGCTGGTCCATGTGCCAATTAGTATTTCGTACTGATTGGAAGGGAAGAGGATTAGGGACTGATTTATGAAGACTGTGGATGTTTGTAGGCCAGGGCATTTTAAACAGTACATGCAATTTACAGATCAGTAGTTTGGTAGTTGTTTAAAAAAACACAGCAAAACGGATCCAGTTAGTGTCTTAGCTATGGCTAAAATTGAATATTAAAGACAGCCAGTTATGACTGAAAATCTTGCACTGTGAAACCAACAGTTATTCGTGTGGTAACAAATACGGCCTGCAGAGCAACAGAACATGAACTGAAAGCAAGACATTGAAATCAAATCGCAGGCTAGGTTTTTTGACAGGGTCCTTCACAGTGCCAATGACCACCTGGAGCCCAGCATTATGTGACGACTGGCATTTATAGCAACCAGAGCCCATCTCGGTCATGTAGGGAATCACTTTCTGAACGTGGTTTTCCTGCCAACGGGGTTTGTTTTCTTGGTGATAAGAAACAATGGTCAACTCAGATTGTTATTTGAGCATTTTAGTGATTGAGAAGTGGAATCTGGCATCATGTGCTAAATCCATTTTCTTAGCTAGTCAAATGCCAGCTTGGCAGCCTAGGTAGAAAGCTGATAGCACTGGGACAGGTGTGATTGTGGGGATTGTTTTCAACAGTCTCTAGTAAGCCTGCTTTTCAGACACCTCCTTCCATTGGGAAAAAACACGGTTACCACTTTCAGGACTGGAAGGACTGGGTGAGAGAGGAGAGGCATGGGCATTGTCTGCAGCTTAATATCATACTTTTCAAAGTGCCTTAAAAACAGGAATGGGTTTAGCCTTGAATAAAGCTGGTGTTTATTCACTAGAGTGATGTTAGCCATAGCTGAGAGGAGGGGAAAGTGGCACAGAGCACCTAATTCCCCTTGTTTTGTTGGAAGAGGAACAACAAGAGAAGATGTGACTTCTCCAGTTACAGGTGAGGGATCCAATCTTCTGCTAAAGAAAGCACAGTTATTCCCCATTTTTTTTGCCATTTTCTGCCTCTGGGGTTCACATGTGCTCTAACATAGACTCATTTTTCTCACAGGCCTTTCCAGTTGCCAGAAATAGCTAAAAAGATGAAATACTTTGCCTAAAACCCTTTAATCTGCGAAAAGCACCACGCACTTGCAGCAGCACCATGCTGAGTCAGTGCGTTGTCTTGGTGCCACCCCCTGTGGCTGGAGAGGTCATGACACGGCTGTCCTCACACGTGCTATAGTGATGCCCAGGTCTCCAGTTGTGCCCCCGTGGCATGCAGCTTCCTAAAGTCCTGACACTCGACCTTCAGATTAAACCTGACATTATTTAACAAAGCATGAGAGGGCTATCCACGGAGAGGGTGGTGCACTCTGGGTTGCAATCCTTATTTTCCTGACGTCACAAACAAATTATTCTTGGGTATTGCAGAAAGTCTCACAACCACAAAACCAGCGATAATTTTATAAATGATAAGCTTGTTTCCCTCCTCCTCTTCCCAGATACTCCAAGCACAGCAGACAGCAAAGATGTGCCTTGCTGGAATCCAGAGAGCTTCTTAATGTGGCAGCCGCTTGCTGAAAGCCCTGCAGATACAAAACAACACTTATTTTAAGTCTTGAGAAACTTCTTCTACTAAGTAGAAGAAAAAAGCATTAAGGTGAAGCAATGTTGTCAGTCCCATCTGTTTATGAGGCTTGTTTTTGGCTTTATATATTTTAAATGCTTTTTTTTTTTCATTCTGCTTTTTGAGCCTTTCAAGTTCATGTTTTCCATTTTTTCCATAGGACAAGAAAGTCTGGAATCGAGTCCTTACTTTAAGAACAAAAATCTGGTTGAGAGTCCCATATAATCACGTAGCTCCAGACATGGGGTGTTGAAAAATAAAGCCCCTTTCATAAGAATTACGCATTTTGAAGATGATTTTCTGTCTGAGTTTAAGTAAATACTTCGTTGACAGTTTAAGAAGCTTTTAACAACACCTGATCTGTGTTTGCTTTCCAGGCAGGTCTCTCTCTCTTTTCTTCTTCTTTTCTAAAAATCCAGAGCTTGTTTCACCTGTATATGTGCCGACAAGGTCAGAGATGCAGTGTACCAGCATGACTGTGACGGGTGGTGAATAATGCAGACCAATGCTTCAAAACTAAACGTGCAGATTTCATGCGGTTGTCCCCGTAAGCTGCTGAGTGGTGCCATGGAATACAGAGCCCATCTCTTCAGAGACAGGAGGGTTTACTGGGTGCGGTAGGGTGGGGAACAGAACACCTGTGTGACTCCCTGAGGGACTCACAAATGCCTTCGGAGCCTGAAGCTTGTTGTTTAACCTAGTTCTTGTTTTTGGAAGGGAGTTGACAGATGAGTGATTTCTTTAAGTTGAGCTTTCTGCATATACTTATTTTAAATCTGTCATTTGATGCGGTGGTATCCTCAAGCTGAACGCACAAGGAAAGAAGGAGACTTCCTTCTTCAGTGTGAAGATTTGTCTTTCACTGCTCCATCTATAAAAGTGCCTGGAAATGTATTATCCAAGGGACACAGAAACAGCTTTGTGACAGGCAGCTCTTCCTACTCTATCTCTAGCAGTAACGTCTGGTAAATGCAGGGACCTGGCTGCCTCTTTTATTGCTACGTGTAAGTCCCATTCTGGGTTCCCGAGCCAGATGCTCTAAACTGGCATTTCTAGGAGGTTACTGCTCTACTTGTGTGGTTTGAATCGCTTAAGTGGTTGGCCTTGTGCCTTAAAGTGCCAGCAAAGGCATGCTGTAATTGCCTGTAAATGCACTGTCTGTCATATTATTGTTTAATTATTCCAGCTTCTCACCGCCACGCACTGCTCAGTGTCTCTCCTGCTATCTTTATTTAATTGAGTGGAAAAAATGCGAGACTTGTGCTTTGCTTACGTCACTTTGTATTTACCCAGCATTGCTGGATCCTACTATGAAGTCCCAGCTTTTGTACACAGAAGTCAGTCTCCTATACAGGAAAAATAATGTCAATATCTAAAGCATATGTTAGAAAGAGAATCAATATTTTAACACATGGTAAAGTCGGGCTAAAGATCTCTTAACACAGTCAAATGATTGTATTATTATCCCTTGAAACACCCCTCCTTGCCCTGAGAAACAAGAGGCGGAAAGAAAACTCTTGAATAACCAAGCCCTTGTCCTCACAATGCAGGACTGTTCTTAGCCCATTGCTCTGTCTGTGTCACTTCTTTCTTTCTGTCTACTAGCCCTCTCCTTTCTTCTGTGTCAAGCGCCTGCCTCTTCAAGACCCATCCTTCCCTAGCCCATCCCTGTTCATCTGTTCCAGAGTATTACCAGGGTGTCAGCTCTTTCCTGAGATCAGCTTGTGATGACCAGTTCCACTGCCTACTTGTTACCATTTCAAACATCTCTACGCTTCCTCCCAGCATTGAAACCAACCCTTTATTAATGTGTGTTGAAAATAATCATCTTTCAGAGCTCTCTCCAACACTGTCCTTGTCCATATGGCCTATAAAAAAACTTGGCAGCACGCTGACTGCTTTTCTTTCCTCATGCTCCCTGCGACTGTGACAAATGCATGTCATTTTCCTGATCTCACATTTAGCTTTCAGTCTCTGAATCAGAACACTCCTTTTGTACAGCACCCCCCACACAAGATCAAGATCAAGGCTCCTGTGCACTACTACAATAATAAGCATTAGGGTTGCTCACACTCACTCTGCTCTAGTTTTCCTGGCTCTGGGCGGAAGGATTTTCATGATGTCCTTTTGGAAGGTCATTCTGCACCTGAATGATCTGGTTTTCAGGTTCTTTTTCAGAAATCTTCAACTGAAATTTTCCTTTACAGGCGTACTCCCTATAATGCTTGGCTCCCCGACTGAGGGGATTGTTGGGGTTGTTCTTTTCGCTTCCCATAACTGAACTGTAAGATTACTCATTTCATACTACTTTCTGATTTGTTTTATTTTTCATCCATCTCTTTCCTGCAGGAAAGAGCAATTTACATAATTATTTCACTGTGGAATTGACTTCAGGCTTTACTGCTATTTGTCACCATTCAGGAAATCCATCCTTGGCTCCAGGAGAACACTCAATCCCTGCTGACAGTCTGGAAGAGGGAGAGAAAATAGCAGAGCTGCAGCTATTAAGACCAACAGGAAAATACTTTATTCCAACTCAATTTTCCCTTCTCAAATTACTTTTAAATAATTTTTTTCTCTTTGTGAGAATGTGAATGAGGGTTGGTTGGTTGTTTTCCTGAGGATTCTCCTGTTCAGCTGATCTTTGTTTTCTTCCACATTTCAGACAGTGGAGCTTGCAGCAGTGACAAGATGTAATCCCGAGTAAAACTGCTTCTGCCTATGGCCTTGGTTAACCTGCTGGCAATGATACTTGCCTGGGCATGGGGCAGCTGGCTTTTTTACACAGCTCAGCATGGATGTGCTGCCACTCCCAGTCACTTTTAGGACACAGTTGAGTTGTTTACAGTAATCCTAAAAAAACTTGTAATAAAATTGTTCTGCCTTCCTGGGGCCACCACTCCCAGAGACCTTTCCCCTTTCCTGGCTACTGCGGGAGCCTCCTTCCTTCGGCTTCACACCTTTATCAGCTAAGCATGATAAAAGTACAGAACTGGTTGTCTTCAGACTCTCCCTTTGAAGGACAGGCTATGCTGCTGCCCTGCTGTGGCTACTGAGGACTGGAGGATCAGGAGGACAACAGGGAAGTGGAAGCCTGCTCCCTGTTTTACGCAGGACAGAGGCGGGATATGCCCTTCTATGAAGTTCAGCAGAGAAAAACTTGGGCTGCTTTCACACTTGCATTCCTACATACCATGCCATACCAGTCAGCCTTGTACTGATCTTCACAGACCTTTGAAGGCATGAAACGACATGCAATGTAAATGAAATCTAAGCCACACCATACCAGATTATTGGTGCCAGCCAGCTTTAGAAGGCTGACACAAGAGCCAAGTGAAACAGGTACAATGGTGGCAGAAGTCTTGTACCACCTGCAGGCACGCAGACCTACGCAGCACGGGAGTCCAACGGCAGCGTGCGGCATGTAAAAAGCTGGTGAACCCACAGCCACTTAGGCCTGAATGCACTTTCCTGGGGAGGAAGTGGCTTTTCCCTTGGAAAGCTCAACTCCCCAGGGTCTGCACGAGGTCAATGGAAAAAGTGATTTCTTCAGAATGTGATTCAGAGTGCCTAAGTACAGCTTTATCTTATTGACTACAGGGGAAGCTTAACCTCTGTAGATTTAAACTAGATTTTGTGAATACCCATCCCTTCTTTCCCCTTAGTTTTGGGAGTTATGTTAGTCCTGGCCACGGTTAGTCCTGGACATGGTTAGTCCTTGGTGGGCACACTACCTACCGAAATTCAGGTGCTGCAGACCCAAGCTAAAAGGAACTTGTCCACCAGCACACAGAGTGTCCTGTTGGATCCTGCTTTGTCCTTTCGAGCTACCCTGGGATGTCAGAGATGGATTTGCAAGTACCAGAAGAATGCAATGAAGCCAAGAAAGGTTGGTTTCTTTAAGGATGGCCTGACTGGAGCTGGAATGACCATCATCTGTTTCAGTTTAGCTGAGTTTTTCATTCCAACCTTCCTCTCCTTTCAAAGTACAGACAACTGAAGCCTTAAATTTGCCCTGTCTTTCACTGTGGAGAAAAGTAGGAGTTTCTAACAGCTGACACTATCCCATCTAGAATATCTACACTAAAAAATACAATTTATTGTCTGTTGTGAATGAAAAAGCTCTTCCTTGTTTCTGTTGTTTGTAATGTTAACTTTGAAAGAGAAATTGTTTGAACTGCTTGACTCTCCATTTGTATAACTGAAGATGAGCTTGCTTGATAGCCTGCTGGATTTGCAGTGTTCCCTTGCACTAAATAAACTGAAGAACTGCTGGCCCTGGGGCAGTTATAACACAGCACATACCTGAAAACGTTTGTGTGCAAACAAGTAAATAAGAGAAAATAATTTCATGCATAGCATTCTGGATCTGCTGTTTCAGCATTGATATGCCCCGTCTTTCCACCTGGAAGAGCTCCTGTAAAGGCCTAGGAAGTCCGTTCAAAAAATTGCTAACAGCCTGACAGATAGGCAGCTAATGAATAGAAAGTTGAAGCTGGCAGGACCAGAATTGTTTTTCACATGATAGTTTTACAACCCTAAACCATACTACTTGTTTTTGAGAACAAAGGTACCTTAATCAAACTCTGACCTCTTATCCTACATTTGCTTTGTAGAACCAACTGGAGGAAAAGGCAAAAATAATTTCTTGTCACTCAAGTAAGCACACCTAACTCTGAACACATAAAAGGAACAGGCAGTAAAACCAGCAACATCTTACTGTAGTGTATCCTTCAACAGCGAACCACATTTTGAGGCTCCCCTTCTTTGTATCCTTCTCTGTATTGCAACAGCATCTTGCACCAGGCAGCTTTCGGTCTGATGGGGCAGCCTCTGATTTCAACGTGATGGATCTTGTCAGCTGCTGCGTTGCAGAATTAGCCTCTAGACATTGACAAGGGCTCTGAATGTCTATGTGCATCCCTCAGCTATGGCTTCCGAGCCTAGCAGCCTTCCTCTCTCTCCAGGTTGTGCCAACTCTTCCATCCTTCCCAGTTTTTGTAACCCCGTGATGAAGGCAGCAGAGCCAAGATTATATTCAAGGGAAAGATAGAAAAGCAGCGAGGAAGGCATATACTATTTTTGTGATCTGTATGATGTTTACAAAATGAAATGGGCTTCATCATGCCTTCAGCCTTCAAAACATGCTTCTTTTCCCCCAGAAAAACTGAACACGCTGCAAGCTTTGGCTACGAGACTGAAGCCAAACTTCCAGCAGACTGATGATTCAAGAGAAAGGAAAGGAATAGGACAGGGCAGGAAGGTCTGGGTAGATTGAGGTGTAGATGAGAGGAAGATAAAACCTAGGACAGGAAATTTGGAGGTTTGAGACCTGATAGAGGGAGATTTTGATTCACAAAGTGAAACTGTGAATTAGAGATTTGTGCTGAGAATGGCTGGTAAGGAACTGGCAGCAGGGGAGGGACAGAAGACACAGCAGAACTGAGTTTGCCAGTACAAGGAGATGAGAAGGAAGAGACAGGAGTATCAGGGGAATAGGCGATGAGATGAAGAACCAGACAAGAGACTGAACCAGGACCTGGCATGGGGAACCAAAGTTGGAGGCCCTGTTGGAGGTTAAGAAAGGAGAGACAGGCTGGGGAAGGAACAGGTGATTGACATCTGAAAGCGGAGGTCAGGCACAGGTGGAGGGGAAGGCTGCGGGAGGCAGCCCCACTGGGGCAGAGGAGGGGGCCACACAGGTGGGAAGGGGCCCAAAGGGCTGTGCTTGCTGGGACATCCTGACTTCCAGAGCTGGATGTGGAACAGAGCTTTCCCGAGGCTGGCCTTGACATTATCCCAGCCAGCAAAGAATTTGCCTCTTGTGCTGTGTGCCCCAGTCCACAGTGCAGAAATGACTTGAATTGAGTGTCCTTGGATGAGGCAGCAGCAGCTGCCTGCCTGGGGGAGGAGAGTGGGCTTTCTTATAGCTAGATGACAAAAATTTTACAGTTGGGAGGAGGTAGTGAAAAGGCCACATGACCAAGAGAGAAAGGGTCAATTAATTAGTCTGGCAGCCACTAAATTAAGAAAAGGCAAGTGGGGCTTTTATATCAGATGTATCTGAATTCAGTCAAAGATGATTCTGAAGTTGCTGGAGTGATCTAGTGGTCAGCTTAAGGAAGCGTAACTAATTAATTGCTTTGTTGTGTAAGAGCTGGCTCCTAATAAATCACATTGCTTTGTGGAAACATGCTTGAAACAACTGTGTAAATACTAAATAGCCTTGGGAATGGTCTTACGAATCCACTGAATAATCCAAATTCCAACACTCATCCCCCTCCGCTGCTGGTCTAGATGGAGGATAGCAGTCTGCTGTTGCTGTTTCTCTGAGTGAAAGGGGGAGAGGTCTGTGTGGGGCATATAAAGGTACCAGCACAGCTGAATAACCAGGGAGGTGTTGTGATGCTGCATGATCCTGCACCCACAGTTCTCCTCTTCAGGAACACAGGAAATGCTACAGGTGTGACAGGAACATTATGAAGGTTGCAAAGCCAAGCATTTAGACGTTAGGCAATGTCCAAATAAAATTGCCAATGAAACCTTAGTTCAGAACCTGCACACATGTAGGTTATGAAATGCTCATTAATTATACTTCCCCTGCTGTTCACTTCAGTGCGAATGGCAGTAATTCAAGATCTTTGCACAGTTCTGTGGGTTTTCTGGGGCAATGGAGACTGAGGAACCACTGACTTACTGGCTGTGGATCTATCTTAAGGAGAGGTACTCAGTTGCAGTACCACAAGGTTCAAAATATGGGCTTGTCAGTCCCTTAACTAGTACTGCTAAGGATTGCGACTCTCATACTCACCGTCTACATTGGACCGTATCTCTGTTGATGAAGATTTAGGGACAAAGTGCTGGTGAAGGCTGGGAGCATGTTGGCGCAGAGCTCTCCAGCATCCAGTAGGAGGCTATAAAATTAACTACTCCATTTGCGCAGATTAAAAACACATCTTGTGCATATGAATTCTGTCTTTGAAAAAATATCTGTTCTGATTGGGAGCACAAGTATTAGTGTAGTATTGGTCTAATCTCATAGGACGTATTTAAGGAATTGCAGCAGAAGGGTGGAGTTATCAGTGTAAATTTCTTAGCTGATTCGTCGTCTAGTGGCAATTGTCCTGTTATGCTTTGTATCAGCCTTTCAGTTTTATGTTTCATCATGAAAAGAGTAAATGAGTTTTTTTGAGTATCAAGTAACTTTTTTTTAGATTTCAAATCATATTTTTGAAAGCAAAGCAAGTAGAAACAGAAGTAAAATCTCTAACAGAACCACATATCCTTTGTACATACTTCAATGCTAGAGCAACTGGGCAGTGGCACTTTGCACAATAAGAGCCTGAGAAAGGTAAAGGAGCAGCACACAGTCAGCAAAACATTCAGATCCTCCCTATGTATGGTGAATACATGCTATGGTCTTTAATACAGAAGGTGTAGTTCTATGTAGACATCTTTGTATGTTCAAATAAGCTACACAAGAAAAAAATTATTTCAGACTCCAAGCTTTTCAGGGCGAAGTTTGTATTTCCATGTCTTATGTCTTGTAGGGGATCCATGCACTGCCTGTGCTGAACCTTTTACTGAGTAATAACAAAAAATAAACATCCAGTCATTGTAAGAAATATTGTCACTAGGAAGTTTCACCTGTTTTCTGCCCTGTGACCTATTATGCTGAAAAGCTAATTCTGCTTTTAATGCTGTCCAGAATTTGTTAGCAAAAGAAGCATGTAACCACATTGAACTGTCTGATTTGCCAAATCACACGAAGGAAATGGGCAGAATCCAGATAATCGAATATGAGTAGCCTTGTTTCACTGAAACTAGCCTCCATGGTTGCCGAAAGTTGTAAAAAAATGATGGAAGTAGCAGATACTTAGATCTGACTATCTGATGCAGGAAACAGCTCCCAGATTTACTCATGGTTGTGATTCTGCTGGGGTGGCTGCTCTTCCTTTTGAATGTGAGCCAGTGGGACCAGTCCAGATCTGCGAGTACTGAGATCAAATAGTAGGATCCCACTAGCTTTAATGTATTTTAGAAATTAGAAAGTTGAGCTATGACTGCAGTGCAGAATCCATCTAGGCTTGAAAGGGGAACTGATTGCAACCACCTGAGAATTTAGCATTAAAAAGAAGCTAAACCTTTCTCAGCAAAATACCAAAATATCTCTTACAACAAGCCAAAAGAGAACTTTCTTTTAAATCTCATCCGAAATCAAATGACAGCTGGTTGCAGATGCTCTGTCACACTTGAGTGTATTTGTCTCCACAGAGGTACGGTTGCCACCTTCCGAACGGCTACCACCATTTCTTGCTGCTCCCAACGCATGCCTTGCAAGGCCAGCTTGGTCGTGCTCAATTTGTGGTATCTCCTGCAGAAAGAGTAGTCAGCACATCGTGTTGTGAGGTTATAGCAGGTGCCAGCTGAGGGTGGTCCCAATTTTGTAGAAAATGGAAGTATGGGAACGTCGTAGTGCCCTGGTCCGTCTCTTTTGCAATGTCTGTAGCTAAAGGTGACCCGCAGCGAGAGCGGGGTAGCTGTGGGGCACGGGCAGCACTGAGAGCACCTGCTTCATGCGAGCTCATTGCGTTACCATTTCTGACCCTGTCTGTCCCGGGCGGGAAATTCCCCAGTTACAGAGCGGGACTGGTGGGAAAACACTTCCTACTTCTTGTGGTACTTCGGCAGGCGGCAGCCAGCGGGGCCGGCGCTGTGGGCTCCCCTCCTCACTCGGGGGAATCCTGCCAGCAGCTTCCCTGCGCCGCGGCAGCGGTGACACCAGCGGGGCGTGCGGCCTCGGGGGCTGCGGCCTGAGGCAGCGCGGGGCTGGTTCCCCGTGCGGGGCTGGATCCCCGTGGGGGCCGCAGCGGTGGGCCCCGAGGGGCGGCGGTGGAGCGGGACGGGGCGGCCGGGGCCCCGAGAGGGGTGGCAGAGGCGGCGGGGAGCCCCGCCCTACCGTTGGGCGCCTCACCGCTGACGCCGCCGCCACCCTAGGAGGCCGGTGCTCCCTCCCGCCCCGCCCCGCCCCGCCGCGCCGTCGCCAAGGGCAACCCCGCCACTTCCGCCCGCCGCCAAGATGGCGGCGGCGCCGTAACCTGGAAGCGCTCGGCCGCCCCGCGCTCGGCGGGTCCGCCCCCGAGGTGCGGCGGGAGGTCTGTGGGCGGGGAGTCCCGTGACGGCTCGGTGCGCAGGGACGGTGGCCGGCAGGGGCGGGCGGGAAGGGGGGGGGGCCGAGCGCGCCTCGGGAGGATGGCGGAGCCGCACGGTACGGGGCGGCGGGGCCCGGGGCCGCGGCGGGCTGGGGGCGGGGGCTGGCGGCGGGGCGCGCTGAGGCGGCGGCTGACAGCGGGCAGGGTGGGCCTGGCGGCGGCTGGGGGCGGCGGCGGCGGCGGGGGAGGCGGGGGGCCGCGGGCACAAAGGCGGGGAGGGCCCGGGCACAGGTAGGCGCGCGCGGGGGGGGGGGGGGGGCTCGGCTGAGCTCCGCGCACCGGCAGCCGGTGAGTGCCCGCCCGGCCGGCCGGTCCCCCCGGCGCGGTGCAGCCCCGCCCGGAGCCGCGGGGCCCGGGGCAGGTGGGGCGGGCTGGGCCGGGCCGGGGGCGGCCGCTCGCCCCGCTCCTCCGCGCTGCCGGGCGATGGCACCGGCCGGCCGCCGCCGCCACAAAAACAACAACCGAAAGAAAGGAGGAAGCTCTGTTTCACAGCCTCACCTCTCCTCCTCCCCGCCAGCTCCCGGTTCCGAGGGCTGGCGAGGAGAAATGTGAGAGGCGTCGCGGGTGTGTGGCGGCACCGAGGCTCCGGGTAAGGATTACCGGCGCTCTGGGTAATGGTTACATCTGCCGCCGCGCCCGCCAGCGCTGCCCCCCGCCCCCCCTGCCGCGGGGCTCTTTTCCTGCTTCGCCCGGCGCGTGTGTGGCAGCTCTGATGGAGCCGGAGGGGCAGAACCCCGTCTCCGAAGTCCTCGCCTTCTTGCCCAGCCAGGTGATCTCCCCCCGTGTTTGAAACGGAGAGGTGTCGCGGAGAAAGCGGTGCGACAGCTTCCCGCCTGTAGTTGTGGCTGTAGAAGGTGTTTTCACCGAGTTACTCGTATCTTTCTCTAGGAGACGGTTAAAAAGCTGTAGTAACCTTAGGTAAGGTGAACGGCCATGTGTGTTGACTAAAACTGCGACCGGGTGTGAGCTGCGCGGAAATTCAGCAGAACTCAAGTTTAGTGGAACTGTGTCACTGCCTGGCTTTACTGGCTTATTTAGGAGCAGGTACGGAGATGGAATCAAAAGTCGCAATGTGTGAGAAAACAAAGTACTGAAGTAGTACTAGTAAATTTCTAACTCACGCATTTGAAATGGGCTATATGGAAGCATACGTTGTGCTCCGTTCTGCACATGTGCAAGCACCTTCGAGGCAGAATATTCATGATCAAGGAGTTGTAATTGTGTGTATTGTCATTGCTGCAGTACTTGGTCTGGATTTTTTTGGACTATCAAAATAGAAATGAAGATGGTTTTACTAATTACCTTTAGGGTCTTAATTTTCTACGGTTTCTTGTTTGCATGTTTGAATTTCCACTTATTGTTTCTTCTTTTTACCTTCTAAACTGTGGCTTTTTTAATCACTAGTCATTATTGGATGCTTCTATTTATAAAATCAAGGGCTTAAAGTAGGTGGTGGTCAAATTAAGTCACGCTTATTTACAGCCATATTTCAGGCATATGTTGTATGGTGATCTTGATATAATCCTAGCCTGGTTTTGGGAAAGATTTACTGCATCCTATGAATTTGTTATTACACTGTTGTGCATACATTTTAATTTTAGTAACACTCTTATCCTCTTAATTCCTGTTGAATGATTTGGGTTTGACTAGTTTGGTTTTCTATGTAATTATTCTTTGCTCTGGATGAGTAAAATGGGAGATTATTTTAGTAATTTGAAGCTGGATTCCTTTTAATTTAGGCTAATGTTTGTCAGCCATCAGGATTTCTGTATGTGTGGCAAGGCAAAACATGTACATCAGGCAAAACTAATTTTGTATATAATCTTGTAATACAGGAAGATGATTCCAGACAAAGCTCTCCCTGTGTCCGCAGCCTTTGAGGAATACCGAGGAATCCTCAAAGAGGATGCTGCCTTCTGACACATCCCTCTGTTCTGCTCTTTCGAAAAATGTTAAACAATCCCCAACATTTTTTTCCAGGGGGTGATGGCAAGGGTAGGGTCGATAAACAGTGCTGATAGCAAATAGCTGCTGTTCCGGGTCTAGTTTTTCCTTTCCAGCGTGACATATCTATAAGGCAGGAGGTACTGGGAGGGGCGTTCCTTTGTTATGGTGACACTTAAATCCCACTGACGGGTGTATTCTCCTCCAGGAATTTTGTGTGATTGAAGGGATTCCTTCAGATGATGAATATTTTCTCCAGCTGTCTTCCTGCTCTCTTAGCCTGTGTGCAGAAGTTAATTGCTCGGAAGATCGCTCTGTGTGTGCCTTTTAGGAAACCCTTGGATTGGTTGTTACTTAGCTGTGGCTTTCTAGAAAAGAACGTTTCTGCTGAAGCGGGGTGTGTGTGGTGGTATTGGCTTGTCACAGCGCGAGCCGGCGGCTGCCGACCTCTAGACAGCACCCATGAAATAGGTGGATGTAGGTGCTTGCACGTGTGCGTGGTGCTCCTGCTTGCTAATTGAATTGAGGCTGTAAAAAGTATCTTCTGGTTGTTGTGAACGAGAAGGATCACATTTTGTGATCCCCTCTTGGCAGGGCTGAGGAAGCCCCACAAATAAGCGAGCTGTCTTTCAGGAAGGTTTTGTATGATAAGGAAATAAAACTGCATGAAGAGATCTCAAATGTTTCCAAAATCCTGTTGTGGAGAATCTGGGTGGGTGCTAAAAAGGAGCCCTTTTTCTCTAGCAGCAGGTTCTCCTTCGTGTCTGAAGAAAGGTGAAAAACTTGTGTGCGCGGAGGGAAGGGAAGGCAGAGCTCGCCCCTTGCCCGCCGCGCTCCCGGGACGGCTCAGCCCCGATACCCTCCTCAGTGGGTGGGTTTCAGGTGGCTCCGTGCTTTGCCTGGGTGCAGGGTAGCTCCCGGCCCATGGCCGGTAACATGTACCCGTGCCCAGCCCGCTGTACCCTCTCGCTCAGCCTGGCTAGTGGCGTTTCCCACCCAAAATGCTTTGAGGCTCGTTGCTTTTTATTTTACTTTTTTGTGCGGCAGCTTTGTGGAAGCTTTTTTAATTGAAGTGAGTCGTTCTTTTCTCTCTGTCATTGTAATACCTTGTATTTATTTTTACTGCGTGGAACTGCATCTCAGAGGAGATATTTCTGTCTCTCTTTTTCTCGTGGGTTAGTGTGTGTGTGAGAGGGCTGGGGAGGACACAGTAGTGAAGATTAAACAGCCAGTTGTAACAAGATTGTACAGATAAAAAGAAGCCGTGTTTACGTTAAAATTGTACCAGCTGACATAGTCTAGGCTGTTTGATACAGTAGTTGTGCTATGTTACAAAGCCTACCGGGCTAAAATGTAACAGGTTGTATAATAAGCAGGTAACGTTTGTGGTATTAGCTATTGACTTTAATTTGCTTGTTTTTTGCTGCATTGCTTGGGCTTGACTGTGTTGTGAAACACACAGAGCGTACTATTAAATCTGGGCATTCTCCAACACCAAATTTGGTTCAATAAAAGCATTTTCAGTACAGCAAAACTGTGTTCTCTGGGTAAAAAGGGTATTTTAATTACTAAGAATTTTTCCATCATTAACATCTAGGTAATGGATATGCTTTGCACAGAAATTATGCAGTGTTTGTAATGTCTTCTAAAAAAGTAATTTTATACCACATAGTTAATTTTAGACTGTTTAAAGATCGTTGCAGTGTAAGAAGTACTTTATCTGTATTGCTCTACAAGAGAAATACATATGAGAACAGGGCCCATCCTATGATTGTAGACATGCTGATAGCATGAGAATATGTTAAGAGGCTGTGAATTGGCATAGATAAATACTAGGATGCATGGTCAAAGAATTTCTTAAAACCATCTGGCATGGCTACATACTTGGTTCTTTTCGTGCTGTTTTATTGTTAAAGGTAGACATGTAAAAAAAAAAATAAGAAAGACTTGAACATATTCGGTTTTGCTTTTTGGTTTCTCTACAAAAGCATAGTCTGTATTCCCAGAGAGCACGTACATTAGATCTTAATTTGCCTGCCTGCCTCCCTTTTTGTTACAAAAAGTGCTGGAGAGTATTTTTTTTTTTTTTCCACAGGAAAGTATGTAGCTGGATTTTTATTTATCGTTTTTTAGCAGAGTTGAAAGTTTGCTACTTGCCTGTTAGTGGTGGTGGGGTTTTGCAGAGAGGAGCAGCCCTGGGGAGGTGAGCTGTGCTCTAGCTCAGTTGTGACTGGAGCTCACAGTAAATTGGTTGTAGCTTGCTCTTACCTTTGCCATGCTAATCCTCTACGTGCTTTTGTGTCTTAAAATGCTTCATATTCTACGTATGAGCAAGGTACGTAGAGTGATCCAGCAGACAGTATTTCCACGGAGCACTGTTGATTCCATAGATCTTGTATCCGGTTCAGTGGACCTGCCTACCCTGTGGTCGGAGGCTTTTTGTTATGCATGCATCCTAATTGTTCTTTCTGTTGGCATTGTACATAGACTGAAGGGGCTGTGCACCAATGCAAATAGCCTTTCTAATACCTTATGCATTTGCATTATAATGGCTGCATAAATATTGCAGCACATCTCAGTTCACTCTCCCTGCTTTGACTGCTAGGCTTTAAAATAGGTTCTTTCTGTAGCACAGATCTCGTTGTGGTTGGTATTGCTTTGGAGAGGAGTTCTGAAGCGCATCTTTATTAGATAGTGAAGCCTGTTTGCGATGAGCTGCAATTTTAACTTATCCATGTTCTCGTCTCCCACTCCTTCCAACCCACAGGTTGATACAGGCACTTGGGAGGGAAAAAAATTAAAGCTTGAGCAGTTTTTCACCAACTATTTCTAAACTCACTATATTTGGGGTTGTAAAACACGTTTGCCTGAGACTTGGTTTTGCATTTATTTCCAGAAATCCTATAGATGTTGGTGGGAATATTTTATGCATTAGGAACACGAAATATTGTGCCACCATTGTTTTGGTGCTGAAATGTTCAGTGACTTATGACTAACTTCACCAGAAGCACCCTGAATTTCCTTTGAACGTGTTGATACAGTGCTGTGACTAAAAGCAGACACTCTTTTTGGGAACTGGTGGCAGATTGCCGTCACCTATCTGTGAAAAGTTTGCTTTAGAAAGTTGTTAAACACAGCAGCGATTAGTATCACTTACTTGACTCTTGGTGATTAGTAGATGCATAGAGACTTTTTAAAATTATCATAGAATGCCATCTTTTAAAGGTTTGAATTATTTTCTTGTAGCCACAGCCTTGTTATTAATGTATTGTGTCAAATTTTGGGAAGGGTAATGTATTAAACTATTATTTATATTTTTTGGCTAATCAATTACAATCCTAGGGTTTGCTCAGTCTTACATGGTTTAGTTTGTGAAAACTGCAGTAAGAAAGGTATGTTTAAATCAAATGTTCTTTTTTAACATATATGTATATCTGATATTAGTTTGTCACTCTCACTTGTTTGCACATATTAAAGTGGTAGTAGTTGCTCAGATTAAGGATATGATGCATGAGCCTGTTGTTGGAACTAAAGTTATGAAAACAGTTTTGTGAAACAGTAAGTGTTAGTATTGCAAGGAATCATAAATTTACTTAGACTTCTGTATGATGATTCACTTATGAAGTATTCTGCATAGTGCTGCAAACAACATACATATTACTATGATACAGTATTTTTAATGTATCCTGTCAAAAACTTGTGTAGAAGTTTAGAATAAGTATTTATAGTGATGTGCATGGGAATGCAAGGTTAAATAATGTTGAGTGAAAGAATAAAAATAATCCTGAAACCCTGACACCTAAGAATCTTAAGCTATAGTATATTTACACTTCATGTGTACTTGGGTTTTAAATATCCGTTAGATATTACAGATAAAGTTGGTTTAGTACCTCAAAGAATATGGCAAAACCACTTTAGGATTTGCTGTTGTTTTTAGATCTATGCTTTTGGTGTTTCCATCCTAACAGGAGTTAGGATTACATCAGAAATGGAAGAGGTGGTTCGTGACAGTTTGGTCAGAGCGATCCATTGGTCTGTCATGTTGTGTTGACTGGGATGAAACATAAACACATTTATTACTTTCATGAAGTACCAGCTGACTGGCAACCAAAAAGACCAGGGCCCAATATTTATTTGTAGACGAGGTGCAGCAATGATGGTGGGGAGTTGGACTTCTCTCATTTCCTTTTCCTTTCTCTTGTCTGTGTCCCAGTCCTCTAAATCTTGGCAAATACGGGATTTTGCTCTCTATTTGGTATGAGGCTTCTCTCCTGTGACTGGCAGCAGTGGTAGCCTGTGTAATTGTAGCACGTGAACTGTCCAGTCTTCTGTATAGTAAGATTTCTCACTGTTATATTTTTTTCTATGCTGAAAGTTAGATTATAATCTGTTTTGGAATACACAGCATTAATGGTGTTTACTGATAATTCTCCTGGGAGGAAATATTCATGTTGTGTCAAAATACTTAAAGCAAAAAAACCCCATTTTTTTACTGTTTTAACTGTTGCATAGATTTTGTTTAAACAAAAAACAGTAATTCAGTGTGTCATTGTAACTTAAAGCTTCTATAGCACAGCACTGAAGGTCCTGGTAAATTTGTAGATAATTGGCTAGAGCTATACATGCAGTGCAAGTGCAGGTGCTGTGTAAAGTGCTTTGTGCTGCCAAAGGGTTCACGTTCTCAGCTTCAGTCTTATTTTTCCTTTGTGTTATACTTAATCCATCAAAATACTGGAGTTTATTCCATCCTCATTTAAAAACAGCAACAACAACAAAAAAACCATAACCCCTCCACCCAAGCCCCAAATTATGATCTCTCTCAATGCCTCCCCCCAGCTCAACAACCCCCCCAATCAACCCTCAGCTGTCCAAGGCAAAGAAATAATTGAGTAATATTTATTATCTTCATTAGATGAACCATTGTATTTCTGAAATTGTGATGGTAGAGTTTTGTGCTCTTTTATATTCCCCTTCCCCCTCCTCCTTGAGTCAGCCACTGCAGAAAAGCAGAACTGTGTGTTTCTTTTAATTCTAAGGGATAACCGCGCAGGGAAGAGTCTTCTTCAGATTTTTGTAAATGCCAAGTCCTGTTTAGAAGCATTTAGTTACATGGAGTCACTATGTGTAGTAGAGAGAAAATGACTTCACTAGCAAACTATATGGCTCTTGGAGGCATCAGGTGGCTTAATATGTAAACAAAAGTCCACAGCAGTCAAAAATAGATCTTTATAAAAAGAAATAGTGCATAAAAAGTGACCTCCTAAACAAGGAAGTGAAGGGCTACCAGAGAATCCGTCTATGTAGTCCTGCAAAATGCTGATCATAGCAGAATGAAGGACTTACCCTGAAAACCCATTTTGCTGTTGCTTCTGACATAGCACTTAGAGTATGTGACTTTTTCAAATGTTTCTTTTAGAGAAATGATTGTACAATCAAAGGGTTTAAAGCCAAGCAAAATCCTATAAAATATGCATAATTTGGAGTGATGTGCACAATTTTCTTACTGAAGGGATGGATGGGTTAAATGAAGTCCCAGCTCAAATGTTTTTTGTTTAATATCCTAAATCTGTGACAGTTACTTTTCTAATAGATTTTAAAATCTAATGGCTCTTGTACAGTGTTTGCAAAACCTAAAATATTTCCTATTAAAGCAAATTTTATAATACTGGCAGTTATATGAGTTATATTGAATTTAAGATTTTAGATTATTTCTTTTCATGAAAAGGGAGATTTATGTTAGTAAATAACATGAAGTAAGACCCATGAGAACTTGTCTTTCTGCAGCAAATTTTGTGCTGGTAAGTCCCTCTAACAGTTTTGAACTCTTGGGCAATGTGCAGATGGCAGCACATTTCAGGTTATCGTATTTGTTTTTCATGGTGGGCTACATATTTGCATTTTGGCATATTCAAACAATTGTTTGGCAGCTTTCTTGATAGCATGTTGTGTGTGGTGGGCCTAGTTAGGAAGGAAACAAAAGTTTAAATATTAGAGCCATGAGTTGTAATTTGCATAATAAATACAACCACCTGATTTTTTTTTCCCCCATTACTTCATACATAAATTTATTTTCTGCGTTTTAGGTCATGATTAGGCATGTCTTTACAGTAGTAATTTCTCTTCTCTCTTCCCCGTAAGAAGTCTTCAGAGAAATGTTGGTAATTATGTCTTGCATTTAAACTGTATGCTGTCTTGTCTTTTAAAGCTGGATCTTTGCAATCCAGCTCTTTTGAGAAGCCCTAAGTCATACCCAAACAGATATCAAGGTTTCAGTTACATGTTCTCACTGTAGTATCATGTTTTCTTCTTCTAAACCAAGATGCTGTTTATTGAACCAATTAGCTGTTGGGTGCAAGCCAGAACTTTCTCCTGAAATCAGAATTAATGAATAAACAAATTACACTGGAAAGATTTCTGTTCTCAACGGGCAGTGACAGTTAATGTGTGACAAGGACGCGGTTTGTATCCTGCAGCCTCGGTGCCTGTCTGTGCCTGTACTTGGTCCTGCCGAAATCAGTGGGGTAAACTTTTGCGTATGGATCGCGTGGTCGCGTTATATATTTGATGGTATGTCTGTCTTGGAATGTTTTTGAAACCGTTCCAGCTCTTCTGTAGCTGGCAGATGGGATGCATACGCCTTCATTAACAAGCAGTTAACTCCACTGGTACGACTGTATTTTCATCATGCTCTGGGTCTCTGACTTGGCTCTTTCTGTGTTCCAGCTCCCACTGTTAGTTCTGCTCCCTCTAAGAAAAAAAATCAACACTAGCGTTACATGCTCCTGCCCTCCTGTGGTAACTAAAACCTGAATGTTTTTCTCAAAATCAGGCTGTGTAAAAATAAAAGAGAGAGGAGAATAAGGAACTAGTTTTTCTCTTCTGGAGCAGCTGCTCGCATCTCTCAAGATGTACATTTGCTTTTGGTGAAGTGTTGTGCTTCAAAAGCCCTGAGAAAATCAAAGTAATTTCTAAACTTGCTGTAACAGTATGGAAAAGGCCTTGTAGCCTATAACAGTTTGAATTAACCTTCTGGCATTTTTATGTGATATGCACTATCCCTTTTCCATTAGAGTAGAGAAACGAAGGCGCAGAAATTACAGGGAAGACCTTTAACAGTGGCATTGGCTCTGCCTTCCTTGCTGTGAGTTGGTGGGAGCTGAAACCCGGTTCCAGCATGAGCCTTGGAGAGCCTGCCTGGCCGGGTGACCCGCGCCAAGCTCACCACTAGCAAGGAGCAGAGGTGGGTCCCAACCCCAAACTCACTCATTCCAGACAAGCAAAAGGTGGAGTGAGGCAAACAGGTGTGAAATGGTTACTGCTGTGATATTTTTATGGGTAATGAAAGCCACGCAGAGTAGCATGTTAGATCTTCAAACATGTGGTTTGATAGCAAGTAGTCATGTTGCCTGAAAGGATCCTGAAGTGGTTGTAGTCTGTATGTGACTTTTCGTTTCTTTAACAATTCTCTGTATTAAGAATACTAAAAGAAGGCTTCTGTCATCCTAGTTTCAAAGTTAATGGTGTATATAAACTATGGGCGTGTAACTCCAGTCTCTTTAGGCAAATGTTTATGCGTTATTCTCAACATGTAAAGTCTTGGAACGAGAAATCTGTGTTTGTCACAGCTTTCACTTCTGTGACTTCCAGTGTCTACTGAAACTACTTAAACCTGCTTCATGTTAGCAGGAACTCTTTCACAGTTGGCATGCCATTGATTCTTTGGGCCAGCTTGTTGGCTGTCTTTCAAAAATATTTAGGATTAACTGATCTGTTGTATACCATGGTAATCTAAAAGTATGCTCTAGAGCAGCATCTCCTGATTTTTCCCATTGTTTCCTACTATTACAATGTCATTTTCAGTCCTCCTTCATCTATGAAGCCCTGTAATTAGCAGTGAAGGTACACTATAGAGTACTAACAAAAAGAAGTGCTCCAGAATAAGTTTCTGTAATCTTCGCTGTAAATTTCATATTTTGTGACACAAAAACAAGTGAATGCAAGGTAAAATGGTGTGGAGAGCATGGAAGGTAGTAATTTCAACTGCTTGTCTCTGTTCCCTTATCCCAGGGTAATGTGAGTTATGCTGCCAAGTAACTGGTATGCTGGAGTTATTCCGTTTGAGAATCTATCTAGAGAGATAAAGTTTTCAAACAAAAGTAGAGGGAGCGAACCTGGACTGTTTGTATGTGAGTGCTGCTTTCAAAGCACTGCTGATTGTTATCTAATGCTTTTCTAAACAGGAATCTAATAATGGTTTGAACTTTTCTCTTGCACTTTTTCAATGAGAAAGCCCTGACTCGTTTGTCGTGTTTGGAGACAATAAGCAAAGGATGATGAGCTGTGGAAAGAGTTCTGCAGGGGTTGTGTGTGGCTGTAAAAGCTCATGAACTGAATTTCAGGGTCTGTTTAAGTGCAGAGTATAAAATAACTGCTCAGACCCTTGTCTCCTATCAAGAGTGAGTTTTCTTTCCTTTCTAAGCAACTTCCTTAAGCAGTGGATGGTGAGATGGGTGACAGTCTTGGCTATTTTGATTATGATATTTATATAAATTCACTGTTGAATAACTTGATTTATGAACTTAAATGAGAGACTAAGGAACTAGTTAACAAGTTTCCCTTTGTGGGGTTGTACTTTGATGGCTCTTCCATATGTACAGCAGGTGCGTGTATATATTCATCCGGTACAAACGCCTGCTTTTCAGGTACCAGAAGTAAATGGGCAGAGCTTGGTTAATAGAATTGGTTAATGCTGAATATGTTACTTTTTGCCCGGTTTTTGACCTCTTTTCAGGTGGCTGGTCTAATATGAAGTTTACATTGATCCATTATAGAGATGATAATTCCAGAACCCCAACACTTAGGATTCGTTTGGATTCCGATTTTCCTTGCAATTACCAGCTAGCGAGCACGAGTTGTGTTATCAGTCAGATTGGGGGGGACTGGTTTTATGGTCCTTTCTTCATCTAATGTGACTGTGGGGACTTTACATCTGAGAGTACAGTTTGGTTTTGATTATTATTAATAGGCAGCTGTTAGCACTGCCCAGCGCTTGCAGCCTAATGTAAATAAAATACCCCAGCTTGAAAAGCAGTGACAAAGTGAGATGATTTTTTGCTAATATGAAAGCTTAAACATGTGATCACAGAGCAGGCTAATGAGCCAGTGCAAGGAACTTGGTTCTTTTAAGTCAAGCTTTTCATTTACCTGTAAGGCTCACTTTTCAGTATGAGGTGTTCTGATATGCTGGCACCATTGTAATTGTACCATTATAAGTGAGCTGTATATATATATGGGGGGAAAAAAAGGGGGGCGGGATTACTTTCCACTGTTTGTGAAGTTCACTGAATTCACTTGTAGATCACACTATTTTAGTACTTCTCGTTCTTGAAGTAGTGATGTGGCTTTTATGTAAGTCTTTTAATATTTGAAACCATATCTAGAAATAACAAGTAACAAATTGAGAGCTCCTGATGATAATATAGGTAAGGAAGAAATTTTAACTGGAACAGATGGATTTTTTCAGCTCAATTTAGATTTGCTGTTTTATCTTGCTTTTATTTGTTACTTATTTTAAATAAGACTTCAAGAGTTAAGCATGCTTTTTGTAATGGTCTTGCTCTCTAGAAATATCTGATCTTTTCCCCTGTGTTTAGGTAAATTTTTTTCTTTGGGGTTGATGTATCCCTTAAGCTAAACTGTGTTCTGTTGACTCAGTGTGTGAAAAACTATTTAAAAGGAAAATCCAGGAGATGCTGCGTTGCTGTTGGGGTATGGCTGTAGCTCTACTTCTTGTTAAAGTGTTTGTTAGCTCTCCTAAGATGACTTTTTAGTTGCTAGGTTCTTAATAATTAAATTTCAGTGAAAGCACAGATTTTAATGGCTCAGAAAACCCACTCATGATCATATTTTCTTGCAGTAGTCTCAAACTTTAATGGTTTTTCTTGAGATACCTGTGGTGAGCAGTTGGTTTTCTTATCATAGTTTCTTTAGTGGAAAGATTCAGGTGTCCTCTGTTGGCTTCGTGCTTGTTTTTTGAGTGTAAGGATGTGCAAGCTTTCGAATCTTTTTGTAAAAGATAAAAGCAAAGGACTGTGTCACTTAGCTGAAATAGTAAAATATTACATTCTCATTTTACTTTAGCACTCCACTAAATAACTGTTTTGTTGAAAAATAGCCAAGTTCACTGCTGATTGAGTTGCTGGGGTTTTTTTTTGAGAGTTGCTCTCTAGTTCTGTGCCTGTGTTTGGGAACTGTTTATTGGTATATGAATACAGATCCTAAAAATAGTGATCAAATGCAATTACTGTTTGCAATTATTTCTATCCCAGAGGGGAAACCCTAATAGGTGCAGCCTGTAGGGATCTTGCTTTGCCCTAGGGGTCTGTAACAGTTCCAATTTTACAGTGTACTGGATTTGTAGTAGAATTTAAATTGGTTGCTGATAGTTGATAACTGAATTCCAAATTCAGAGAAAGATCAAACTCTAATTGATGCTTTTCTTTTTCAGAGATGCTAGGTTTTCTTTTTGCTGATTGAATGTAGAGTGGAGAGCGAAACAGCCATTTCCTTCTTGCTTTTTCTATTCTCTCCCTGACATTGAAAATACTGCATTTGTGGTGCCATGTGCAGATATCTGAAGTCTGATTTATGGTCACATGAACTCAGTAAGGCTTGCTTTTAAACAAAAACCCAAGCCTTTTAAGCTTAGTTTTAAAACTGATAGTTTTTCAATTTCATTTCTGCTGAAGTTTTTATGCATAACTTGCATTTCTTTGTCTTGCTCTCATTCACATGGAAAAATGTAATCTATGAAGTGGTGAATATTAGTAAGCTCTGTTGCATTCTAGAGATTTTTGTTTCTATTTAATGTTCAAGCTTGTTGTATCTCTATTAGCAGCTTCATATATTGCATATGCAAGCATGAATATTATGTTGGAGCAGGCAGGGCAGCATAGCTCGGTAGTGGTCCACAGGCCAGAATTGCCTTGAAGGGCAATGATTTGCTTCCTTTTTCTGAAGGAGGGGTGGAAGGGCTATTTGGGCAACAAATACTTCAAGCACTGACGTTTTTTTTAGATACCACTTTGTAGCCTCATCCAGCTTGCTGGACATAGAAGTACCGTGGCCAAAGGATGGAGGGGATAGGCAATTTTCTAGCAGATTCCTGCAGAATTATGGTGTGATTGTAAATATAAGAGAGGAAGTGGACCCACAAAAGCATCCTTTTGAAACTATCACATTCTTCTGGGGAGAGATGAAGAGCTCTTGAATTAAAATGATAGTTTATTAATAAATGTTAGAACGAGGAAAGAGATGGTACTGTGTAAGATGAATTATGCTGAAGAAAGCCTGCAGTAATGAGCTTGACTGTGGCAGGGATCATCTCTGGCCTGGATTTAGTAGTAATGTTATTTGTCTGTAAAATAAGCTAGAGGTTGGTTGTGAGAGAAGTGAGCAGTGAAACGGTATCATCTGCACAGATCTGACATGAGGAATTTAGGAGTTAGATGACAGCGCACAATGTGTCGAACAACAGAGGCTGTGGTTACAACCTCTTTCTCTCAGTCATGCTTCCAACTGGTGATCCTCACAACCACAGATCAAACTTAGCCTTAGCAAGCAAGAATAATTTAAAATTAGAATTTCCTTGTTTGCATCATGTCTGAATTTAATCCCCTTAGGATGCTGAGTTAATATGAAGTGATTTTAATGTGTATCTTCATTTTTTAAAAAAGAAATCTAAAATGCATGTTTATAACATTTAATTATACTTTCATACTAAGCCAATACTGACAATTGTCAGACCAGTTATGTTACTGGGTGTAAGAATTACAGAAGCTTTTGGGTTGGTAGGATTTCATGTGATACAGACAAGCAATATTCAGCTCTTAACATTGCAGCTTCTTTTCCACCTTCTGTTTGAAGAATTATTGTCAGAGAATGGAAGGAGGGGATGAAGGAGGAATTGGGTGTGGAGAGAAGCTGCCCCCATTTGCACAACCTTATGTCCAACAAACACAGGAGGCTGAGGCTGGTAGGGAGGAGAAGGTTTCATCAGACACGTGCTAATCCTTCAGCCCTGCATAGGAATAAAAGACTTGATGTAATTGTTCTGTTTCTTGCCTTGCAGCAAAGGGAGGGATGGAGAAAGGCTTGGGACGGGATGGAGGAACACAGCGCTGGCATGTTGTGCCTTGCTGCAAAGGGGGCGTATGCTGAAAAGCTGGTGTTGGCCATGCCCTGTTGCAGGGAGCAGACGCATTTAGGTCCTACCCACCATGTCTTCTCCAGTTCTGTGTCCTGGCAGTCTGTCTTCTACTGCTCTCTGCTCATTATTCCTATACTTTGTCATACTTTATAGTTCCTTGCAGTCCAGTACTTTTGCTCTCACTTCAGATGCTGGTGGTTGTCATCTGACTTCTGCCTGTACCTGTGCTCACACTCCCTTTCTGGTCCTTTGTTTTCCTTGCAAGTGTCATTCTGTGTGTGTGGTTTTTTTCCTTCTGTTCCCACTATTGTAGGGATGGTTGAGTAAAAAAGGAACAAATATGTCACTTAGGTGGTTGAAATACTCATCTCTGGCCCTGTGCATCACAGGGAAAATCCAGGCTCCATCACTTTGTTGAGCTGTGTGGTGGAGGATGGGTGTGGTAGAGGAACATGCTGGGAGGAGCTGAGAGCAGCCCTCACCTCTGTAAGTCAGGAGCTGATGTGGGCAATCTGAATTCAGTGAATCACCTGTTCTCAGCTTGCACTGTCTAGTGCAATCCTCTGGTCCATTTCTTTCATATGTACAGATTTTGCAAGGTACAAGTATCTGGAGACCAGCAGGTCTGGTGAGGCACTATGTTGTGCCTGAGCTAAAGGTTGCATTTTTCTTAGTCATTTGTCTTACAAAAACTTTTCAATGTTCACAAACAGATCAAATGATTCCTTGCTGATTTTCTTACACATTTATAAATGACATCTGTTTTTTGCCTAAAATGAAGGGCAATAAGGTACAAGAATGTCATTCATCATAAATAGGCATAGAGTACAATTTTTTTTTTTTTCAGATTTTGCTAGGGTAGTGGTATGAACTTGCATTTATCTTTAAGCTAGCCTCCTTTTTCATCACTTTTTTTCAGATTTCCACTTATTTATTAGAAAGGGATGAGGTAAAAGGCTTATTATTGCATGGTATTTGCACAGTGTTGTATAATTCAGTTTGTGTGTCTAAGTTTTTTCCATTACTTTTTTTTCAAATTAACATTGCTGCTACTTTCTACTTTTATAATACCCAAGCCTTTCAAGCATGCTTAAGAGTATATCATGCAGTTGGTTTTTGGCAATCAGAAATCATGTTTTTCACTATTTCTAGAAAAATGTAATTGAAGACCTTTTGTATTTTTTTAGAAGAAAAAAAGAGGGATGCCTCATCTGAACAGATTTTGAAGAATCTGCTTGGAAGTGATCACAAGGGTTTTCTTTTTCTCTTTTTTTCTTTTGAAGAAAAACATCTTGTTCCTGTGAAGATACCCAATTTATCATGCATTTTCCAGAATTGTTAGTACATGTGAAATAATCTTTTAATCAGGCTCCTAGTTACGAGCAGAATAGCATTCAGTGCCGTTTGGAGTCTTTTGGGTGTCAGGCTGGAGCTTAAGATGTTGTGTGGTTAGGGCTCCTTGGCAGCAGGAATGAGCATGAGAAGTATTTGTGGCAGGTCTGGACTTCAGGTGGTTCTTCATAGGAAGGTGAACAGAGCTTGCTTTCTCTTCCATGTTTGTTTCAGTTCTATCTTCTGTCCTGGGAAAGAAATCTCTGGGATCTGTACAAATTCACTAGAATCTGTAAGAATGTGGATGAACTTGCAAGAAATTAAAATGTTGTAATCCTTGTTTTTATTTTATTTTGTAATGCTAATGCATTAAATGCTGATTGGGGAAACAAAACCATGTAAAAATGAAATAAAAATACTCTAAGAAGTTATGAAAATTAAGTTTGCAATATAAAGCAGTCAAAATTAGGCAAGTGTGAATGAGATGGCTTCTAGCGCTTTAGGTGACCATGCTTGTCAGACTGTGTTTAATAAATATCGTATTACTACATACTTTGCCTTCTTTAAGACCCCTTCTCCATGCAATGTGTAGGAGCAGGAGTGGTGTGTGTTTGATTACTGTCTTGGTATTTTTATATCTGTGATATTCTCTTATGTGGAGTTTCTTACCAGCTGCTTCTTGCCCGCCACCCATGCTCGCCAGCCTCTCATTCCTGTTCTTGTTCCAGCTCCTGCCATTTTCTCCCTTCCCTGTATTTCTCAGCTTACCGATGTTCCAGGCCACTGTGGCCCCATGGAAGGTGGGGAGGGCGGTAGGAGGGTGTCTCAAACAGATAGGAAAAGGCCTGTTCAGCCACTGTGCGTTTGACTTGCTTTGTGGGAATACCTTATATCAAAAGAAGTCAGTGTGTAGGAGTTGAGGAGGTGAAACAGGCTCAGGGGTTATGAAATACTCGTCTCTGTTGCCAGAGGAATTCCTCACAGCTTTCTTATTAGAGGTTTCAAAGTGGCCAGGATTGAATATGTGGTGAAATTTACTGTGGCACCAGACATCATCTGAATAGATTTCTAGTCCCTAATCTAAAACAAAGCCATCATAGTTGTTACAAAATCAGTGTTAAGGTTACCTTTGACATGAACAAAGCAATGTGCTTTTACCAGCTCTCAGACTTATAAACAGCTAAATGAAGTTTTACCTTTTCCCTCTATTCTCATGTCCCCTCAAGGCCTCTCTCCCCAACCCTGAAACACCACCAAAAAAACCTGAAGGGCTGGCAGGCAGCTGCTGGTGAATGTCAGCTTTGAGGAGTGCAGTCTAAAAAAGTTCAACATGATTGAAGAAGCCTTTGCCACAGAGCATTGGCTGTATATAGCTGTATGCAGTGCTACCTGAATCACCTATAGTATGCATTTATTTGCTTAAATAGTATTTTGCTTCTTTATGTCGTTACTTTTACTTCTATTTTCCTCATAGGGGAAGACAGGTGAAAGCTTTGAAAAAGGCTTGGGAGCAATTTTATTCTTCATCACCTTGTCAGCCTACATTGCTGTGGTGCTGTTAATTTATGAATTTTCCCAAGGCATTTCAAAGTTGCTTTGGTTTCTCCAGCTGTGGGTAAGCATCATTTCAAGCAGTGGTGCAGGATGGTGGTCTGTCCAGTGGAACCTGAAAGCTGTTTAACCATGGGCAGCAATGCAGCACAAGAGGGTAAGGACAGGGAGAGGGAATGATGCAAAACGCAGTTGAAACTGCAGGGAGAATCTGGGTAGGCAGAATGCAATTGACCTTAGAAATGTAGCAGTTAATGAGAATCTAGCTGGAGTAGACACACGTGGTAGAGAAAAATGCCATTTCTCTTGGCAGTTTGTGGTTCTCGCATGTGAATAGGAATACTCAGAGAGTAGAAGTGGTCCATCATATCAAGTTTAGGCAAATGTTCGCTGGAAGAGAGAGATGAGAGCACTGTAACTTACATCCAGTTATCTGAAATGTAACAGTTTCTTTATACTCTTGTTCTAGCTATATACTAACTTGGCCTGAACCAGTTTGCTTTCACCAGGTAAAATGCGTTTATCTGAGAGAGTCATATTACAAAATCAAACAAAGAAACCTCACTGGAAGAACGTTGGTTAAGCAGTAATGGGGGGAAGGCGTGTAGATATTTTTGGGGTTTTTTTGTTCAGAATATTCTAAATTTGTTTTGGTTTCCTGTAATATTTAAATATATAACATAAACTTTTGGAAAAATGTGCCATCCCGAAGAAAACAACTTGAGCTGATCATTGTGCAGTTTTCAAATAAATTTTTAAATTTCATTTAGTTGTAATGAAGCAGAAATGTACACTTAAGGTGGAGCAAATTTGATTCTGGTTATGGTTGTCTTCTCTGTGAAGAATGCTGATCTGTTCAAGGAGATACTTATTTTCTCAGAGCAGGTTAGATGTAAAATATGTTAATGATTTCTAAAAGTGAGGAGATTTATAATTGGAAACTTGTGGGTAAATAAGTTTTTTTTTTTTACTTTACCAGACACTTGTATATCTTCCAAACTCTCACGTATGTTAGTTGGAAAGTAAATGTTATTGCATATGTCCTTTTCTCTACATTAGTTATATTTAAACTAGGTGTTCAATAAAACAAATATATCCAAGCTTTTCTCATCTTAGCTGAAGATCAAGAACCGCAAATAATCTTAACTAGAAACCAAATTGAAAAGGAGCCAAATATTGTGCAGTGCCGAGCTGCCGTATGTAGTTATTGTGGCTTTGTCTGCCAGAACATAGAAGGTAAAGAACCATCGCTCCTTTTCATGTGCAGAACTGCGTTAAAAGCACATTTGAAGTTGATTTTTAGATAGGCTTTTTTCCTAGCATAGTAACCCTCTGCAAAGGGATCTTGTGACTTACACAGTCACTAATTATGGTCAGAAAATTCAAGAGACTGAACTTTGTGAAATGGTCATAATTATTACATAAAAGCATGTTGAAGATGACCACACTTACTGCACCAAATTCAGAGGCAAAGAAACAGAGAGAAAGGCTACAATAAGGAATATTTTTGCTTTTTTGCTAGATAATTCTGTGTTGCTGGTAGGAGCCAGGGTAGGATACTACCCTAGATAGTAATCGAGCAATGTTTTATTTGGCTGAGATGGGATTTAGCACGTGGTTTGTCTCAATTTCTGTAGGATCAACATAACTTAAGTTGTTGATAATATAGATAATTAGTAGTTAATATATTACTCTGTTGTTGCTTTGTGTGTTTACTTTCTCTCCTCCCCATATTTCTTTTGTTTCCTGTTTGGTTTTGTTTTGATACACTGTTTTTATTGCTCAGAGGAAACGTTGAATAAAAGAAATAGTCGATGCTGGTTTGAAGTTTGCATCATCACCTTTGGTGAGACCAATGCCATTTTCTATCAAATTTGTAACAAAGCCGTGTGTGGCAGGCTGCTTCCTTTGAGGGATCTGAATGGTAGTGCCTGGGTGCTGCGTGGTGGTAATAATGAAGTTTTATAGTGGAAAGTTTTTGCTACAGCAGGGTGATCTTTGAACAAAGGAGGGCACCGGGTAGATTGGAGCACTTGCTCTTGTGGAAGTTTGTATCCCACTATAGATGCAGAATTTGTATAGTCACAGAAATGAGAACTGGATTTTCCTAGACTAATATGTCCATTTAGAATAACCTTTTTTAAGGCATATCTAGTTATTACGACCTGTACTAAGACTGGGAAATTTGTTTCATCTAGTAAGTTATGATTTTCAAATTTCATGTATTATGCAGGATCACACAGCCTGCTGATACAATGAGTTACCATGGAAACAGAGACATGCAGCCCAAAAGGTACATGCTGGGGGACCACACATGCAGAAAGTACCTTTTTACATATTAAAATAAGCTGCTGCATGGAGTTAGAATTCTTTGTACTTGCTCTTAGAGTCCATTTCTACAAAAGCATGAAACACTTCTATAACTTGGCCAAAAACTAGTAGTTTTTTTTCCTGTAAAGGAGAAAAAGAGAAATTTCTCCATAAAACTAATTGTTGAGAACATAGAATAAATCTGAGTATGTATATTTTTGTACTAGCTAAATGAGTTCAAAGGGAGGGCACAAAAGATTATTTCTACCTCTAGGTACGTAAGGTGTAAGTGACTTTCTGTCTGCTAGTGTGGAGCCTTTTTGTCACGATAGGTCTGGACTTTGGTGTGTGACCTGGCACTTAGCGCGATGAAGTTGTGGTGGGTTGACCCTGGCTGGACATCAGGTGCGCACCACAGCTGCTCTATCACTCCTCTCCTCAGCTGGACAGGGGAGGGAAAATGTAACAGAAGGCCCATGGATCGAGATAAGAGCAAGAAGAGATCACTCAGCAATCACCATCCTGGACAAAACAGACTCAACTTGGGGAAATAAATTTATTACCAGTCAAATCAGACTAGGGTAAAGAGAAATACTGAATCTTAAAAACTTCCCCCACCCCTCCCTTTTCCCAGGCTTAACTTCCAATTTCTCTACCTCCTCTCCCCGAACAGTGCAGGGGGATGGGGATCAGGGGTTGGGGTCAGTTCATCACATGCTGTCTCTGCTGCTCCTGCATCCTCATGGGGAGGACTCCTCACACTCTTCCTCTGCTCCAGCATGGGGTCCCTCCCACGGGAGACAGTCCTCCATGAACTTCTCCAATGTGACTCCTTCCCACGGGCTGCAGTTCTTCACAACCTGCTCCAGCGTGGGTCCCTCCCATGGAGTGCAGCCCTTCAGGAACAGACTGCTCTGACGTGGGTCCCCTGCAGGGTCCACAGCTCCTGCCAGGAGCCTGCTCCAGCGTGGGCTTCCCACAGGGTCACAGCCTCCTTCAGACATCTACCTGCTCTAGTCTGGGGTCCTCCATGGGCTGCAGGTGGATATCTGCTCCACCATGAACCTCCATGGGCTGCAGGGGGACAGCCTGCTCTTGTGCCTGGAGCACCTCCTCCCCCTCCTTCTTCCCTGACCTTGGTGTCTGCAGGGCTGTTCATCTCACATATGCTCCTCTCTACCGCTGCAGTTGAGCAAGTTGTTCCCACACCCCCCCCTCCCCCGAACACGTTATCCCAGAGGTGCTACCACCATTGCTGATGGGCTCAGCCTTGGCCAGTGGTGGGTCCATCTTGGAGCTGGCTGGCATTGGCTCTGTTGGACATGGGGAAGCTTCTAGCAGCTTCTCACAGAAGCCACCCCTGTCGCGCCCCAGCTACAAAACCTTGCCACGCAAACCCAGTAAAGATGCTGCTCTCTGGAAGTGCTTATCTGGTGGCCAGTGAATGAAAAGAGACAGAAATGTCCGTGTGCCTGTGTTTGCTGTGGAAGGGGTGCGGTTGTGTCGGAAGCTGGGGTGGGTTGTCCTGGGAGATATGCCTGGTTCTGCAAGTACAAAGTGATCAACCTCCCAATGCTTCTTGAAACAGATTCGCTAATTTATAGTAACTTCAGCTTTAATTGCACCTAGGTTTGTAATTAGGTGCCTACATTTACAGATGTGTCTGCAGATTTAAGAAACCACAAGTAAAGCATAGCAAGCCTTCAAAAATGGTCTAGCTGTCCTCTTGGTCTGATGTTTGTGCTGTCATTCCCTTGGCTGCCAGGTTTTGCTCGAATGCGAGACTGGGTTATGTTCAGCTGTTCTGCAGCCGTGGAAGCAGCAAGAAGGCAGGGTCTTGGCTGCAGTCCTTTGGCAGATGAAGATACCCTGAAGGGCTTAGTGGGCTGTCGGGGTCGGGGCCTCCTTGCCGACCCAGCTCCACAGGCTCAGGCTGTGTGTGCAGGGGGGCAACAAGCTGCTCCCTCAGTGTGAGAGGGGATTAGGGGGGAAAGTGGGGTCACATCCAGATATATTGAAATCAAGCTTGATTGGTAGTCTATAAACTACCATCTCCTGGCCGTTCATTTACAAGACACAGATGAATTTAATGGTCAGCCCTCTCTGTTGAACAAGGCAGCTATCGCAGCCGGCATTAAGAACCATTACAGTATTATGATGCTGCTGCCATCGACCATCCTGTTGTACTCTGAAATAAAGGAGTTTTCTTCCCAAAGAAGAGAAAGTGTCTAGCTGGCGTATTTCAGGAGCACTACTTTTGTCGAGATAGATTAGGTGGCATTTTTGATCTATGGTGGTGCAATGGCTGGCTGTTCCCGTGCTGTCTCCATACCCCTGAATGAGGGTTTGTGTGTAGAGGAGCCGTGCAACCGCCTGCTGACTGATTCAGCAGTTTGCTCCCCGCTGGTCTGTGGTGGCCGCAGTGGCAGAAGCTCAAATGGACTTACGCAGATGAAAACTCTGTAGGTCAGATATTTGAAGCTAGTAAATTGTAGGAGAGAATGTGCTTTGTTTGCAAGTGACTTGTTGGCTTAAGCTGTTCGGGTTTTGAAATTAAACTAGTGGCCATCGGTTTTTTTGCATGTGTGGTATTGAGAATGGAAAGTTGTAGCTGCTCAGGCTAAACTTTAAATTTCATCCATTGCTTATTGATGTTTCATGTTTGTGGTATAGTGGCATATGAAATGCTTTTGATATATCCCATGGTTTTCTAAGTAGAAGGTCAACACTTGTAAGAAGGTAGATATTTTTCTGTTTGTTGTTTGTTTGTGAACAGGTGTTACTGCAATTACTAGACAGCATTTGAACTCTGCCTTGCTGTTAAAAGCCACTTAGGTCTGACTAATCAGTATTTCCTAAATCAGAATTGTGATCACAAAACATTTCTATTATATAGTGGAATCATTGTCTGCTTACTCTGGAGTGTCACATATGAGCTGATTGCTTATTTCTTCAATGTGTGTAATATTTGGAATGCTCCTGTTCTGTTATTTGGGTTGAAAAGCCCAAGATATGGTGTGTGTCCTTTGGGTTAAGTTTAGCACACACACAGAATGAGGAGAAAAATAATTCCTATTCCGTGATATAAAATTATACATGTAGTAATGTATTAGGCTTTAGTGAAAATGATGCCTTAGATATCACATGCTCAGAAACATTTATGATTTGAAGTGCCTGTTTTGTCTGGTGAAACACAGAACAGGAACAAGTAAGTGTTTAAGCGGAGCTGTAAAGTGACCATTTTGAAAGATGATGTGCCACAATCACGTTCCTTTGGCAGAAAAGACTGCGGTTGGTTAGCCTCATCTCTTGAGGGGGAAATATTTCAGCAGTGGGAGAATATTTGATTTCAATTAACAATTTTTTCTTCAAGCTATCTCTGAATATACAGGAAACTGCTATACTTGCAAGTCACAAGACACATAATGCGCCCTCTGAGAACTGAGGGATTGCTGAAAGTCGTGCAGGGACAGCCTCTTCTGGAGGAGTCCCACTGCTCGGGGCAGGGGCAGCGACACTTGCGGTGGGACCTTGGTGCCGTCAGCAAGGTGAGCTTTGGCCATTCCTGCTGGCTGGCCTCCTCTGGCACCTGGGGTTTGGTCACCCCGGCACCAGTGCAGCCCTGCGACCAGTCGCCTGATGTGGCATTTCATCGGAGCGCTGCATGCAAACTGCTCAAGAGTTTATTCACATAAACTCAAAATTAAAAGATGTAATGGGTGGAAATCTTTACTAAGCTGTGAAGTAATATTGGCAGTGGATTTTTTTTTTTTGAGGGGAGGTAGCAAAGTTGTTCTACAGTAGTGCATAGGAGACAGTTAAGTCTTTTACAGCCATATTTGAATAGCAGTTGGATGAAATCCTTTATCTTAAGCCTCATATTGTATTAGATAATGACCAGGAAGCATCAGTATTTATATTACTAAGTTGCAGGTGATAAGTTTAGTATTATTACTAGACTTGCAGACAAGATTGTTCCTGCATTACCATGGTTTTTTTATAAAACATTTATGGCATTAATGTTTTGGGTTCTGTTGTTCAGAGTAACTGAAATATCTTTTCAATTACTTGTACATATAAAAAAAAATCATCAGTAAAATATACAAGGTCAATGCGTTATTCTTTTCCAGGCAGCTGAGGAAGGTGATACAGTTTAAGCTGAAATTGTATGTGTTTCTGAAGTTTCATCAGTTACACTTGACAGAAAAAAATAAATACATCTGGATTATGTTCACCAGACATTAGGAGGAGTGAATTAAACTCTGATGCTGGTTATTTGTAGCTATTTACAAATATTTTACTTTAAAAAATCTGTAACAGGAAGAGATTATTTTCCTTAACTTCTCTAGAAGTTTTATTTTCCTTCCTATGCTGCACCAAGCAAGAGTCTTATTCAGTTTTCCAAATTCTCCAGCATATAATAGTTAAATGTTTTTATGTCAATTAATATTGACAGGAAGTCAGTTTGAACAGCATTGGAAAATGGAAGTAGTTGGCAGAACTGGCTAATTTCACTGAATTTCCTTTTGCTAAAAATATCTCTAAAAGAAGCTCTCCTTTAGAGATACAATGAATGCTTGTTTGTAGTTTAGAATTGATGATGACTCTTGTCCTTTAACCAAAAGGGCTTGAAAAATATGAATAACCTTTTGAAACATATTTAGCTTCCTCCGTAGTAATATGTAATTAAGCTCATGTCTGCCAAAAGTTTACATGCATGCTTAACTTGATGTATGTGAGTAACCCTGTCAGCTTGATTGATCTGCAGTGGAAATGGAAGTTCTGCAGAGATGCTTATGTGAAGTTGAGCATTTCGTTTGTATCGTGTTGGAAGGATTAAGGAGTTCTGAGTGTAGTTGCCCTGTTAAATTTTGAGACACAACTCTGTCACTAATGTAGGAAACGGCAAGATTTCAGTACTGCTAACTGAAAGCATACAGCATACAGATGTGTATCCTCATCTATTTTGCATGCAAGTATCTTAAAAATAATTTTAGGTTGCAATGGCAGTATTAAAAATTACAAAATACTAGAAATAGGATGAGTTTGATATAGTTATTTAGGTCCTGTGCTCCTGCTATATTATGATACAAGAACATAATACTGTACTTAAAAGACTGTACTTAAAAGCTCAGAACAGTTGTTTCACATGTTTCGCTAATTTGGGGTGTAAGTCAGCATTATTTGTTAGGAAGACTTCTTGCTCGGACATCTTTCACTTCACTCGTGGATGTTGATGATGTGTGGTGACGACCAAGGGGATTGTAGGATGTGAAAGGGTTGTCTCATGAATTACAGTTCTGCCCTGGTTCTGGTGCTTGCTAGGACTTTTCTCCTGAAATAAAACAAAGAGGGGAAGAAAGGTTTCAGGGGCGTCAAGAGTAACAGGAATCACCAGGGCACAAATGCTGCCTTGTGGCAGAGGAGTTCGCTGCTTCATGGAGTAACTGGGTGAAACCTGGCTGGTACCTGCTGTGCACCACCACTCTGCAGGGCGGTGGGACCTTCTGCTGTTGGGAATCCCAGCCCTGGTGAGTGGGCAGGGGAAAGGGGAGATGCCAGTGACTCCGGAGGGCTGAGGCTGCTCCAGTCGAGGCATTTCCTTTGATAAAATCCCCCCTCCATAAACCATTGGGTTTTATTGTGTTTCATCTGGAAAAGTTCTCATTATAAGCTTTTTTTTCTTATAAGTGCTAGTTGTAATCATTCTAGGTATTAGAGAATTACTTTATTTGAAAAGAAAGAGGGTAAACCTTCTCAAACTATTTTAAATACATTTTGGGTTCTCAGGCAATAATTAAAATCCTCAGTAAAGAGACAAAAATTACATAGGTGCAGTACATTTAACTGTTTGTCGCTCTGAACAGGGAGTATATTTTGAAGGCCTGTTGCAACTGTCAGCTTTGCTCCAGTTTCTGTGTGTTAGAAAACGGCTGCCTGTAGCTTGCCTGCAAGTTGACTGCCTCATAACATCTTTAACTGAGGTGATGTTGAAGTCTCTGGTCATGACCCTTTGTATTGCTCTGAATTTTCTTTATATGTCTCAGACGATCTTTTTAATGACTTTTCAATTTTTATCCTTTTGTATGGGTAATAGATATTTGTTCCTTACCAGAAAATGGAATGTTAAACTGGCATATTGAAACCAGGAGCTCCCCCCACTTTTTTTTTTAGGTACGATTAAAGTAATTGCTAACGAAGACAGTGAAATGTGTGCAGAGTATTTGGAGCATTTGCACTACCGAGCTGCTTTCAGCAGTACTAATCTCTAGCCATCTTTCCTTTCTGAGGCTCTTTCAAAACCTTCAGCTGCAGTGCCCATATGAAATGAAACAAATCTCTTGGCGGGTCCTAAATTTGATTAAATTGAAAGCTCGTGAGAGGAGCAGCCCTTTGAGTATTTTGCACTTCAGGGGCTCGATGCGGAGAAGTAGCTGTCTGGCACTGCTACATGGCTGAGTTTTCTGTGTACTATCTGAATTTAGAAACAGTGTTATTTTTTGGTTCTTTGTTACCTCTGATACTGAAAACAAATTGTCAGGCATTTCAGGCTCCCACCCAGCTGTGTTTTTTGCATTTGGAGTCATTAATTTCTTATTGCTGGAGTTTTATGGGCACGTAGATTATACAGTGCTGAGAACAAGTTTTAAAATATAATGTTGTGAGGTTGGTAATCTTGAGGATAGGTCAGGTTAATGGATGGTGTAAAAGCTGGGTGGAAGTCTTAAGGGTGCAGTGAGGAACCGGCTTGTGCTGCTCTAGAGAACTCTAAATTTCCAAGTTAAGAGCTGTTGTTGCTTGCTGCTGCTAGCAGCCATGGTCCTTCACAACGGAGTTGTCCAGAGCGCAGTAACTGGAGGCAGTAGGGTTTTCTGATATCATGGGGTTTGTAGCACACGCTTTGTGATACTGCAGCAGTAATGAATCAGGGTGAAGGACTGGAAGTCACCTCCTGGGGGAGGTTCTCTTTAGAGCTTTGTTACTAAACAGCTTGATTTGCAGCTGAGCTAAAGTGGCTTGCCCTTCTTACTCTCCTTAAATGGAGTTTATTTCTTTTTAATGTGAACAAATATATTGAGCAAAGCGTGCTCCTTTGTGTTCTCTGAGCATGTTTATGCTTGAAGGCAAGCATACATAGCATAACCATGCAATTAGAAATAGTTACATGAGCTTTGCTAAAAAATGTTTGTATTTCTAGTACTTGCTGATGGCTTAAGTATGCAAAATATTATTAATTGATTTTGATTATGAGCTTTATGAACTTGTGCAGAAGATGGAATGCCGGAACAGGGAGGCAGCTCCTGTGGAGGTTTTAAGGGCGTTTTAACATAGCTCACGTGGCCAGGGAAACAAGGTGCTCTTCTGAGATACAAACTCTCTTCATCAGTGAATGCTGTATAACAAAGAAAAGTTGATTCTAAGCTAAAAGGTGGGCTAACGCGGAGATGTGAAATTACTGTTGCCATTGATTGTTTATTTTATTCCACAAAGATACATTCAGAGACCTTTCCAGAGTATTCAGAATCGTGAAGTTCTCAGGCTTGTCATGTGTTTTGAATTGAAACATGAAGCAAAGCTACTTTCTATGATGCATGATGATTTTGTATAAATGTAAATGGGGTTCTATAGGTTTCAGACATCTGTTCGCTTATTAGGCTGCATTATAGTCATTGAAGGGGGAAATTCAAGATACTGTCTAAAGATACGTTATAGCCTACTCTCATGAGAAATACCTTCATAAATTTGCCTTTGTTGAAGTATAATATTATTTCTTCTGAGCTTTCAGTTGACTTTTTGATAGGTTTATTTTAAAAAGCCTTGTGTTTACATCTTCAAAGCATGTGAAGCTGGTGACAACGTTCTGCTCCATGTTAAAATCAGAGACCTGTGGTTCAGAGCCAGTCAGAAAGGAGATCTCTAGGCGAAGTGTTCATGTTACAGTAGCATATTAGATTTCACTGTAGATCAAACTGAGACTCTTTTGTGCTGAAAGAATAAGCCTGTACAGGTTTGTTTGAAGAGGCAGGCATTTAAAATTATAGCAAATTTTTATTGACTGATTAAGCATGGAGGGGAGAGAGAATATTAATGTTGATGACCAGCGTGTTACGCTAAGAACTAGTGAAGGCAGTATTATGTTTAAGTAGTATAATTTTTCTTTCCTCAAGTATACTAATTAATATAGCTCTTCTGCTACAGTGGGTCTTCTGAGCAATAGGTGTAGTATTTTTGGTTTTGCACTGGGGTTTTCACTGACATTTGAAAAGAAGGACAAATCATTAACCTGAGTTAGTGAACACAGGCTTGCTGTAGAAACATTCAACACTAACTTTCGCTTCTCTTCTCACTGTGTTACAGAAATACTAATACGGAGCATTTGACCTTCTAATCCCTACCACTGAATCTCCTGATACCAGGATTAGGAAAGAGTGCCTTCAGAACCAATATGTAGCAAATGGGTATCACACCTCCGAAGCTTCTCCCTTGGTTCAACGCTTGCATGCTTTAAGGATCCTTGTCGCCTCAGCAGTGAATTGTTCTTGTCAACTTCAGAAGCAGATTTCATGTGGTGCTTGCTAAACGTTGAGTCACCATGAGTAGTAATCTAGGAAAAGAAAAGGACTGTAAAGAGAAGGATCCAAAAGTCCCATCATCAAAAGAAAGGGAGAAGGAGGCCAAAGCCTCTGGAGGATTTGGGAAAGAGAGCAAAGAAAAGGAGCCTAAGACCAAAGGGAAAGATGCCAAAGATGGAAAGAAGGACTCCAGTAGCACGCAGCCTGGGGTAGCTTTTTCAGTGGACAATACAATAAAAAGACCTAATCCAGCCACAGGTACCCGCAAAAAATCCAGCAATGCTGAAGTGATCAAAGAGCTAAATAAATGCCGGGAAGAGAATTCAACACGCTTGGACTTGTCCAAGAGGTCTATACACATGCTTCCATCAGCTATCAAAGAGCTAACGCAGTTAACAGAACTTTATTTATACAGTAACAAACTGCAGTCCTTACCGGCAGAGGTGGGCTGTCTTGTGAACCTGGTGACACTGGCCCTGAGTGAAAACTCACTTACCAGTTTGCCTGACTCTCTTGATAACTTGAAGAAACTGCGCATGCTTGACCTGCGGCATAACAAACTTAGAGAAATCCCTTCGGTGGTGTATAGGCTAAGCTCTCTCACCACTCTTTACCTACGCTTTAATCGTATAACTACTGTGGAAAAGGATATCAAAAACTTGTCAAAACTCACCATGCTTAGCATACGAGAGAACAAAATCAAGCAACTACCTGCTGAAATTGGTAAGCGATTACACTGATTGAAAATTTAATTCTGTGCTTATGTTCATTTTGCAATTTAGTTAAGTATATGTAAACTGCCACTTCTCCAGGTGCCTTTACCTATTTAAAACTTCATAAAATTATGCTGATGATCATACTGTTGCAATGTTAGCTTATATTGAGAATAATCAATACCTTGGATTTTTTTAACAACAAAAGCTCTTTTTCTTCATCTATCATCTTTAAAATCAGATGTATCTTGTTTTCATCTTTGCCTTGTGCTTTCACATATTGTGTCTTCAAAGCCCAGATGGTTTAAAAAGAAAAAGGTATGGGGCATATTTCATTTTAAGATTTCTTTATAAATCATTTATGAGCTGTTGCAAGTTATAAATGCATTATGGGCATGTTTCAGAGGGGTGTGACCATGGTAATACAAGGTAGAATAGGTAGCTACATGCTGTTACTGCGAGCAAGCTGTTGGATGCCATAGCTGTTAATAATGTAGGTTAATGATTTGTGAAAAACCTCTACCTTTTATGTCATGAATATATTAATACATGGACTCTTAATAGAAAGTGACCAAAAGTTGTATGCATGGCTGATGATTCTTAAAACTTTTTAAATGAATAATATTTGTTTTTCCAAACATTGTTATGAAAGTTTGAAAGATGGGGAAATAGTATGAAAGTGGCTTATTAATTTAAATAGTTTGTTACAAAAAATGTGCTGGAGTAGCTGTATATCAAGAACCCCTAAGTTCTCCCTAATAGGTTCTGATTCATGGAAAACACCTCTTTAACACAGTGTTTCAAACAACGTTTGAACAATGCGTGTGCCTCATAAAAGGGAGAGTCTATCATCAGTGGTTTCTTTCTATGCATCACCAGCTTTTAAAATACAAGCATAGCTTTAATCCCTTTAGGGGGAGGGGGAGCATAAGCTTCATGCAGTTAAGAAACTGCTTCAGCTTTCTTCAAGTGAGGCAAAAAACTTGTAAAAGCCCTTGTAACACTATGAGTAATAATTCCTGTGCCCTGTTTTTAAAAGCTGCTGTGGGACTTTTTCCTGTTAACCAAACCAGTGTGCGAGTACGTTAAAGGTTACTGAAGTTGGCCCCTATGGTCACTAATTTTGCAAAACTTGGGAAATGCTCCTGTTTGGATCCCTAATAGAGCTTTTTCAAACCAGCAGTGTTTGCCTCTTTCTCCTGCACCTTGATATGCAAGATACATAAGATAACATGTTCTTGATGGCAGGAACTCCTGGGCACGGCTCAAACTGCCAGTCATGTTACCAGCAATGTCCGGTACACACAGCTTCTGTACATGATAAGAGGAGTGAAGAAATGTATGAGGCTGTCAGTTGTTGGTCTGCCTTCGGCTTCCTGTAGCAGCTGTTGGAATGGATTCTACTATAGCCACAGAAGCAGATTTTTGCTAGGCAAAATTTTGATGGTTAATGTGGGATGTTTCCTGATCAACATGATTTCTGAGCTGGCACGAGCACCTCAGCAATCCTGGGAATTTCCCCGGGGAGAACTGGGGAATTATAATTTTGACCTATTTTTACACTTGACTTTAAGTCCAACCGCCTCTTTGAATCTTTTACTAATCAAAGAATCATACTGGAAACCATGAGTCTGATGTTTGCAAAAAAAACCAAAACAAACCAACCCCAGCATACCATGTGTTTCTACAGACATTGAAGAAATTGAGGCAGATTTAGCTGGTTGAGCTGTATTACACATTTGTCAGTACTTTATCTGGGCCTGTTTGTGGCTCAGTTATTAAATGTAATCTAGCAAAGAGCCAGCTTCTGAGGTTCAGCTGGGGATAGTACTGCATAAATTTAAATCAATACTAGTGTGTGAAGAAAAAACTTCTGTGAGATGTTGCATTCCAGTGTTAGATGTTGCATTCCAGTGTTTGGTGTTGCCCTTCAGAAACTTCTTGTAGGTGTGTTTGATACTGCAGACATTATTGTTGCTGCTGGAATCTCTTTGTTTCTTAACTATTTTGTTTGTTGAATTCTTATGGTTAAGTTTACATTGAAGTATATGGTTTCTGTATATGTTTGTTCACAATAATCTTGAAAGAGATCATGTGGAACAGTTTCATGGAGAAATTTAGTAGATATATGTATCATGAAGGAATATGTGACTTTTTTCTTTTTTTTTTATTCTTGTCTTGATACGCATATAGGCAGTGTTCTCAGTTCTTTATCAAACCCTAGCTTGAGCACATTAACTACTTTACTTCTGTCTTTGTATTCAGCGGTTAGTTGTGCCTGTATTTGTATTGTGATAATGCCCATGTTCCTTGTTACGGGTCAGCACCTCATTGTGGAAGGCATTTTAGAAGCACAAATGCAAGACGACTGTAACCCTTATAAAGAATTTAGAAGGGAAATCGCTCTGTTCAACAGCATCCTTTTTTATTCAAAGTAAATTTCTCTGACTAGGTTGCCTGCAATTCAGTCAGTTAAAAAATAAAAAAAGGATTTCTAAACTTAAGTAACACAAATAATTTTAACTGCTAAGACATACAAAAAAGGTGTTTGAAAACCTTTTTTATCAAATAGCAAAAACAGACAAGATAAGTTTCACTTTTGTAATTGATTTCTACTCACTCACTTTCATGTATCTTCGTTCTAGTACAAAGATGAAATGTTTGAGTTGGAAACACAGCTGAAAAATGAAACTGCTGAGAAATGTATTTCTTACTTTCCAATGGAATTTCTCTTTTTGTAAACACTTGTTATTTCTCTACATTTTACATGTGCACATTTAAAAAAACTTACCTTTTAAGTCCCAATAATTTTAATCCCTTGTATGTTTATAATGCAGTTCCTAAATACTACATACAAGCCAACACTTACATTATCAGCTTGTAAATAACACAAAATTTTGTTGCTGCAAAGCGGGAAGTAAAATGAGGCCATTATCTTTTATAAAGCAATATCATGTGGAGCACTTCAAATTCTTTTCGAAAATACCCCATTGTTCTAAGGCCTAAGGCTCACATATCTGATGGTAAGCTAGTGTGCTTGTTCAACTTTTTAAAAATTCAAAGCTTATGTAACCCACTGACTTGGCCAGCCAGGAAGAGTCTTGCAGCAGTTAGCTATGATGTGTTTGTGTTGCCAGTCTGGTACACAACTATGCGAAGAATCCTTGGTTTTCTTTGCTTTGTCTTTTGGAGGTAGATGTGCTACAAAAGGTTACCCTGGACCAAAAAAAAAATAATTTAAACCCAGAGGCTTCAGTGTGGCAGATGGATGCTGATACTGTTCCCTCAAAGAGCCAGCGTTGAGTGTGATGGAATTAGTCTTATACTGGTGCTAGAGAGTTGTGACAGCATTCACGCCCACTGAACACAAAATACCAGTTCTGTATAATTATAAAAGGCTTTCCAACTAGAGGACCTTGCTGCTTTGAAATAAAGGGTCACCTGATTTGTAAGCAATCATCCTATTTAATTACTTTTCTAGGCATCTTTAGTCTCCAGCCTTATAAAATAAAGTTTATTTTCCTCCTTCTTTCAGTGAAAGAAATCAAAAGTATGTCCTGGAGTTTTAAGTGCTCTGATGTTTGAGAACTTTTTCCCAACACCCAATATGTCTGAGTAGTTGATTTTTGTGCCAGTGATGTTTCACAGTTCTTAGATGCGGCAGTTTCCCTCTGTTGCTTACATTTGCTCTCCTACTGTATGTGCTGCAGTAGTTGTACCTTCTCCCAGCTGTTACTCAGACTACAATTTTAGTCTTGCATAAAATCTCCATTCCTTCTGGCACCCCACTGTTTTCTGTGTTGTCTTGTCTTTTGTACACTGAGCATGCTTGATAGGTTTGAACAGACCATTCCAGATGAGAGTTTCACTCTTTGTGCTGGAGATAACTGTGCATCTGGATCATATTGCAGCTATATTAGATTTAGCATACAAATGCTCTTGTGACCACCTAAGACACCTGCACTCTTTGCCTTCTCTGTTCTCCCTCTCCACCAGAGGTCAACCTTGTGATCCTAGTAGAATTGCACTCTTTTTTACACTACTAAATTTCGTACAGTGTCTATTATTTTTAGTTACCTGTTTCTTCCAATGCCTCTAGCTTGCTAGAAAACCCTTGCTTTTAGACTAAGTAATTGCTGTAGACACTGTCAAGATTGGTCATTGAGGTGGATTCTTTAGAGTTCTGGAGAGGTAGTCTCCATCCAAGCTGATACTTTTAGTCCTGTTACGTCCGTAGCAAGTTGTAGTCAATTCTTCAGGTGTCTTGACATCTTTTTCTAGTCACCAGAGCCTCCTAGTTATCTTCTGTATTCTACTCCATTAGACATCTTTGTGGAGTCTAGGTTAATTAGACTGAATAAACTAGATCTTCCATATTTTTTTAGAAAACTGCTTTTAACTCTTGGCATAACTCTTTATACCAAACTAATTTAATATTTTACTGATATTTTTTCAAATCACTTTTTGTCTCTCTCTTTATGCCTTTTACTTTCCTGCAAATTCTGTTGGTCTGCATAGTGTTTAGATGACTGAAGTTGTCAGCATCTCCCTTTGTTATTTCTCCTATCTTAAATTTTGAATTGATAGTCTCCAATCCTGTGGTAATGTTCCTTATTTGATAGATGACATGTAGAAACTATACTAGTGGTCATGTGATTTCAAAATAAGTTTCTTGAAATGCTTATCTAGAACATCAACTGCTTGCTGTGCAAGCATACAGTATTAATACTTGTTAGAAATAGATTCCTTTTAGGGAAACCTGAAACAAACTCTAAAACATTTCTGGAAAGTCTGAGTGAAGGTAAAACACTTAAAAAGTTGTTTGCAAAACATAGTTTATCAGATTTTAAGTGGTCCTGGAAACTGCTTTAAAACAACTGACCTGTTAAGTGTGTATGTTCTTGAGGAAAACCTAGAAGAGGTGAACCTACCAGCACTGAGCTGCTGGGAAGTAGTCTAAAGTTTGGTTCTATTTTGGGCTTTAAACTGTCTTTAGTAGTTAAAAAACATAGACTTAAATGAGGTGACTACACTGGGGGAAAAGTTGCTTTGCATTTAAAACAAACAGTGAGAAAGAGGAAGTGTAATTATCTAGAGTTAGTCAACAGATGTGTGTGTTTCTGGTCTTTTTTTTTTTCTGCCCCAGAATTCAGAACATCTCATTCTGTTGCATCCAGTTGCTTTATTATAGGTAAAATGATGACAGTAAGATTCCCTGTCTTTTCAATATTCAGAAGGCTTCTTATTTTAAAATAGTTATTTACTCAAGTGAACTTATGCAGTAAATGAAAAAATTAAGAAAATAACTGTATTTTGGAAGAAGGATAGTCTTTTAGTAATTCATCAAAACCTGGAACAGGTTGCTCAGAGATGTTGTGGAGGCCCCATCCCTAGAAACATTCAAGGTCAGGTTGGATGGGGCTCTGAGCAACCTGATCTAGCTGAAGATGTCACTGCTCACTGCAGGGGGGTTGGACTAGATGACTTCTAAAGGTCCTTTCCAATTCAAACTGTTCAATGGTTCTGTGGAACTCAGGCTCTGGGTACCTAGCAAATAATTGGTACTAGTCATTTATTGGACTTCTCTTAACACTTTTCCAGCAACATATATATTGCTTATACATTTTCAATGTGATTGAAATTATTTTAATACTGTACAGTAATCTGAGGTCTTGATATGCATTGTTGTATTTTCAAATATAAATATATTTGTGTGAATAAGATCTAAAAATACTTAAAAATCCATTTAATGGAAGACATATCCCAAGTTTTTTTAATAACTTTTTTTGCATGTCTAGCCAAAAGCTCTTTTCAAGAGTAGCTGAATTGGGGAGTTTTCATGAAATGGATGTGCTGATGTCTAACAGCTTCATGATGCTGAAAGGGATACTATCCACTCCCCACCTCAGCTTCCCAGGGGCTCACTTCTGCCTCTTTCATCTCAGCTGTTTCTTGGTGAGCTGATTTATCTCACACAACTAACAGAAAAATTTTAATGGTTTTGCTACTTTTGTTGTCTATTAGTTTAGTTTAGTTGAAATCAGTGAAGTTTCAGATAAGACTGGAACTGGTGGAGGAGGAGGAGGAGGAGTGGGAGAGCATGAACTGGAACAGAGCAGGACTGCCACTTTTGCCTGCACTGAGCTGTTAAATCACCTTGGCTTGCTGCAGCTCACTTAAACCTCCCAGGCAGGATTGCTCATGGTGTGTAAGAGCATGTGAAGTGCACTGCAAGTGGTTTGAAGAAGGATGGATTGCTCTCTGCAGAGAGCCATAGAAAATGCATCAGCTTGTATTTTCAGAATCTTTTTTTCTTCCTTTTCCCCCTGCTTTCCATGTCTTGTTTCACAAAACCCTGTGTAGTTTATTGGAGTCCTGGTAGCATCAGCTCAGCCCCACTGTCCTGAAGCAATTTTTTGTTATATTTTTATGTATACTGGTGAGAATTCATTGGTACAAGTGTCTTGATGGCAAAGCTGCTCTATGTTGCTCTTTGTGAACCTAGTCTTTCTTACAAATTGCATCCTACCTAACAGTGGTGGTAAACTTTCAGAGTGTATCTTGCCCAGTATCCTGCTTCTCACTGTAGCCCTAAACAAACATCTGTATAAAACCAGGGTAAGTGTATGTATGAGGCTTAGCCTGACTCCTTTCCCAGATCCAGCTATTTTCATAACAGGGATTTGCTGAGTCTGGTACTGCATGTCTTTTCAGGTCTCTCTTCCAAGGGCTTGACCATTTTTTCCCTTTAAACTCCTATAAATGCTTTGCATCCTTAGCAAGGTCCACAAGTGTGCTTCGAACGTTGTTCTTGATTAAAAGGTCACTGTTATGCAGCTGTTGAAAAAAAATATATATACGCACACTGAGTGCAAAAGCAGAACTTACTTGTTCACTTGACTCTTGAATCTCTGGTGGCATCCATGACATAAAACTTTAATGGAAAGGTTTCCATGTGGAAGCTTTGCCAAAACACAGTCTGGAGGGATAACTGTGGAAATGAGTTCACAAGGTGGACTCCAGCTTCATTGCCATAACTGGTAAATTGTCTGTTCCACTGAGATCAAAAAGTTGAAGATTAGAATAGAAGAATGTGAATGCTTTGGTGAGTCAGGCAGTCAGCACGAGAAGGATGAAAACCAGAGGAACTGTCTTGGGATGAGGCCAAGCAAATGCTTCAATTTGCAGGCTGTTACTTAAGCAAGCCTTTTGCATTTCTTGTATTGAGAGTTTTATTGCATTCCTCCATGTTGTGTTGAAGGAATTGTTTTGCACAATCAAGTTGATAATATTTTCTTTGATGAATGCAAAGACAAGGTTGCGTCTTATACCGGTTTTGGATATTTTTGTCCTCTTCACACATGCAGCTCAAATAGGTTCAACACAGTTGAAATGACGTTTGCATAGTTTCTGCAAGTTTCTTAAGGTTCCAAATACTGTGTTTTCTGTCTGTGAATGCAACTCTTATTCTATGGAGAATCTGGTCAGGGCTGTTCTGCAAGGGAAATATTTTTAGATTGTAATTCAGGGAATCTGCCTACACCAGACTTGGAATGTCTCTAAGACTCTCTTCTGTTCCTCCCTTCCCCCATCTACCCAATATTTAGATAATTTGTGGTTTCTTCACTACTTTGAAACTCTTTTTCATAACACTTGCACCTGTTTGTTTTTCAGTAGCATAGACAGCAAACCAGATGTGTGCAGCTGCATTAGTTCATGTCTACTCACTGCATGCTGAATATAGCGCCTCCTTATTAAATGACTTGTTAGTTGCAGAGCTTTTCAGTGATGCTCTGAATTTCATTTCCCCTTTTTTTAGCAGACCTGACAATATAGAGAAGTATTTATTTGTTATTTGTATCTAAGAACCCCTTCTTCTGTTTCAGCAGTTTGAAGGAAGCCAAGTTGTGTTCTTGGGCTTAGGTGGCACGCTAATGTTTGCAAACACAGCAGTTGAGAATATTTTTCTATTTTTGTATTCTAATGTGATAAAAGCATGAAGTTGTGAACAGAAGTGGAATAAATATAGGCACGGATACATGTGTGCTGCTCCTTAAAAGTCAGAAAATGATTGCTTATTTGATCCAATTCTAGTTGCTTTCCTGAGCTGCAGGAAGGGTGAAGAACTTGATTTTGGCTAGCTTCAGCTTTGGTGTCTGGGTTCTGATTCCTGTGAAGGCTCTTGTGGGGACTTGGTTTCATCTTGTCAGCTACTCAAATTCCTCCTGATAACGTTTTTCTTTAGACTGGTTTTAGGATAATGACTAAGTAGTCCTGCCTTTTTGATCTACTTGCAGAGCTTACTGGGATGATGCACCGAGTGTAAATACTTACAGCTTGTTAGAAGTCCAGCTTTTTTTTTATATCAATGCTGCAATTAACTGTTTGAATACTTTCATAAATGCTGAACAGAGGGAAATGACTGCTTCCCTCAGGCTGCCATTGCTAATGCAGCCCGGTAGGTGGTTAGCCTTGATTACTTGAGAGGAAACAGGCTTGTTCCACACTCAAAATGAAGAGGATCCAAGATGTGACCCCAGGTTCAGCTTCACCAGGACCCCCCAGTCCTTCCCAGCAGAGCTGTTTCCTTGCTGGCTGGTGCAAGGCTGTACTGCTTTACAGGGTTATTCCACACTAAATGCAAGACGTCGTCTTTGGCACTTCATGAGGTTCCTGCTGGTTTATTCTACTGCCCAGCTCAAATCCTGCCTTGAGCCCTTGCTAAGACTGTTTCTTCTACATGTTTCACATGTTTAAAATGTTGTTTGAACATGTTTTTAATTTTATTTATATTTGTTACTTTCAGTTATAAACAATAAATAAGAAGAGTTTGGCTGCTCTGTCTTGTTGTAGCTTGTTTTAGACCATATTTTGAGCCTTTCTTTTCAGTTAAGCTTAGCTTCTGTGTTTTTGAGTGATTCCCATAACTAGATCCTGTTGTGCATTCTGCAAGTTCTAAATATTTTACTGTGCTTATTTCTTACTTCTATGAATATTTTAACTTTGGTACGTAAGTCACTTGTGACCATATTAAAATTGCGTTCTTTCTACTCAATAATTCTTCTGTGCAAGTTATAGTTGTGTGGTAATAATTCAAAATAGCTCTGACTGTTTAACTGTTCCTTTGGGCAGTCGGTAATGCACAGCAAAACGTTCAGGCTGTCTGTTACAGTGATGTACTCAGATCTCAGAGAGGGAAAAGATTCTGAAACTGTAGAATTGTTCTTTTTTTTTCTAAAAACAGGACACATCCCAAAGAGTTTTGTAGACAGACTAAAAATTCTTTTGCCTGTTTGGTTTTTTTTTTGGTGCCAGCAGAGAATCTAGTGAGAGATGAATAACTAGCAAAGTTATGGGAACTATTTTTAATGTGTTCCCAGCATTGCTGATTTTGGGTAATTCTTTACAGATTAGCTTACAACCAGTGTTCTGACACATCAGCCTGAAGTCCCACTAATATTTGCGTTCTCCTCTTCCTTGTACTTTCCATAACAGTTTTGATCTTCTTGCTGTGTCATCTGGCCCAGGATTTATCATGTCATGAAGGATTTCATAATTTTCAATCTGCTTAAGCATGGGCAGGCACAGAGTTAATCCAGTGGAAAACAGGTTACATTACAAATTGTGTTTGCCATCCAGGAGTGTTGCCCATGCAGTGAATTAGTAGTAGGAGACTCTGAAGGCTCTTTGCTGTCGATTTATACCCTTTCCGTATATGACTGTTAATTTGTGTGTGCTTCTATACTTTTTCAATGAAGCCGTATTTTAAATAGCCAAGAAGAATTTTCAGAGTTGTGTAAGTCAGGGCATGTAACTTGGTCCTTTCTGGTCCTCTTGTCGTAACAGGCTTTCAAGGCTGGCCACATAATAGGACTATCATTCTGCCTCATTATGTAGAAAATAATAGTTATTTCATAATGCTGGGGTTTTTCAGCAGGTATATTTAGCTTTGTCATACTATAACATTTAGTCTCCGTGCATATGAGAACAACAGTGGGTGATTGCTCACTCCACCTTTGTTAAGGATTGTTGAGAGGTATAGTTAGCTGTGTTTTTAACAAAGTTTTTAACTGGAAGGTGGTTTGGAGTCTTCACAAATTATTTTATCTGAAAAATGCATGTCAATTCTCTGAAATCTTGTTTATCTTGTAGAACCTCTTAAAATTTAAGTTTTTAAAAACTACATAATAGGGTGTAACTAACCATTTTGTGAAGATTATTTATAGAGAAACTGGTTTATATATTTCATATGGGCATTACTTCTATTTCAAAATCTTTTATTGTCAAGCCAGCTAGTACATGCAATTTCTGTCTGCTTTCTTGGCAGATTTTGAGCTTCAGTTGCCTTTTTTTTTTCCTTGCAATTACAGTGTAATATAGTATTAAGAAAAAAAGAAAAACCCAACCACAAACCCCAGTACCTTCCTAGTTTATTTTTTAATTGCTCTGAGGATGCTTGTTGCTTCAATGCAGTTGCAAGTAGTCCATAGAGAATCCTTTCCTCACTACTTCTGGCTTAAAATTTGTCTGTTTTGGCCCTTACTTGTGGTGAAAAGAGTTAGTTCATTTTACCTGTGATTACTATTTCCGTAAAGTAGTGCTTGCCTTACTCCAGTGATTTCGGGTGTTCAAGCAGTGCTTTGGTGGAGTGATGCTGGAGTTGTCCATGTGGTGAACGGCAATGGGTTTTTCTTTAGTAAACTTTCGGTTAAGGCTGATTCTGAGGTGCAGCACACTTCTAGCTGGTGTATTTCTGTTAAATTGATTAAGATACAAACGCGTTTCAGCAATGTTTCTGTAGTACACCAGAAAAGAGCAAATGTTGATTCTTTTAATATGAATAAGATCATGAGCCCCTTGCTCATGAGCCATTTTTTTTGTACCTATCTTTTAGGAAAACTTTCTTTTTGATTTTGAGATAATGCTTTTTACACTGGCCAAGCAAAAATGTCAGATTTCAATTGCATCTTGGTGAAACTTACTTTCATCTTTCTTGAGGAGCGGTTCCTTCAGTACAGTTGCCAGTGTTCAGACAATAAGAAGGACACTTCCAGTCACTGAAACAAGCTGGCTTTACATTGTCTCCTAGGAAGAGCGTTGTGCAGATGGCTTGAAGTTTGGCTGCTTTGTTCTTGCAGATCATTATTCTTTGTATTGATTGTTTATGCCATGTGTTTATCCTGGCATAACTTGTGAAAGAGCTGCTGTTGTGCAGCAGTGCAGTGCACAGTGGGTCCATTCATGGGGTAAATCACTGCCATCAGTCAGTGGTGAAAGAGCTGCCCCTGCTCCTTAGCTGCTGGCCTGCCGGCAGCGCGCTCTCCATGGCCGGAGTGGTTCTAGTCCCACGTACTGGGATGTTTTCAGTAGTGTTGGTCATGGTACCTTGGAAAATAGTTTAAGGAGAAGATGGGACAGATGGTGCTGACTGGCCACAGGGCGTGACCAGCATTGGTTTGGACTGGACCCTTTTATTGCCTTATCCCTCTATTTTCCCCCACTTGTCCATCTTAAACCATGTTGATTCCTCCCTTTTTCCTTCCCTAAGGATCCCATAGTAACTCTTACCATCCCAAGCTGCTCTTCCCTGCACCTCATAGTAGGTGTTCAAGCCCTATATGCAGTAACAGCCCTCAGTCTGTGAGGTGCTCTGGAGACCCTTTCCATTTACTCACTGTCATGGGCCTCACACTGGCCATGGGGCTGATCGCTCTCCTGGGACAGTCAGTATTTGGGTTCTACTACCCACTGCTGGGCCTCTGTGTGCCTTTGCGTGTGAAGATGAGCCTCTATCACGTCAACTAAACTTTTTTTTTACCTTGTTAAGCATATTGGATGTAAGAATTTTTTCCATACATCATGGAGAACAACAGGAGAAATGTACCTTGAGTGCTTTTTGTTGACTTACACACACTGTGGTGTGTCTCAGCAATTCAAGTCAAAGTACTGAAAGAATTTCAGTGCCAACAGCACTTCATCTCCCCTCTCCCGCTGCCCTTAGGGGGGAAAAAAGAACATTTTGGTAAGATGCTATCAAACCATAAGTGTTATTACTTCCAAGAGCAAGATTCCTTACTGAACAATGAGAACTAAAAGCTGAAATTGCTTTTCACTGTACTTCATGATAGGGCTTTAACTTTTGCTTGATTTCTGTTCTAAAGTCTAAACTTTGGGCAGTCGTCAATCTATCTTAATGTTCAAAATTTTTATGAACTGTTTACCAGTGTTGCCTTTTAAAATAATGCATGTATATTTAATATAACGAGTATGGCTATCCAAATTAAACCGAAGTGTTGGCTTGCCCTTAATTGTCTGTATAAACATCGGCATATCTTGTCTTTTTTTTCCCCTCCCCAGAATTAGCTAGTTAGATGTTTGTTTCAAACACATAGCTTGCTGTTGTCAACGTTTTCAGCAGGTGCAAAAATGAAGTGTAGCAAATGTTGCTGCAAAAACCCAAGTCTGTCTTCAACTTCAGCAGATGTAGAGTGGGAAGAGTCAAGTAAATGAGAAATCAGTGTGATGAAATGCAATTTATGCCATATTTCAAACTTGACATCATTGGTTTAGGTCTGAAGTGAAAACAAATGAAAACAGCAATCATGAAGTGAAAAATACTGCCCCAAAGTATGTGAAGGTTCTTGAGTTATCTTGCTAAAGATTTGTGGGGCTTGTTCTTTGTTTAAAGGGAGGGATTTTGAAGTCGTCTTCATGCTTTTCTTCCTCCTGTTGCCTTCTACGCTTTGCCCACTTGTTTTCATGAATAACAAAAAGATGCTCCTACCACAGAATATTAACTCTTGCTCAATTTTGTTTTAAATTTGCTTTCTTCTGCATATTAATGCGATAGAAATGTGTGGTTTATGCAGTACTGGATACAGCAGGTTTGGCTGTTGACTCTGGTTGCCTGGAATACACTAGAATGCTGACTTGAGAGGGAACACACACAGAGTGATGAAGGACCTGCTTAAGCACCACCTTTACATTTCCATCTGCCTAGTTTCTAGAAAAACGTCCCAATTTGGGTTAATAAATGCGGGAAATAAGATCAGTTGTATGTTAACAACCTAAGGAAAATGGAATAATGAAGCTATTGGGGTTGGTGCTTTTGTGTTTTTTGCTGGCCTTTCACTACTGTTTTACGCTATGTAGTAAGTGTGGCTACATGACACCCGCAACTCAATACAGAGTTTGAATTCACAAATATTTTATGATTTATTGAATCACCATTTGATTATCTGCTGATCTAATGGGTAGACGCTACACGCCAGAACTTGCCCGAGTTAGTCCTGCAGGCTGGTGGGAAAATCCTTAAAGGATTGTGTCAAAGATCCAACACTGAAGTTTAAAAATAGACATTTGCTCCTCAAAAGGAATTTGCTACTCTTCTAAATTTGTTACTCACTGAGTCATGCTCTTATACACAAATACAGCGACCTCATCTTTACTGGGTAGAGTTGAAGCTGTTCAAATAATTTGTATTAATCTCACCTTCATCAGATGCAAAAAATGTGAACGCATACACCTGTATTCATGCACACAGGTGGTTGGTTTTTTTTTAAACCCAGTAAGCTATTGCTCAGAACATGGTATGTTTGTCATTAAAATAGGTGAAACTACTGTATGTAGAGAGTTGTGCCTAGATGTACTTTTAAATTAATGTGTAAATGTGAGGAATGAAGCAGCAGTGTAAAGCAGTTCTACACTCTAAGCAAATCCAATCTTTTTTTAAGGCTTAATAGTTAAGCCTTTTATTTCAAACTTTTATTTGCTGTAGCTCTGCTTGCATATATAAAATATTATACTTTGTAAATAAGTAAACTGTAAACCTATTTACACCTATCATATGTTGCCTCTTTTGCAATGACTAAAAATGATTTAAAGTAGCACTCAGGACTTCAGGTGGATCATCTAGGTTGTCAGCCAAATAACTTTCATGTCTCTTAATTGTTGATTTTGTGCCTGAAAGTAATTCATGGTATAAAAAGATATCTCAATTTCTCAAAATTCAGTACAGTTCACTTACTCTGTGATGTTTTAAATGTCTACTCATCTTGAAACAAGTGTGAGGTATAGGGTTTGTACTTATGTTCCACAGCTTGAACTGTCAGAAGAAAATCAATACATAAGATTTCTTCAGAGAATCGATAAAAGCTTTAGCTGAGTTTTCCAAAATTGTTGATCAGGTTTTAGATCCAACTGATTAAATGATGATCCTGTAAGGCCTTATTTTATGTGTATAACTTTATGGTGGCAATAGCTTTTTTCAGATTATCCCCAAATCTGTCTGATTCTCTGTGTGGAAGTCATTGTCTAGAGCTGTATATTAAAGAACTTGATGTTTTGGTTTTCTTGTGTGCTTTTAGGTGAGTTGTGTAACCTCACAACGCTGGATGTAGCGCACAATCAGCTTGAACATCTTCCAGAAGAGATTGGAAGCTGCACACAGATCACCAACCTTGACTTGCAGCACAATGAGCTTTTGGACCTGCCAGAAACCATAGGTATGTGAAGAGGCTGGAGAAGAGAAAATAAATCACAAAACAAATTTAAGAATGGGTATTTGGTCAGTGACCATAGAATGACTGGTGTTCAGCTCAAGGCAGCTTCACGCTTGAGATTAAAAGCAAGGTGTGCGTTACCTTAATTCAGAGCTAGAAACTACATTTATATTGTTAAATCTAGCTGTGCTGCAGAATGCAGCGTCATCTAAGAATGACAGTTACAAGGAAAAAATCCATCACTTCTAACTCTGATTTAATGTGTTCTGTGGTTATGAGTAAATGTCTACAGCTTGTCTGTCCATTCTGTAACAAGACCGAGTGTATAAAGAAATAAAAGACTAAAAGACTTGAAGTGTAATACTTTGCAGATAGTTTTAACTAATATCTTTGGCTACAGAAAAACGGAACTAAAACCATAAATGTTTTAAATGAATTATGTATATTTTATGTTCCTTGGTAGAACAACTGAAAAAACCTTCCAAGTCCATGAAGTTGTTATGCCCTAATGCAATAAAATACAGAGGGTTTCCAACTTAGATTGGGAATAACGGACTGAAATAAACACTGTCCTGGATGGTTTCAGAATCTCATATAGAATGCAAAAACAAAATATGACTTTTCCTATTTAACTAAATCAGTTTTAAACAGATGGCAGAAAAAGGTGCATGCTGTGATTTTAAAAAAGACAAAAAACAAGGTAATAATGATTTTAAGCTTGCTTTTGTCACCAGAACATACTCAGAAGAATTAACACTGTCACTTAAACTATTTAATGTTGAATGCTTTGTTAATGTACTTTAATGCATAGTAAAGTGAATGAGCAGAAGAGTGAGGAACCACTTAACACTCCAGCTTTTCTTCTAGCAGCAAATTGTTGAGTGTGGAGTTACTTTTTGTTTAGAAAGTTTGACCTGAACAGAGTTTACACTGATGAAGTATCCACTGTAGCTAAACTTCCTTCCTGGATTGATAGTATTTTTAAACTCTGGAGATCCCATTCCATGTGGAATTTGCATCTAACTTACACAATTCATAAGCACAACCTTTATTTTTGTAGCTATTTTGTAAATCTTACTGAAAGTTCTTTTACATAAAATTTACGTGTAGTGTACATGTCATATTTAGGAAGTGAGTTCTCTGATAACTGCGAACCATGGGAAAAATTGTATAAGCAAGTGTGAGATTTCCATTGTCAGGGCTTATAGACCACTATTGCTGATTCTTGTGCAGAATAGTAGTATGATTTACTGAGCTGTTTAGTGACTGGCAGTCACTGAGCTTCTTAGAGGACCACAGAAATCTTACTTATAACATGCTGCAAGACTGCTTACAGGGAAAGGTGTTTGGGGAGGAGAGGCATAAAGTTACTTAGGCAGTTAAGTCATTTGTGATACATAGGAAACTGCTGACTCTGCAATCAAGATTATTTGGACTCATCTGTTTCTTCAGAAAGTTATTGTAAGCTTAGGTGGTTTCTACTGAGTCAGGTTCATATCTGGTTGGACTGGATTTCTGCCTATTTTCTTTGTTTTGTTTTTCCATTGCATTGTCTTCATAGTGTTTTGAAGTTACTTATTTTGAAATGTATATAGCTGTCTGTTTACATGCATATCTGGGCTGAATATCAATGCTGTATAGCTCAAACCACCAAAGACAGATGAATAATGGTAAGAGACAGCAGGGTGCTGTTGTCTTTAACCTTCTGCTGGTTCAGTTTTACCTCCACTGGAAAATACCGGTTGTTTGTATTGACCAGTGTGTAGTAGCTGAGCATTTCTGTTTAGAGTAAAAAATTTAAAATAGGAGACAGTATTTGTGCCACATATAGTTCACAGACAACCAGAACTGAATACTGAAGGGAAAAACTTTAAACTCCAGCTTAAATGATAACGATCAACCTACATTTATGCGTGTTACAGAAAAGGCAGTCGTAGCCAGTTCAGCAACATTGGCTTTATTTCTTAGTCATCACAGTTTTGGTTCAACATTAAAGCAAGTTGTGGCTTGATTTTTTTTGATTACAGCTTGCTTTGTGGTTAGGATTGTTCAGCAAGAGACTTTGAGTACTGAGAAAAACCCAGCGAGTAAATGGCGCGTGGCTGCCTGGTGTGCGTCGCTCGGCGCGGCCGCGGGGCGACGGCCTTTCCAGCCTCTCCATCTCCTACTCCAGTTTCTGTCTCTTCCCTGCTCGTGATTATCTACCTGGTGTTTGGCACAACTGGCTTCTCTTGCAACATTCACACGTTGCCCGGTTTCAGTATGCTTTATATATAAGTGCTGTTAATGCTTCCTCAGTTCTGCCAAACTGGGGTGGGGGTTGCAGACCGGGTACAAAAAAGACCAAGCACATTTGCTCGTTATAAATATTTAATGTACTATGAGTGTCCTGTTGTGGAACAGACTTTCCATTACTGCCAGGTCTGTCCCCTCCTCCCCCACCCTTTTGATGGAGGTCTCTTTTTTTTTTTTTTTTTTTTCCTTGAGAGGAATGTTTTTGTCAAGCTGCTTTGAAAAGCAAACAGCCCCCTTCCTTTTCTGTTTCGTCATCTCATTAAAAAAGACAGACACCCCTGGCGAATACCCCCCTCGCCCCCCCGCCCCCCCCCCCCCAAAAAAACCCAAAAAACAAACCCAAACAACAAACAAACAACAAAAACAACAAATCACAGAACAAAACCAAACCCAACAAACAACCAACCCTAGCTATATGTTTATTAAATTCACTGCTGGACTATCTAACCAAGTCTTGGTTTTACCACAGAAAGATTTCTGATTCTGCTAATTTTTTTTTTAAAAAGAGGGAAAAAAAGCAAAAAAAAAAAAGCAAGCTTGTTTTCTAACTAACAGTACTGGCCTGAAATGTGCCGGAGCTGTGAGGAAGGGATGTTGGAGGGTGACATGCAGGGGAGTGGCAGGGAAGGGATTATGCATCAGCAACGGTTACAGAGGTAGCAGAGCCAATATACCCACTCTGTAAAAATACAAAGTTCTTGTTTCAACTAACACTGTATAAGCATGCTTTCGTGCAGTAACAAATGTCGATTTTAGATATTAGTTGTCAGGAAGTGACCTAATGTCTTGCTTTATAGATATTGGGTTAATACATTCATATCTGTATTTCTGTTGATTGAAAATTGTAAAGTACTTTGTATATTAGATCACTTCCTGTAAGAAAAATGAGCTTTGTGGAACAGCTTAGCACATTCCAAGAGTCTCAAGTCTAGAATCAAAATTATAGTGGGATCTTAGCTGCTTCATGTTTTAATTGCATATTTGGCCCCCCACCCACATGGGTGGGTTTTTTTTGGGCGTGGGGATAGGATGGGGGGTGGACTTATGATTTACTTTTATTCACACATGTCTTATCTCTATATTCTTAGCTGGCACACTAGTATATCCAAAAGATACATAAAAGAAGGTGATGAACACACAGTTTATATTAAAATTAATAATTGGACTTTTGAGACAGGGAAAGCAAATTTTGGGTGGAGTAGTGCTTCTTTGGATTACAAGATAGCTTAGAAAATTTTGTGCTGTGAATACCACATTGTGAGTGTTCCTTCTTTGAACTTTTAATTTTAGCATTCTGTACAAATGTGTTCACAATTTCATATTTAAAAGCACAGAAGCGCTTATTTGAGAGATTCAACAGAAACAGGATTACAGCTTTTAAAAAATACAATTCTTCATCTGTTTTGTAATTTTCTAGTTTTGTGTATTTACGTGTGCAGTTTTATTATAGTCAAATGTGCAGCATTCATGGACATTTAAGGCAACAGACATTTTAATAAGAAAAAGAATAGTCAGTTGTAAATGTTCCAAAATGATGCTTTAAAAGCACAAAAAATTCTGTCACTGGACACACTTTCCAGTGTCTGACATGGCACTGTTCCTAAGAGACGGTTAGGAAAACGAGAGACATATTCAAAGCCCTGCAGTGTATGCCCGCCCTTCGCTGCGACACACGAGCTCAGAAGCTGAAATCACAACTCCCGTGAAAACAAATATTATATGGCGTAGCTTTGCCAGTTGTGCTATGAACTAGGCTTCTAACCCATTTAGCCCTAGTGTGCCTTTGAGAGCACTGTTGTGCTTTCAGAAACATATGGCTGGTAAAACATGAAGCATCGTGACCAGACCCAGGCGTATATAATTGGTACAGCTCTGATTATACAAATTGTGGTTGAGAACTTTGTCCCTCGAAGTCCTAGTGAAGGTATTTCTATAGAAAAGTGGAACTACTTTAAAATGGTATTTTAAGTTTAGCAGGCTTAGCAAAAACTGGAGAAGTCTTATTCTGAAACATGACAAATGTGCTGGTCCTGATGAGTCCCAGCAGAGCACCTGCAGCTCCCTCGGTGCTCAGGGGTAATGTCCATACATGACTGATGGGTTTGACGTGACTAATTACTTGCAACTGATGGAGCTTCAGCTTTGATGGCAACATTCGTATTCTTAAAATTTAAGCACATGACCTAGTTCTTTGGTCTGTGAGCATTCAGTACTTCGCAGGATCAAGCCCGTTTCTGTAGGCTCACATTGGGAGATCTGATCAACGTTCAGTGCTTTGTCTAAGGTTTTGTTCTTGCACTGTGCTGTTAATGAAACATTTAGTTATTTGCTAGTATAGGGCAATCACAATAAGCTTGACCTTTGTCTGGTGGAAAGTGGTGGCTCCCACTCTTCTACTCTCATTTTTGGGTTATTATAAGCCTTTGCTAGTTATCATGGTGGTCTTAAAAGGGAATGAAGCTTCTGGTTCTTGTTGGCTTCAATTCTAGACTTAGTAAATGTATAGCAGTGAAATTGGATAGAAAATAGTGAGTGGCAGGAGAGGGTAAGTGGGAACTGACTGCTTCCAATGGCAGAACAGAAGGGATGAAGCAAAGCTGTGAGGTGTCAATGTCAAACCAGTTAAAAGCAGACTGTACCACATGCAATGGGTAGGGAGCTCTTGGGTGCTGGTGTTCGCACAGGTTGTGTAGATGCTAAAAGCTCCCAGGGCAACGTGACGATTATGCAGAATTAAAATATATCAGCTACTGCTAAATTCAGGAAGTCATTGAGCCACACACTGACTCTTCCCCCAGCTCTTGGGGAAATTTCAGGGTGTGCTTTCCTTTTTCTTAGGTTATTCTCTTGGTATCTGCTATTGGGCATTTTTTTTCCCTGAGAGAAAATACAGGTGGATCTCTGGCCTGAATGCAATAATTCCCACATTCCTTAATTAGCTGAAATTATAAACGTATATTCATGTGTTATACATTTTATGTGTTTAGTCCATATAGTGGGGCAGACTTAAATTAAACACATCTATCACTTAGGAAAGGTTAATGTATTTTTCTGCATTGCCAGTTAGGTATAAACTGCTCTTCAATGTGATTTACATTTATATAAATCTTTAATTTCATAGATAGGTTTTAAATAGTCAGTTGAAAAGGCAAATAAGACTACCAATGAAAAATTAAATGAAATAAATTTCAGTAGTTTTGTGTTATGTATGAAGTATGAATTGAGTAAAATGCAACACTTTAATTGATAGCCCAAAATAAGTCCCAGCTGTTGCTTTTGACTGGTGCAATGTGAAGTGTTTTTGTATTTTTGTGTCATTTTCAGCTAATTATAACTTCCCTTTCTTGTTTTAATAAATAAATCTCCAATGCAAGCCCGATATAGTTAAATACATATGTTCTGTTTGTCTGTAAAAAGCTAGCTTCTGTTGGCTTATGAATTCTGAGTTTATTGATCTGCTGTGTATTTATGAAAATAATTTTTATTTTGGTTGGATATTCTTCCTGGTAAGACTAGGATGGGGACAGTTTATTTTAGTGAGTGTACACAGCATCATACAGTAATGAGATGCGGAGACTGATGTGTACAGATATAACTGCAGCTCAGCATTTTCAGAATGATTTGTATACTGCAGAAAGAAAAAGCCCATAATCTTATTTTCTTTATGTAAGAAGCAGGCACGAGGGAAGAGTGATTCAAAGGAACACATCAGAATCAAGGCAAGCAGGTCTATTAGTTCCATGCATTTTGATGAATGCATGTTAAATGAAATCGAACTTTCATGGCATAGTTTCAGAAACATGTCACTAAGAGTTTGTGCTCCGTAGCCCTTAGGCAGGTGTTGTGTGTGGTGCATGTCAGATGCTTGAGCCTCTGTTAGTTGAGTTCTGCCAGCGTCTTGTGTGCATCTTTCACATGTATGCAGTCGGCAACGATTGTGGTCTTGAATCAGAGTTGAAAAGTAGCTGCTGGCACGGTCGTGCCTTAGCCTTAGTTTTGAAATAATGAGGGAAAAACCTGCCTCTGGTTGATACTGCTAGACTGAAAATAGAGAGAATCTCTTCACTCTCTTCAAATGGCATTTAAAGCAGTAAGGGTGGTAGACATTAATTTTAAATTTATGTTAAATAGCTTTCTAATAGATAACATCTTTTATGAGAATTCCTAGATTTTGTGTAAGGAGGATAATACACTTTGGTTTGAGAAGGACAAAAAATTATGGACCCTGCTGCCCTTGTAATTTGTGAGTCTGAATCTGCCTCCTACACTGGCCTGATATATCAGGAGGGATTGGTGGCTGGAAAGAAAAATTAAAATACGCTAAAAACCCCTTTGCTGTTAAACCAGTAAAATCCAGAGTTCATAAGTCAAGCTTTGTGTCGTGTTTAACTATACCTTTGTATTTGGAAGAGAATAATTACATTTCATGCTTTGGCTTTGGTAGTTGGTAGCAATGATCAGGAGGGGTTCTCTTATCTTCTACATTTTCCCTGAGTGGCTGCCCTCCCACCCCCATCACCTTTCTGTCCCCATTCCCAATTTTTCTGAAACATCAGCCTTTAGCCAGAGCATATTAAACATGAGGGATGTTCCAGCCCTTCAAGTTTTAGAAAAGATTTGACCTCTCTCGGGGTGATTGATTGGTGACACAAGTTTATATTCATACAAATCTATAGGCTTTGGTTTAGGAAGGAATTGCTCCCAGGTCAGATGAGTGATGGCTGTGGGATTTTGCTCTGCTTTCCTCTGCAACATGCTTACTGAGATCACCTTCAGGATGTCTTGCTGGACCAGTCAATTTGCACTGTCACCGTGTTGGACATTGGCAGACATCGTCTTAGCTTGTGGAATGCAACTGAAGGTTAAAACGGTTTATCTGAAGCCTTTCGTTTTACTCTACAGCTATCAGGGGAAATGGTTTGCTTTCTGACAAGAGATTAGATTAAACATGCCAACAGCTCCTTTCACCTAAAAATCTGTGAAACTGTTCAACAATGGTCATGGAGTATGGCCGACATCTGGAAAAACTAATATATAGTAAGTACAAAGTGCGGTTGGGCACCTTCTGACTTATGGCTATTTTTGGCTGGGATATTTTGAAAATAGGATATATTGAAATATTTGAACGCAGTGTTCAATCTCTATGCATAGTTGGCCATCTCTAGCTTGTCCAGTCTCTCCTATACCGTTTTCAACTCTTGAGGCCCTTAGGGCCCACCGGCTTTGTAACGTACTCATTGAACCTCTTCTGGCTTTTTTTCCCCCTATTATCTTATTTGTTGTTCTCACTACAAGATTCATGTGATGTGGTCTATTAAGCTTAATTCATGGTTGTTTTTTTTAAAGTGATATCAAGTTTAATTTTTTTTTTTTAGTTTTTTAATTAGCTTTGAATGTACCTCTTGCTTCTATTTGTTAAAAATGGCATCTGGTACTTTTTGTAGGCAAACCGGCAATTTGTTTCTTAGAAGAAGATCCCGTAGTGAATTAAGTGAACTGCACTCTATGATGTAATGTGGTCATGTAAAACGTTCTTTAATAGGTGGCTACTCATTGTGTGCAAAGCGTAGTCAAATCAAATTCTAAGAATATTTATAGAAGTTAGATCATCAGAATTACTTAATAGTGCCATGCTTTTTGTAGCAAGTTCTTGCAATTACCTATTGCGTGCTGAGGTTCATGTATACTTTTGATTACAATCTTACGGGTTTTTCATGTGCACAGCTCTTGTAGGTCCAATTTGTGTTTTCAGCATTATCTGCAGAAGAGTTTTCTCTAGTGATCAGATTTTAAATTGATCTGGTGCTTCTGGTTTATTTAGGAAACAGCAACTGATCCTGATAGCAAACTAGCTTGATGAACTAAGTTATGTAAAACAGACTAATTATTCCTTCTTTTAGTAATGATGCAGTAATATTTTGCACTAAGTAATGACCCTTCATCTAAGGATAGGGAATCTGAAGGATTATTTTAAGTAAGGGAGGGAAAGGAAAGAGGTATGGTAAATCTCAGGAGAGCATTCTTCAGTCCCTTTAGAAAGCCCTGGTAGGACTTTGATTTAGGAGTTTGGATTTCTTTATATTATTCAACAGACCAGACCCTGTTTCTCTTGATTTCGAAATACTTGAGAGATGTTTTGCTTCTACTTGGAGAACCACTTCAAGTGGTCTTTCTAAAAAGTGTGTGTCTGTAAACATGGTTTTCTGCTTTATTTCCAGTCTTCCCTTCATTTTGGGATTGGCAAGCACCTGTTTTCTTTGACTAATATTTTTAAGGTACCTTTAATAAAGAATGTAATATAAACCATCTATTTAGAGTCCCTTTTATAGTAACAGTTTAATGTTTCTGGATTTGCATGCTTCCAAGTAATTTTTAATTCATTTCTGTGTAAATTAAACAGCTAACCCTGAGAGAGACATGCAGTCTCTCCAGTGAAGTGATTATAAATTGTGCACTTAGTGCTTCAAACCTGAGAGCTGGGCAAAGTGGAACCCACTGATGGGCGTTAGTATGCTTTGCTGGTGAGAAAATGTACCTGAAACAAGGTGGCTGTGTGAAACCTGATACCAAGAGTGACTTGAATTATGCCAGAAGTTGAACTAAAACAATTTTGCAGTGACTTTCTTAGGCCTGGGATAACTTCAGGGGTTAGTCAGGCTTCAGTATAGTATTTTTAGAAGTACCGATGGATGGGGCAGTTATGTTTACATGTTTTTTTTGTAATGGGTTCCCTTAGAAAACAAGTTGGAAGGGGTTTTGCTTGTTGCTTTTCCTGCTAGTAGCTGCTTTTCAGTTGTGGTTATCAAACTGTCATGTTCATGAACATCTAGTGCTGCATTTTCTGAGTCACTCTACCTGCGAGGGGCTGTTTTAGAGGAACCACTGAGGTACGGTTTCAGTGACAAAAGTACAACCACAAATGATCAACAAATGGCTGTCTGACTGAGTTATCTCAATCAGTTGTTACGTTCCTTACCTTATTTTTAAGACTTAACCGTGCCAGCGGCATACCTAATACGGTACCATCTCAGAAGCCAGTAGCTGAACTGGAGAAAGTGGAGGTGGGTGCAGGCACTGTAAAGCAACTCAGAATATGAGTATCAGCTGCGTAATGCTGGGCTTGGGGAGCTGTAAGCGGGATCATTTCTGTCTATGCAGTGCATAAGGTTTGCTGTTTAGCAACTTGTAACAATTTCTGTTATAAACCAGAGTTCGTCACTTGGTGATCAGAGAGACGGCGAGGGGGCCCGAGCGTGTTAGCCAGCTGTCCAGTGGTTGGTCCATGGACCACGGGGGCAAATATTAACATCATTGTACTGGATATTAAATGCGACCTTCCTAATTTTTAAAACTCTGGGCATTCCTTTAAAGACAAACAAACAAACCCAGTAAGTTTTAACACGCTGAGCAGAGGGAAGTGCTGTAAGGATCATTGTATTTTGTGAAGAGGAGTCTGAGCTCTGGCTTCTCTAGCATGTGAAGATAAAAGCTGGTCAAGGTTTCTCACCGCAATACATCCACAATGAGGTGTGAATATGAATTCTGATGAGGATGAAAAGATATCAGAGTCTCGTTGACACAGGACTAAATGGCAATAAATTGGCTATAAATACATTCTGGCTTGAAATGAGAAGGTGGCCCATACTGCTTGCATCTGCTGGGTGCAGGACAGCCTTTCCAGGAGGAGTGGGAGAGGTGCTACTGGAGAAGCACCAGCTGAAATGTTGCTGCTTTTGTTGCAGTTCTGAGGAATAACTCTATTTAGTGCTGTGGTGTGTAAAACACAGGGAATGTGGTACATGCAGGATGTGCCTTCTGTTATGCCTTTGCATACCTTTCCCGTGGAGGAGAAAGATAACTAATAGAGAAACAGTGATAAAGTTCTATTGAGAAAGCTACTTATGATAAGAAAAAAATTACTGGGAGTTGCTATTTATGCCTCCTTTCTGATAATGCGGTGAGGATAGCAAGCATGTGTGTGTCTCCTGGAAAATTATGGTAGAGTTTGACTCTCTCTAATGGCTGCCTTGTTTCATTTTTCTGAAATGCCGTGTTGCTGGTAGGAAGAGAGCCATATACATGCAACCTGTGCTCACAATCTGGGAATTGGCATAGCACCATTGCATTGCTAAGCAACAGTTGGCATCATGCTTTCTGCTAGAGCCGTTCCCTGTTTGTCCTCTTTGCCTGAAAAATCCAGATCAGTATCTAGCTCAAGGTTTAAGTTGTGAGAAAGACCAGTAGATTGATATCTTATTTTGTGTAAAGTTTGTCATTCGTTTTGTTAGTAGAGCATTAAATAACAATGCCGAGAAATGCAGTCAGGGTGTGCTTTGTTCGTCCCTAGAACAGCGAATCCTAATGATCTTGGTGCCTTGCAGTGGGATGCCTATCGTGTGAAGTGAGGCCAGTTTCCTACACAGCCGGCAATGCCAGATCTCACCAAATAGGGCATGAAATTGTTACATTATGTACAAATGGGCATCTTTATAGTAGTGGATTGTCAGCTCAGAGTAGGTCTTAATTTTCTCTTTAGTGTGTACGCACGCTATAGGATTTAATTTCAAAACATTAAGATTTGTGCACTGGAAAGCAATATTGATAGCCCTGGATTTTAAATGCCTTTTTTTTAAAGGGAGGACTTTCTTTGCTTCTTGTGCAAAAGCTAATTGTATACTTGCTCAGAAAGAAAGCCCTTAAAAAGTGTAAATAAAAATCCCAATGAGAGATACTACTAGTTAAGCAGCTCCAGGTGATTACCTGTTGTTTTAACTTTTGTTTCGTTATTGACAATACAAAGTAAAATTTGTTGATAAGCTCGTTAGCTAAATATCAGACATGGACTGAAAAGTCATCCTATTTTCTTGATTTGTAAGACCTGCATAATTTTTTGTTCTGTATTTTTGTTTTTGTGGGTTGGTTGTTTGGTGGGGTTTTTTACTCTCACTGCTCTTGTGACTCTCCATTTTAGTAGCTACAGTGAATCATACAACATTCCGAATTTCTAGTTTTTATTAGCTACGGTCCCAGCTACTCAGCGATGTAGGCTCATTCTTACAGTATATTTTGACCAAGTTGAAGGAAAAGGTGTTTTGCCACTTCCTTTGTTGAGACTTTTCCTCTGTCTAGCAGATCCTGTTATAGCACCTGTATTACTTTTCATTCTCCATTTCTTTTTGTTTTGTTTCATCCTTCGCTTCCAAGCGATTTCATACACTACATTTGCTTCTTCCTTTGTTGTGTTCCGATAACCTTTGTGTAAGTACATATGCACACATATTATTATATCCTTCATTTAATGAATAGTTAGACCATACATATTAATCTCCCTTCGTCTTTTAAAATTATTTCTGGTTATTCTTGCTGCTGTTTGTTACATCTTATGTTTCTTTCCTAATGTGTCTTTCTGGTCCTTCAACTTGCAGAACAAATGTATTGTTCCATGAGTGGTTGTAAACATGAGAGTAAAATAGCGAATATTTTGCAAGGAACTGATTGATTGTGTGAATCTCGTGTGCTAAAGCTCCACTGGTGCAATGTACTCGTATGCTCAGACACATTTTCGGATTGTAGGGATGGGCCAGAACTTTTCAGTGAGAGTCTAAATGCCCAATCACTGTATAGTTCAAAGATATCCTTAAGGAGTTTATTTTGGTCTTGAGGACTTGTTAGATGGTAAAGGTTGGAGCTAAAGGGAGCTTCAGATGGGAAATTTTCAAGTTGCAGGTTTCTCAAGAATATTTTTCCTGACAGAAATACATATCAACTGGGACTGTTGGCCCGGCAGTATTCAGTAAGATTTTTACATGAGCTATCATCCAGATCTTTGCAGATTTCCTCCAGACTTTTCCTTCAGTATCATTTGGAAAACTTGGAAGTGTTTTATGTGGTGTTTGGTTATTTATTTTTTTCCTATACTTTTTAAAGACACTGTTGCTTTTGGAGGGTGGTAAAGGGTTTTTTCCCCCCGTAGAGGAAATAGTTTTGCCAGGACCTGAACTGTGTGTTTTATGCCCAAGTTCTGGTGATATGAGTCATGGCATTGAATGATGCTATCTAGAATTTTTTTTTAAAAAATTATTTTGGGGACATCTGGAAAATTATAGAGTTCTTTAGTAGAAAGAACAGGATAGAAGGACTTCTACGATAGGACATAGGCCTTGCTTGCTTACTGTATCATGCACAACTTAAATAGCCAATATGCATACTGTACTTCTACTGTATGGTCAACTTCAGCACTGGAAAGCACAGTGTAATCTGTAAATCTCCAGCGTTGGGATGATAGCTCCATGTGACCATATGAAAAGTTTGAAGTGTAGAGTGTGAGACAACAGAAGAATCAGAAGTCAAACCTTGTTCTGTGCCTTTGTGTTAATCTAACGATATATTAATAACTGTTTCCTACCTGTAGGAAATCTCTCCAGTCTAAGTCGTCTTGGCCTGAGGTACAATAGGCTGTCAGCAATTCCGAAGTCTTTAGCAAAATGCAGTGAACTTGATGAACTTAACCTGGAGAACAACAACATTTCGACTTTACCAGAGGTGAGAATTAGAGGGAGTGGATTTTGGAGGGAATAATGTTGTAAGGCATCAGTGTTTTGTAGAGGGATTAGAACGTGTGAAATTACTTCATCTTGCATCACAACTCTGAGGAATACCCTTTGTTTTAATCCACATGTGTGTGAAATATTGCAATTCTGTATAGATTAGGTGTGTCTAACTAGTACAGAAGAACTGATGTCATACTTCAGTCAAATGTGGGAGCAACACATGAGATTGTTTGCTGTCCTGCCTCTCTAGAAAACCTTAAATAAGGAGTCCAGGTTCCCACTCTTCAAGCTAGATAAGAGCTTCTCAGTGTTTCTGTTTCATGGAGGTAGGGGAGAAGTAGAAAAATTAAGAGTGGGAGGCAAGAATGACCTTTAAGAGAGTTGTCACAGCTGTAAAGCTTGTCACAGCTACTTGGCCTCAGCATTCTTGTTTTAATATGGAAAAGCGTGCTGTTGACACCAATGAGATATCGTCTGGCAACTCATTGAGATACCTTCTGTCAGTTATGAAAGATAAAAATTTGCATAATTTTTCAGTTTGCAGTGACTTTCCGAGGATCATGGGAGAAAGAGGAAGAGAAATCTGGGTTTTTTTGTTTTCTTTTCAGAGTTGCTGCACTTGATTGTCTTAACCTTGGTCTCTGTTTCTTCAAGCTTAGTGTGCGACCAAGGAAAATGTCAATAGGGAGAAGTTCTGGAGCCACCTTGTCAGTCTCTTCAAGTAACACGTTCCCTGAAGCATGCTTTGCTAGCTCTGGGGTGGAGAGGCAGAAAGTCCTAGTCCCCTGTGCACCTCTCTGTTTTCCTGTACTCCTTCCCTAGAGTTCTCTGAAAGGTGCCCTGGTGGACTCCAGTTTCAGTCCTGGATAGCTACCGTAGTTTTGTTACAGAACGCTTCTTAAATATGGCTTTGATGTCTGCAGACTTGGAAACTGTTTCGACTGCTGGTTATACCTTTTATCCTGATTTCCTTTTCTTAGTTCCTTGAGACTGATTTATCAGGATAGGAGAGTGTGGGATGCTAGTAAACATCTGGAGAAAATGTTTGACTTGGAACATTAGTGCCTGGGCAGAATAGCTCCGATGACAGAAGATAAATCTGGTGTGATTGATTCTTACTTCGGATATTTCCTCCATTGCTTTAGTACTGTTTGGAGATGAAGGCTTCAGGACCCAACACAGAGTTCTATTTTGTTCTATTTTAATGAATGGCCCAAACTGCTTTCCTAAACTGTTTAAAAAAATAAAATGTGTAAATTATTAGTATCAAATAATGCAAAATGTATCTAAAGATACATAGAAGAAAAAAACAAAATGCATTTGGACTTAGGCAAAGTATTCATAGGAACAAAGTACAATAAGTAACTACTTTCAGGTAAATTTCTAAACTTGGCAATGATAGACTGAAAACAGAGAATTTAATAAATGTTTGGGTAAAACTATTGTTAAGAAAATGCTACTGACTGAAAGCCACCAGGCTGCTTTTAAGATGAGAGCTAAGGTAGCCCACCCCACTCAGACATGTTATAAAAGCAACTACAGTATAATTACAAAAAGCTAATGTGAGGGATGATTACTTGCTTTAAAATATGTTCAGTCATAATATGAAACTCTGCGACTGTGCTGCCTTCTTCACGTTTATTTGCCAACAATATGTTAACACTTAAGCGGCTACCTTGCAGAAATGTATATTTTATACTGTAATGTTTAAAGCAGAACATTCTGTGCTATAATACAAAGCACTGTATTTGCAGAAGAAACTTCTGAATTTCAAAGCATAGCTGAAGCTGCTGACACAATGCCTAATAAATATTTTATCTTAAAAGGATGGGCTGGGAGAAGGCAGCACTGTCACAGCTCCCATAGATATAAGAGCATTGTTCTCTTTGTACTGCCAAAGCTCTCTTGCTTCCCTTCAAATGTGTTTAATTACTCTAGGCTATTAGACTGTATTAGCTAACATAGTTTTAATATTTTTTTTGTATGGAAGCAGACTTCAAAAATGGCTTTTTGAAATGCCAAGATCCATTTGAAGCAATAAAGTGTGTTTGTAACAGAGCTCAGGGACTGCCTAACCCTAGGACGAAGAATATCTGTTAAAGTATGGCTAGAAGCAGTATTTCCTAATCAAAGATTATACTAGTTAATGATTAGGTTAGATTAACACTGATTTGAAGATCCATTATTTTATTTTTAGGGGGAAAATTGCTTCACTGATATTTGCCAAGATGCCCCCAGAATTGTATTTTAGTGCTTAAAGTTTTAGCCATGACATGTAGACAAGTCCCTATTTAATCCTGTTTTGTTTACAAAAATGTTAATAAACTATTTAGAAAAGTAGCCAAAGCTTTCCTGGTGAAAGAGCAAAACCATGTTCTTAAAGCTTTTTCTGTGAATATAGCACTGAAATTGCAATCCAGAAATACTGACATTAGGAATATGGTTGGAATAATTATCTTCTTACTGCTTGTTCCTGATTGCAGATGTTGCATTATTTATGGTATGTAATGCCATGCATAAATCTCCAATTTCTGTAATACTTAAGCAAATAGGGCTGAATTCAAGTTGGCATAGTAATAAGCAAAGGTGATGCTTCAGCAGTAATTTAGATCTCATTATTCATCCCCACAGTTCCAGCAACGTGCTTGGCACATAACTAACAGAGAAACCCTGAGATCCGCGCTGCTGAGATTGTAGAATCTAATTAGATTGTGAAGTGAAATGAGACTCTGGATTCAATGGGCAACTATTGCTATCCAGTTTAACTCCAGGCTTCTTGCTTTTTATTTCTTAAGGAGGGGGTGGGGAAGAAGTGGAGTAATAACTATTTAGGAATATTTTGAAAGCAGAAAGAAAATGGAACTTCTGAAACCTTACCTTCCCATTCTTTTCCTCTGTCCTGCCTGGTCGTCTGAAAGTGTTACAGCCTAAAAAGAAGCTTCTATCAGATGTGTTCACCTTATGGATTTTTATCATATTAATAAAGATTTGTACTGGAAGTATCAAACACCAGTTTAAAAAACAGTGCATGCAGTTGATAACTTCTTCGGGCCCTACTCTCACTGTGAGCAGGCATCAAAATTGAGTGAGCTGCAGTCGGGTGGCGTTGGCCGAAGCCGTGACCGCTGTTGAGGATGGACCTGCTGCTGCCGGCGCCTGCCAGCCACTGCCCCTGCGCTCTTCAGAGCAACCAAAGGCATAGCAATGCATTATTAAAAGAATCCCTTTTGGAGGAGAAAAGAGTTACAAAACCTTTAAAACCTGTGCTGTTAAATATGTTTGCCTTTTTTTTTCTTGTATCTGGCAGTATGTAGGGAAAAACGGGGAAGAAAGTTAAAGGCTGATGATTGTGAGCAGAGGCTGTTGCCGATGGAAGTTTTATCAAATTTAACACTGGCTTTTGTGTTGCAACACTTGTTTAGGGGATGGACTTGAGGGGGGAAAACATTTCTAATTAGACCCATGAGGGAAAAGAGATGTATTCAAATAAATCTGTCCTAAGTTCCTGGGTGGTTTTCTTCTCTCTACAGGGTCTTTTATCCAGCCTTGTCAAACTGACTAGTTTAACACTGGCCAGGAACTGCTTCCAGTCCTATCCTGTGGGTGGCCCGTCCCAGTTCTCCACAATCTACTCTCTCAATATGGAGCACAACCGCATCAATAAAATCCCCTTTGGAATTTTCTCTAGAGCTAAAGTATTAAGTAAGCTGAACATGAAGGTGAGGCACAGAAACATGCTACTGTGTGTAAAATCAATGAGGAGCACTGTTTGCTGCTCCGTGAATTCTGGCAAACTTAACGATATAGGAATGAATTTATCATGCTGAAGTGGATGCTGCTGCTGTCACATACAGACACAATTTTGTATTAACTTAAAAATGTACTATCAAGATTTTATTGATTTGTCTATTTTTGTTAGCTAAGCGTTTGTCATATTTCCTCAAGTTTGAACAATGAAACCAAGTTGTTTGCAAAGTTCTTGAATATTCAAATGAGACATAAGCATGTAGAGTAGCTAATTTATTTCCCCCCTCTACTGTTGCAGTTTAGATTAAAAAAACCAAAATTATGTAAAATATAAATTTTTTTAATATATTCTTTTAAAACCTAAGTTTGGAGGCTTTTGGCAGTAGGTGTAGAGCACAGGAAAAGAACCTTTAAGTGTGTGCTGTGTACACTTAGAGTGAAGAGAACTAGGGAAAAGAGATGTTTTCTGTGAATGGGTTTGTTTCAAGTTCTTAAATTATTTAAAAAAAGCAAAGGTTTGAGCAGTATCTAAGCTCAGCTAATGTTTTAGAATATCTTTCGGCACAAATGGATTTCCAATTTGCATTACGACCATTTTTTTATCACATACCCATTTGTAACTTTGCACGTTTACCAGGACTCTTTATGACCTTTTTTTTTTTAGATTTGTAGTGTCTGGTCCAGATCAAATTTTGTAGCTACTTTTTGAGCAGTAAGATGTTCAGATTTATTTCAGATGCTTTTACTCAGAGCCATTAAGGTATATTTCCTTTGTGGTTTGTTTGGTGAGTTTTTTTGTTTGGTTGTTTTGGTTGGGTTTTTTGGGGGTGGGTGGGGGTGGGTGGGGTGGTAGCTAACTCCATATATTTTTAGGATTCCAGCATTGCTGATAGCACCTTTGTAAGTTATGGTGAGTTTTCTGTTATTCCCCCTCGCCCCTGTATTCAGCAAAGAAAGGACAAAAAAAATGTTTTAACTACTGGGATGCATGAAATCTTGAGAATTATGTGCTTCTAATTTTTCCACTTCAGTTCATATTAGTAACACAGTCAATTCCGTTACTCTAGGCTGGAACTGCTTGTTATGTTTTGAGGAATTTAAAAAATATTTGGCCAATTACCAACATTTTATTATTCCGATTTAATTATCTACTATTTTGTTATGAGGCATTTTGTAAGCAGTTTGTTTAATCTCTCAGATGCCATGCCAACTTCTTGCAAGCGCAGACCCTAAATGTTTGATATGTTAAATCACAGGACAATCAGCTGACCTCTCTCCCCTTGGATTTCGGGACTTGGACTAGTATGGTAGAACTGAACTTAGCGACTAATCAGCTCACAAAAATTCCTGAGGATGTATCTGGGCTTGTTTCTCTTGAGGTGAGAAGAGTATAAATGAACAGCTAAATGAATCCCTGCAAATAGGTGTTCTGTATTTCAGGTTTAAGCAATATTACTTTTCGGTCAAATAAAGCCAAATAAATATGTGTATGTATGCTATTTAAATAGATGTGTTGCATCTGTTTATGGTTGTTTTCAAAGGCTTTTTGAATGCTGCTCTTTAGACACTAGATGAGTGTCTGTGTAAAAAGAGTTTAGTACATATATATTTTTAACTATGTAGAAAGAAAAGTTTTCTCAACAGAAAAGATACTGTTGTAAATGAAATGGCACTGAACTCTCTTCGATTCCTGGAGAGACCAGCATGGAAGCAGCAGGAATCAGAAAAACATAATGAAATGGTCTACAGCCAGAGCTGGCTTGAATGTAGCACTGTGAACCTTGTAGGCAGCTGGGTGGGAATCCTCAGCCTTTGAGGGATAAGAACTCGTAGGTTGAAACTGCGAACTAAACCCATTGTGTCCCCTAGTCCTGTTTCCCAAGGTACCATCAGGAGAAACAAACTTAATTGCCTTGGAGGGACATAAAGATAGAGGTGCTTGTTCGGGCGGTTGAGGGGACTTCGTAGCCTCTGTGAGTTACTGGGAAATATCTGTTGAGGTCCATTAGCAAATGGCATATTCGAAACTGCCAATTTCCAGTGTGACTGCTGCTCTGAATAATTAATAATTCCTGTAGTTTGGGGCAAAAATTATATGGCAGAGTAACAGCTGTTTAGTGGCCCAGTTCCCTTTAAGTTAAGGCTGTGATTGATGTGATTGGGAAGTTAGTAACCTCTAACAACTGGATTTGCCGGTGGTCTGCTGGCTGCTGAAGCTGGAGAGCTGCATGGTCCGCAGATCCCATAGCGCTACTTTTTTTCTGTAATTAAAGAATCAAATACAAAGAACTACTTGGGCAGTGTTTACACAAAAGTGAAGGTTCCCACAGCAGTGCTAAGTCAGCTGCATTGCATGTAGGTAATATTTTCTGTTCCTGCCTTTGTTTCTTGATATGCGATTAAAACGTTACTATTCTTATCGTTCTGTGTATATCGTAGCACATAAAGGAAGGCCACCGAAATACTGCTTGTACTAATGCTGAGATGCTGGCTTTTATTAATTTTGATTTTCATTTTGATTTTTAGCATGTTTTCTATTCTGTTCCTGCCTTCAGTGTTTCCATGTTACACGAAGCTAGTGAGAGCTGGGATTGGTAGAAGCCAGGCGTTTGCAACCTCGGCTGGCTTAGCAGGGAGCTGCGCGTGGCTAGGGTGAGGGTCCACTTTGGGGGCTCTCTCAAATCCTTGTGTTTCAGTGTGCCTTGTTAAATAACTAGATAATAGCATTGTTCAGCTGGTAATTAATTGCCTAGTGCTCGCTGTGTTGTTACGAGGCTTGATTATTTCCAAGGACTGTTAGACTCCTCTAGGGGAAAAAGGGTATACTAGTGTAACCCCTGATAACTTCCTTGTGGTATAATGAATAACTCTGTTAAATGATGTTGCAAATACGGATGCTTTTCTTGAACCCAGGATACTTATGATTCAACTCAGCAAGGAGGATCAAAACAAGAGGATAACACTCTAGTAGGGGCAGGTGTGTGATAGGAGACCATTTTGAAAAGCCAGTGGGTATCTATCTACGCAGTGTTCTGCTTATGTGCTCTGATCTGTATGGTTACTTGCTGCTGCTTCTAACCAAAGGGATATAGGGACAAGAGAAAGTCTTAAGCTTTTTAAGGAGGACATGTCAAATAATGTAAAACACGCTTATGAGATAGTTATAAGGAAGGATAACAAAACGACAGGGAATTCCAGGAAGAAATTTTTTTTCTTTGGTTATTTGAAGAAATAGTGTTCTTTGTTCTGCATTTATTGTTATGTAAAATAATATTTGAAAGAATTCTGTCATAAATCTAGGTATTTGTATCATTAAAAGACTTCTACAAAATTATGTTAATCACTGATTTGATTTTTTTTCTTTCGTTTGCTTCTGTAACTTGAATGTAGGTAAATCTTGGGCTTCATTACTTGAAAATATTAAAATATTCTGTCTTAATCATTGTTTACTAATTGCATTGCTGAAATTCTGTGTATGGTTTTTTTTAAGGTTCTTATCTTGTCAAACAATCTACTAAAGAAACTTCCCCATGGAATTGGAAATCTACGGAAACTCCGAGAGCTAGATCTAGAGGAAAACAAACTGGAATCCTTGCCAAATGAAATAGCTTACCTCAAGGATCTGCAGGTGAAACAATAATGGGCTGAGATAAACATCTGACGTCCTTTATTTACACCATGCTGGTTTAATTACAGCTAGTTTGATGAGGGAAACTATTTGGGACTGGACATAGAACCAAAAGTTAAGAATCTTGTGCAACGTCATCTACAATGTATTCCCACTAATACTTCAGATTTATCAGCTAATACTGAACAAACAAATATTGAAGAGTTTAACTGTTGTACCATGAGTACAATACTGCCACAGGAATAGCCTCTGATTTCAGTCATGTTCGTGAAAGCTTTTATATTTATGCAGGTATTTTACTATGCGCTATTTTATTTTTATGTTTAGTGGTGCTTAATAGAGGCCTGAAATGTTGAAGGGCAGAAATTTTCTTGTTCAAATGCTAGAGACTAGAACCTACCAATTTATCAGCTACATATCTTTTTACTTGCTGTCATTTGAAGCAGAAGTCATTAAGTTAATTTTTAAAAATGTTTTTTCTCTTAGAAATTGGTTCTGACTAATAATCAGTTGACCACCCTTCCCAGAGGTATTGGTCACCTTACCAATCTGACGCACCTTGGGCTTGGAGAGAATCTTCTCACACACCTTCCTGAGGAAATTGGTAAGACCCCTTTTTCTGGTTTTATGCAGTCTGCCTGAGCCAAAGCAGTTACTGACACAGAAGATAAGCATCTACTGTGCTCATAAGTAGAGGCCACACAATTCACGTGAAACTTCTAGATATGCACAACCTGATGTGAAGCATGTGCCACAGGAACAGCACTATCGGGTATGATCTTTATCTTGCTGTACTGTAGTGATAAAAATGGTCTAGCTTTTTTCAGTTCTTCTGCAGAAAGCTGCCTAACACACGCTAACCTGGAACAGTGAGATTCCATTTCTCTCCAAATTCTCCCATGAGTTGTGCATTATCAGTCACTCAACTTCATAAACCTGTCATTGGAGAGAGGTCTGTATCAAAAAGGAAATATACTGGTCCTACTGTAATTCCATGGCGTAGACAAAACCCTGTGTAAGGTGTAGACAGCTGAAGCAAACGTTCCTGCTGATAGTCCCTCTGCACACACTTCCGTTTGTAGACCACCATATTATTTTTCACCTTGATGAGATAAGAAGAGGAAGCAAGGAGGAAGAAATCTACAGAAAGAGAGGGAGGAACAGGATTCTTTTTGTCTACTTGAGACATGCAGAGTAAATGAGATTCAGAGCATCTGAAACTGAGAGCCCTTGTTTCTTTTATTGTTGTTCACAAGTACCTCCAGCGCATGATTCTGAGCACTTGAGTTAAAATCTTAAAGTTAGAGCTTGTTGTGGAGCGAAAAATAGTGGGAGAAGCTACACAAAGCAAAAAAAGTGGTGTGCAGATGGAGAAGGCTGGGACACAGTCTGTCTCTCCCAGCATCTTTAGTGAAGAGCTGTTACAGCTTCTGCTCATCTTGTATGTGCCTCAGTGTGAGAAGAGCCTAAACCAGTCTAAATCTAGAGCTTTGTAATTTAGTTCGTAAGTTAGTGCAGAGAGTTTGGATGCTGTGGAAATGAGCTGTGGAATTAAAGTATGTAAGTGAAATACATACCTGAAATATGACTGCAGGAGTGCAGTTTGATTATTAAAGCTAGTTGCCTTAACAGAATAGAGAATAGTTAACTGTTTTCAGATGTGACTGCTTCATCTATAGTTATCAGCTATGTCCCATTATTTCTTAGCCTTTCCGCTTGGTTGGTTTTCCATGCCTTGAGCCCTGGCTGCTGCTTTCTCTTGTGAAAGATGAAATAGTCTTTTACGTTATAGTAGATGTTTGTGGTATTTTAGATTGGAAAATGGGGAATGTTTTGAGGAGAACGTCTATGTTTGGAGTGTATTTCAAAGATACAGATTAATTTTGATATTTGATTGCAGTGGAGGAATAGAAGTCTTAAGAAAGAAGAAATTAGTCCATTTTCCGTCTTCTGGTTAATCTATATTGCAGTATCTGTAGTAAAGGCAGGTTGTAAAATCTGAATTCAGGAGGAATTTTCACATGGGTTTGTTCCATTTAATAAATTCACTGCTGTGCAGAGGTCTCTCCTGCTTTCTTCCTGTCACACATTACTGTTACAGCTTCAGGTCTTTAATGTATAGGTTTGAATTAAATAAAAGGTCTAGCATAGATGTTTTTATAGAGATAATGCATACTGTATGGTATAAATATTTTCTGGGCCCCCTTCTAACTAGATAGCTATTCAATGTTGCCTGCAATTGCAAAGCACTTGGCTGAACAGTTACGGTGAAGTACCTCTCGGTTCTCTTATTCTGTGTATTCTCAGTTCAGTTGTTATCTAAAGAGATGTAGTAATGCTTATTTTTACAGGGAAACTGAAGCAAATTGGTTCTTGCTTAGGTTCTGGTGCTCGAAAATAGGAGTTTAGATGAGTCACTGACTCTAGCTTCTACACAGTAAAGAATCTTCAAGTGGACTTAGTGCTTCTGTGTAAAAAATTATGAATTGCATGAATCACAAAACCACTACTTTGTATTATTTTATTTTAACCAGGTACACTGGAGAATCTGGAAGAACTGTATTTGAATGACAACCCCAATCTGCACAGCCTTCCCTTTGAGCTGGCTCTTTGCAGCAAACTGTCAATAATGAGTATTGAGAACTGCCCGCTCAGCCACCTTCCACCTCAGATTGTTGCAGGAGGACCCTCCTTCATCATTCAGTTCCTAAAAATGCAGGGACCATATCGTGCCATGGTCTGATGCTAATCGGATTGTCCAATACACTGTACAAAATACAAACTGCATTAATGTTGTAATTGTCTGTATATGTATATATAATATAATATAGGTGTTTTATATTATATTATATATATATAAATATATAAATAATATAAAAAGGCAAATTTAAGACTGCATTATGTGTTTCTGCTAATAGAGGAATCATAGCCATTTAGATTTTTTTTATTCTGTAAAAATGCTTGTCTAAGTTTTCTTTGCTGAATTTGATGGAAGTTGTCTGAATAATCTGGAAATGCCAGTTCATGTAAAGCAATTGCCAATGAACTCAAAGTTTAAATTTAAGGGACAAAAATAGTTTTGCTTAGATTTACTTTCAGTTAAGAGAAATGTATAACCTTTATATAATGAACTTTTCTGTTTTCTTCCCTCTTTTTTTTTTGTGTCAAAACCTGAAAGGGTAATGTGTCCTGAGGTTGGGATTTTCTTTTAACTTATTTTGAGATTTGAAGCAAATGGTGTTTTTTATATTGTTTACAGTCAGAGTAAATCACTGGATTTTGTTTTATTCTGATTTGCTCTGTTTTAATCAATCATATCTAGAATTTATATGCCTCTGCTGATGAATTTTTATCAACTGGTTTGTATACTAAAAACATACTTGTCAGAACAACTGGCAGGTGAAGAGGATGCAGTCAAAACAAAAGAAAAAGAAAAGAAAAAAAGAGCTTGAATTCCTTTAAGTCTTGCTTCCCTGAGTTATCAGTTGCAGGCATAACATATCTGAACTGAGCCTTTTGCGGTTGGTCTTTTCTAGCACAAGTAAACCTTTTCAGATTGGTAAAAAAGTTGAGTATACTCAGTGAAGAGCGGTTTTCACTTTGTGAAGTAACAAGTCCATGAGGTCTAACAGTACAGTTAAGTGGCAAGGAAATAATATATATGTACATTTTTATTACAATGTTGGGTCATAAACTAAAACAGGCAATTTTAAGGATTCCTTATAGTCCTTGTACAATAAATGAATGTGTCTTACTTTTAAACACTGCAATATATGTAAGTTTTAAGGTTGGTTAACAATGTACTATGGTTTTATATCTTGACTTGCCTTGTACCTCCTTCCATTATGGAACTTCTGTGTCCAAGCACAATATCTTCACACTGTGCTGTTTTGCTGCTGAACTAAATGCACTTTTCCCCACAGCTGGGGCACTTGCTTCAAAATATTCAGTTCAGTATCCTGATTATTCTTTTTTAACTTCATTCTATCTGTTTCAGTATTAAACCAATCTATTAAAAAAGAGGCACCTTTTTCTTTTGTGCATAGATGTTGGTAGCTCAAGAGAAACACTGTAAGTAGAGGACATTCAGTTTTATCTTGACTTTCTTGGTTGTTTAAAAGGCAGAAGATGCTTCAGGGAGATGTACGCTATTGCTGCACTTGTAGGGCCGGTTGTCCTTTTCCAGGAGGGTAGGAACTCAAGGCGGTTGCATTCCACGGTTACTCAAGGACTGTCCAGTTTATACTCACTGGAATTTCTGCTGGTGTAGTGTGACTTAGAGGACTGTACCTTTGAACAAAGTAAAATCAACCGATGCCATGGGAAATCTGTTTCACATGCAGAAGCTTGGGGAATATTATTTCTGGCTTTCGGGCATACTTACACGTATTGCCTTGATTTATTTGCATTCTGTTTTGTCGTATTGTCTCTTCATTAACAAGGACTAAGTTTAAATGGAAGGCAGGTGGAGATATAAAACCTTAGAGGGCTTAAACATGCTGTAAAACTATTGTAGATGTCACTGGATTTTACTAAGTAATGTTCTGTTCTTTCTCACACGCTCTGTCTCTGTCCCCCCCCCCTTTTTTTTTGTTTTTTACATCTACTGTAGCTTTTCAGTTTAGACTTTAGTTTATAAAAGGCTAGTTCCTTACAGTTCTGCCTGAAGTTAATCTTTCTCAGCATTAAGGTGTTAAAATATGGAGATGCTGAAATGCTCAGTATCAAGACTGTAATCTAACTTCTGAATATACTGCTAAATCTGTATTTGTGCCCTCAGGTCACTAGGGTTCCTTAAAACAAAAGTGGCGACCCCTTGTGTTTTCAAGCATCTTGGTCTCATTCCCTGTCTGCTCCTCAATCCCATTTTTATCAGAGCTGACAGGATTGAATTTGTTTAGTTTGTAAATATGTTGATTATCACCTTGTTAAGGTACATGGTTAATGACTGTATGCTTGGAGCAGACACTCTGTCACTTAAATTCTTGTGGAGAAGTCGGCTACCAAAATAGTGCTCGTTACACTTGCTTACAAACAAACGTTTCTTTTTGTTACACTTATAGGAATAAAGAAAGCTATGTTTTAGTTCATTACTATATTAAAAACAGGATATTTTTTCAAACTATCTTTGTACTAGTATGGTTGTTGCAATGCCAGATGATCCTAAGCCCTGTTTTAGGAGTTTGATTTTATACATTCTGAGGTGCACGCTAATATTTTCAGTGTCTCGACAGATTTGAATAAAAGCAGTGTGAGAGAATTTCTGGTACAGGAAGAAGAATTTGAAAAGTCCTTTAAAATTATCTGAAAGTTTAAGTATTAAATGTGTGGCATGTATTGGGAATAGAGGCATATAAATCCATTTAATAAGTACATACATGGATTTATATCCAAATCTATGCACAGATCCGTATAAATGCAGCTGTTTTGATCATTCAAAACAGTCTTACATCCTGACATAACAGACTTTTGCATTTCCCAGGATGCTGGATTGTTAACTGGTGCAGTTTCTAAATTGTATTTAATGCCTGGTGATATTCAGTTGCACACACGTGCTGGCTTGTGCATGTTTAAGAATTTTGTTTGGCCTGATCAATTAAAGTATGAATGGAAAGAACTTCATCCTGACAAATGTATGAATACATACATATATGTATCTATATATGTATGAAAGCATAGACAAGGTGGAGAAATTAATTCTTTACAGCATCTTTGAAAACAAGATGGAGAAACAGGTGATTTCCAGATACTTGTGTTAAATCTTTATCCCTCTTGCCATACTGGGGGAAATAATTTAGAAGGGTTATTGAAAAGTGTGACAATCTCTACTTCGGATGAAAATTATGACCTTGATTGCTTGCCCATAGACAAACTATCAACTTTGTATGTGTCTGTGCCTATGTACGTAAGAATATGTACATATACACATGCCCCGTAAAGATGCTGTCCTGAATCATGCCTTGATTGAACAAGCTAAATTACTGTACTATAGACTATGTAGTATTATGGAAGTCCAGCAAGGTGTAAAGGGGATTAGGGATTTGTTAAATAACGAAAAGAAGGAATAATTGCTGTTGTGACTCATGTTGGTCACATATTGCATTTAAATTTACTGAGTAGAAAGTTTTCTTTCTATTATTCTGGTAATTCTTTGCAAAAATGTTTTCTTTTCATATAAACCTATTAAATTCTGTCTCTGGCTGTCCCATATTAAGGTTCATCACCAAAGTTGTCTAGTATAAATGCAGTGGAAACGCTGCATGTGAAGTTGGGTCACACAGCTGTGTAACTGGCACTTCTCTGTTTGCCAGATGCTGTTGGAAACTTTGAAATTCATACACCCTTTTTAAAAAGAGATTTGGGTTGTGGAATATTTGCTTCAGTGCCTCTTTTGGATTTAAGGTTTTCTCTGCAGTTTGGTCCGTCTTTTCCTAATGTGTGAGAAGGTGCATGTTCAGACTTCTTGAAGGTCGTGTTTGCTCATGTCCATGATTTAGTAAATTAGTAGTCAAACTGTCTGGCTGGTTAGCACCTAAACCCGTTGTGTCACATGGAATTCAAGTATCATCTTTAATCCTGGGAGTTTGAAAAATACCTTTAAATACCTTTTATTTAATTATTAGAAAACTTTGAGAGGTTTGTTTGTTTTGTTTTGGTTTTTTTTTAAACCCCAAAAGAAATTAAATTTCTGAATCAGTACAAACCCATATACAAACCCATATCAGGGAGGTCTTCATATCTGGATGCAGCTAACAGTTCCCACGTAGTCAGTATCACACCTCGGTTGTATCAAATTGGATTGCCAGAATAGCTTCTAATTAGAAACGTGCGGTTGGCAGTAATTTGCACAACACAAACTTCAAGGCACAGTAAGGACGATCACAAATGAACGATAGTATCTACAAATGGTTTTTGTTTTTACATTAGCAAAGATCTGAAAATTATGTTTATTATTCTGATGTTTAGGTCTTAACCAGGACTGCACAGGACTTTTGCTGTGGAAAAATACCAGACCACGCTAATTTTGTGGTTAAAAGCTAAACAAGAGTGTAAACAGTCTACAAAAAATGTACTTTTAATCTGAAGTATTGTAATGTTGATTGTTATGTCTATATAAAAGATTGCCTTGCTTTTTTATAAGAGTCATTCTGTATCAATGCATTCATTATAAATAGTATATTTGTAAATAAGATGCTGCCACTGAGTCTTTTGAAAGTTTTCTAGTATTTCTAGTCTAACGTTAACTTGGATGTAAGTCATACTTTTGCAGTGCCAAAAATTATCAAGAACTGCTTTCTCATTATATACTCATCACTCTTTAAAAGGTTGCCCACCCGCCCTAAGTACAATACAGATTTTAATGTATAGCAATTACAGGAAAGTTCAGAAGTTGCATTACAGTAACTGCTTTACTCAGCTATGTGGGCTGGACACCTTTTATAAAGCAGATGTTGATAAAATCTTTTACTTTCATTTTGTTATAGTACAGTAGGGCATATAATAATAAAAAAAAAAAAAAACCCAAAAAAAACCCAACCACCAAGACGAAACCCCTTTCTCTGTGAAAGGGAAAATAAATCTCAGATTTTAGTGCAAAATACATTTCAAGAACAACAAAATTAAAGAATTCCGGTGCCTATCAGACAGACACCTGCATTTACACTTCTGGTGTAATAAAAGACAATATGACATGACATAGCTGACATGACATAGCTTTAAACTGATGCCTTTTAATTCTGTAAAGCTCATTACGATAGACAGTTTCAAGAAGGTCATGCTTACAGCATGTCCTACAAACAAAAAAATGCTAATATCCTCTGAAATCAGAATGGAAAGGCCTCAGCAGTTTGGATACGATGAGGAGGAGGAGGGCAGCGGTGTCCTTGCTGTGGCTGATCTTTAAAAACTGGAGTGGGTTCTCACAGAGTTCAGCAGTCACTCCTGCAATAATCTGAGTACTTCTGTCCTTACATCAGATCTTTTCTGATTAAAATCAGTAGAGGGGCTGATTGAACTGCCTAAAGGTCTGTCTTTGAGTTGAGTCAATCCCTGTTGCTGTAAGTGATCCAGCAATCTGAGCACAAGCTAAGGAGCTGGCCAGCCTCATCACGAGAGTGATGTTGGACCACAGACCATCCCTCCCCTGTCCAACAGGGCTGAGATGGGCACAAAACAACAGGGACACGCGGTTCCTCCGGCATACTGCTCCAGACCTCACCAACCAGAGTTTGAAGGGCTTGTGAAAAGGGAAGCAGCATCTGCATCACTGCAATTAGTAGCCCTCGATAGATAAGGCAAACTCACAGAAAAAAAAGTGCTTATTTTTTTAAAATTCTAAATCTATTTGTATTTCTGGCCTCTACAACATCCTGTGTCTAATAATTCTACAATATAATTATGTGCTGGGTGAAAAAGTACTTCCTTTTGTCTGTTTCAAACCACACCACCTTATTTCATTTGGTGACTCCTAGTTCTTATATTCTGAGAAACTTATGAACAGTCTTTTTCCTGATCATCTGCTTTTTACTACTCTCAAGGGTTTTTCCCATAAATGGCAGCATTTTTTCCTCTAAGTCAGAGTTCTAGTTTTTTAGCTTCTGTTCAAACAAAACCTCTTCCAATCTGTGATAATGCTTGTTGCCTTTCTCCGTAGTTTTCTAGTCCCAGCTCTGATTATTTTTCCCAGTTCATGGCCTTTAGCAAGCTGTTTTGTTCTTTGTGTACTTCTAGTTTGTGAAATAGAAGTGTAGATTGATTATGGAAATGAAAGTTGAGTGGGTGATAAAGTTTAATGCTAAACTCCAGCAGGGGATAATCCCAGTAGGCAATGATCAGATTGGGGTTTAGACTTCAGATGGAAGCCACCCACTGCAATAATGAATTGATTCCTCCGATTCGCTGTAATGCTGACTTTCATCAGCTCTTGCAACTAGGTATGAGAAACAAGATTATTATTAAATTTTACATAAGTATGCTGATTTAAATAATGCCAGGACTTAAAATACTCTGTCAATGCCAGTAAGAGTGCATAGTTTTGGAATACATGACTTTCGAATATTTCAGCTGTTCTTTTTAAACTGTCAAAGCTCAACATTTTCTGAAATTACTGGGAAATTTCTAGTGTTGTTTCTTTGGAAGAGAAGTTGGAGACCAACAGTGCACTGGTTGAGTTTCATTTTCCTCATTGAAGCCTTTGCAGAAAGCCGTGTAAAAAATTCCCTTAGTTTAAAAAACAAAGCAACCAACCAAACACCCAAACCAATTTCCCCTGGCCCCAGTAGCAGCCGATCATCAGTGTCAGCCAGACAGCGCTCGGCAGCCACTGGGACTGGGGGGATCTTGCTGGTCATGACGACTTTCTGTTCAGATGATTGAAGTGAGCATCCACAGATGAGCCCGGCCTTCAGAAGAACAACGCGTTTTGGCTCTAACTGAGTGAAAAGTGAAGAAAATGTCTCTTGGCACCCTATGTCCTAAAGACTATTAAAGACCTCAAAAATATGCAGGCGGCGTCTTGTGTGACTCTGGCAAGACAAACAGGTTACATGTTTGTATAATTAATCCAGCCTAAGTGCTTCAGGACACAGCCTCCCAGCGCTGCTGTCTAATGGCAGAACCTACTTTCCACTAGTGGGAAGCTGTGGAATTAGATACCTACTGCGTGTCTCAGTGTTTAGTCTGCAAATACTGTATGAAATCCGGATGCTGGGCAACATTATGTAGCTGGTGCTTTGAACTGTGTGTGGTGGCAATGGCAGAAAAAAGGTGTTAAAGGGCTAGAGATGGCTGGCTTTATTACAATGAAAAGAGGCTGAATGCCTTGAAAGCTAATTTGTTTTGGTTTTGCAAGCCATCTCAGTCAAATAAAATACATCATCTCTTTGTACAAGCCTTGCTTCACTTAGGATTGTACAACTGGGAGATAATTTGATTACCAAGATCAAATGATGATGTTTTAGAGGAGGAGCCATCTGGAGTATTTGAGTGAGCAGCTGGCAGCCTGGGCTGCACAGTTAATGATCTGACTGTATGCCTTGCAACTATTTTTTTTCCATTGCAAAACCTTTTAAGAGTCTTCAGAGATCAATCTACGCCACTGCCTCTGAGTAAGATGCTGTCTGCAAAATTGCACACAAGTGTTGCCTTTTAAAAGCTCTTTCCACAACAACCTCTTTCTCTTTTTTATTGGTAAAGTATGTCTTTGTAGAGAGTCATAATGAATCTGTAATTTGCTGTAGTTTGGTAGTCGCTTTGCTTGACCTAGTAGTATCTGGTTTGCTTTTTGTCCTGCATTGTTACGGCTGCGCTGCTTAAAGTGATTTCCAAACTTCATGGGGACAGTTTTAATGGAAATACATTATTTCATGAAAAATCTTACTATGTTGTTTGAAAACAGCCATGGTAAGGACAGCACAGTAAAACTTCTCTCTCTATGACCCAAGGTTTTGGATGCCCTTCAGCTTTTTTGGTCCTTGCCAAGTATGTTAACTGAGTGGGAAGTTATAACGGAGAAGTTGGAATCATCTGTCCTTGCCAGCAGAGCAGAGAAATCCAGTTAGGTAAGGAACTCCTGGTCAGCGAGGCAGCTCTGATTTCAGGCTTTTTAATCTTCTCCAGGTAAAGTACTTCTTTTTAGGCTTGCTGGGCACTTCCAGCCTCCCAAGAAGCCCCATCAGACAGCACCTTACAGTTCTGGTGCGGGGGACCAGGAGAGCTTCCCAGCAGCGCCAGGGAGTCAGAGGTTTGCCGGGAAGGGGCGAAAGGCCCTGGAGGAGATTCTCTGAAAGCAAGTTGAGCGAAGAGGTGAGCGGGTCCCCTGCGGCCATTGTCTCCTGGTTGGTGCTGTGGGTGGCCCACACCCAGCTGCAGCTCCGGGCCAGCCTGCCAGGCAGAGCGCGCAGCCAAGATTCTTGGGTCTGTGGCTCCACCAGATGGATGGTCCTGGAGCCAGGCCACCGCTTCCTGCGAAGAAGCTTTTGAAATCTGGGGGGGGTGGGGGGTGTTTGATGTCGCATTAAAACAGAACCATATTAGGAAGTAGCAGAATCCTCCGTGGGAAGGAGGGGCTTTTCCAGCAGTGCCTGTTTTTTCACATCTGATCTCATCCTCTCCACTTGCGCTCTCACCTCCCATCTCTCCTACTTCAGACTTCCCTCTTCCTGCAAACAGCCATTTATCTCACCCTGGTGCCAGGAACACTGTGCTGAGCTGAAGTAAGTGGAGGAGGGCAGAAAGGGCAGAAAGAGCAAAATGATGATGTGGGGCCAATGGCTTCCGATCCATGTACCTGTTGGTGCACCCCGTCCGTCTTCCCAACCTGCTTCGTATGGGTTACAAGCCCCTTTTCTCGAGTTCTGCTGCAGAATGGAGACACCAGGAGAAAAACAGGATTTGGGAACAGATGGCTGGGAGAGGGAAATATAAAAGATGGATCTGCTGCACATGGCACAGCTGTGTGTTGCTGCACAGCATCTCTGTTGGCTCCTTGGACACTTGGTTTATAGAGCCAGGTTTTTACATGGTGTCTCAGAGCCCCTGTGAAGGGTTTTGATGGCTGAGTACTTACCAGATAAATGATTTGGCTTGGGATACATGTCGAGACTCAGATAGGAATAAATTTTGATTAAATGACAATTCTGTGGCCAATCTTTGCTCCAAGCCATTTAGGAATAAAGATGAATGTCTTAGTTTTTGAAGTAACACAAAGTGCTTGGCAGTCTGTAGAGTTCTGAAATATGTGCAATGCTTAATAATACTCATTGCTTTTGCTTTAGAAAAATCCACACGGTCCCACAATTTAATTGTTAGTGAAATATTAATGAGAAAATGGTATTCTCATTTCATACAGATATTTAATTCCCCAGAAACATTTAAAAAAATTATATTTTCTTAAGATGTTTGTTGAAGTTGCCACGGTTGCTTTTTTAACACTCTTGATCTAGCTCTGCTTAAGGAACATTGAAATTGGACTGTAGTGGGGAATCAATGGGTGATCTTCAATGACTTCAACTCCAGAGGTCTTTGCTGGCCTGGCGAGGTATCCTAGCGCTTGGAGACACTGGGAACCCTCCTCGGTAGCACCTGAGCCTCGTTCCTGGGTGGGTGGTTGATCCCATACACCCTGCCTGTTGGGCAGCAAGGAAGATCTCTTCAACAAAACAGTTTTGAGGGGCTTTGGTCAAAGCCAGTTGAGATCTGCAATGAGCTGCCTTTCTGAGGATTTGGGAGATGTTTTTAGCCTAGCCAAACTGAAGGGGTGGTGTTAAGTCTTGAGATTTTTGTTGTGCTGTTTTCCTCTCGATTTGTCTGACTGCACTGGGACTACGCCTCTGGTAATGCTTGGATGCTGTACAGCAATTTCCACTTCTTTGCCACTTTCACCCAGCAAAAGGCTTGGCCTCAGCAAGCAGAAAGAAAAGTTCGGGTGGGTTCAATGCTCTCCATCCGTAGGGAACACCAGCATTTCTCACAAAGTTTGCTTTCCCTTTCAGTCCTTCTGCCCTTGCATTTAACTGGTGCTGACAGGCTGGATAGCTGAATTGTATGTGAAATAGTAGAGATTCCTCCTTTCCCTCCCTGCAGCCATAGCTCCCATCAGAGTGGCAGAGAGTGTTAAAGACATCAAGCCTTGTGAGGATGGGGATGGCATCCTGTGCTGATAGGAGCACTGACCTGCAATATCCTTCATCTGAGTGCAAAGACAAAACTGTGGCAGAAGAATTTGCTGGCATTGCTCTGCGCGGGATTGAAAATGACTTCTCAGCAAAAAAAAGGAAGAGAGTTTTGTTTGTAGCAGCAGAGATTAATGCTTGTTGGTATGTGCTAAGTTTTCTGTGACACTTCAGGGAAAGACATGGATTATTTTGCTCTTGAATTTTGTATTGGAGGAATTTCCCTTGCTGCCTAGGAGGTTTCCAGGGAAGAATAGAATAGGAATTGAAAAAGCACAAGTGGAGATGTATTATGCCTCTTCTCTCAGCATCTAGTATATCAGCCTGACTCGTCTAAGTGCTTTGTCCTGATTATACATTACCACCCTCGGTATAGTATTCCCAGATAGGATAAATGTTTCCTGGGGAGAGCGCTGTTTTATATTGCTGAAAAGCAACTGATGGTGCTGAATAAGCAAATAAATCAAAAGCTGGTGTTTAAACTTAATTTGAGCCTCTCAGAAGAAAAAAGTTGTACCTTGCAATCTGCATAGACGTAATTATATTGTAGGCAACGAGGGAATGAACACAGCAACGATGAATCTCCCTCCGTGGTACATTGCATGCAGGATCTGCAAACCCCTGCAAGACTGGGAACCTCTGGCTCTGCAGAAAAGAACCCTCCCTCCTGTCTCCACCAGATGATGAATGTTTCTGTCAGCTTTCCACTCACCTGGCTATCATCACCCTGGCCGGGAAGGTGTTGGTCCATCCGCCAGCCACAGCTCAAACGCAGGGCAGCCCCTGGCCCTGCTGCCAGGGCTGCATGTGCTGTGTGAGCTCTCCTCTCTGGGAAGCGCCCCTGCAGAGGCAGGTCCCCGCTCCTTCCCTCCCACGCGACAGATCCACATGCAAACCTTTCTGCCACGTCCAAGTGGGCAGATTGTGGCCGGGGTGTGCGATGGGGACCTGGCCTTGGGGGAAATGTCCCCTTCACAGGCCCAGTGGCAAAGGGGCAGCACGGGGAGAAAGGACCTCTAGACAGCTGGTGAGGGCAAGCTCTCCCCAGCACTGCAGGGGCTTGTAACACCAGGCTGAGTCCACAGCAAAAGTTTTTCCTTGAAGGTATGTGACCCTTTCCAACACCATTCCTCCTCCACCCACTGTAGCCCTGGCAAATGGTTCAGCTGAGGTGGTGAAGGAAAAGCCTCAAGTCAGAACAACTCTGCTCAGCCTGACATCTTTTCCTGGGGGCTTAGCTTGGCCTGTGCCTTTAGACAAGCTGGGTTTGATCACTGGGACACTTGAGTTTTCCCTACCCTGGTCTGCTCTTCTGCAGCTGTCTTTGCTTACTGTCTCCCTGGGAGCTGGTGCTTCCCCAGGGTAAGCCAGGTGGATTTAGGTGGGAGGTGGTTACTGGTGCCTGGGGGGAGAAGCTACAGCAGCCTGTGGGTTACAGGTGGGGTGGGGGTGACAGCAGGGGGGTGGGCAGAAGGATGGGGGTCAGCCTGTGCAGAGGAGTCTTTATACAGGTCCATGATTTAGGACTGGGGGACTCACAGGGTGCTGGATGCTGCCCCATGTTCTCTTCTGTGTCCCCAGCCCAGGCAGCTGTGGGGGTAACTGGGAGCAGCTGGTGCAGAGGTATCCTTCCAGAGCTGGCTGCAGCTCCTGGATGGCTTCTCAGTGTTATTTGCTTTTGCCACTAGATGGTGAAGTAAGTAATAAGGGAAAACTCTTGAGTCTTGCTGCATTTTCTGTCAGCCTCCCTCCCTGTGAAACCACACCAACGCACTCTGCTTTCTGGGAACCTGGCAATCTCAGGTAATCCCTTGGACCTTTTATACAGCTCAGCCTTCAAGAACTGCTGCTGCCAGCCCAGCTGTTTGACCTTTTTAACTCTAGTAGTGCCACCCTGGATTTGTTTAGGCACATAAACTGGGTCATAGACAGCAAACCTGCCTGATGCAACTGTGCATGGAAAGCTGTGTCCTGCTGTAGCACCTTGCTGTGGTCCGTTTTTTGAAGGGGATGTATGATGCAATCCCCCTTTCCCGTGATGATCTGAACCTGCTGAGACCCACACCTTGCCAAGTGGGAACTGCAGCCTCCAGTCCCTGCTTGGCTGCTCTCTGTTGTACCCTCTCTTTTCAGAGCTATTTGCTTTGCTGGAAACTTTGCTCCGGCTGAAGGAGCTTGCTGGGGCTGTGCAACAAACTGGAGAGTTACAGCTCACCTGTGGCGCTTCTGCCTTCGCAACAGGGATTGAACGAATATTGCTGACTGCAGCCTCTGGCCCTGAAGTGGCGTCACTGTGTCAGTCTTAGATGGAGATGGTGAAGAATGGGGAGGGAAAGGGCAGAGACACATGCTCGGGCCCTAGGGAGTGAAACTTGAAAGAACGAGTTACTTCTCAGCTGAGTAATTGAATGTTAACCTCTCCCAGTTGGGAAATTAAATGCTTTAAAGAGAGGCAGCCTCAATTTTGCCTTAAATGTGGGCAGGCTCTGCTGATGAAAGGTAACTTGTTGAGCTGCAGAAACTTGATTGGTTTCATTTAGGGAAGGTTACAAGGGAAGTTAGTGGAGCCCAACCTTTCTCCTCTCTGAATGCTGACCCGGGCACCTCTCCACATGCCCACGACTTCCTCTGAAAACCTGGTTAGAAAATCCCTTCCGGCCACTTCTGTACTGCCTCTGCTTGTGGTGTGGGCTTGGACAGCCGTTCCCTTTGTGGCTGGCTGAAGCGGCTGATGGTGGGGCCCTGGTGGCCCTGGCACCGGGAGCACGGCAAGGCTTCTGGCTCGGTTATTCCTCACTGGGGCATCACTGCAGGCGAGGAGCCGGCTGCCTTCGTGCTGGAGTGGATCAGGGAGCGCCCACCAGAGCAGGGCTGCGTGGGGTGACCTCTGGGAGGGAGTGGTGCCAGAGAGTGGGGGGTATTTCCTTCCCTTGCTCTGGCCAGGGATGGAAGGACTTGGCTGGGTTTTTGCTGTGTTTTGGCTATATGGTCCCATATGTATGGAAAAGCCCATCGTATGCAGGTAAAGGGTTTTACGGGAGGCAGTGAGTCAGTCTCCTGAGTGAGGGACTGACAGCGATAGAGAATTCCTCTGTAATATATTAGGGATGGTCCATAGTCTGTTTGGTTTGGTTTTTTTGTTATGTTTCTGCCCTTATTGGCTAATTTCAGGGGGATCCATCTTGTGAGCTAGCAGGAGGGGAAGCCTGGGGAGTGGGATGGAGGTGCTCCGCTGCGCTGAGGGACAGCCCCACAGGTGTTTAGTCCTGGCCACATTGCAGGATGCAGCAAGGAAGGAGGATTCCCAGCTAGGGAACTGGATAAAGAAAATGCACTTGCCTGTGCTTGGCATGGAGGAAGACATGCCTGTGTGTACTTGTGGATGCTACGGAGACAAAATGCACATTTCTCTCTCCCCTTCTCTCCTAGGCATGAAGTGCCTGAGGGGCACAAGGCCAGTGACATGCAGACAGCTGCGGACGTTTCTTCTTATGCGTCGTTCCTCCTCAGAGCTGAAATGAGCCTTTAATGTCGCAGAGGCCACTGTGACACCAGGCAGAAGCAAAAGAGGGAAAATAATGAATAAATAAACCAGAGGCTCGCATGAGTGCAGTCCCCATGTCTCAGCGTCACCCCTGACTCTGCCACGCTATAATCTGTAGTGTGAAAATGTTTCTCTTGGCTGTTGGCTTAGGGCTGTGCAATCAAACCCAGTAGTTAAAATCCTGCTGAACAGGGCAAGCAACCCAACCGCCAGCTAATGAGGAGAGGCAAGCAGAGCTTTCAAGCTGTTTGCAGAAAAACCACTGGAGGAGCAGGTGGTCACATTGGTTCCATCTTGTGTTGGTTTGAGCCGGTTCTCTAGAGCTGGGGGTAGTAAAGAGCTGCCACCATAGGTAATATTCAGCGTACCTCCTTTCCTTCCCCTCTGAACATTTGATACGTGGCAGCATCCCCGCTCACAAGGGGATTAGGTGCTAGCACAGACCACTGTCGCAGCTGTTTCCTACTGGTTTATTCAAATAACTTGGAAAAGTACATCCAGCAGCTGAGTCCAGACAAACTCTGTTGAAAAACATGGCTCTGCAGAAGCCGTTGTTGTGAGACCTATGAAAAGAGCAAAACCCAAACCTGCGTGCGCAATGGCAGATGGGGAAAAGGAAGGGCTGTGGGTTTGAATGTGTGTGCAGAAGGAAAAGTACCTGGGGTCCCAGAGCAGCTGGGGGAGTGGCCAGCACAGCCACACTTGTGATGATTTTTTATTTTTTAAAATTAATTTTTAAAATAAAAGGGAAATATGAATCACAGCATTTGAAACGCCTCCCTGGAAATGGATGGTGTGCTTGCTGTATTAGTTTGCAGTGGCACCATCATACACCCAGCAATGCCAGGTTTGCCTGCAGAAGGCCTGTGCCTCTTCCACTGATAGTTCCTATGGTGTTTCTTCCTCCTGGATTTAACACAGTAAAGGAGAAAAGCATTTTTTTGTGTGACTTGGGTGCATCTCTGCATAGCTTGTGCTAGGCCTTGAGGAAAACTGGCCAACTTGGAGATGCCGTGAGGGGCTATTTAGTCGTTAGGCCACATGGTGTCATGAGCTGTGGGATTTCGGTGTGTTACCCCCAGTGGAGCCCAGTTACTAAAGTAAATCTTACTGAAATACATCCTGCTTTGATTTATTCAAATATACCCAGTAGCATGATCAAATCCACAGCTACAACAAGGGCTTCCTGCCAGGGATACGCAAATATTGAGATCAGTGCAAACGAGCAAACCACAGCCCTCCTAACACAAAGAGAACTGGGACTGCTGTTTACTTCTGGTCGCAAAGCACCCTCGGCTCCCAACCCAAGGCTCCTCTCTTTGATGGCTTGTGTCCAGTTGGCACAGAGCTGCTCTTCAAAGCTTCTGCTGAGAAATAATTTTGGTACCTTGTTCTAGTGGTGACCTTTCAGGCGGTCCCCTACAGGAGTCTGTGCTGCAGTGCCTTGAGCTAGCCTTCAGTTTGTCCAGGTTCTGTAACCCAGAACTAGACCGTCCAAAAACCAAGTCATAAAAAGGACTCTTCAACAGCTTTTGTTACTTTTTTCCCTGCCAGGATCTCGCTGCTCTTCTGGAAATAAACAGTTCCTGGGGCTGCTTGTTCAAAACACACATTTTGCAGCCTTATTACCATAGCGATTCTTTCCAGAGATTATCTCCCTGTATGTGATTTGCTCCGTGCTGTGAGCAGCCCTGAGACCCCAAGAACATTTCTCAGCTGCCTCCCTGAGAGGCAGCAGGGGTGGGTGGTCCCAGTTCCCCCCACGCCACTGGAAGCAATGCCGGAGCCGATGCGTGGAAGAGATGTATAAACATGGAAGCAGCGTGCCTAATTAATGACCTGAAACCAGCTGTAAAAGGTCAGCTTGTTTGCGAGGGATGCTCTCGAGGTACACGTGCTGAACGCAAACTTTGCTGCCGTGCCTCGGAAAGGGCATCGCTGCCCGCCCGGGACGGCGGCTGGTAGAGCAGGAGCTGTCAGAGGAGGATCGATAGCCTTCAGCCTCGCTCGTTAGTGCGCACCCAGGCTGCCCCCCTTGCCTCGCGAGCCCAGCTCTTTGCAGGGCTCTGCTGAGAAACCAGGCTGCTTTCCTGGGGAAAGGGCAGGCTCCTGTGGCTCTCTGGAGTGCGATGCTGCTGGAGAACAGGCTGTTTTCTGGACTGTCTCGTCACGCACTTGTTGACTGAGTTCAAACTGCAGAGTCCTTATAACTCATATCAATGCTGTCAGCAGCACGCATTCAAAATCTGAGCATCTGGATACAAATACCAGGAGATTGATATAACAATTTTATTTACTAGCCATTTTTTTTTCCTCCTGAAGCTTTTCTCTGTAGTCTTTCAGGGGCTACAAATTCAAGTTTCTTGCCTAATCCCAGGACTCTGAGAGTCGGGGCTTCATGAACATTACAGATTATCATCAAGCATGGTATAGGCTCGTAAAGACAGCCATCCTGTAGGACAGGGCGCACCACGGGTTGTCGTGTGAGATCTTAAGGGTCCTTGCCAGCCCCAGCAGTTTCCGACCACCTTTCATCTCAAGAATTGGGCAAAGCCACGAGATGACCTGCAGAGAAAATAAAGGGGAGACCTGGTGTTACCGAGTCACTTTTCAGACAGATCTGAGTGCTGCTGGTGTCGATAAAATCAGAGATGCCACACGTACAATGATGGTGGTGGTGTAAGGAAAGTGCCTCTGATGAGGCAGGTTTTCTCCTTCTCTGAGATGAGCAAAATGCCATCCCAGCTGTCCCTTGCTTGCAGAGAGCTCTCTTTCCAGCGGTTTCTGGAACAAACCCTTTTGTTCAGGCTTTTGGCCTCGCATGTCTCCCCTGCGCTCTCTGTCCCATCAATCTGCTTTTGCAACGTGGTGGCTCAGGAGCTATGTTGTTGGCTGGGTTTAGCTTCAGGCAGACTGAGGGTGTCCAGCCACAGGAGGAGATAGAAAATCAAGGCAGCTGGTCATGTTTTGTTATTTAAATCCACTGTCTGCCTGTGGTGGGGAATGCAGCTGCTCTGCAGAGAGCAAGGGGGCATGCAGGGTGTTTCCGGAAAGGGACCAGCCAGGTCTGGAGCAAAGCATCTCGGACAGCCCGTGATGGGCTTAGTGCGGGTGTGCTATTACAACTGATGTCAAACTGGTCAGAGAAGGAGTTATCCACGTCAGGCAGGGCATGGCCTGCCCCCTCCCTCTCTCCAGGACCTTCCATCCAAGCAGTGACCAAGGAGGCTTCTGCCAGGGGTGATCTCAAGCCCCTGCAGATCCCATATCTGAGGGGGAGTAAGACCCGCTGCTGGGCCGGGCTACACAGCTGTCCTCCTGCAGAGCACACAGGTCCCCTGCAACGAGCAGAGGGCAGGAGATGCTCACAAAGTCCAGCATCTCCTCTGCCTCCCGCCTGGCCTTGCCACACATGTAGGTGAGTCACTTCATCCTTTGTGTCTCCACTTGCCCCTTGCAGTGCAGTCTGTGGTTATACATCGCATTTACTCTCAGACAGAGATCTTTTGCGTGTGCATGTCAGTCATCTTGGGTTCAATTTACAGGTTTTAAGTCACTCCCTGCAGATTGCCCTTTTCCCAGGCAAACCGGTGTAGTGGGTCCTGCACTCCCTTCCTCAAGCAGTGGGATTTCCCCTCATTTTCCCTCGCTTGGCCCTGTGCCAGCCCCAGAGGCTGTGCTCTCTGGTTCCCAGACCCTGTCTCTCCCACTCCTGCTCCCGCTCTCCTGGGCGTCATTGTTCCTGGGCCTGGCTTATAACACAGTTTGTGCAGCAGGGACAAAGATGACAGGGCTTCCTCCATCTCGCAGAGCAAATACGTTCATTGGCCCAAGCGTTCAGCACTGCGATTAATTGAGAGCTGCCTGAATCTGGAGCACCAAGTGAGCATCATTACAGCCATTTGAAAATGAGGGAGAAGAGACTGTGAGCAAGAGGATCAGGGCTGGAGTCCGTGCACCGTACGGGTGAGTAATCTGTACATGCTGAGAGCTGACAGCTTTCAGGGCTGGGAGGGCTACCTGGTACGTCACTACTGCTCTTTTGCTATCAAAAAGGTCCTGCGTTGCTGTTGCAGCCACGTGGGTCAGTAATGCCAGCCCCTGTGCTCCTGGGGAACCTCCTGGGGATGCTCCCCAGGGCCGGGGCACCCCATGGGTCAGGGTGTGGGGGCAGCTGCTCACCTGAACCTGCCACCTGCCACCTTTACACCTGCCTGCGGGGCCGAGGAGAGCCAGGGGAGCACGGTGTGGGGGGGAAACGAGGGGGTCCCAGGAGAAAGTCTGCTGGGTCTGGTGCCATGGGATGGGAGCCCTCGTGGGTGCTGCGAGGCGGGAGGGCCTATGCAGCTAGGGCTGAATCAGCCTGGGGGGCTGGCCCCATACCTGGTTGCTCTGCCCTGTACTTCCCCTATTGGGGGCTGCTCCCCCCCCAGCCCCGCGTTTCCCTGCCTGCGGAGCGGGGTGCTGGGGCTCCTCCCGCCCAGCCTCGGGGGGTGCCCAGCCCTGCGGGGTGGGGAGGGGAGGCTGGGGCTCAGCCCGCGGGCGGTGGGTGCAGTGAGGCGCCGCGGCCAGCAGGTGCCACTGCCCCCCCGCGCTGCCAGTGCCCGCCGCCGCCCGCCGCGCCGGCAGCGCCCTGCCCGGGGGTCCCCCGCCTCCCCGGTGCCCCCTGCCCGGGGGCTCCCCCCCTGCCTCCCCTGTCCCCCTCCCTGGGGGGGGAAGGGCTGCTCCCCTGTCCCCCCTGCCCGGGGGGGCTCCCCCACCTGCCCTGCCCGCCCTCCGCCCCGCTGCGAGCGGCGCTGCCGTGACACCCGCCCCCCCGCCCCGGGTGACACGGGGGACCGTGGGCGAAGCGCTGCCCTCCGGGCGCACCCAGCAGCCGGAGCGGAGACGCACCGCCGCGGCGGAGCCCGTGGGTGCCCGCACGCACACGCGGGACGGGGCGGCTGCCGCCACCCCAGCGCTGCCCGGGCTGGCGGCGGCGGCAGGAGCAGGCCCCCACCGCACCCCCGTGGGTGCCCGGAGCCCCGCGGGCTGCGCACCCCCGCGGACGGCGGGCGCGCCCCTCACGGCGCCTGCCCGCCCACCCCCACAAACGCGCGCTGTGCCCCAGCCCCTCGCTGCGCATCCGCGCACGGGTGCGACCCGCCGGGCGCCGCTCCGCGGGGACGCTCCTCTCGCCGGGCGGGGTGAAGCCGGCCCCGCCGTGGGCTGGGCGAGACCGTGGGGCGAGGGGCTGGGGGTGCCCCGGGGGTGCGCGGCTGGGCACAACAGCGAAAGGGCCGAGCAGAGAGCGTGCGGGGCGGGCGGGCGTGAGCACGGGGCGAGGGGGGTGTGCGTGGGGCGGGGTGTGCCCGTGTCGGAGCGGGGGGACGGACGGACGGACGGACGGGACCGGCGGCTGGGCGGAGGGTGTGCGGGGTGCGTGTCTGTCCGTGCGTGTGCCTGTCTGTGTGTCTGTGCGTGCGCGCACCGGGGGCAGCTCCCCACGTGGGGCTGACGCGGCAGCCCCGGCCTGATCCGGGGCTATAAAGCGGGCTCGGCGGCGAGCGAGGCAGAGCAGCCGCCGCCGCCGGCTGCAGCCCCGGCCCCGCTCCGCTCCCGCCCCGCGCCCCCGGCCGGCAGCGCCCCACAATGAGCCGCGGGCCCCCGCAGCGCCCCGGCGGCCGCCGCCCGGCCCCGCCGCGGCCAGCGGCGCAGTAGGAGCGCGGAGCAGCCCCGCGGAGCCGAGGCGGGCGCGGCGCGGGTGGGGCAGGGGGCGAAGGGCGGGGGTGTCCACCCAGCCGGGGTTGATGTTTAACCTGGAGCACCCGTTCACGGAGGGGGGCCACTTCTTCTCCTCCATGGAGTACCAGCGGCAGCTGGAGGAGGAGGAGGGCTACCCACCTCTTGGTGCCAACGGGACCTTCAACGACAGCGGTGCCGGGCCGGGCTGGGGCATGCCGTACCCCCTACACACCACCGTCACCCTCATCAGCCTGGCGGGCTTGCTCATGCTCTTCACCGTCTTCGGCAACGTCCTGGTCATCATCGCTGTCTTCACCAGCCGGGCGCTCAAGGCCCCCCAGAACCTCTTCCTAGTCTCCTTAGCCTCCGCCGACATCCTGGTGGCCACGCTGGTCATCCCCTTCTCCCTGGCAAATGAGGTGATGGGGTACTGGTACTTTGGCAAGGTCTGGTGTGAGATCTACCTGGCCTTGGATGTGCTGTTCTGCACCTCCTCCATCGTGCACTTGTGTGCCATCAGCCTGGACCGTTACTGGTCCATCACACAAGCCATCGAGTACAACCTCAAACGTACCCCGCGCCGCATCAAATGCATCATCTTCATTGTCTGGGTCATCTCAGCTGTCATCTCCTTCCCGCCACTCATCTCCATTGAGAAGAAGAGTGGGCAGCAGGCTGACCAGGGGGTGGCAGGGTGCAAAATCAACGATGAGAAGTGGTACATCATCTCTTCTAGCATTGGCTCCTTCTTTGCCCCCTGCCTCATCATGATCCTGGTCTATGTGCGCATCTACCAGATAGCCAAGAGGCGAACCAGGGTACCGCCGAACAAGCGGGCAGAGCGCCCTGAGAAGAGGCAAAATGGCTTGGCCGACAAGGAGGACCTGCCAGCCACAGCCCAGCTCAATGGGGAGAAGGCAGCAGGAGGCAGCGGCAGGCAGGAGGGAGAGGTCAACGGTATAGACATGGAGGAGACCTCTTCCTCCGAGCACCAGGAGAATAACCAGTGTAAGAAGTCAGAGAGACCATCGAGGGGAAAGACCAAGACTAAGCTGAGCCAGATTAAGCCTGGGGACAGTTTGCCCAGGAAGGCGGAGGAGGAGAGGAACACCAAAGGGTCCCGGTGGAGGGGCAGGCAGAACCGGGAGAAGCGCTTCACCTTTGTGCTGGCGGTGGTGATCGGGGTCTTTGTCATCTGCTGGTTCCCCTTCTTCTTCACCTACACGCTGACGGCCGTCTGCAAGAGCTGCTCCGTGCCCGACACCCTCTTCAAGTTCTTCTTCTGGTTCGGTTACTGCAATAGCTCCTTGAACCCTGTCATCTATACCATTTTCAACCACGACTTCAGACGGGCCTTCAAAAGGATCCTCTGTAGGATAGAGAGGAAAAGGATTGTTTGAAGCACCCTTTGCTATGGGTAGGACTAATTCAAGACTTTGTAGAAGAGTAAGGCATGGCTTTCTTGGGCTGTGCTTGCATGGGATGATTTCCTTCAGCTTGCGAGCAGGAAGCCTTTAAAACCCAAGGTGAGCCTATGGAAATGCCAGGCAGCAGCAGCGAGGAGCAGCAGGCAAGTGGAAGCCCGAGCCGTGGCATTTGGCTTTCCAGGGGAAGATGGCTTTTGACTTGCTTGGTTTATTTTGTTAGTTTTTTTTTTTTTTCTTTTGCCAGAATCTCTCAGTGGATACTTTCATGACTGCTCAGTTTGACTCTTTAAAGACAAGCAACGTGCAGCTCCATGAGATGAACAACAAAGAGGGAGTATGCCACCCCAGAGGTGTTGGCTTTTTTATTTTGTTGTATCTTTTTTTTTCCTGTTGTATATGTAATTAATTTTAACCCCCTTGTAAAATATAGTATTGTATCCCTGAATCTGAATGTCTTAATTTTTGTCAGGCAAGCAGCTTTGAAACTGTGAATGCTTTAATTATCTTTGACTCCTTAAAAGTCCCTCTCCTCCCACCCCTAAACCCTTCTTACTCAAAACTGCTGAACAGCTAGAGCCATCCCCCCTACCTGACAGTTTGATAATATTACCAAAACTTCCAATGTCCAGTCATATTTCTTGGCTATAAAGCTTAGGATCACAGACCTCACCAGACTGGCTATTTTTGTGGTTATTTTTTGTATCGTACCTGATTCTGCTTCATTTCTGTGATATAATACAGCTGAGACAGTAACTTCCCTCTTGTTATTCATTAAAGCAGACCCTGATGGAGCGGTGGCTTTGCCGGCAGGCAGGGACATCCCAGCCAGTGGAGTGACAGGCGATTCCCTGTGCAATGTGAGGCTTAGGACCTGGCCAGGCTCCCCACGAGTTAATCTTGGCTGATATTATACCACACTGCTGCACTGAAATGTGTTCAATGCTAACTTGCTTCCCCCGCCTCCAACTGTAAATAGATAACGTTTCAAAACAAATAGCAGGGCTCCGTATATCATGTTATCTCATTTGTATTGATTCGTGATGGTTTAACTCCTGCGGGATCTCCTGCAGAAGGGGGGGGGTAAGGTTGTGCACAGGGGCTGTTCCACCTTTCTGAATTAAGGGAGAAGAGTTCTGTTTTTAATCTGCCAGTCTCATCTTTCCTGGGAAACACGAACGCATCCCACTTTCAGTCTTACACAGGGCAAAACTCTGAAATGGGAAACTTAACTGACAGTTTCTCCAGTATTTTGTAGTGTAATTAAGCTTTTTTTTTAAAAAAAAAAAAGAAGTGTAAATATTGTGAGATTGGAGCAGGATAGAGAGTTAATACTGCTTTTACACTCCTTTCCTGAAATGTCTTTCAGCTCTTTCTGCTAAAAAAATATACACAAAAATTGACAGAACAAAAGAAATCTAACGTCCTTGTGCCATGAAGAAATTTCTGGATAATATTAAAAGGAAAAACTTGATCAATCACAATAAATTAGACTGCAAGCCTATTAATGTTATGAAAACAGCTTTATCAAATACTGACAAGTCATAGAAATTGTTTGGAGAAAGCAAAGTTTGTGTGTCTTGTGTATAAGATGAATTTGCCTTCTCTGGAGTCATACGGTGCATAGGAAGAGACTTTAAAAAATACATTTTTACTTTTGGGAAGTGTTTTGTTGATTTTGCTCTCTCTTTTGACTTTGTGATTAACTCCAAGGGTCCCCGGATGCATCTTGGGACCTGGAGAGCAATGTTTACATTCACTTGCGTTTTCAGAATTGAATCCTCAAGAGGTGAAGAAAGCAAATAAACTGTGCTTTACTGTAAAAAAAACCAAACCAAAACACCAAAAAAACCCAACCATGAGCAGAAGTTGCTATAATGGATGATTATTTTTATTAAATAAAAGAGCATTTACAGATCAAATGTGAAAACCCTCTGGATAATCTGTTAGCTGTTTTATCTTACTTTTTTTTTTCCCCCAGCAGCTCACCGATCCTCCGGCAGCTTTGGCATTGACAGTTTTTAAAGAACGCATTGGGAAAAACACTTGTGTTTTCTGAAAGGCATTATTACTCCAGGTAGGGAACAATGGCTCAGTTTATTGTGCAGTGGCATAATAACAAATGAGTCCTTGATATTTCTCGGGGTTCCCCGCCCACTCCCCCCGCCCCCCCCCCTTTCATGCCACAGTAAGAACATTCACGTGTTTCTTAAAGAAAAGAGCTTAGGGTTTCAAGATGTGATTTGCTCCCTGGAAATCCAGCCTGGCACTATTGCTGGGGACGCCTGGCTGGTGCAGCATTTGCAGCTATTGAGTTGAGAAGGTTTCTCATAATTAGGTTGCAGATGGGATTAGAAATGATTAGGCTGGGAGGCAATATTTCTTGATATATGCAGGAGTGTCCATCTGTGTGGGGCTTTGTTTCCAGCCCCCGAGGGCCAGCTGATTGGGCTTCCTTGCCCTTACGCCAGTGCTGCCGAGACCCTCCCTGCAGGAGGGTGATGGGGAATTTTTCTCCCACCAAATGAAGCACTGCTTCTGTGTGGCTACCTGCTTCCCTGAGGATGCTCTGGTCCACTTGCCATTGGCTTCAGCTGGGCTGCTTCTTTGCCACAAGTGCCACGTAGCTCCGAAGACGGGGGGGTGCAGGAGGCACCGATCCTGCGAGTGCTTTAGTGTGTGCTTCGTTTTGCCCGGGAGTGCATGTAACCGTTCGTGACTTCTGGCTCCTGGTCTTCCCCCTGTTGGGGTGTCTGGACTCACCCTGCTTCCCTGCTCTGATTCTTGTTTGGTGAGAAAATAAGTGACCAGAGCCCAGTGCTGGAGCTGCTGGTCTCACAGCCCCACTCTGCCACTGCCACCAAGCTTGCAGCTGGAGGTGCTGGGCAAGCTGGGAGGTGGACCAGGGCTGGCAAGCAGGATCACTGCTGGGTGTAGGGCACCTGGTGATGGCCCAGAGATGAACCTTTTGATCTCCACGTGGTGGCCTTTGCAGGCCAGGAGGGTTTGATCTGGGCACAGTGTCCTGCTGTCTGTCCTTGCGTCTCAGCTGGCCCTGTTGGCCTTGGTGGGTTTTACAGAGCAGACCCCATGGGGCAGGAGGCAATCCAGCAGCCATCGGTTATGCTTGCCCCATCCCCTTGGCTGTCTGATGTCCTCATGGCCAAACCTCTACTATAGACAGTAGAGTATTTTGGTGAGTTTGGGGCTGGGGGACTGGGGCTTTGGTGGGCTTTCAGTTAGGCTTTCAGCTGACAGCAGTCTGATTGCTCCCAATTTTCTATCAAAAGTAAAGGTAAGGTGCAAAAACATGAAATTATGCCTCCCAGGTTGTGTCCCTCCCAGAACCTTGTGTCCAGTAAAATAAAATACTCAAGGGGCTGTTTTATGCACAGGCATCTGACGTGGCAGAGCTGCCTGCCCATCCTTGTGGCTGGTGTCTGAAGTTCCACCATCCTACTGCCTTTGCCACCTTCCAGCTCAGGCTTTTATTTCATTTTCCCTCAGCTGTTGGTCATTTTGGTTTCAGCTGTGTCCTGGACCCTCTACGCCTGCTGGGGATGGGCAATTCCAAGCCGCAGTGACCTCTGGGCACTGTGGGATGTGTGGTGGAGGTGCTGGGGTGAACCCACCATCGCTTTCCCCTTGGTAGGTGAGGACTGGCCCTGCTGCCTCTGAGCCAGAGGTTGTGTTGCTGTGGGCTTTGCTGGGACCCTCCCTTGGCTCTGCTGTAACTGAGTCCAGCTCTGCCATTTTGCTCACATCTGTGCCTGCCTCATCTCCCTGTGGGGCTGAGTCTCACCGCCCTTGCCTGGTCCTGATGCCCGGGTCTTCCCTTGCCCCCTCCCAAATCCCTCCTCAACAGGAGAAAGCTGCCTCATTGCTCTCAGCTCATTCCCATGCAAATGACACGTTAGGGGATGTAATGAACTTTGCTTGTTTTTCATACTTTTTATTTTGGTGCTGCACGGTTAATGGTGTGAGGGCTGAGGGCGGGGAGGGGGACCTGCCTTCCCAGTGGGGTAGGAGCCATTGGGCTGGCACAGCAAGCAGTGGGAAGAGGTGCTGCTCTCGGCTTTACCCTGGAGGGGTTTCTCCACAGCTTTCCTGTGTGGGGTGAACCTGCACCCCACCCTTTTGTGGAGACCCCCGAGGACAGCCCAAAAGTGTCAGCTCAGGGACGCGCAGGAGGGGCTGAGGTGAGACATGGCAAGTGTCCCAGAATGTCCCCAGGTGCAAGCTGCATGAGCAGCAGGGTTGCCCCTGCGAAGACCGGTGACTGCCTGCCCAGGGCTTGTTCCTGACCTACTCGGCCTGCTGACACATGCCTTTATTTCCACGGGGTTTCGGTCCCTGTTCTCTGGGGTACAAGGAGCTGGTCACGGAGAGGAGCGTCTCCAAGGTATTCCAGTGAGGGATGGACTTGGCCTGAATCACTCTGCTCCGGCAAAATGAGTTTCCCGTGCCTGGGGGAGCCTCTGTGGGCTTCAGCCCATGCCTGTCAGCTGTCCCATGCCGTAAGTACCCCCATCCCACCCAGCATCCCCTTGCCTAGGGGTTGCTGGATGTGGTGCCTTGTGATGTCCCTCTGGGTTGGGTTGCTGGCCTGGTTGCCTGTGAGGCTCTAATCAGCTGAAACTCTTTGTTGTATTTTATTTCTTAACGTTCCTTGTTCTTTCACCACTGGAAAAGTTCAAAGTCTGCTGAGATTGCTCCTTTATTACAGCCTGTGCTCTGGCAGGCAGCTACACTTGGAGCTGTCTCACCGCTCCTGCTACGAACTGCTCTTTACTGCTGGTTTATAGTAACATCTCTGCTACTTGTTAAGTATTTGTAGCTGCAATTGCTATGCCTTATCCCAAGCTGTAGAAATGAAGTGAAGAGAGAACAGGGTTAGTGGGGAGTGCACCTCCTGCGTTAGCCACTAGTACTCAGCTCACAAATGCTCCTGGACTGGATCCTGACCCTTCTGTGAACAGAAAGGCTTGTAGATTGAGTCTTGGGAAGTCCAGGTGAAATTCCAGCAGGGGGTCACACTGCAGTAATGCTGCACGAGGCCACAGCGCACTCCCAAATGTCCCCAAGGCTGAGCAAAGCTGACGGTGAACAGGGCTCTGTGGGGCACCATAAAACATGCCTTCCTTGGGTTGGATCATGGCTGGTCCCAGGAGAGAAGGAGACCTGCTGTTGTGGGGCAGGTGTTGAATGTTGGGAGGTGTTGAATGGAGATGCTGGTGCTTGAGTTGGTCATTCAACATCCCTTCCTTCTTGAGGGACCTTCTTGGCCATTTGAGTGGTTGCCTAGGAGTGCTCATTTCCAAGAGAGGACTATCAGTGTGTGAGGACATCTCACATCCAGGGCTATATGGATGTGAGATGGATCCCAGCACCCAAATCCAACAAAAAGGCACGAGGACAAACCATAAGCGGGAGCAGGAAGGCATCTCTGTCACTTGAGGATAAGTAGGTATCAGTAAAGTTGTAAACTTGCCAGCTTAAACTGGTTTAAAACTGCTTAAGCTGGCTCCGGTTTAGTCTGTTAGTGTGATGGTCAACTCCATATTGGCCGAGTTAGGAGAGACCATCTGTGCTGGCTTGGATCTAGGTCCTGTGGCTCTGAGAGTGGCCTCTAGCAGATTTAGGGGAATAGGGGGAAGCAAGGACCCTTCCCAGGAGGCTCAGGGGTCATTAGGCATTCAGGGATTTCCTGGGGCCAGCGGTGCCTTTTGCGCTAATGGAGAAGTTCCACTGACATGTGTTTCCCTTCAATGATGCTCTGCATTGGCAGGTCTGGATGGCTTTCAAAAATGTGTTTGAGTCAAAAACCAGCAACTGAGTGGGGTTTGTCAGGAGGTCAGGTGAGCTTATCTAAACAGCCCTGCTTCCTTGTGTGCAGTGCTTGCAGCGTTTGGCCCATATTGGTTTGGGTACAGCCTGGGGCGTTGCATTTGTAAGAGCAGCCTTGCAGTCCTCCCAGGCTGTGTGACCTGCTGTAGGGTTCGCTCACAGAGATGAGAAACATTTGTTTGAAATCAGCTACTACATGAAAGGATTGATTGCTCCTTTGCTAGCTGAAACAGTTGTGTTTTGCTGGACCGTGCCTTTATGGCCCTTTTCCAGTCTGTTTTTCAATTTCTCTCTGCAGAATAAAAGAAAATTCTTCCCACCACTGGACATCTCTGATAAAATAATTCATGCTGAAGGCTGCTTTGTTGTAATCTACATGCATGGAGTTGCTGCAAAGCATTCACCTGAAGCTTGAAACCTTAAGGTGTTACTGAAAATTCCCCAAGTAAAAAAATAAAATAGTTGTGTAGATAAATATTGAAGACAGTGCATCCAACCTTCTGCTCTTCTGAATTGACTGAACTTTTTTTTTTAAGAGTGAAATGCTGAATTCTGGCCTGTTATTAACAAGATAACTTTTGCCACCAGGAAAATTTGGACAAACTATTCCTATTGCAGATTGAACCCTGCAGGGTTAGACCCTGAGTGCGGCAGGCCTGCACAGCTCGGCTGCTGTGATGCTGATATACACCCTGGTGGAGCTTCCCCTCTCCTAGCAATTATCCCCGCAATCACGATCCCTGGGTAATCGAGTGATAAGGCGCCTATGTGCAAAGCTGAGTTGTTCTTGGTTTTGTGATGCAGATATTTGACCTGAAATGGCTCCTTGAACAAGGTTTGCCAGAATGAGCTTCCTGTTAATTTAGGCATGGCTGTGCCTGGTGCTTTGCAACCTTGCCACAGCACAAACACAGCTCTTTGCGTTTGTTGGCTCTGCTGTGCCGTCACCCAGAAAGCCACATTTCTACAGGGGATCCCAAATGCATTACTAAGTTTTTGTGCTCCCCAGGGGGGTGCCCAAAGTACAGAGCGGCGACATGACCCATGTCAACCAAGTGGCCAATGTGAGAAGAGAATGGAGTCCCCCTGTTTCTCTAAGCAAAACCCAAAGATTTAAACTTCAGAGATGTCAGTTAAAAATAATCCTACATTTATTATTTTCAAAACATCTTTGGCTTTTAAGCCAGATTCAAAATTTTGTGGGGCCTGAAGAGTTAAAATGGCCAGTTTAAACTGAATAATCTGACTTGTGCACATTGAAAGATTTGCCATCACAGGGCCTTCGGCGTTGCTGTCTCAGGATAATGAAGATGCATCCAATACATTTTGAACTGCAGTATAATTACTTTTATCAACACTGCTCAGCATTTGGGTGAGATAGCTTTAAAATGGTGCAGCAAAGAGGAAAAGAAAAGGTAAACGCTGCTCTGCTAAATCAGGCACTCACGGAGGAAAGCAAGGTAAGTAGTGTTGCATGAAGGGCAATCTTTCATCACTGTTGGCTCTACTGGGGCTAATTAGAAAATGTGTTCTGGCTGGTATGACTGGGATGAATGGGTCTTGTTCCACATAGGGTTTCCTGTAGTAAAATAAGATGGTTGTAATGGCAGATGCAATAGTGGCTGCTGCCTTTATAGCCCAGTGTTAGCTGGCTTAAATCCTTTGCAGTGGAAATTATTCGCTCCTGCTGTAGCTGTTGCTCATCACCCCCAGAAATGCCTTTTCCTGGCCGTGCTGCTGGGTGCTGGTCCGAGATGTGCAGCTGTGTCAGCAGGGTGGGCCAGGCATCCAGAAATGATTCATACAACGAGGGGCCTGGTTTTTACTTCCCCTTGGTGAAATAGCTTTTCTCATCACCTTACCTTCATGGATTCCTACTGCTGAACATGTAACTGTCTGGGACCGGGATTAGGAGGGCACGCACTTGTGGGATACAAATGAAGTCCTTGGAAAATGAGAGCGAAGCAGGGTGTAGAAATGTTTGGTGTAAACCAGCAGCAAAAAGATTCAGTCTAAAAGACTAGAGGAGGCCAACAACCCACCACAGCAACTCTAGCACCTGGGAATATAAAGATAGGATCCCTCCCTTATTAATTACCATCTCAATTGGGATGGCATAAACTGGTATGTTCAAGTTATCAGATATTTGGAGGAAGAGGTGAATTTTTAGCTGTTGTTTATTCAGACCAAGATTTAATTAATATTAAATAGATTAAATATTTGATGAAATAGACTGAAATTAAATATTTAGTTCACTCTTCCCCCCAGATAGCACCCCCAGTGGATGTTTATGTGGATAGTAAAGCTAGGACATCTTCTGAATGCCAGAGAGTGTTCAAAGGTCAGAGCTAAACAGGAGCATCATCATCAGCGGATAGCAATTAAATTGCTCTGGGTCCCTTGTCTTTCTCAGCCCCCACAGGAATGTGGTTCCTCTGGGCTTACTCAGCCATGGCCCACTGGGACTTCAGGTACCACTCTAGTGTGGGTTGTCACCCCTGCTCTCCTGCCATGTTCATCTTCAACCAGGAAAGAGGCTTCATGGGGAAAGGTTTTCTCCAATGCTTCTCATTTCTCAGGGCAGTGGGCAGGCAAACACAAAATAGGATGCAAAAAGCATTGCTTTATACAAAGTAATTACATCCCACCTCCTGAAGAGGAAGAAAACTTGTAGAAAAATAGCATCTTGCCTGAAGGAGAACAGCTAATTCCTCACCACTTGTGCAGGCTGGTGGCGCCGCCCATCCCTCACCAGAGCTGGGGTAGGACCACTGTCCCCAAGCCCTGCTGGGAGGTGAGTCTGGTTTGCTGAGTGTCTACTGGTGCTTTGGGCACCGTAACTGTGTGTGGGGTGTATGCTGGAGAAGGGCACAGGGCTCGTCCCATGCTCAGGAATTCCATGTTTGTCCTGCGTATTTAAAACCACATAGTTTTGAGTGTTTAGGACTTAAATCCTCTTATGTTAGTATCCATACCAGTGCCTTTCAACCTGTGCCTCTGTCAAGAAGCATTTGCCTTTGCAGTGAGGAGGAAAGGTCTGTGCTTGGCTCAGTGTGCCCTGTGGCTGAAGACCAGCTGCGGGAAAGCCCCCACGCATGAAGCATGGTGTACAGAAATGTGAAGTACTTTGTCAACCACAAGAGCAGCCATTGGGAGGCAAAGAAAAGAAGAAGGAGAAGACTGGACAGCTTTGGGCTGCAAGAGGAGCAGCAAGGGGAGAAAGGTGATGCGATCAGTGGCAATGTGTGGGAATGGACATAGAAGTACAGTCACAGGTAGCAGAAGACATGAGAAAATGTGATCTCTGTGTGCAGCAGGTGTACCCTATGCACGTGCTGAGTCAGATCTTCTCTGGCGTTAACCATGCCGAGAGGCAATGGCTCCTCCCAGTGCTGTTAGGGGAGCGGGGCTGGGGTGCTCGGCTGGTTTGTACAGCTCCAGCGGTGCTGCTGGCCAGGGCAGGGGCAGCTGCTGTTGCAATAAGCAGGTGAGATCCTGTCCTGGCTTTGGCAGGGAGGAAGCAACCTGCCTGCGGGAGCTGCAGGTGCTCAGCCTGGTGCCTTTGCTGGGCTTGTGCCCTGCACGGGTGGTGGTGGCTTAGCTGGGGAAGAGAACAGATAATAAAACTTAATGAAACTGGTATTTCCCTTTTTGTCAGACCTGAGGAAGAAAGCCACAGCAAAACCAAGCTCTCAGCCCTCAGCTCTTTGCTTGCAGCGCAGTTTGAATAGGCCAGAGAATATCTGGAATTTTGTTATAAACACACAGTCTATGTACAGTCTTGTAAATTAGACACGGGCTACTTGAAGCCCTGTCACTTATCAAGCTGGTCAGTTTGTGCTGGTTGGATTATTTATCATCTATTATTTCTCTATAAAAATGAGGGTTGCCTTTCCTTTTGTGGTTCTTCACAATGCTCCTTTGAGCGTTGAGCACCTTCCTCCTGCCCAAGCCCCTGCATGTGGCTGTCAGAAATCACCTGCTTGGCCTTGGAGGTAGATACTTAACTAGAAGTAGTCTCATTTGCCAAAATCCACCTGCTGGTGAGTGGAAACTGAAAAATGGGTCCTTGGTTTGGTCAAACCAAAGATCTGCTTGGAGTTGAAGGCCCTGCCTGTCTGCATGCTGGCAGGGCTTGATCTAATTCCCTATAGAAAAGAGAGGAATTCATGTTGCATTTATAAACCAAACCCAGATATCTTATCAATATTGCAGTGTCCTGCTTTATCTATAAAAGCCTGATGTTGCTTTATAACCTAGAGTGACAAATAAATCCACCTCTTCCTGCAGGAGTAGATATGGTTTCATTTGTTAGCACAAGGTTACTTAGTTAAATTATTTAGAGTTTTTCATGCAATTTAAAGCACATTGGACTCACACGCCTGGCCAGTCGTGGCCTCTTTCCAGCCACTTAAAGCATGAGGGGGTGCTTTTTCCCAGCCAAGGAGGTTTACTATCCCAAGGGCATCTTTAACAGGCCTGCCCCTTCCTTTGCTAGTTGGTGTGTCTGACCGTGCTTGGTGCCACACTCAGGGTCGTGCCACCTCCACGTGACTGACACTGGGATAATACCAGGTCTGTGAGGTCTCATACATCATCACACATCAGACAGAAATGTCCTTGCTCTGAAAACCTTGCATGCCATAGCAAGTGATCAACACAGGTAGGTGTTAGAAAGGTAGAGAGGAATAAAAACTACAGGATGTGCCAGAGCTGCCTGAGCCCCAAGGATATAATCTCTGCTATCCTGGCACCTCTGCTTCTGGCTGGGCACAGATCATGGTCCTGGTGTGCATGCAGGGCTTTCTGCCACGTCCCTTGCGGGTGGGACAGGACTTCAGAGCAGCTTGTGCTGCACCTGGGGGACCTGGGGTCTCCTGAATAGACGTCTTCTCTCCTGATGGTGCAGTACAGTGGGCAACCCCCGTCATGTACCCGGATGGCTAGCAATGGACGATGACGGGCTGGGGATATGTTCCTTTTAGTGTCCTATTTTTAGTGCTGGTGTTTGGCCCCTCTACTGACATTAGCAGTATTTTAGCCAGTGTTTGCTTGGTTTTGGGTACACTAAGCTTGTTTTAAAAGTATGTGCAATATCCTAGCAGCAGTTTTCTAAATAAAAGTATTGTCATAATCCAGCAATATGATTAGGATGTTTACACAAGACTTCCCATTAAGCATGAGGGTAAATCCAGTGCTCTAGTTATCCAGCAGGCCACTTCAGTCTACTGGTATCTGAAATACTTCAGAAGCAGTAGCAAAGCCATGGCTTGTCCCTCTCATCACCTCCAGCATCATCACGTGGGGAAGAAGCTAGTGCAATCTGTTCAGAGTGACTAAGTGGCTTTCTAGGGATCGAGTGAAAAAAAAAACCCCATGGTATATTAATAAAAGATGGTTTTAAATACGTCAGCATGGGCCAGTTGATAAAGCTCAACAGAATCGGAAAGCTGATCTTGTTCAGTTTGGTATAAAGCAGTGCTTTGCCAGCCTTTTGGCAAAAGGTAAGCCAGACCTGTGCTGAGGACCTCCTGGGGTCACGTTTGCCCACCCCCTTGCTGTGGTTCTCAGGGACCAGCTGAGGATGGAGAGTTTGCTGCCTATCGGTGCATTTGGTGTGGTGGCAACTGATCTCTGTAGCCTCTGGTGTCTTTAGGGTCAGGCATAGTTTCCCTTTTGGTTTCCTGCCTTTCACTTTGGTTCCTTCCAGCAGGAACACAGCCCTGGTGCTGGGGAAGGGCACCCTGGTCTAGGTGGGCTTGAGGGGCCATGCTGTCCCCACCTGCCCAGGAAAGGCAGGTCTGCACACAGCTGGTGGCAGGAAAGGGAGACGGCGATGGTCCTTGCTCAGGGTAGGTGCATCCCCAATGCTTGCAGCATCACCAGAGGGGCACCTGCAGACATCTGGGGAAGGACCCAGACCCCAGGGCTCCCGACCTTACTTTGCTCTTCTGTTGCTGTGGCTGTGGGTTGCCCACAGCTCAGCGCCAGCCCATCTGCAGACACCAGCATCCCATGCTTGCCTTGCCTCTTCAACACCTCATTAAACCTAGGTTCTTTTTCAAGGAGTCTGCTACAAAATCCCAAACAAACCTGTCTTTGTTTCTGTGGCTCACCTCTGCACTGCTGAATTGCCTCAAGCTCTGTTGCCACCAGGTAGCAGAGCTCCACAGCCGTCAGGGATGTCTTTTCCCTCACTCTGCAGAGGGAGGCTTTCAGAAGAGCTGAAAATATAGCCAAGCAGTAAAAACCATTCCCAAAGCAGACTTCTGAGGGCCCCCACAGTAACGCAGCCAGGCAGGTAGGAGAGTACCTGGCAAACCCAGCCCATGCTGGTGGCTTTCCTATCCAGTTGATGGATTGCACCAGGCTGTTGATCCACATTTTTTAACTGCGAGGGATCGGTAAGGGCAGGCTTCCCATGGTGGTAGGCAAGTCTTGGGAAGCTCCTCTTGATGCACGGACATCAGTGGCACCATGCAAACACTGAATGAATCTGCTGTCACCCCTATATGGCCCTCAGATTCCTCTGGTGCCTTCCTCCTAGAAGAAGAGGGGCTTCTTTACTGGGGGAGAGAATTAGACTATGGCTGAGCTGACTGTATTTTTGCCTTGTGACACAGAGAAAGGCATGTGCAGTAGGAGCCCAAAGAGAGTCTGATTAATGCACTTCTAGAATAGGATTGTTTAATGCAAACAGCTTTAGAGATATGACTAAAGTAGGAAAAGAAACTTGGAAAAGACCCCATTTGGGATAAAAGCAAAGAAGGCTATTTTTTGCAAATACCAGTATAGCTTCTTCTAAAAATACTGTCTTGCGTGTCTGTTAGAAAATGAGAACCAAATGTGATTCTGAACGGTCTAATGCAGCCTGTCATTTCAGAAGAGGAGGGATGGGGACCTCTCACTGGAGGCAGGAGATGTCCTTGCAGGCTCTCAGAGGCACGGCAGAATCCAGGCTGTGCAGAATCCAAAGCTGCCAGCTTTGGAGGGGAACATGGATGCAAGTGAGCAGCATTTGCCCACGGGCAGCTGAATTGCAGGTTCACACTTTGCTGTAGTGGCAACCATCTTCAGTCATAGTGCTGGGAAGGTTTTTGAGAGTGTGTAAGGCTTTCTAAGATGCAGGAGAATGTCATGCAGAGAGTCACGGTTTCTTATAAGCGATGGTATTTACATGCTCAAGAAAAGGAGTCACACACTGTTAACTTCTGATTTTTTAAAAAATTTATTTTATTTTTTAAGCAGAAGCAGGAACAATATCAAGGGATGGGGAGAAGAAGGACTGGTCCTTGCAAGAGAGGCGATATGAGAGCTATCTTTCTTAAGGCCCTTTTTTGCCATCCGCGCCTCCCTGGTGGGCTGTTCCTCAGAGTCCCGCAGAAGCAGTGAGGTAGGTTTCTCTCCTTTTCACATGTGTCTGCCTCAGCCTCTCAAGCAGTTTCTTTCGTAAGCCTGTAGTTGCAATGGCTGCTGGGAACACTGTGTTCAAAGTGAGTTCAGGTTGCAAACATAGATGCTGGTGTTCACCAAAGCCCTGTGAATGATTGAAAACCCGCGGGGTACCCTCTGGTACCAACCGAGACACCATACAAGTGTTTCTGGAGTGTTTTTCATCTAAACTTCTCAGTAATCTAATATTAAGTTCTGCTCCAACCTTGCCCTTTCCAAGTTGTGATCCAGCAGTCCTCTGGCCCTCCTAAAAGCTTACAGGGGGATTTTTATTTTCCTTTGGAGCTGATGAACGTGAGCATGTTTTATTTGAAATGTACTGATCAGAGCACTCCACCTCGGGCAGCAGTACAGGAATATGCACCCTGCAGAGTACATGCTTCTCCAGCCCTGCCTGATAGTTTCACCTCGTCTTTGCTATGTGTGTCAGGGAAAGTCCTGCCCATTACCTTTATGACCTGAGTCTGTGGAGAACTCAGTGATGAGAAGGCACCAAGGCCACCAGCCTGCAGAGTGTTTACATCAGGTAGGCTTTCCTAAGTATGAAACAGGCTATGTCTGTGGAGGGAAAATCTTATCTCGGACCTGCTTGGTGGGATTCAGTTCATCGGCCTCTGCGTGTGTGAAAACGTAGATGATGTCATGATGGGATCAAGAGGTCAAGATCACGTCAGGAGTCAGCAATGCATGATCTAATGAAGAAGGTCAGTAGGTGTCAGCTGCATTTCTTGAAGGGGTTTCTAGGGGCCTCAACTATCACCTTTGTTAGCCCATTACACAAATCCTTTGGTATGATGCCTAAGACCAAGTGAGCTGTAAGGTGGCACAGGGAGGGCCAGCCAGTCAGGTCTACCAAGTCCCTTGTGTTGAGGGTGGTGAGCAATGCAAACTCTTCACCTTGCAAGCTCAGAGCATCCTCTTTGCCCTTGCCTGGTAGGGTGCTCTCCAAGAGGACTTGCCCAGGAACACACTAACCTTCATGGGATTTAAATAGACCCTGTAAGCTGGAATATCCCACATCCTGCATGCTGGGTGGCTTCAAAAGGAGTCCTCAATACTGAAGAGAATACCTATTTCAGCCAAAACCACACCTGATCGCTATCACAGGGAGAATGCTGCAGTAATTCTTTGAGGTGTTTTAAACTGGTCAAATAACTGATGGGAGTGCTGGGTGCTTTTCAGAACCCAGCCGTGTTGCCCGCCTCCCCACACCGCCAAAACACCACCAGAAGGCATTTTTCTTGACATGTTTTGTTCTGTCACTATGTGTAATTTTTGTGATCAGTTTGTTTTGCCCAACTGCGTTGCTCTGGGCATGATGGGGAGGAAAATCCATCTTTCTGTAAATACTCCTCAAGCCACCTGCTGTCACAGCAGATTGCTGTGTGTGTCTCTATTCCCAGAGAACAAAACCATTGCAAGTCGGAGATTTCAGGACATTTTTCGTACCTGCTGCTGGTCTGATCCACCTCACAGCGCAAGCCTTTCAGCAAGTTTTGGGTGCAGCCCTTATAGCATTAAATGGCTATAATACAGAATGTGAACTGTCCATGCAAAGACTTACGAGGATCCGGATTTCCAGGCTGGAGGAAGAAGAACATCCTTCTGCAAAAACACTTCTGCAAGGCCTTGCTTTTTTCTCTGTCAGACAATGCCAGCAGGAGGAGAGACTTCTGCGCTTGCCTTCGAGGAAATCTGGCATTGTGTACTAAGTGCTCCGACATGCCCTGACATCTTAACCCTTTTGCTGTGGGACATGAAATGTGTGTGTTTCTGCATGTTCATCTGCATTAAGAGCCTTAGAAGGCTTTTTATTTGACCTCTGGGTTTCCCCTCTTCTGGATACCTACTATCTAGCCTTGCTCTGCAAATACAGGGACTAGAAACATGCTCCTGAGCTTCTCAGTGACTGTATCTATGTGTGAAGCAGCTGGCTTTGCAGGCAAATGTTTGCCCATCTTTATGCCCATCACAGCTTATTAATGTGTGGCATGATCACGTTGCATCTGGAAATAGCCCAGCACTAACTGCTTGCTTCCTGGCCTTGTCACCCACACCTTCTGCCAGGTTGTCTCCACTTCATATCTGCTTTCTTTTGGATGCATTTTTTTTTTAAAGCAACAGTGCCCTCAAGGATTTTGGCAAAAGAAAAGGAAAATGGAAAAATCTTCCTGGCAGAAACTATTCTTCTGATGCAGCAGCAGCTGCTGTGGAGGAGAGCCAACAGCAGGGATCCTCTTTGGAGGAGTTTACAGGCTGAGGATCAGAGCTTGTGCTTCTCTCCTTGCTTGGTAACACCAGCTGCCTCCCTGCAGAGAGTGGTGATGGCCAAATCAAGCCTGAAATATGACATTCACAGCTCTAAATTAGACATATGCTGTCTCCCTTTGTCTCCAGAATCCAGGCTAAGCTGGTGACGGTCTTCCAAGGCTTCCCAGAAGGTGGCCTATCCAGGTGATATGTCCAGCTGATCCAGGACTCAATGGATTCATCCTGTTTTAGATGCCTGCATTAAGGCAAGTTAAACCACCCTGATCACTCACTTTCTCTTGGTTGATGGTGAAGGGAACCTCCTGGCCAGGTCTAAGGGGAATGCTTGCTCTGAAGAGCTGCAAAGTTGGAAGCCAGAAATCCAGTCAAGGAGTGAACTACCTGCTTTCCTCATATTGTGTGTCCTGGTGGGCTCCATCCAAATCTACTGCAATAGGTTAACCATTTGCAGATCTTCATAAATTATTAAGCCTTCACTGAATATTTTAATAAGCACAGCCACAGCGGAAAAAGAGAAAAGCGTGGCAGGTATTTCTCACGCACCTAATACTTGCATATGTAAGTTTGGAGTGGACAGGGACTGGAAGAAGACTGCAGGAGATGACAGCAGTTGCTCATATACTTGTCTGGATTTCATGAGCTGAGGAAGCTCATGGCTGCAAGTGCAGGATACTCTCTCTGTTTTGCTCACTTCCTTTGATAAGCCAAAAGCCATGTCTAAATTTTAAGGCAAGGTCTTTTTCCTTCATCGTCGCATCTCCTTCCCTTCCCCATTTCACACTGTTAATCAGACTGGCAGGATGCCCTCCAGGCTGAGACTATTCTGGGAGCAGGGTGAGAGGAGGGTGCTGAGAAGGAACAGCAGGCTGTGCAGTTTCCTTCTCTAGCATGATTTGGCCATGATTAATGCACGTGGAAAATAATCAGCACATTCACCCTAATTCTGCAGAATTATTAAAGGGATGATAGCAAGGGGAGAGGAGAGACTTTGCTGCTTTGATTCCATTTTTAGGAAGGAGGTCAGGTGTAGTGTGAACATGGTCAAGTGACATCAGGCATCTCAAAAGGAGCAAAACTTGTGGGTGTTTTTTTTTTGTTTGTTTGTTTTTTTCTGTGAGATTTTTGTGGTGTGTTTTTTGTTGGTGTTTTTTTTTTTTTCCCCCCTGGCAAAGACAGTATTAGTCTGATCTTTGGAGATCTCCTGTTACTTCCCTAAACAGGATCAAAAGACACTCATTCATCGCTAAACCAACACAGTCTGTATTAAAGGGAAGAGGAATTGTAAATTAGGAATATTTGGAAAAATGGGATTATTATGCCTTACCCTGAGCTGGTAATCACCTCTCAGTCATTCACCCTTCCTTTCCATGTGCTGTTCAGCCACTAATGCTGATGGGGATGGGTGCAGCGAACTGCTGCTCGCTCCTGGGGAAAATGCACAGCGCAGGAGCTGGGTCAGGCGGACGGTCGGGAGCTGAGCGCATTGCAACAACGTGGTCCCCGGCTTCCTTACACCCACCACCAAAGCTATTTTGTTTAAACCTAGGTCAGATATAGCTACTTACAGTGTGTCCGCATGTTTGGCAAGAACATCTTGCTGACCATTCCTGATGCTGGCAAGTTCACCACTTACTGGCATGATCTTTCTTTATCCCATTAGAAAGGAAAACGTTATCTTGTTTTATAAGCTGAAGGTTTTGTAAATCTTTCTTCCCCTCATGTCTTTAAAACAAAATAATAAGACATTGGTTTGCTGGAGAGATTGCAATATTTGTCTAGATTTTATAATGCACTAAATAAAACACAAAAATGACCGATATGAAAAATACAAGAAAAGCCTATTTTGTGATTATAATTGCATTCCTATCTGATACAGGACAGTGTGTCAGCTACTTCTTTTAATTGTGCTTTTTTATGACTTCGAATTTGCATTTTTATTTATTTTCCATTTTCATGTAATTCTCCTTTACCAACACAAAATTAACACTTCTCATCCCTGCTGAGATTACTGCTGTTTATTTTTTTCTTTAGTTTTCTAATTTTGCAATCATCGACTAGGCTTTTTTCCCCAGTAAGTTTCTACAGGTGTCCATGACTGATCAGAGAAATTATTGCCCATAATTGCTTAATTCCAGAGTCCACAGGTATCATTCAAGACAGAGACAGGAATCTTTTGATCTCTGAATCAAACTGTAAAGAGTGATTTAGTGCCATGGCATTGAACAGTCAGGCTCTTGGATATTGCCCTATCACAGCTGAGTGCAGGGCTGAAGATGCCTCCTGCTTTGCTGGGGAGCTGGTGGTTGCGTGGGAGTCCTGGGGCTCTCCTGTTTCATTCCCACGGACCTGCTCCCATTTCAGGGGGGAGTTTCAGGGCTCAGCTCTATAAAGGCAATACCCCGCAGCTCAAGCGTGCTGCACTGGGGAGCCCCTGCCCCTTGGTGAGGGTGACTGCACAAACATGGGCCAAAGTACTCACAGCGGGTGGTGGGGGAGGGTGGGGAGAAGGAGGGAGTGAGAGAGGGATCTACACACACCCCCATGCCCTGCAGGACGATGCTCTCTTCCCTTGCAGTTGTGCAGTTCAGATGAGAGACCTCGTGAGCAGCAGCACTGGGAGGCTCAGCGCTGGACAAAGGTTCACTCAGCACCTTGTGTGGGCATCATGACCTCCATGCTGTATGGAAAGCACCTTGAGTCCTGCCTCAATGACTGCAACGGCGGAGGTGGGATTCCCCTCTGTGCAGAAGGAAATTCGGGTAGTTCCATCCATCCTAGAACCTCAGTGCTGGTGGCCTGTGTCCTGTGGAACGGTCAAAAGAGCTGCAAGGCCACTGGGACCTTTGGAGAGGTACCAGGGCAGGAACCATTTTCCACTGACAGCTTAGAAATTGGCTGAATATTTTTTCCTGTCAGGTCAGCTTCAAGAATATGCTGTAGGTATGGGAATTGAAATGGAGATTATACCTAATCATTTTAAGCTTTAGGACATAAGAACTAAACCTGTGCTGGCCAGATCTGAAGAGCCTGGTCTAAGTGAACAGAACAATCCCATGGGCTCTGCCATGTGATGAGACTTTCTTGGGAAGTCAAAGATACTCAATAGCTCAGGAATGAGGAGAGAGGTGTTTTCAGGAGCTCTGCCCTGACTGACAGCAATGAGCTACTGGGTGGTCCAAATAAAGCAGCTCAGTGCTCCTTGGAGAGGTGTCCGGCCAGCAGTGGGAGCACCCACGTGATCCCTGCAAAGAGACCACACAGAGAGATGCGGACTCCTGCTGCCGACTTAGGGCCTCAACACACGAGAACAAGCACAGGGGTTGTTCGTGCAGCTGTTTTCCAAATGAGTGAATGTCATCTGTCCCTGCAGGGCATGTTAGTCTGGTACTTGCCCAATGTGTTTGAAGAGAGATTTGTTTTTTATTGGCGTAACCTGCCCTTGCAGAATAAACCTGCTGACTTTTTTTTTCCTCTTTCATGATAAGCACAAGAGCCTGCGGTGGTCACAAGATCACTCCAGCAACATCCTGACTCAAGCAGCTTGTTGCATTATTTGTAAAAGTCCAATTTTCTTTTTGAGGAAAATCAATACAGCTCATTACTTAGCTGAGAAAAGATCCCTGTGTCAAGCAGCTACTCATTCCACTGGAAGGCAGCCCCTGAGCAGGCTCAGCCATTTTTCCTAAGCTGGACAACAGGCTGATAGCCTTTGTCTTAAATTATCCTTTCTGACCTAAAACTGCCCCACTGAGAAGACCAATCAGCTTCCCGCAGACTACCAAAGAGCTGCTCAACAAGTGAACACCAGCAACCTTGGGCAAAATACGCACTGGAAAAAAAACCTAGCACAAAAGACACTTTTTTTACAGCTGGTGTGATAACTGTAAGTTCTCATGCTGCTTCTACATTATATCCTTTCTTCTAGGCCCTGGCTACATCATTAAGCTTTTTGGTTTCAGTGCTGGGATGTGGGAGTTAGTATTATATGAGGCTGACTGATAGCCAAATATTCTTTTTCTAGCCTGTCTGGAGTGGTGAGATGGAGCTCAGGTGCTTGGTGCAAACTTACGATGAGTTTAAGACTTTTCTGCAAGTGCACGAGATGTTTTAAAGCTGCTTTGGAGACTAAGAGGGGTTGAGGCTGTTGGGTGGACAGTGTCTTTGCCTTCTCTGTGTGCGTATGGCCTTGGGGACAGTGCTATCAGCCATGGTTTGTGTGGGACCTGGCCTGGGGACCTGCCTTCCCCAGTAAATAAGAATCACAGAATCACAGAATGGTGGGCGTTGGAAGGGACATCTGGAGATCATCTTGTCCAACACCCCTGCTTGAGCAGGGGGCACAGGACTGCACCCAGGCAGGTTTCGAATTTCTCCAGGGAAGGAGACTCCACAACCTCTCTGGGGAGCCTATTCAAAATACATATTTTGATTACTCATATGAATATTTAGCTAGTGAAAATTGCTCCTTGCTGCAGCCCAGCTTCAGGATCCAGTACTCCTATCCCTTGTCAGAAGTTGCTAGTTTAGAAAGTTGGAGGAGAAATTTCTCCTGTATGAAATGGAGAATGGGGAAAAAAATTCACCTTGTGGCTGCTGGGGAGTAGGACTGGGGAGTAAATAGTCATCTTTTTCATTTTTTGGTTTGGGATCTGAATGAGGCTAATGGAAAATTTAGCAGAGACATTTCACTGCAGTAAGTTAAGTGATAAGGTCAGTGAGATAAGAGGGCCAGTGCATGGAGAATTAGTGGGAAGGTTATCTAAGGGTTAGGGTACATGCTCAGCTAATCAGGAAGAGCTATAAAGAAGGATGCAAAGCTGGTATATTCTGTTAAACAAATTCTCTGTCTTGACTGTTCACAGGCTTGCTCCAAAACCAGAGCAGATAACAAAAGGAATAGTGAGGTGTATTTTAAAAGGGCCATTGGTCAAGAAATCAGTCTTCTCTCTCCAGATCACTGGTCCAGCCCTTTGCAGTGGTCACTCCTGAGAGCAAGTTTTGGATGCATGGAGTGCTGATGAGCTTGGCCATCCTCTCCACATCTCTTCTTCAGAAGGCAGTAAGGGGCTGCTTGCCCCCTCGCACCCCGGGGTCAGCAGGGTGCTTGGTGCCAGGGGAATGTGTCCTGGCAGCAGGGAGTGGGGCAATGCTTACGACAACATTTTGCAGTGTACAGGCCTTGAGACCAGCTCCCGTCTACACACATGCGGGACTGGATGAGGAAAACCACCGATGAAAGCGATTTACATCCTTGTTACCCCATGCTGTCCTTCAAAGCTTTTTTGTTTTCAGGTCGAGCTCTGGTCTGTTTCCAGTTTTTCTCTGTAATGAGACCTTGATCTCATGAGCTGTCTTTAGGAACTTATTCCAGATTGTAAGTAATTTTGAGTTGTGGAGACTGTGAAGAGATGACATTGTTTGTATTACCAGACTCCTCTGGTGTTTGATGACGGCTATGATTGTGGTGCATGTAACACTATTATTTGACTGCAATTACAATAGCATGGGTGGTGTTATGCCTGACTAGCTGATTAATCATCTGGAGCAATGAGTAAATCTCTCCCTCTTTTCTGATAATTAATATGTAGAGCTGGATAGCAGTCTGCTGAGTGAGCGTGGATGTGATCAAGGCAAACAGAGAGGTGTTTGGCAGCTTTAGGCTGCAGGAAGGATAAACACATGGGGCTCTTGGGGCAATATTTCCCTTCTTAATATGAGGTCTGGCTCAACTCAGCTCTGATCCACCTCAGGGAGCTGCATTTCAGTGGTAGGTGGCCAAACCACTAAAACCAGTTTGGTCCAGTCAGAGTTATAAGGAGATATTTTGGTGTGTAGGGATGCTTAGTAATGCCTTGACCTCCCTTTCTCTTTTCAGGTTCCTGCTAGGTACTGCCTCTGGCTTCCTCCCATCACAACAAACATATGGCCCGTTTTCTGTGGGCCAGACACCAGAAGTAGGAAACAGTGGAGGATGGATTTACTGGCATTTGGTGCGCTTTCTTGGAGGTTTTGCATGGGTTGGGCTGCCTTATGTATTTATATGCACTTAGTACAGCAGGCATCCTTGTTTCTAGTCTACCTCTTGTTTTTGTTTGACCTTGGTCCAAAAGCTCTGTTTACCTTCCCATCTTACCTTTGCAATGCTGCGAACTTTCTTGTGCAGTAACTGTCTTTTCTGATGTGTGTGCACATTATTTACACCAGTCATAACCAAAAGCCATGCTGTACTGCTTAAAAGGTCTGGCTTTGGGGATGGAGCCATTTAAGATTGTGGGATGCAAAGCTTTTTCCTCCTTGCAGCGGTTAACCAGAGAGCCCTGTGCCAGTATGTCTGTAGCTACCCAGGAGTGACGAGAGGAGAGAAATTCATTAGTACAATTGGATTAAATACCTGCTGTGCTGGGGACCTGCCATAACGGCTTAGTGCCACTGTTGTCTCCAAGCAGGTGGAGTGGCTTTCTGGTTTTCCCTGCAATCTGGGTCACATACATTCAGGCAACAACAGTACAGATTGTCTGAAAGTAACTCATGGTTTTGCTTGTGGGAATTTACAATTCAAATCAAGAGAAGCTGCAGCCTCTCTCTCCTTCATATGGTGATTTTCTTTACTCTCCTGATACAGCAAAGATCAAGATGAAATATTAAATGTCCTCCACAATGTAATTATATCTGGCTGGTTGCAATCAATTCCCTGTGCCTCATGTAGTTTGCTATTGCTCTCCCTTTCCTTCCTTTCCTGTAAAAGGCAGAGGGCTGATTCTCATCTCCCCTGTGGGCTGGAAGGGAGACGCTGCCAGCTCCCACATGGACGCACCAGCTTAACAAGAAGAACTTATGGAAATGAATTCTCATCAAAAGCCCCAAGCAGTGCAAAGTTTGTTGCAAAGAGACTGGACTCTAGTTTTTATAAAGCCCAAAGCAATACTTTATCTATTAGGCTGCAATTAAACAATGGTTTCCAAAGCTCAGTCTATTCCAGGTAAGTGCATCCTTAAGAATACGATGTAGTTAAAAATAGCTTTTTCTCTTCTCCTGAGCGTAGGTTTGGAAAGGCTTTATGAATCAGAAAGCTTCACATGAACTTCTCCCTCCCCTGGTGAAGAGATCAAGGTTATTAATATACTCATCCGCTTTTTCATGCTCTGCCTCTAAACATGTCAAGTAATATCCAAGACAAATCCCTATTACGAGATGCACAGGCTGGTATTATCATTAGCAGGTCTCTCTGGGAAATCAAGGCCATTATTCAAGCCACCAGTGATCAAGCATTAGAGTCTGCCACTCTTGTTCAAGGGAGCAGATAGCCAGAGAACTGGCCCCGGTCTCGCCAGTGTGGCTGGGGACAGGCACGCAGTCCCAGGAGCTGCCTCTGCACCTCTGCAGCTGTTAATGGGGAAGGGAAATCTAGAGCACAGGCAGGACTGATCAACAGCTTATGGCCAGACACACACTTCTATGTTTTGCTGCATCAAGTCCTCATTGCTGTTGAGTGGTGGATTCACAGAAAAAAAACAGAGGCTGTTTTTTTGAAAGACTCTTCTTGGTGCTTCTTGAGCGACAATGTGATCTGGGGGGTTAATCCTAAGAGGCCTTCACCACCAACCCACAATATTGAAGCTTCATTTATAAGCACCTCATTGCCTAACTGCTATTTATATTTCATTTAATATATATGGAGAGTCAGGCACCTGGTCTTGGTGAACTCCCCAGGAAATTGCCCAGGCTATTGTAAACATGACAAAGGGTGAAGTATAGAACCCAGCTGCTTTCTCTAGTTTGGAGATTCTTCTTCATGGGGTTTCAGAGCTTTGAACCTTCTTCTGGTGTAAGATGCTGGACTCTTCTTCCCATGCAACAATATAATCAGTGCCTCCTTTTGCACCCAACAGCTCATCATCAAGAGGGACACCGGACTTTGCTTTCCACCCCTGCCCAATGAGAGCTGAGCTCCAAAATCTCAGTTTGCACAGAATAATTAAAGGTGATAGAGGCAAGAAGACTGAATGGAAACACAAGCCTGCAGCTTAGTGGACACTGCAGGACAAGGAAGAGAGGATGTTTGCTGATGCCTGCTACAATGGATGTTAAACCACTTAATAAAAGCAGTGAATGAGCAGCTCTGGACCTTTTCTGCCAGAGACATGGTTTAACCCTGCAGGATACAGCTGTGTTCCAATCTGTATCAATGTAACTCTGTTTACATGAAGCTTAGCTTTTTATCACCATGGGCTGAACCTGAGATCACTCCTCTGTGAGCAGAGAATGTTCACATCCCATGAGACAGGTGTAGGAGAAAACCCAGAGCACAGCAGGAGGGAGTCACCAAACAGCCCCCCAGCCCACAGATCGCTCCTTCAGTGCCTCTGTCCAGGAGACCTTCTGCCACTCCTGTTATACAGGTGTATTAAGACTACAAGACACTTCAAAAATTGATCAGACCTTTCGCTACACTTTAATCTTTGCCTTATCTGTTGGAGCCTTACAAGTTGCTGTGTTTACAGCTGCTCCCACTGCTAATGTGGCCTTGTTTATGATGCAGAAGCAAACATGTCATTTTTTATTTTCTCATTGCTAGTATTGCTTCTCCTGTTTTACATTTTATTCACATCAATCTAGCAGACCGGAGATAACTCAGATGAAAAGGAGTCTGGGATACTAGGAGTCTGGATGTTATGACCCAGGAAGTTTCTCTCTGCACCATGCTCCCAATTTGTTGGATTTTTTTTTCTTTCTTCTTAAACATCAACAAATAAAATAACATATCCTGCATACCCTGCAGTCAACAGCACTTGCTTTATTGGCAGTAACTGACTTGGAAGCTACTATATCTCCGTGACTTTTCAGTTTATATATGTGTATGTTCTTTTTCCATCAGCTTGGAATACATTTTTTGCTTTCCATCAGAAATTGAAAACTTGCTGACACTAGATTTTTGGACAACTTCCAAAATGAATCCAAGCTAGGAATTTTCCATTGTTTTCCATTTGCATGATGGTATTTTCCAAAGCTTTCCTTCCCACTTCATCCTTTGGCATGCTACCACTGAGACGGACAAAAAATTGGGTCAGTGCTGAGTCCTTGGAAACTCTCTGCCAGTGGCTGCTAGTAGTGTCAAACTAGTGATGCAATAGATTAAATTTACGAATGATGTATTGCTGTTGTCTTCAGGGAGGTCTACACCTTGGACAAATATCTCCTGCTACTGTGACTGCAATGCTCAAGTCTTCCTTTCTGAACAGTTTTCTGTCTAAAATGGCAAGCAGCCAAGCAACAGTGGCTGTGCTCAGGCGACTTTCAAATTTTTACTAGTTTTTTTCAAAAAGATGAACAGAAGCTTATACATTTCAGTATTAGACTGTTTTTAGAAGCAGAAGGTTTGAAGTAACGTCACCATCCTTTTTAATCGAGTCTTAGGACGCTAGGTGTGGGGACCTTGTAGGGACAAGGATGTGCCTCATTATGAAGTACTGGGAAACTGTTCTTCTATTGGATTTTTGTTTCCAGACACTGAAACCTTATTGAAATATCCTATATATCATGCACCATAGGACTACATATTGTATCATTTCAGTACCGGACAAGTTTATGCAAAAGTATTCCTCACTCTCTCATATTTGAGAGAGTATTGTTTATTATTATATATATTATTATTGTTATATATTATTATTGTGAGAACCTTATGAGGTTCAACAAGGCCAAGTGCAAAGCCCTGCACCTGGGTTGGGGCAATATCAGTACAGGCTGGGGAATGAAGGGATAGAGAACAGCCCTGCAGAGAAGGACTTGGGGGTACTGGTGGATGAAAAGCTGTACATGAGCCAACAATGTGCGCCTGCAGCCCAGAAGGCCAACCCTATCCTGGGCTGCATCACCAGCAACGTGACCAGCAGGTCGAGGGAGGGGATTCTGCCCCTCTGCTCCGCTCTGGTGAGACCCCCCCTGCAGTGCTGCGTCCAGCTCTGGAGCCTCAGCACGGGACGGACATGGAGCTGTTGGAGGGGGGCCAGAGGAGGGCCACAAAAATGATCCGAGGGCTGGAGCATCTCTCCTATGAGGACAGGCTGCAAGAGCTGGGGTTATTCAGCCTGGAGAAGAGAAGGCTGCGGGGAGACCTTATTGCAGCCTTACTTAAAGGGGAACTATTCTTGGCCTTTAGCAAGGCCTATTGTGACAGGACAAGGGGTAATGGTTTTAAACTAAAGGAGGGTAGATTTAGACTGGATATAAGGAAAAATATTTTTACAATGAAGGAGGCGAAACACTGGCACAGGTTGCCCAGGGAGGTGGTCGATGCCCCATTCCTGGAAACATTCAAGGTTAGGTTGGACAGAGCTCTGAGCAGCCTGATCTAGTTGAAGATGTCCCTGCTCAAAGCAGGGAGGTTGGACTAGATGACCCCTAAAAATCCCTTCCAAACTAAACCATTCTATGATTCTATTCTATGATTCTATGATTCCTTGTTCTTCATAGTTTTTTACCTGGCAGAGGGCTCATTTTGAATTTCCTTGCCTGTGTTGAATTGCCCATGTATCTCTGCCCAAGCCTGGCACTGCTGGCAGGATTGGGACTCACTCCTGGACCTGGAGGAAGCACCTTGCCTTCTTTCTAACGGCTGCACCCTGTGGCAGTTGCCCTTCCTAGGGGACACTTTCAGAGTACTAGTTGATGGACAGCTGGTCTGCAGATGGGAGGCTGCAGATTCCAGGGCGGTTACCCAGCAGACTTCACCGGAAATATAAATAATGCAAACACAGGACATGACAGGAAGAGTAGCCTTAAGTACCTTAAATTAAGGGAACTTAAAGTCCTCTCGCTACACCCCGACATTTTAAGCAAAGTCATTATAATTAATCTTCTTCTAATATATTATAATAGTCAAAGAAAATACAGCCCACACTTCTTTTGCTGACATGTATCCAGGAGAAAGAGTGGATTTAAAGTAAGGTGATGTTTGTAATCTGGTAGAAGTAAAATCCTGAAAGCAGGGATTTATCAATATGGAGAGTGGCAGGTAAAAGTAGTACAAATACCTGCTCTAAAAGCATTGGATACAGTAATTCCCACAGGTACCAGGAAGCTGTTAGCTAATCAGACAGCGATGCACCATATGCTTCCCTGTCTAGTAAAAAAAAAAAAAAAAAGAGAGCAAGAAAGAGAGAAAATCTCTAAGCGTATGGTCAGCAAGTGACAAATGTGCATTCTGGGGCTCTCTGGAAGAGGAGAAAGTCATAGCTGTGACTCATTCCGGAATGGGCTGGGCTAATGGCACCGAGGATGCTGCTGGCTGGGTTTCACGATGCGACTGGCCACGTGGCCATGGCATCCACCCTGGGCCAGCCTGGGACTGCCAGAGAGCCTGCTCAGCAGCGTGAGCGTGTCGAGCATGTTTTGAAGAACCAGCCTATTCTCCTATCTGCATCTTCAAGGCATCTCTCGCACACTGTCAGTAAGTACAATAAGTATGGGAGAGCATTTGCAGAGGACTCTGACAGCCAGACTCCTTGGCAGACAGGAGACTGCGCTCAGCGCGATCCTGCCAGGTGCTCAGTGGGTCCCAGAGAGGCCAGGCATCCTCTGCGAAGGCTGAACGAGCTCTGTGTCCAGCAGACCTGGCTGTAACCAAAGCAGCAGGAAATGGCAACAGCTTGTACTTCAGCTAGAGAAATCTCACCAGGTGTTAAACAGACTTCTGGGAGAAGCCATGTGCAATCCACAACAAGGGTTACTGGTCCTGCAGGAACTCCTGCACATACCTTTGATCACTGCTTTTCACATACATGTATATAACCAATATATTGTATAGATTATATTATACTCTATATAGAGACTGTATTGTATAGATCATGTATTATGCTTTATTCTGTCTGTATTATAAATTTTGTTTTCTACAGATGTAGGTAGAGATCAAGAACTGCATGCAAGTGCCTCATCAGTTTTATGGTCTAAGGATACCATAAGAGGGGGTAAGATCATATCCTTGCTGACTACTGCTTGCTAAACTTCCTCTTCAGTCCAACCTTTAAGATCCTACCATTTATCTGTGCAAGTGCTGGCACCTGGAGGACCCTCTCTATGCTGATTCAACTCACTAATCTGGCAGAAAAATTAGTACAGCAGGAAAAAAGTGGTTTCTTTTCTGTTAGGTTAATGAGTTGAACTCACCTCTAGTGTTGTTTGCGTAGGTGAGCTGGCAATCTCTTTCTACAATGGAGTAGGGCTAATTCTTATCTCCAATTCTAGCTAATTTCCTGCATCATTCTCTTCTAGATTTCCTTTTGATGCAGGTGGGTAACCTCAAAATTGGAACTAGTGCCTTCTGCCTCCTCTGCCTGGAAACATTTTCTTTCTGCAGGTGGAGCCAGGACTGAACATTTCCTCCCCGGCACCATGTGGAGCTGGGCTTCAGGGATGCAGGCTGCTTGGAAAGTGGATGAATTGCACAGCAAACTAAGTGTTGGGGAGGGAAAAACAGTGGTTAAATAAAGAAATAATTTTTTGTGTGTATCTGATAGCAAGGGGCTGACTGTCTGTCAGTCTGGGCACCAGTGGATTATTTGCTTTTCCTTAGATTTGTATCTCCCAGAGCTGCTTTGTTAATTTTTTCTCTAAGCAATTATTTGTCAATGCACAGTGTTTTAAATACGACTCCTGCATAAGTGCTGGTCTGGTCTATGGTGCAGGGAAAAGCCTTTGCTGTAGGGCAGATCCTTTGCTCCATCCTCTGGGCAAGCCCAGCCTTGTTGCAAGGCTTAGCCCCTGCAGAGGGGTCAGGGCTTGGTGTGCTCAAGCAGGACCCCAGCAGAGAGACAGCTCTGTTGGTGCACGGCTACAGCTGCTTCTCTCAGGAGTGTCTTGAGAGCACAGCAAAAGGGACTGGGGCTTGATGCTAGAAGGTCGCCTGACTTCTGGGCTGTGGAAGTGTTCCTGACAGTGGTTGCTTTCTCTTTGTTCAGCCCTCAGCTCTTCCTCTTCTCTGCTACCATCCCTTTTTCTTCCTTCTGGCTGAAGCCCCCTGAAAACCCTCCCAGAATTATATGCCCCTTTTCCCATATTCAGCCTCCATCTCCCTGCAGAGATGCCTGGAGCGAACTGCTTCTCTTGGACTTCAGCCCATGAACCCACCTACGATCTGATTCAAGTGCAGTCGTTAAAGGCTAATGATGCTCCATTGCCTTGAATTATATCTATATTGCACGATCTAGTAGAAAGCTATCAAACTAAGCATAAATGAATTTAATCAGCCCAGTAAGCAGTTTAGCCAAGCTACCATGGGGCTTCTAAAGGGCTAATTTACCCCCTCTATAAGAAGATCAGCAGAGACAAATCTTAATCTGGTGAGTGCAATTAAGATGTTTATCCAAAACTCAAGCTGGGTTATACTTTCCAGAAGAAACCAAAAAACCAGCCTGGGTAAACCTCTAAAGCAGGAAAAAAAAAGAAAAGGGTGAAGTGAAGGCTCTTATTTTGTAATTTTGATTTTATTAATCCCAGTGCTAAAAGGATACTTCGCATCTGTGCTTAATCAGCAGGTGCTATTCACTGTGAGCTCACAGATGTTAGAGCCATTGGCAGTGGGTGTGTCCAGTCTGATATTTGAAACAGGAATGTCGCTGTTAGGGGAGGGGACACCTGAAGCAGCTTTACCCAAGGAAAGCCATATGTGTGTGAGAAGCACGGAGCTGGTCAGGAGTCAGTGCATGACCAGATTGTGGGAGGAGCTGTATGTGATCATGGCTGCAAAAGCAATCGACTCCTGTTCCACAGCCTGAGAGGTACCTGGGGTGAAGGATAAGAGAGTAGTCAGGTGTTCCCTGCAGTGAAGGCTCTGATCTCTTTCTATCCCATTTTATTAGTATTCCCCATGGTTCCTCCATCTGTCATAGTCTGCATTAGACATGGAGGGATGAAATCACCCTCAGCATTTCTCCTCCCAGTCTGAGAACTGTTCGTGCTTTATTTGATTAAAACATGCTGTGGTTGTTTTCAGGACTCACTAATACCAGGATTAATATGAAGATACTGTACAAAGCGTGCATTCTGGCACCTCTAACAACAGGCTTACTGTGACACTGGTCTCAGTTAGGTGTGACATCTGGGCTGCAGTACAACATGGTAGAACTGCACCCCTGAGCATTATCCCCTCATCAGATAAAACAGTGGCTTGTCCTCATTTAAATGGTCCCTGGAAGAAAGCAGAGCATTTCTTCCACCCTATGGCTCAGCTTGCAATGAGCATTTGTAGATTTTAGGAAAGGTTTGTGGAAGACCAGCAGGGTTGAGAAAGAAAGAACCACAAGGCAAAAGACTAACTCACTGCTGCCTAAGAAGCTGAAAGGAGAAGAGCAGAAATACCACAAATACAACAAATCTCCTTTGCCAGGCAGCCTGGCATCATGAGCAGCAGACAACACAACTTCTCTCCAAATAGATACAAATGGACAGCGTGACGAAAGCAGTAGATAAGGGACCATAGGTTAATGCTGTTAAAGCCTATTGTACCCTTGAGCAATGGCAAAGACTATGTTTGGTCATGAAATGTGGAGAGGTCACCACATTCCAAGTGCTGAACGCAATTATGGATGCAGTAGATCTTTTGCTAGGACAAGTGCATGGGGAACTGTTTCCCGTAGCTGAAGAGATTTCCATGTAAAGATTCCTTCTTGTCTTATGTGCTGTGCCAGGGAAAACACAGCACTGGGGCAAGGGAATCTCACAGCAGAAAGAAGCAAGTCCATGAATGAGTCCACTGTAGCACCCATAATGGGCATGCTGGCCCTTTGCATGGGGGAGGGAACTGGAAATGGACTTGGACATAGCCCTGCTCTGCAGCTGGCTGGTGTTGATCCTGTCTCAAAATAGAAGTTAGAGAAAGCTGTACCAGCCTGCCAGGCTTGGCAGTACTGGAAGAAGGAAGAGAAAGGAAGGGAGGGTAGAGGGACCAAAGGAGGCAAAGGAGGACATAAGGAGAACACTCTTTAAAGAAAGGCTTACATCAATCCCTGTGTTACTGAACCAAGACAATCAAGTGAGAAGGTCACGATTAGGGTTCATTACCCCTAGCAATCTATGGCCATTAATCCTCTCTGGCAGCAATACCTAAGGTTGCAGCAATGTCCAGCCTGTTGCTGGGGCTCTGCATGCTGGAACGTAGAGACACAATAGGGTACAAATACTCGCCTCAGAGATGTTAAGGAAGTTGAAGAAGATAAAAACAGTGCCCTGGGAAAAATTGCAGTTAAGTAAGCAAGGTGAACAACAAATCATTGACAGAGATTGCTCCTCCTGGCACCAAAGTTCAGTGGTGCATCCGCAGGAGAAAACACCTCTTCCAAGGATGACAGACATTCTCCAGCTATTGTTTCATAGCTCTTCATCTTCCCTATGTTGCCACATGAGTTCTCAGTCATAAAGCACTTTAATAGCTTAGTCTTTAAATGCACCAGGAAGGAGATCAACTTGGCTGAGCTCTCTCTCCTTCCTATACTGAAATGGCCCAAGGATTGCTGAGTCCAGTTTAGACCAACAACTCTCTTAAGTTATTCTCACTATTGCAAAGCGGGATGGTGGTTCTTATGTAATAGCTCAAAAAGGGGATTTTTCCCCATGAGATTTCTCTGCCTTTGATTTCAGACCCATTCCAGCTTTCTTCCTGGGAAAAGAAAAGGAAATATCTTGCCACCCACAGATAGTAACCCCAGTCTTTCAGATCCCTTTACCCCCTAGAAGACCCTGCTCTGTGCCTTGTGGTTCAGGGTTTTCAGACCAAATAGGGGACCAGAATCTAGATTTCAATAACAAAGGATCTTCTAAGGGAATGCCTGATCTTTCCCTCTGATACTCATGGAAATCCACGTAAGGCCCCTGCTACTCTCAGCTCTGGCTATGGAGGCTGAGAGAGAGGAATGCTCTCTCACAGAGTGCCCCCTTTAGCTGCTCTTGATCAAAGCCTGCATCAAAGTCTGGCAGCTGGTATCCATCCAGAACAAATAAATAAATGCATAGGTTAAGAAATGAGGATCTGAAATTTGCCCTTGGGTAGCCGACCTTCTATATCAACACTGAGTATTCTCAGCTGTTAAGTAAAAGCTGAGAAGATAAATCCTAAATATAAGAAATTAAAATCAATAAACTCACTGAATTGTCCATGTCACAGTTCAGACTCATAAAGAGATGCACCTACTAAATCCCTACAGTGCTGCTCTTTCACAATTGCACACATTAAAAAAAAAAAGGAGAAAAGAGTTATATGAAACATTTGGCTCGGTATAGGAATCAGTTAACTTAATGATGCAATACCAAAAGGAAATATTGTCTCATTTAGAGATCTACCAGCTACAGTCACTACAATACTCCCAAAAGGATGGTAACTATTCTCACAGATGCCTAGAAATTAAGAATTATACTCTCACTATGTTTAATATCCTAGCTGTACTTTCGAGGATCATCTATCTTAGTAAAGCTTCAGGGATCTAATTCGATTGCTTTTTGTCTGCCATTGCTTATTTATAAAACATGTGTCCTGGTGATACTGTGTTCCAGTGGATCTCCCAGAAGCTGGAAGAATTGATGAACAAGAAAGATCTGATCTGCTCACCATGCCTCTAGGACTGCATCCTGTTGTCAGCTGCCTTGTTTTGCACAGCAAAGGACATGCCTAAAAAAATACATCTGCCTCATGCTGATCAAGCCACATGGTAGGACAGAGACATATCCACCTTTTGATACTTCGTGCTGATTGTTCTGCTAAAATCAACAACTACCTGTTGATTTTTCAGCACAGCTAGCAACATCCGCGATGTGTGAGGCATTTGTTTACCTGTGTGCAGACGAAGAATAATTTATAATGGATTATTTACAAGATCGCACCATTATGGGACAACTGTACCTGGAGCCCCAGGGTCACACCAACATTGATATGCAAAGACTGCTGAAGTGCAGCCATTCCTTAAGTGAGACATTGTAGTGCTTGGAGATGTCACATGCATGTGCTTATGATAAGGACAAAATATCAGTGAAATGTTTGAGGGTAAGAAAAAAAGGACTCAATATAAAACTTCCCAGACAAATTTCTTAGGCTTTGTAGCCACCATGCTTCTTTGAGGGTTATCAACAACTTATCCAATCTGGGTTCCAGTTAAGTCCAGGCAAGCTTCACCAGTTTTGTGGCCAGTAAGCCCATGATTCACTATGCCTCTGAGAGGCAATCGACTGAATTCTCTTGCATTTTACCCACTCCTTGATGTCACCTAGTTTGTGCCTAGTAAGTTTACTGTTGGGTGAGGTGTGTGTGCAGTGTTGATGAGGAGGTGTGAGTAGAGCATAAAAAGCTAATGTGGGCACTTTCACTTGGGCTTTACACGTATCCAGTGTCTAGCAGTAAGGAAGCAGTGCCAGGAGCAACCCAAGGACACAGTGCTACGAGGAGACTGCAATGTGGGAAGGTAGGATCTTGGAAAGTACGGCAAAGTGGATGGCAGGAGCCCAAGGGAGGAGGGAATGTTGGTGGTCCCAGGGGTGAACTGAGTGGGATGCACAGGAAGGAGGTGGTGGGGAGAAGAGAGGCACTGAGCCCACTTCTGCTGTTAAGCTTGTAAGCACGTTGTTACTTCTCTGAGCTGTGTTCCAACATAGCAATTAAAAATATTAAAGTATTAAAAAAGGACCTAACTTGAAGGTCACAAGTACTCATCTTGAATTTTATGCCACTCTTCATATGCTTAAAATTAATTGTATGCTTAAGCCTTTTTTGGATGGGAATATAGCAGCATCAAATATCAGGCTAAAAAATGTGTGTAGGGTCTTACCAGCTTCCTGTAGAAAATAACTGGCAGTGCCTTTCAGCCCTGAAAGCTACCTCTCTCAATAGTCTAGAGTATATTGTTATTCTGATTAACAAACCACAAGATGGATTTCTTTCCAAACATCTGATGCCTTGTGAATAATTTTCTTAATCAAAATGAATAAGCAGGAAGAACATATTTTACCGTTGTTGCAATGATACTGTGAATTATTGCATTTTTTACTCAACTGCTCTTGTAGTTTGTACAGTTCTAGGAAATACATGAAGAAATCATTCTGGAGAAGGGTTTAATGTGATGCTCTGGAGGTTTGGATTCAGGTGTCTCCCAGATGCTGAGTCATGAAGAGAGAGAGGGATGTTTCAGAGGTAATGTAATATGGATAGAGTTTGTAGGATTCAGTATTTATTCTTATTAAAAAATCAGTGATTTAAATCAACAGTGATCCTTTCTTGTCCAAGATCACTGTCAGTTACAATTTCTGGTCAATATGGGAGAGCATCTGACCCTGGCACAACACTAGCACCAGCTGTACAGCTGCTAGTGCAGGTCTCAGGGCAAAAAAGAGCTCAGGATGAAAAAAGAGGCAGTGCATGTAAGGCTGTGAGTCTGGAGAGTGAATAAGGGAAAACATGGACAATTTTTAAACATTTATTGGTTAAATCCTGCCCAGTCTCTTCACAAAGCACAGCTGTCTGCTATAAAAGTTAAAAGCCAGCACAGATCAACAGCAGAACCATGCAGGGAAAAGTGCAGCTCTACAGCTTCAACAAATCCAGTGGTAAATGTTTATGTCAAAGCATAGAGCTCTGGGCCCTCCCCGGTGCTCCTGGGGCTGTGAGCTTGGTCCTTGCCACTGTGCTACAGCCGTTGGTCCTCAGGGGACCAGCTGCTGCAAGGGGAGATGGAGTTTTTCGCTCCACCTCCAGTTAGTGTAGCATTCAAGCCATGTCACTAGGCTGGCTGGATTTCTCTGTCACACATACACATGCATGCACACAAAATGATGATGTTGGCAAAACACAAGATGGGAAGCGTGGCTTTCAGGAATTTCTTGGCTCACATGAGGAAGATGGGGAGCGGCTAAGAGAATTGAGGGGATGGCAAATCCTTCTTAAAGAAAAACAAAGCAGACAGAAATACAAAAAAAGAGGAGGTCTTTTGAGGCTTGAGAAAGTGGAAGGAAAAGAAAATGGTGTAGAGGGGGAGGAGGAGAAAAAAAGAGAGAAAAGCCAAAGAAAAGCTGGGGATGCTGCAGGATCGCAGACCTGACAGCTGCGCGGTAATTGTGCTAAGTTTATAATAAGCATCAAACTTCAGCCCCAGCTGCATTTGGGTGTGCTGAGAGCATATTCCATAGCACTTGTTAGGGAATGTTTTTCTACTGTGACATTTAGTGAAAGATGGGAAATGAGTTAGTGGTCTCTGTGTCCATCTCCTAAAAGAAGTGAGCTGCCACAAAGAAGTCGTGAGGTTTCCCACTGAACTGCTCTGCTCAACCTCAGTTTTAGTTTCTGCTGGAGAGTTGTGAAACCATACCCTAAACTGATAAAGGTGGGAGTGAATGTGGGTGAGGCCACTAGCTGCGGGCAACTGGAGGGATGGGGTGAAGAAAATCACTCTGGCTGCTAACTCTGTGCACATGCAACGAGAATAATTTACGAAGTGCTGTAGTGATGTCTAAAATATATGCCTGACATGAAGACCTTTTAAAATAAAATTAAGTTGCTAGTTCTTGAAGAAAGCAGCAATATAAGTTCAGAGATGCCTCTGAGGACCACACAAGGTTTCCCTTGCTACACTTCCATTTGCAGCATACACTCAGGGAAAATAGGACTGGCGGAGTCAGTCACCATTGCTATATGGGGTTGCTGAAACTGCATTCCTGAAGGAAGAAAGATGAAGGAGAAGTCAGGAGTGAAGGAGAGGCAGTCTGTCTTGAGCAAGAGGATTAAGAATGTGCTGGCTTGGAGGAAACCCCATGAGTCCTTGGAGGGGAGAAGGACCCGTCTGGTCCTTGGCTGTGGGGTTGAGCCTGAAGACCAGTCAGGTAGAGCATGCTGAGTTCCCTTTGCAGCTTGACAGCTGAGAAGTGCCTCAGAGACCCTCAAAGTGGGACCACAGGACAGAGAGGTCAGTGCCAAGCACATGCTTTTCAATGTACCTCTGTTTCTGTTTTGTAACTTTTCAATTTTGCAGCTGAAAACTTAATTAACCCTTCACTGTGCTCAAGTACTTTTTGTCCCTAAGCATGTCTAGGCATGTGCCTGACCCCAGATCAGTCCAGGGTTTGCTGCTCCTCTGGAAGCAGTGAATCCACATAAGGCAGCGTGTGCAGCCTGCACACCCTTTGGGCGACTGCAAACCAGGATGCATTAGGAAATGGCCACAGTATGGTTACAGCTGTTAGGGCACACCAGGACCAGCCCACCAGCCTGAAAGAGCCAGCGTGGGGTTAGTACCATCAGTAACAGTTCACAGAGAGAAATTCCTGAGGCTTACCCACGTGCTTATCTTGGGCTAGGGATAAGCCATTGGGAGATAGCTCAGTATGCCTTTTTACCCCAAAACATCTCATCTAACAGAGGCAGCCTCAGAGGCTAAAACAGATGGCACAATTATTAGGAAAAAAACAGGGAGATTTTGAAATGGGACCTGACTCCAGCCTGGTACTTCAATATCAGTTTTGAAGAATAAAGTGTGTGCAAATATGTCCCTTACATGCTGAGCCACTTCTGTCCTTGCCTTTTGCTTGAATATGGTAATTGCAGCTCCTTATCTGTACTGAAATGCACCTGTCTCCCTCCCGTCTTCCCTCCCTCCTCTGAGTTCTCATTCTCAGATGCTGAGTTCTTTCAGTCACTTATCTGGCAGGTACATATGAAATGCAGTGTTAGTTCAAGGATATGTACTAATAAAATAAACATATGACAAAAGGCACCACCTGGTCAATGTGCTTAACATTTTGTGCAACAGATAAACCCAGAAGGAACTGATGAAGCAACATCAATTGTTATGTTTACGGAGTAGTTACACGTTACTGAGCAACTTGGATGAACAGGACTCATCCCTGGTCAGTCCTCCTTTGCTGTTGTATCACTCCAGGGAAGTGTGTTTTATTCAACTACCTCTAAAGCCTGGCTATTAATAGGGGTCTAAAGTGCAGCAAATTGGCCATTGGCAGTCCTATTAAGATGCATAACTGCATATTACTAATTTTATAGCTTGTGCATAATTTGAGTCTTTCAAATTTCCCTTGGAAGTCAGCTTAGTTAAATATTATCACCTTAAGCAAAGGTGATGAAGTTCAGGGGAATTTTGCTGTTGGACTCCCTGCAGTAAAGCGTTGTTGGGGCTGAAATCTGTGTGCATTCAGGACACAAACTACTAGATGCTGTGAAAATGCACTGGGAAAATATCATGGCTGTTGCTGGTGACAGGTTACTGTGTTAGATGGACTATTTGTCCAACACAGTTTGGCTGTGCTTATATTCGATTTGTACTTTTAATAGGGCAGTTAGAAAGGACTCCAGGCTAACCTAGGCTATTTTGAGCATTTGCTGGCAAGCCTCCACCCCGTGCTAAAAAATATGGTCCTATCAGCCACAACTCCATCTCATCAAGTATTGATGGTTTAAGAAGGAACCGTCAGAAGACAACCTGCCTGGCTGTCTTCTGTCTTGCCTGAGCACACCAGGATTAGCCAGACCACTGGGTGGTTGGTCCTAGTGTGGCAAAGCACTTTCCCAAGCGGAGTATCTGGGTAAGCCTGTGCTGGCAATATGAAAATCACTCTTTAGAAGAAGACTATGCCTTTAGGAAGTGAAAAGCATGGCCTTTTATGGGGACATAAGTACCCAAAATATATATACTTGGATCATGAAGCTCAGATTGTACATGCAACAGCTCTCCTCCGCTCTGGCTGTGCAAATTCTGAGGACACGGATCACCTTGGCCTGAATTATTGACAGGAACAGAACGAATGCTTAAAACCAGGAAAACATGCCCGTGGTCCAAGATGCTTTTTAAGCATCTCACTGAGTCCTTCTTCACCTGCTTCCTTCCTTCCTTCCTTCTCTGCCTGCTGCCTCCTAAACACTGTGGATAGTCCTTAATTTCATTAGCTCTGTATGTGAATGCTTAAGCTGACCACTAGCATCCTGTCACTAGGAACAAACTTCCTTTAAGAAGGCTTACTACACAATTATGGAAGTTTTGTAACCTTTTCTGTGACATCCTGTGTTGGCCACTCAGTGCAGACAGGACTTTGGCTGATAGGGACTATTGGCATGGCAACGTGAAGAAGGATCTTTTCTTGGAGCTGTCTTGAATAAGAAAGTAGTAGTAGTAGTAAGTAGAGTTAGTACAGGAACAAAGCCAGAGGTTCCACTTTTTGTCTTGAAGGAGCTGCAGTTTAATTTCCATGGGGGTGTAGCACAGGGAGGTAATGAGGAAATGAGCACAATAAGAACTGAACAAGGCTGGAGCAAAGAGACATTGAACAAATTATCTTTCCTATTTTCTAGTGTGTGGGTGACATGTCAAAAAACCTGCTTCATGCTTCATAGCAATATTATGATCAATATTACTGATACTATAATCATATATATGGTGTGTGGAACCAACAGAAAGAAAATGCGTTTCCTGTAGTAATAGGTACATTACCAGGCTGGAAAACTTACGGAAACCAAGAAACATTTTGATTCCTGCTACCTGTCCTTTTGATCACATTAGTATCTAGTGTTAAAATAGGTCATGGCTCTGCTGTGCAAAGTGTTGTGCAAACATACCACAGTTGTCACGGAGCCATTGTTTTCATCAGAGAATCAATTTCATGCCTCTCTGCCAGCTCTGTGATTATTTTTGCCTGGGCCAGACTTCTCAAACAACTTGCACGAATGGTTTAGTGGGATGTGGGAGAGGTGATGTGCAACAGATGATGACTCATAGGCATTTTTTACCTTGTCAAAAACAAGTCATAGAGTTCACCTCATTAAGAAATGTCACTTCTCCTTGGATTTTGAGGGAGTTGAGGGATTTGGTTATGATTGCGGGAAGCTGGGATGGTGACTGATAGGGGTTTTGCTATAGGAAAAGAGGCAGGTTGTTTGTGTGTGAAGGAGATTACCATCTCAGATCATTCTGGGTTCACTGACCATCAGTGCTGCTAATATTGACCACTTTTAGCATTGGGAAAAGGGGAGGGAAGGGCAGTGTTAAAAAAAAAAGGAAAAGAATTGGAGATATAAACTAGTTGCATGCAACTGAGCCCCTCATATGGCATCTCCTGTCACGTAAAGTATCACAGAGCTCTTCTTTATGGGTGTTAAGAGGTTTAAGAAAGGGAGTGACTTGGAAACGGAGAAGAAAGTTGCAGATCATGAAGTCTTGCTGAATTATGGGGGAATATAGTCTCATCTCTATAGCACCTTGCTTTCCAAAAGCACTTCACGGAGGCTAGTGAAAAATGACATGCTGCTAATATTTTTTCTGTTTGAATCTGGTCTCTGTCAATTAAGTGTGTAAAGAAAATCTGCAAGGATCCTGGTAACACTGGGCAGTATACAGACTTGCAATTGAAGCAATATATGTACAAAAGAGAAGGGACAAAGTTATTAGTCAAGAATTCCTCCTGCCTGATTTTAAATTACATTTCTGTGTATCATATTCTCCTGTATATACAAAATGCAAAAAATAATGCAGCCTTCATTTTTCTTGGACAGCAGCAAAATAGCCCAAAGGGAATCTAGAGTATGATCTAGAGCAGAAACAAAGGACTGCAAATACAAATTCAGTAAAATTCAGAATTACACAGGTCTGAATTGGATTTCACTTACACCATTTCCAAAACAATATTTTAAACTCACTGTGTGAAAAGTACAGTGTTTCTGAACAAAAATGTTCACACAATTTCCTAACGTGGTTTCATTAATCCACTTTAAAAATTAAAACTCATTAATATTCCTGGATATTTACACTTTTAAAATTAAAACTCATTAATATTCCTGGATATTTACATTAGCCCAAGGAAGTGTAAAAGGATTCCTTGAAGATTTCCTTTTGAATAACTCGACCACCTGAGTTTATTGTGGCATATGGATCAGCTTGAGACTATTGACTTCAATAGAGAGTAGGTGTGAGTGGATCAATTTGCCAGGCAGCTCTCTGACAACATTGGGGATGCTCAGCAGAGGGAGGAGCAGGAGGGGAAGACCAAGAAGAGAAAACTGATGAAAGAAAAGTTCATGAAAAAGCGTAACAGGTCTTTTTCAATAAGGTATCTGACTTCACAGATCCTCACATTGGAAGAAACAAAAGCCCTGGACAGTTTTAATCTTTTATTTCAAACTACTGTAATGCTGTCCCTGCAGCTACTGGCAAATACCCAATGCACTGAGGGGTAGGTCATCCCCTGTTATCAAGCTGGTAATGGAGAAGCAATCTGCATGGGGAACTTCATGGAAGGCAGCCAGTCAGATCTGGTTTGCATTTGTCCAGAGCGAGAATTTCCTTTTCTACTTATTGGCGTCTGCTTAACATGAACGAGATGAGGGAGAAAGGCTGTCTGCAATGAATCAGAGTCACTCTGGACATATAAAACAGAAAGGCAATAGTAGGGACTTCGGTATTGCAATCTAGAAAACAAAATAATAACAAAAAAGGGATTAAAGTGATAATTTTTAGTTGACAGACTTTATCTGGCTACAGTCATCTAATGGGGAAACTGAATTTCCTGGATAGCATATATATGCTGCCCTGGAGTAACTTGATTAAATAATTGATGGGAAATGAAAATACAAGTATGTGTAGGATGATAAAGTACATGGACTGTCTCTGGCACCCCCATTTTTTTTGGATTGAATTTCTCCAGTCCCACCAACACACTTCTGAGGGAAGCTTTGTCTTCACTACTGCAGGAGAGCAGGCTGGTACGTGTGAATCAGATTTATTTTTTACCTGGTAAGTCAGCCTGGATCAGGGATGGGACAGAAAAGGGCTGCTCTTTCTGGAGCACAGTGTTATCTGGTGGGTACAACCAACCAAAAGAGATATAACCATTCTGGTCAAGAGTTATATTAGCTGTTGATCTTTCCAGGCTTCACCTCATGAACCTTGTATGAGGGCTGTGCTGGCTTCCCAGGCAGCCTGCTCATGAAGGAACTCCAGAAGACAGGGCAGTTATTTCCTCTTCTGAGGCAGAAGAATGCCGCCTTTGAGTCTTACAGCCTGGGTTAGTCCAGGAGATAGCAAATATGAAAAAGCTTTGTGGAGCTCTTCACTCTGTAGATGTGGAGACCCACAAATCATAGGTGTGGGCAAACGGGGAGACCATGGTGTAGCCCTGAAATCTGGGTTAGAAGCCACATCAGCATGAAGACCAGAACCAAGGACAAAGCTTCCCTCTTGCTTGCCTCCCCATTTCTACAGCCTGTGACCCCCTTCCTAGCCCCAGTGCTCTGCATTGTGGAAGAAGCAGAACTTTTTGGCACTGGAGATATCCTACAAACCATACCAAAAGAAAATGATACTGGGGTTTAATACAGAATAAGCTTCAGCACAGCAGCAGACTTCATCAATCATTATGTTCTTGGCTCTCATTTTGTAGGCAGACCTTCAAAGTCAGCTTTGGTTTATTTGACATAATTACTATAATAGTACTCATCAGCTTGTTAATGTAGAAGGCTCAGGTATTTAGCATTCAGGTCAAGATGCCATACATAGATACTCCCTATCTTTGCACAGTGCTTGTTAGTGTAATGCTTAGGAATGGACTAATGTTGTGTGAATAATTTCAGCAGAGCAATATTATTTAGATCTACTCACCCCCAAACTCACATTATTTTTAAAAGCCATATTTAAATTCATAGGAAGCAGGGAAGACTGCACATATGAAAGGCTGCCTCACAACGATCTGCAGTTTTAAAGAAATTAACCCTTTGGGAGGCTCTACCTTTGTTTATAATTTCTTTGCCTCCGGCTCAGTGAAGCATGAAAAAGACCCACTCCATCTCCCAAACCCAACCTAAGTACTTATGTGAAGGCTAACTCAGAGAAAAGCAGCACTTAAACCTGGAAGCTGAAAGGTGTGGTCATATATTGCTGCCCACATTACAAATCCAATCTCTTCCAAGAATTTAAGGTATTAGTCAATGCTCATCACATTTAAGTTTATAGAACCACAGAGACGTGTAATGGGTCCATAAATACCCTTCCCTAAGTCACAGTTAAAACTAATTAGTTAGGAAATTATTTGGCTTTTCTGTTTCAGACCTCAGTCACTAAGCTCCTGTAATTTCTGTTTGCCTTTATAGAGAAAAAAATATGTTCTGTGCAATCATCATCATCATCATCATCATCAACAAACTTAGAGAAGGAGAGTTCCTTTTCTCCAGAATATTTTCCATTTTGCCACAAAAAAACTTTTTTTTGCATAAACATTTGAGTGGAAGATTTTTGATTATTCTGAAGCGACACTAATACCTTGTCTTCTTTATGCAAAGGAATATCAGACAAGGAAAAGGTTAAATGATTTTTTTTTTCCGGTAAAGTAGTGATGAAAGGTGTATGCTGGCAGATGTGACCTTGAGGCCAGTGTTCTGGGCACCCTGATGTCTTGCAGCAGCAGAGGAATAGGGCCAAGCATGAGGGGACAGGCTGTCCTTTACACAGCTGTGGATTGTCTTGGGTCACAGGATCCCCCATGCCTGCAATGTGCTGTGCACATTAAAATATGCTTAAATGTCCACGCATCTTAGATTGCAGGGCAATGTAGCTCTGTGGTGCCTTGATTTCTTCTGTATGAGTTATGATCCTGCTCCAGAAAAATGCCATGAAATTGAATTCAGTTACAGTAGGAGGAGACAAGAAGTTGTAGTACAGTCACCTACGTATATCCCAATGAAATATGTCCACAGGATATAATAAGAGAATACACAAACTTGTGCCCAGAGACAATAAAAAATACGTGTTGTTGTGGTTATTATTATTGTTATTGTTGTGGTTATTACCTAATACAGATTTATTTTACCTAGGAATTTTTTGGCTGAATTCCTCAGTCAGTATTTTTGAGGTGTCTTTGTTCCTGTGTAGGTGTGTCTGTCAGATCAGGGCATGGATAGACGTTTGCTCTTTGGTAGTCTGCACATGTGAAGAGATCAGAAACTTGGAGAGTGGTGAACAAGCAGTAAGAAGTCAAGGTAAACACTTCACTGCCTTTTGAAGGGTCCTTACTAAAAATTAGCTGAAAACAATGCGAATCTTTCTATCGTGTAGGGTGATGACTTTATCTATGAGCAGATCATCACTGTTGTACTTCAGTTCAAATATGGTGGTGCCTAAGTGTTTTCAGCTCCCATTAGCTGCACATGTGATGCCATGAAGGCTGACTATTTAAGGTGACTTGAATGATTTTTGTTTTGAGATATTTGGGACTGAAAACTGCCACTGTTTCCTTCTGTTATGGACATGGTTATGGGGCTCTGTAGTCTGCCTTATTTCAAGATTTGCCTCATAGTCTCATATTTACTTTAAATTGGCCGAGGAAGAAGACTCAAGTAGATTATATGAAGGCCTACCCACTGTGCATGATCTTGGATGGTGGCCTGACATCATCATTCCAAGTTTGCATTGGTTTCATTGCATTTTCAATATGGAAAAAAGGTACTTCTGTATTTTTAATGTTGTTTTTTTTAAATAGATCTAATTCTATTTGTGTGAGGGGAAGTTTTATGATGTGAACACGTTCTATTACCATCTATATAACAACAGTCTGGTAGGAATCCAGAGCTATTAACTAGGATTGTCCAAACACAGTAAGTAAAGTGTAGGAACTGGGGAAAGGAACAGATGAACTCATAGTTGCCTGCTCTGCTTCAGTCCCTCTGTCCCTTCCAAATATAAGGATCAAACAAAAAAGTTTCACATTCACTGTGATTTGATATAGGTTAAATTCTGTTTAGGCTTAGATGCCCATCAGGTTGTAGCAGCTTTTTCATCTCCACTGCAACAGGAAACTTTCATTTGATTTCCAAGGGACTTGAGTTTGGGTTTCTACTAAATTAAGTTGTTTGAATGTTAAGGCCTCTGAAAACTGTTACTGAACTCTTCCATCCTCCTCCGTTCAATTTCATGCTTCTAATTTCTGTGCTTCTAATGAAAGGGATGTTTACTACCAGGCATCTAACTTGAACTGATGTGGCAAGTTGCTGAGAAATGTAAGTTGCAAAACATTTGACATGAATGAAGTTTTCTCCATCAAAAAGGTCATATGTCAAAAATGGAGGCAAGTGTCTGCTTTTGCTCTTCTTAAGTACTGGATCTTAGACATTAATCATTGAACTGGAAATTCAATTACATGATTATTAATCAGATGCATTTTTTCAACTTGGGAAAAAAAGGCCAAGTGAAACATGAAAGTCCACTGGGAAACATAGCCAGCTAAAGCAATTAAAAGACGATGTGTGTATTGGGTTTGCGTGGCAAGGTTTTGTAGTTGGGGGGCTACAGGGGTGACTTCTGCGAGAAGCTACAAAAGCTTGCCCTGTGTCCAACAGAGCCAATGCCAGCCAACTCCAAGATGGACCCACCACCGGCCTAGGCTGAACCTATCATTGATGGTGGTAGCACCTCTGGGATAACATGTTTAAGAAGTGGGGAAAAAAACCCCAACCCTGCTCAACTGCAGCTGGAGAGAGGAGTGAGAATATATGAGAGACACAACTCTGCAGACACCAAGGTCAGGGAAGAAGGAGGGGGAGGAGGTGCTCCGGGCACCAGAGCAGGCTGTCCCCCTGCAGCCCATGGAGGTTCATGGTGGAGCAGATATCCACCTGCAGCCCGTGGAGGACCCCAGACCAGAGCAGGTGGATGTCTGAAGGAGGCTGTGACCCTGTGGGAAGCCCACGCTGGAGCAGGCTCCTGGCAGGAGCTGTGGACCCCTGGAGAGAGGAGCCCATGCTGGAGCAGGTAGGACTTGTGATCCCGCGGGGGACCCACACTGGAGCAGTCTGTTCCTGAAGGACTGCAGCCCATGGGAGGGACTCACGCTGCAGCAGGTTGTGAAGAACTGCAGCCCACGGCAATGTCCCTCCCACATCTCCCGTGGGAGGGACCCCACTCTGGAGCAGTGGAAGAGTATGAGGACGGAGCGGCAGGGACAGCATGTGATGAACTGACCCCACCCCCCGTTCCCTGTCCCCCTGCACTGCTTGGAGGTAGAGAAATCAGGAGTAAAGTTAAGCCCAGGAAGAAGGGAAGGGTGGACGGAAGGTGTTTTAAGATTCAGTATTTCTCTTTACCCTAGTCTGATTTAACTGGTTATAAATTAAGCTAATTTCCCCAAGTTGAGTCTGTTTTGTCCAGGACGGTGATGGCTGAGTGATCTCATCTTGCCCTTACCTCGACCCATGAGCCTTCTGTTACATTTTCTCTCCCCTGTCCAGCTGAGGAGAGGAGTGATAGAGCAGCTGTGGTGGGCACGTGGCATCCGGCCGGGGTCAGCTCCCCACAATGTGAAAATCCTAATTCTTACACTTGACTAGAAAGATGATTGACTGGGCCTGACTCTCCTGCGAGTGGGTGTGCTGGGTAGGTTTTTATGTACTTCTTAAGATCAAATGCTTCTGTTTCCTTTATGAGGCATAATTAATTTTCTTTGCAGGAAACTTTACTTATTGTGATATGGGTAGCTGATCAAGTTTAAAATGTTTGATCAGGTTAAGTGATGCCTGTCATTTAACATTCCCACTCACGGAGAGAAGCACATATTCCTTCCACTCTCATAACATTCTGCAGACAGACTTTCTGACAGCTGAAGTGTAGCCAGTAAATTTCTTTTCCATTAGTTGCAAATTGTACAATAATATACTAAAGTAATTACACCATAAATCTTCTTGCCATGAAGTTAGGCTCTGCAGTACACACTCATAAAATAGCGCAGTAGCAAATAAACTCACTGCATCTGTATATATTAGTCTTGCAGTAACCTCTCTGAGGGTGGTCTAAAACATTGACAAGAGCAAATTGGGAAGAACTGGGAGGAATTCCATGTTTCTTGGTTTTTATAAGTGAAGGGCTATAGTTCTTCAATAGTTAGGGCTACCTTGTAGCTGCACATGGGTCAGAGCAAGGATTATTGCCAATAATCTCCTTAGATGTGCATTGTGGACTAGAATCATCCAGGATGTGGTGAGTCTTAGTTGAAGATCTGAGTCCAAGACAGACTGTGTTGAGGCAGCAAAGGACTCTACCCAATCTAGACAGAACACCTCTAGGCTAAATCTAACCATTGCATGGCTCTAAAGCTTTGAAGATCAGAAACACAAATGAGAATATTTACACTGAAAGGAGTAGCTGCCAGTAATCTATTTTTCTTAGGTCCCTAGAAAAGAACGGACAGATACTGTACCTAAATCACCCTCTCAGCACCTGAATGTGAAGAGTCATTATTTAGCACTCACCACTGAATGGTAAATTGTGGCAATAAAATTATGGTTTCTAGGCAGTTTTGTTCCCAATGCCAAGGGCTGCTCTGGAGACAAAGCTGCCTGTAACCTTCCTGATATCCCTTGAATTGTGCAATAGGAAAGTATCTTCCTTTTTTGGGACAGGATGGCAGCAGCCATCCCATCCACATTTTTTCCCTTTAGGCCAAAGACTTTAAAGGTCTCCATTTCCAGAGACTTCAAGCTGTGATAGGTGTTTGCACCGAGATAGCTATGGACCTTTCACAGGTCAAGGAGCATATGCTTAAAACTTCTGTACTGACCCCAAGGAATGAGGCTGTGCATGTGCACTTTGAATGTACAGCACCTGCTCTGACTTCTTCCTTCTCCAGGTGGGCCACCAGGTCCCCAGGAAGCCATATACTGCTGAAGAGCAGCTTTGGATCCAGCTCTTCTGTTGCTCAGCTGGACACCTTGATATAAGAACTGCAGGCTGGATTTATAAACGCTCATGTCAGGTTTAATTTGCTACAGTGTGTATGGCTCAGCAGTCAGAATGTGTAAGCTTTGCTCTCCCCCCAGAGCAATGTCAATGCTGTCATTCACTCCCCCCACATAAGGGACAACATTTACAGAGGTAGGGTTATTTTCAGGACCATTTATTTCTTGTGGTTTGGTGGCACGGGTGGAGAGGTGGATTCATGGTAGTGATCAGATTGCTGGAGAAAACAGTGCAGAGGCAGGGCAGAAAAAACTTATGCTGAAAAAGCCAACATTGTGGCTTTTGATTCTGCATAACACTGCAGCCACGGACCTGTGCCAGGAATCAGCCATGGCAGCAAGAGCACAAATAACCCTCAGTGTGGGAGTATTTCAGGTGAATGGGCTTTGCTATTCTGTGAATAATTAGTCTCATATAGGCAGCATCTTTGATTGGGTCTTGAGCGACAGTAGTGTGAAATGGGCATTTGACTTTGATTCATCTGGGAACTGGGTATGTACAGGAGCACTGGAAAGATATTTTCCCTGCACATCAAGGCCCAGGAAGTACACTTGATTATATTCACTATATTTGGTGTGATTTGCTGCACTCAGATACTCAGCTGCAATTATGTGGTTAGAGACTCATCATTAATCCTCAGCTCTGTGCTGCCTATCATCCTGTTCCCTCACATATCTTAGCTTATGGCATTATTCTGAACATTTTGATTAGGAAATAACCCTGCCTTAGAGCAGTTGCTGGTGGCAGGATTTCTGTGTGTGTATCCTGTCAGTATCTAAATCTCTTCTCTTCAAGGATCTTTAGAGCACTTGTCTCTCAAATGACAATTATTATGTCTCTTGTCTGATTCAGAGGTCTCTCAAAACCCTGCTGAGTTAGTGCTCTGACATTAGACCCCCAAGAAGTTGCTTGCTCTCTGATACCTGAGCATATTCCTTTGTGAACTTTCTGATTTTTTTTTCTGCCGTTAGGATTTCTTAGGATGTTTGGCTTCATCTAAGTTGTCTCCTTCTGCTTTCCTCCTTCCTAAAAAGGCTCACATTTTTGGTGCCCTTATTGTATTAAAAATGCTTTGAATTTGATTCTGCACTCGCTGGCCTTCCTGCTTTTCAGTTCACTCTTTTTCATAAATAATTAAATAAGAGAAAAACAGGGGACATTTAATTGTACTTGTGATGGGGAAAGAACTTGTTAGACAAGCCACTGTGGTGATGGCAGTAGGGAACCTCTTGCTCTTGAGGGAGCTCTCTTCCAGGTCAGGACACTTAAAGGCAGCTCTCAATTCTCAATGCTTTTAACTGATGAGAGAGGCCAGTAAGTGGATGGACTTCTCCCTGCCTGCATCCTCCTCTCTGGGAGCTTTAATCTTGTTTAGCCTTGGTTTGATATGGACATAAGGTTCATTGGTGATGTCTCCTACCAGAGGAGAAGACCTCAATACCTCAAAGGTAAAGCTGTTTTTTATCTATGTACTGCTCAGCCACCCTATAGAAATCACAGGTTCACAGGGAATGTTTTACATATATAGGAACTATAACCTAATTCTTATGCTATACTGTGCTGAAGATCATCATGAAAGACATAAGGGAAGTGATGGTCAGAATCCAAGTAGTTAATTTATTTCTGTCTAAGCACAAATCACAAACAAATCTTACTCTTCAGTAGTTTTTCGTTCAAATCCTGTTTTTCTTCTCTAGAGTCAGCATATATTTTGCCTGGTAATAAAGCTGTCTGGTCACTGGAGATGCTAATGTCACTCTTCCACTTTGGATCTTCCAAGATTAAAGGCCTTCCTTAAAAAAAAAAAATAAAGTTGTTATTTAGCCAGAGTATTGGATATGCTGAAGAATGTGATGAGAATGGAGTCATGAAGAGATCAGACTTGACAGTCATAGTGGTTTTGAAATCTATGGATCTACCTCTCAGTTATACCCTCCTGCTGATGGAAAAGCATTGAATGAAGCTGTAAACCTGTGCATTTTTTGTAGTTTAGCACAAATGAGCATTAGCTTCTCTGAAGTTTTCTTCCCCTGGGTGCACCTCTAGCACACCTTTTAAGCTTCCTTTAAGTTCAGACTTTTTTGTGTCTCTGTTTAAATAAATGTGGGTTGTGCTCTATTATGCATGTATCACAGATACATAGCAGGAGGGAAACTGAGCTGAGTTTTTAACATTTTTCCTCTACTTCTTTGATGAGATACTGTATCAGATTGGTTCAAGTTGTCCCTTATCTATTGAAGTTGCAAAATGTCCATTTTAGTAGCTCTAATCACCTGCACAATACCCTGCCCCAAATTTTAATCAACAAACTAAATCATGTGGACATCTATGCTATAAGGAATAAGAGGAAAAGAAAAAGAAGAAAAAAGAAAGAAATGTGTCAGTCAGGTAAACGCGTATGAATTTCCTCTAATAAGCATCTGCAGATACTTCAGAAATAGCCAGATTTATTATAAAAGCTATAACTATACTATTAAAATTAATCAGTAGGAACAGAACCACACAAAACTGTTCATTAATCATTCTGCATCCAAACCTGTCGTGAGGAGAAAAGAGTTTTAGGAAAGGATCAGAGACTCCTCACTGTCTAAAGTCCCTGCTGTGCTTTACTTTCCACTGCTGGATACAGAGAAGCAAATCCAAATAATTTACTGCATAGCTTGCCTTGCTCTTATTTACATTTGGCATCAGGATGCAGCTGTACTGACTCTTCCTGAATAAGACAAGGTCATATTCATCATTTTGTGTTTAAATAATCCTTGTGTTTTCAGTCTCTTGTAGTCTACATCCTACTAGACCATTAAACTATCATCTCTGTTGGGTTTCTATGAAATTTTTCATTTTTCCTGTGGCTGATGAAATGAATGATGATGATGTACTTCTTACCAAAGGCATCTATCATTTAAACTCCCACACTTCCCTGAGCCTTCAGTACTGTTAAAAGTCAACGCCTTTATCCCTTCAATTCACGAAGACTGATAACAGTGTTTAAATGGAGTCCAAAGGGTACCTGCAGGTATATGTTACTGGGGTTAAAATCTGGATTGCTTTTTCAGAAGTTCAGTTTCCTCTAGAATTCAGGCTTTAAGGCAATCTAGGTCAATTCTATGCAATTATGGATGATCAGATAAAAGTTTTTCTATTAGCTCCTAGGAAAAAATGCTTATGGGGCAAGGAAGCCAGGAAATTTTGCTTTATGAAATTGTGTTTTCTCTGTCTTTCCCTCTTTCTGGGAAATGCAGAGATATTAAGCACGAGACACAATTTGTTTTCTAGTTCCATGGTGGGATTCACCTAATTGAATGAGTACTAAACAAGTTTAGACTGGCCAATTCTTTAAAAAAATGACTAAGCTGTCAGCTGAACTAATGCTTCTGCAGACACTATATTTTGTAATATCCAGGTGATTACCAAATCTGGGAGAACCCATGGGAAAAGACAGACTGTCCAGGAACGGTGGAGCTGGCTGTTGTTGGACGAGGTTTTTCCAATGTTGATTTACAACCCCAGCCTCAAACATTTCCCAGCCTCATCAGAACCTCTCAGAAGTTTATTCCATTTTTTTTGGTGTTGTTTTACTCTCTGGATGTCATACTTTTTCTGGTGGTTCCTACAGGGGGAAACACAGGGAACTTCAAGTTGGAGGTGACACGTTGGCAAGGGTTGGTTCTAATTCTAATTGGCTAATAGACTCCAATGGCATTAAGAACCGGAATAAACACATTCAGCCTGTATTGTGCCTTGATCCGAAGGACATGCTTACTCATTCCTCACATAAGTCAGGGTGTCAGGATATTTCACAGATGGGGTGGCTGTGGCAAGCACTGAGCATCCCTCAGGAATCACAGAGGGAGATGCTGTTCTTCTAGAAGAGACTTCCCTAGCATTTTTGATTGGCTCTTGGCAATGACAATCTTAGCCACTGAAAGGAATCCCAGGAAGACACAGATGAGTCACATTTAAAAAAAAAAAACAACAGAAAGAGAAAAGAGAAAATAAAAAGGGTTGAAGCTTGTGGCTGAGATAATCAGTGCAGGAGAACATTTGACAGGTTTAGCAGAAGACTATCACAGGTAGGACTGGCAATTTGTGCTAAAGTAAATATCAATTTGCATGATTAAATTTAAAATCTTACAGCTGCTTGGTTCAGTATAGTTTGTACTGTCACATCCTCTGTGTGTGTGCGTATGTCTCATGCTCTGAGTATATTAGCCATTTTCAACTAAATCAGATGAAGGGGACCAGGGCAGTAGGACTTGGGATAATTCAATTCCCATGAGGTCTTTGGAACATAGCAACTACAGATTGTGCCAAAGTGAAAACTAAGCACTCTGAGAAATTGTATTTACTCCTTGGTTGTACATCACTTACAGAATATTCTCAAAAGAAATGAGAAGACCACAGAAAATGCTTTTAAGGTGATATGCTGGAGGCTTAGAGCCCTGTTAGCTTTCTGGTGTGGGTGAAAGTCATTTCAGAGTGCTTCGATGATTTAGCAATACTACTCGAGAGATGACTGGAATACCAACATTTCTACATTGCCTACATTCTGCCTAGTCAAATATCACAAACATGGAGTAAAGCAGGAGAGTGGTCTCCACTGGAGACATATCTGTAGCGTCAGAAACTGAGTACAGACAGAGCAAAACCCACCATGCAACATTAAAATGAAACCGAGCGCAGCCTAAGCAGGGTGAGTCATATCCTCAGTCCTTAAATTGCAGTTGGGGAGATGTGTTGGTCAACGAGCAGCTCAAGTCTTTCTGCAGTCGTTATTATTTGTATAGCCTGTGCATGTAGGAGCACAGTCACAACTGATGATTCCCACCATTCTTCTCTGTGCAGATATGAAAAAACCAAACAGACTCCACCTCATGGAGCTAAGTATATTCTGCTGTATTTTTGTTTTCATTGTACATGTCACTGTTTCCTCATCTTTACTCTGCTGCCTCTGCGGAGAAAGGGAAAATTTTAAATGTCTCATCTTGGGCAAGAGAGAATAATTCAGAGAGATTTTCACCTCAGTACAGGCCTTCAGAGTTGGTTCTTTGTTGGTAAATAGTATCAGATACCTCAGGGTTTGGAGAAAGACACTGAGAGATTTCAACTGCTGATTGAATATTTAACTGAGAACTTCTCCAGCACGGGTGGATTTCAGAGGAGCCATGGGGTTAAAATCAAACGAAAAAGTGAAGCTGGGGGGGCCTCGTCTGGTCTCTCTATAACTATGGAGCAGGAATAGGGGAAATCCTGGGGCTGAGCTTTGCACTGAACCTTCCAGAGGCTGCAAAACTCTGGTCTTTAGAAATGGAATACCAAACAAGGTGCTGAAACTGAAGCAAACCTGGCTGCATGCTGACAGTTGATGATGTCTTTATTTTGCTACAGAAGTTCTAAGAAAGCTGTGGGGTGTGACTCAGGGCTAGCTTGACCCTCTAACAGAACTGCAGACTCGGGCTTTCCGAGGGATGCAAGGGACCAGACAGCAGCAAGACCTGAGGAAGCAAAATTTGCTTCTTCCTCCTACTTCATGACACAAGAACTCCTGACTGCAAAAAGTCATGGTGTGGTGAGAGGGGTCTGATTTTTTTTTTTTTCCCCTAGACCTTCCTCATAATTAGCTCAGTTGTTGTTTGCCAAGACCCGGAATGTCACTGCTGAAAATGTCGAGGCATTTCTTATGTTCTTCAGTATAAGAAAGCACAAGTGATGAAATATCCAGCCATCAGCCACTCTTTCATCATTATGCAGCATTATGAAAATCATCTCACCATTTCAATAGGCCAGTGGTGCCATTGATTGTACTACTCCCTGGCAGTTGGCGCCAGACTTATGATCCTTTAAACCACATAAAGATTACCTTGGTTTCCTTTCAGCTGCATAATTTGTTTCTTGCCAGTTGCTGCAAGAATGCATTTGGGACTACATGGCTTTCTACCTTCAAGTATTCCATCACGTTTGCTTTCTTGTAGGAACTCAAGACATCCTTTTTCATGGAGGTGAATGACAGGGGTTCAAACAGCTAAGAAGAAACATGAAAACCTCAAAAATGTAAAATGTGACTCCTCCTTCTCTGCTGTAATGCTGGACCCTGCTCTAGTTCTAAAGAAGATGAGCCTGTGCCTCTCACTGTAAGGAAGGTCCATGTCTCCATAACACAATGGTAGTGGGACACCTTGTAGTCTTTATCTGTGCTCACAGGAACCCTAAGAAACCACGGGCTGCCATTACCCACCATTTTAGAGACAAGGACAGAGAAAGATTGAGGCATCTGTGTTGCTGGGGAACCAGTGCTCATATTCCTCTTTTCTGGAGGCTTCAGGGATCTTGCAGCCGAGCTCTGGTCCTCCCACATTTGTGGACAATTGGAGTTCACTGCACCCTGGTGTTCAACCTCCAATGGATGACTAGGTAAGGGCTGTAGCTCCTGCACGTGTCAGGATGATGCAGTGCCAGTGTGGTAGTGGAAACCAAGACAGTGAAGGAGGGGGCTTCTGGGGGACTCCATGGGTCCTCTGGCCTAGCAAAACAATGAAGAGAGCTCCTCTGGAGAAAAGGACGCTGCAGACAAGCCAAGAGATGCCCTTCATTCAGTTCACCTTGCAGAGAGTATTGTGAAGATCAACAACCTGACAAAATATGACCATCTTTGCTGAAGATAAATGGTCATGGAACTTAGATAAGACAGCATGATTTAAAAATGCTCCAGCTAAAAGGTTGTGAATAGGGTGCCGAGACTGGGGCCAGTGGCTGTAAAGTCCCGAAGGTTTCCTCAACCAGTGATCACACTGTGTTGCTTACATGGTCTGGGGAGAGCATGGCACAGCCACATGACAATGTCCAGTGACAGGCAGCCATTTCGGCCAGCTGTTGTGTTGAGGTGTGTGACAAACACGCAGTGTCGCAGCAGAGGTCCCTCTCTCCATTGCCAGGCTCACTGGCACCCTCCTGAGATGAGACACTTAACAGGCTGTGGTCAATTCTGCTCTGTCTGCTCAAGTCTGAGCTGTTGTTGTGCTGGCAGGGACGAGGGTAGAAGTGATGTGTCACCTGCCAGCTGGGTGGCTGTGTTGTGAATGCTGTAACCTGTGCTGGTTGAAATCACTGACCACCTCTGCTCCCTGGTTGTGCACACTACATTTAATCCCATGTAAGGGCAGGAAGTGTCAAGGTCTAAGGCAAGAGGAAAAAGATAATAACAGAGAGCCAGTGAGATAAGCAACCTGAGAGAGGATGAGGCCTGACCTGATTTAACAACACAAACTGTTGAATATCTTAGGTCCTGTTCTGATTTTTGCAAAAACCTTTACAAAAAGGTTTAAGAATACTTAACTACAAAACTTTTGTGCAGCCCTTCTGGGTGCAACAGGGCATCTAAATATTCTGCCACCACGCTGAGCATCCTGGACCTCGCAACAGACTGCAGTTGCCAGCCAACAAGAGAAGATCATTGTGGCATGAATGGGCTGCAGGCAAGTAGCACGAATGGAGAGGAAAAAGGAGCTAAGGCACTTCTAAGGCTTTTATGTCTCTTAATATTCAGAGTGTTTTCATATCCAGTACATGGGAAAGGTACAGAGAGAGGTGTACCTCTGGAGGTATTCTCACACCCTCCTGACAGTGTCCTGAGCCAATGTCATGTTCTCATGGCCACGTCAGCTTCTGCTATGAGTTATGCCTTGGAGTTGGGAAGTCTTCAGGCTCCTGGTGATGCACAAATGATAATCCTGCAGCAGAGGTGGCTGCAACAATGCTCAGGGCAATCTTGACTCAGCAGTGACACACCATTCTCCAGGAGCCAGTCTGCCTTTGCTTAGAGCAGGTAATGGGGAGAGAACTGGGAGACTTCATGCAATGATGATCTTGCACTGTCTGGCAGAATATAACAAGAAAAAATAATGTTTTGCATATAAAATGCGATGGTAGATCTGTGGCAGTACCATGACTCATTTAGGGTAAAGCTTTCAGTCTTCATACAGCATTTTTTGTAAAAACCCAGCAATGGCTGGAATAACCTCACAATAGTAACACACCTTTTTCCTTAGGGCCTTTCTCTGTCCACTGGACTTGATCTCTTTTCGTGTTAAGTCGTTGAGGCTTTGAAAAAACTTCTGGCAACTTTCTTTTGTGTTGTGGTTAAGCAGATACATTTACTGCCAGAGGGCAATAAAATTAAAGAAGTCAATAGCAAGTAATGCAACTGTTTATCTTATCTGAGGTCTACAAATGAACTAAAACTGAAGTTTACTTTAAGCAGGCACAAAATACAGTTGTGGGATAAAGTTTCTTGTCTATCCCGAATTAACCTAGCATCTCTTCCTAGTTAGAACAGCAAAAGCTATGGCTACACACTTGGTTATGTGTGTAATATATGAGGTTTAGGACCGTATAACAGAGTTCAGAAGATGTTCAAACACACTACAGAAAGCAGTTAAAAATATGGTCTAATCCAAGGATTTAAAACCTATGCTAAAGTTAAGCACATTGCAAAATTGTTAGGAATTTGGAGTTCCCCTTGTTTATTTGCTGGGTGCTGAAAACTCTTGAATATCTGAAACTCTTAAATAAGACCGTTTTCTTGAACTGGTGCCTAGAACTACTGAGTCTGTGAGCGCTCCCAGGAAAACCATCCAAGGATTTATTTGAGAATCAGCACATCATGAGACCCTCTGGGAGCCTTCCTTCAGTCCTTCACAGATTCTAAGGCTCCAGCCAGCTGGATATAAGTCATTAAAGCTCCTTACTCTATCCATTAGTACATTCATTAATATTTCTTAGTAACTTGGGACACAAGATTTCTCATGCCAAGCTTAGAAAAGTTTTACCTTCCATCTAATTTTGACCCAGAGACAGCTGTAAGGACCAAAAGCTCACCACTGAGTAGGAGAAAAACTTTCAATAAACTTTATGTTTGCAGAAGCTGTCATTCTGGGCAAAGCAGTAGAGACATTTTACTTTAGAGATTAAAGTCTTCTGTGAAGTTGTTGACTGTAGGGGTATTTAACTTTTGTCATTGAGCTCAGTGTTCCTGTCTGAAGCTTATTGAGCTACTAACAGTAAAACAATGGGCTTTTCACAGCAGGGCTCAAAAAGAAAAACAAAGAAATACAAAGACTGTCTCCTGCTGGGACCTTAGGAACTTCATAAACGTGGTGCTAAATTGTTCATATACTCTAGAGATGGGTAGCATTACAAGACAGCCAGCTTAAGCACAAATAATTGCTTTTGGGTAGAAAAATAGAATCACAGAATGGTTGTGGTTGGAAGGGACCTCTGGAGATTTTCACGTCCACCCGTACTGCTCAAGCAGGCCCACCTAGGACCAGTTGCCCAGGACCATATCCAGTTGGCTTTTGAGATCCAGGGTGGGATCCAAGTTTTGTTCCATTGCATGTGTGTATTCATAGACACATAGATATATTTATATACTTTTATACTTATATGAATACAGGTTCTATATGCATATAAATATGTATAAAAATATATAAGCTATCATATATGTATTTCAATAGCACCATCTGGGTGCTCAGCAGGAATTTGAGGATCTGCATTTGCAGAGGTGTTTGGTAAACTTGAGGGAATAAACCCTGAACTATTTTATTCCACTAAGAAAAGACACTTGAGTGCTAAACGCAGCAGGAGCGTTAATTGCTATCAGAAAATGGTGACGTTGTTACTGTGCTTAAAGCAAACAGTAAGCAATGGCTCTCATCACTTACCATGCTGTAATTTAGCCTTGAGGTCAGAGGTTAAACATTTACTTTTTGCTCTTGGCCATGCAAGAGAAAACTCAATAAGGAGATTTTTTTTTTTTCAATAAAACTCCTTCATTCCTAAGAGGAATTTATGGGAGAAGAGAACTAGGGGCAGCAGGAAGAGACTCAGAGCCCTTCAGGGTATACACTCTGCTGCCAAAGTCAATATTCCCTTTCTGTACACAAAACAAGGAGCCCTCAGGCTCCAAAAACAAGTACAAGAACTCACTTTCTGCAGGTTTTTGTTTTAGCTTTCCATCTGGGATGTAGTGTTTTGGTTCTCGCATGCACAACAACACTACTGGAATTTGACTTTCTCTTCTTTGTTTCCTACTAACCTGGATATTTGTCACGTATCTCCACTGACTGGAGGTTAATTCCTTCTTTTTCTGCTTCCCTTTTTGTGTTGACAGTCATTCAAAGCTTAGTAGCACTCTTTCTTGGTAAAGTCTGTCTAGATAGTGCAGGACTGGAGCAGTGGTGTCGTACATCTGCTGAGTCGAGCCAACTAATGGAAGAAGACAGAGCAATATGGCCAGAGGGGCTGAAGTGAGGATGAGATGGAGGTGGTCCATGGGGTCAGTCCAGGCACGGAAAGAGGGCATCGAATACCATGTATTTTGGGCTTTGCTGCTTGGAGGACTCTCCTGGGGCACTATGGGGCCTTGTTGCTGAAGGTGTGGAGTATTGCTAGACCCCTGGCACCTTGCCCAGAAGAGCTTATGTGGAGGGCATCTGGTACCTTCAGCTGAGTGATACAGCTGGCATCTGGATTGCAACTACATTTCCCCCTATACATAACAGCAACGGGAATGATGAGCAGAGGCTCTTCCACTTGCTGTCTCCCTGCCTGCTGCATCCACCCACGGACTTCCAGCCCTGGTAAGCATGTTCCCATCAGGTGGACTTGACCTAAGCATGAGGCCGACAGTGGCTGCCAGAGGCTTGTAACAATGCTGCCAAGCCATGGCAGGGACCTTCCTGGCATTTCAAGCGAATTCCCCCTATGGATTCAGTGTGACTCTTGGTACAAGCGAAACTCAGGGGATTAAAAGACACATCTCTTCTGTCTGTGCCTTCTTGCACTCATACTCCTTCTCCAACATTGTATGCACCTTTCTTCCTCTGCCTCAGCTCAGAACTCCTTGTTCTGTTGGGGCTTCTGCATAGCTGAGTACTTCAAAGGCTTTGCTTAATTTGTGTTTGCACTTCTAAGTACTGAATGAAGGTGTTAGGCAGAGGCAGGTTCTTTCCAAGTATTTGTGTATAAACATGAAAGTTACAACCTTCTGCTCCTTGCTTCTTTCATCTTTTCAGGCTCACAGATAAAATGCAGTTGGGTTTTTGAACTTCACAGAAAGTTTTATTAAATGAATGACTCAGACTCAGAAATTCTGCTGAGCTTCTTTTCTCTTTTTCCATTCCTTTCCTTTTTTTTTTTTATTTCCTTTTTCTTCTGCTTCTCTTGTTACTTTCTCCTATTTGATCCTTTTCAATCCAGCACTAGTTTCAGATTGTTTTGGTGGACATCTTGTTGCGTTGTTGGTTTGTGGGACATCGTTTGCCTGGGGCCTCATTTGTTACAGCCCCTAAATCTGTCCACTGCACAGCCCCTGTCACCTCTGATGTGGGCAGAAATTTGTGGAAAACAGGTTATTTCAGTATTGTATTGCCAGTTTTCCTCCAGACTGCCATGGGGAGAGGTACTAAGGATGTCTCTTCATTGACAACAGAGCACAGAAGACTAAAATAATTTTCAGATTTTTTCCCTCCGTATTTTGAGGGGTATTCAAGCTCAGGAAATATTCCAACAAAAAGGTGGGAACTGGAGCAGGAATGGCAATGATCTATAACAAAGAGAGATGCCTTTGAATGCTGCCACACTGTCCAGCAACACAGAAATAACTTCTCCTCCCTTGAGTTCTTAGCAGGTTCCCAGCTTTCTTCTCTTTGTCGCTTTTCATGTAGCTCGGTCTATTTACACAAAGTTTCATTTCTTATATTGATACCAACTGTAAAGTAGCATTGACATATGAAATAGCACCAATAATTTCAACTCTTGGTACTTACATGCCTAGGTTACAGTGTCCAGGTAACTAAAGATGTTAATGATAAAACCAGAGGTAGGATCAAGGAATCCTGAGACTTTTTATGCTTTACCCACTAGATCAAAGATACAGATTAGCTGCAAATATGTAGGTCAGTGACATATGATATTTATTTTGCTGAGCCTTCTATTAATCCCAATTTTCTTTAAATCTTCTAATGAAAATCTGAGCAATGAATGTCCTAGTTACAAATATCTTCTTTTTGGGAAAAGAGGTAATTATCAGGCATCAGGACTTCATGAGCGGAATCACTCTAGTGACTTTCAGGATGAACCCTGATGCACATGGCTCCTCCTGGAAGTTTGTGTTATTTGCTTAACTTGACTTTTGTGTCAACTGGAAGCTGATAATTTAACAGATAATAACTTGTACTGGTGCAGCTGTTTGTCTTCCAGTACTCACTCTATGAAGTATTGTCAAAAATTTGCTGCTTCAAAGGTTTATAAAGAGCTTAGTTCCTTGAGGTATGCTTTTATCTTTTTTCCCTAATGTTGAGAGCTGTAGCTGTAATTTAACCTTTCTGTGCCTGAAACAAAACAGTGACTTCAATGGCTTAACTTACAGTACTTAGCCTGTGTATGGAGACAATAAACATCCCAATATCCTGCAAAGTGATTAGCTTTTTTATGTGACTGCCAATGTGACATTCACCCACAGACATCTGTACAGTTTCCTGAGATTAAGATACTGGCCACAGATCAGGCTGGGCCAAGAATATAGGATATCAGGTAGAATTTACAGCCCTTTCCTGTTAATAAGTACTTTAATGAGGATTTTCCTTGTCCAAATTCTATCCACTGCCTTGGCATAAAAGTGCAATGCAAGCTTTCTTTTGAGGTCCACAAAGAATTTGTTAAAATTATGGTCAGATAGTTGCAAGCAATGAAATTATCATCTCCCAGGTGAGAGGAGGCAACATCTTGCGTACATTTGTGCAGACCATTTCCAGAAAAGGTTAAGATAATCCATTTTACTTTGCATTGCAAGATGCTGGAAGCACAGTAGCTTTCGATTTCTGCAGTTCAGCCTAAGGGTAGGTAAGTTCTTTAAATATGTATTAGTATCAGTATAAATTCGATATGCATTAATATCAAAAATGGTTCTTGATTCCTTGGGACCTGTGACCCTACCTTTCCTAACCAGTGATACAGAAACCTTCAAAATCTGAGTTTGCTGCTGAAAGGAAAGCACCTCAAATGCTTTTTCCCATCAGTTTTTTGAATTCCTTATGTTGCACTTTCCTGATAATCTTCTCTGTGGTCTCTGGGGGTTGGTGCAGGGAGAATCTGTAAGCCTGTAGGACAATGTGATGCTCAGCTGAAGAACTCCCGCTTCTCAATAAGCCCACCTCCTCCCCAGCCTCACTTGGCATCTGGACAGCAGCCATCCACACATGGCACATTAAAGGATTAAGGCCTTAATGACAATTTTTAAATGCCATTATTAAATGGGGACTTCCATCCTGTAGAACACTTGAAAAATAACATTTGTAAAACTGCTTCCTGAGCAGTGTATTCCCTTTTCCATTATCTCATCTATTTGTATGCTAATAAGAATTCTTCTTTTCTACTCAGTCTCTGCTTGAGCAGTTCAACACTGAATTCATGATTCTGTTTTGTGCTGTCAAGATTTTACTTATGCTTAAAAAAAAGGTATCTCAATAATTAATTACAGATAAATTATTGACAAAGCAGCAATAGATGCAAAGAAGAAATGCTCTGTATCTAAGAGAGGCTTTTCAAACAGTTATCTTTGTAATATTACATATATATACTTTTAATATTCAGTTATCAGAAATGAATGAATGCTTGTCTAGCATCTGATGCTCGGTGTGATTCCACAAACTATTGCAAAAAAACCCACCATTTCCGGTCCAATATGCACATCTGTTTGTTAAAAATATCTCCCAAGAGAAAAATATACTAACATATCCAGACTACACTTCTATGAAGAATGTCCTGCATATTTAGGAAGCACAGCTTTGCTGTCAGAAGAACGAAGTTAAAAGCAGACATATAATTTTGCAATTTTCTGCTTTTTGAAAAAGCTTATAGAATCTGAATGTTCACATATATTAGTAATAACTCTGGAGTTAATTCAAGAAAGTTACTGAAACTTCAGTACCTGTTGGAAGAATCTTTAGCCAACGTTATCAGTATCTTTTCTGATGCAGAAATGGCTCCTACTGAGTTTAGTATGTTCCTGTGCATCTCAAAGCCTCAGTAAGGGTTTGGCTACCAGGTCTTAGCCCAAGGTAACGTGAGTTATGCTAACTCCTTTGTGAGTCACTGACTCAAGGAATGGTTCAGTCTGGAAGTGACCTCTGGAGGTTGTCCAGCCCAATCTCCAGCACAAAACAGGGCCAACTCCAAGGGCAGGGCAAGTTGCTCAGGGCTTTGGGTTGAGGCTGGAGAGTCCACAGTCTCTCTGGTCCCGTGTTTCAGTGATGAATGTCTTTCACAGCAAAAATTTTTTCTTTATGTCCTTGTAATTGTTGTCCCTTATACTTTGATTGTGCTTCTGCAGAGGAGCCTGGCTCCTTTTCCATCACCTCCTTTCATGTAGTGGAAGACAGCAACCAAATTCTTCCTCAAGCTTCTCACCCCCAGACTGAACATCCCCTGTGCTTTCAGCCTCTCCACAAGCAGTGAGTGCTCCAGTGCCCGACCACGCTGATGGCCTTCGGCTGGGCCCTCCCCGGGATGCCAGCAAACTGTGTTATGTCTTGTGTGTGCCACATACACACAGCTGCGAGCGTGGACTTTTACTGCAGCTCAAGGATGTTGACCAGATCCAGAAACATATATACTTTTTTTTCAGATCTCTGAATAAGTCTGTATCAATATTATATGTTCTCTGCTCTTTCACATCTTTGCAGAGAACTGGCTTTGAAGGGCTAAGTGTGGCAGGAAGAGTCTTCCTCTTTAATGTGACTGTAAAATATTTAAGAGTTTAGACTAGGGAAGTAATTTCAGGCCCTAGTTCAACATTACAGCTCTCCTCATGTAAGCCCATCTTCAAAGAGCTGTTCCAAGGCCCAGGGATGCCAAAAAGAATATTTCCATTGACTTTTGTCCACTTTGCTTTCTGTTCTAAAGAAAATCCAATTTTCAACTATCAACAGCATTTGGCATAAAACATGGGCTAATTTCACATTTCAGCTACCTCAAGGAGAGATGACTCCAAGGCTGAGCTTCTGTTTTCATGAAGAACAGCATAAAAACCAGGCTCCTTGTTAACAACACAAAAAGCTCTGTATGGGGAAATGAGCTGTCTTTGGAATGGCACAACTGATATTTTAGCCTCAGGATCCTTTTCTCTTCTAAAGGTCACAGCACAATTTTAAACCCAGAATATTGCAATGCATTTAAATATCTGAAATCTAGGGTAAACAAGATCTACTAATGTAAAACAGAAAGGAAGAAATCACATCTACCTTCCTCATGCCAGAATTGACTGATCCCAGGAATAAAAATTCCAAGCAGTGGGAAAATAAAACTGGCCTTGCCTTGACCCTGGGTTTAAGATGTTCTTCCTCACTGCACAGAAGGATGATAACCTCTACAGTGACTGGCTTACCGGATGAGAAGAGAGCAGTGGATGTTGTTTATCTTAACTTTAAGAAGTGACTTTCAATACTTTTCTCCATTAGGTCCTGAGAGACAAGCAGATGAAGTATTGGGCCAATAAATGGAAATGACATGGGGTGAAACTGGCTGAATGTCCAGACCCAGAGGGGCAAGACCAGCAGTACAAAGTCCAGCTGGAGGTCAGCACTGGTAATGTACTCTAGGGGTTGATACTGGCTCCTATACTGTTTAATATTTTCATTAATTGCCAGGGAGACGGGACAAAGTGTACCCTCAGCAAGTTTGCAGATGACACAAAACTGGCAGGAGTGGATACACCAGATGAGTATGCTGTCGTTCAGAGGGACTGAAGAAATGGATGGAGAAATTGGTTAACAGGTATCTCATGAAGTTTAATAAAGGAAAAGGTAATGCCCTGCCCCCTGGGAGAACTGGGTTTGTTCAGCCTTGAGAAAAGAAGGCTCAGAGGGGATCTCATCACCATGTACCAGTACTTAAGGGGCAGCTACAAAGAAGATGGAGACTCCCTTTTTACAAGGAGTCACATGGAGAGGACAAGGGGGAATGGACACAAATTGCTCTTGGGGAGATTCCGATTGGAGATTCTGTGATTCTGTGAATAACTGCATTCACCAGCAGAGGCTGGGGAATGACTGGTGGAAATCAGCTCTGCAGAAAAGGCCCTGGTGGTCCTGGTTGACACCAAGTTTAACATGAGCCAGCAATGTGCTCTTGAGGCAAATAAGGCCAATGGCAGCCTGGGCTGTATTAGAAACCATGTTTCCAGCAGATCAAGGGAGGTGATCCTTCCCCTTTACTCAGCACTGATGAGACACATCTGGAGTGCTGGGTCCAGTTCTGGGCTCCCCAGTACAAGAGGGAAATGAGCATACTGGATCGACTCCACCAAAAAGCCATGAAGCTGATTAGCAGATTGGAGCATCTGTCACATCAGGAGAGACTGAGAGACCTGGTGTTCAGCTTGAAGGTGAGAAGGCCTAGGGGGATCTTATCCTTGTGGGAGGAGTAAAGAAGATGGAGCCAGACTCTTCTCACTGATGTCCATTGACGGGATGAGAAGCAAAGGGCACAAAATGAAATACAGATAATTCCATTTGAACTAAGAGAAATCACTTTTTCTGTGAGGCTGCTTGAACACTGGCACAGACTGCCCAGAGATGCGGTGGAGGCTCCATCCTTAGAGCTGTTCAAAATACAGCTGGACAAAGCTCTGAGCAACCTGCTGCAGCTGACCCTGCTCTGAGTAGGGATCTGGATGATCCCCAGAGGTGTCTGCTCACCTCAACCATTCTGTGATGCTTTGATTGAAATATACAAAGGATTTTTGCAAGACACATGGAAGAAAACAGTATGTTATGCAATGTTAAGTATCATCAAGGCCAGTAGGAACTGATAAATCCTGAATACTACTTTGAGAGAAATTCAGAGCAGGGCTTCACTAGCTGAGAATGCGTGTTTATAACACAAAATTATGGTGGGCACATGTTAATTGTCCTCCACCAAAATACAGGCTTTTTAACAAACATCTTTTTCCTAGGAAAAACATCTTCATTAAAGTACTTGAACCTTCAAAGCATGCCAGACATTCTATCTGTAAGATGGTAAAACCAGCAAATCACTTTCACAACTATTTCCTTACTAAAAAATCAACGAAATTGAAACTACCTCAGTATGTGTGTACTGACTTTTATTTCTAACACTGATTTAACTGTAAAGGCCTATTAAAATAGAGAGCAAAGCATCTACCAAGGAATTCACTTAGCTCTGCAAAAGCATACAGTACTTAGAAGACGATATAAGAAAATGATAGAAAATACAGGTTTACAATGTAATTTGTGATGGAAGTGTAATGGGTGCTCATTTTACTAAAACCCGCTGACTTTGCCTGGAGAGAGAATAGCATGAAAGACAAAGTTTTATTGCACTTTTGCCTAATAGAAGGTGAATAACTGAGTTACACCATAAGCTTGAATCTGTATTGAATATGAAAGCTGGATGTAAGTCCTAATCTGATGTCTTCATCATAAAAAAGTCCTTCCTTGTGCTATACAAAGAGGGGGATAAGCCATATTCCAAATAACCTCTGGACTGTGCACTTGAATTAAGGAACATAAAGGAGTGAACATCACCGTGTGAGCAGCCGTGGAGTGGCATGAAGATAGATGGAGTCTGGGATGAGACAGAGCTAAAAGAAGAGAAGAAACAATAAGCTTTTTTCCATTGCAGTGAGTCATATAAAGCAGGAATACGCACATAAACTGAAGATTTTTTTCCTTTCTCTTTCAACTGCCACAAAGAAGCCATCTCAGCAGCCACACAATTAAAGCGCAGAGACCAATTTGTTTCTTGCTTGCAGAAGGAAATGCACACGTGTGCACATGTGCGCACACACACACAAAAATGGTTTAAAAATGTCATATTTGACTTCCTGGCTAGTTTGACAATTCTCTTCAAAAATAGCTCTCACGACTGCAGGCTGGCAGAGCTGTTCCTGCCTTGATTTAAATAGGAAAACTCAATTAGAGTTTGAATCTGTTGCACTGAAATGGAATTGTCTCTTGCAGGCAGAGCTCAGTCATGGAGCAGCACGAGCAAGAGGGGTTGGGAGGGGAGGAGGCTATACCTGTGTGGAGGGCAGGCTGTGGGGAGCTCTGAGCTAGTCGAGACAGGGATTTTCCATGTGTTGTCAGTCTGCAAAGGGAACTTCATTGCTTTCTCCAAACACGTTCAAGGAGCTGCTGCTTCTTCCAGGATTTTCTTTGCCAAAGGTCTCCATGCCTGAGGAGCCCTGCTGGGTCTGCGAGTGGCAGGGTCTGGACACCGAGCAGCTCATGGGCACAGAGCAGTGTCTCAGTTCATGAGGATGATCCCCCTTTGCTTTGCCTCTCTGGCTTTAAGCAAATCTCCACCATTCCCCAGGGTCTTTGCCTCAGGTTTAAGGTTACCATTTGTGTTCCTGTAGTCTAGAAATATTTGTGAGGATCTTGGCTAGGCTGGAGTTTAGGCACTGGCAAAATGTTTGGCTTTTTGCTGGCAGGTTCACCACAGCAACCCCCTCCCCCGCCCACCTTGTCCCTCCCAGTGTCCCATCGAAGTCCCATGTCTCTCCTCACTGCCTCCACAGCAGACTGTTTCCAGCTGTGAGGGGAGACACTTCAATACTGTCTTTGCTCCTGGGAGTCCTGAGCTGGCCTCTGCATTTTTCTTATCATCATGCATTGAGATATATGTCTAGAAATCACTGACTCTCCCCCTGCATCTCTTATCTAGAATCTCAGCCTGAGCCTTAGTTTCCATTTGCTCTGTAAGTCATCTGCGTTAAACTGCTCCTCGTAAATAGCAGCTTCCAGCATGACTTCTTTCATGTGTGGCTTGTATTTGTCTGTGAGAGGGAGAAAACAGGTCTAATTTACATCAGAGCAGCTGGCTTCTCTGATCTGCCACCTGGAGACTTGGCCGACAGAGAATGTGTGTCTGCAAACGGGCCAGACCTTTGCTCCCCCAGCTGTGCCTGTCTCTGCACTTGTCACCCTGCTGGCAGGGGGCAAACATACCCCTTGGCCCAACCCTTTGGGACCTGCTGGACAGTCTTAGTGTGTGTTATGGATTGCAAAGAGGATGCACAAGTCCTAGCAGTGCAGCAGGCTCTGGTGATTCTCTTGCAAAACCTGTGGTGTAGATTCAAGTGTGTTCATAGAGGCAAACCATGAAAATGGCTTGTGCATGGATAGATGGAGCAGTGGGAAGGCAGGGCTTAGGTCTGCTCTGATCCCCTGCCCTACCCTACCCTGGTTATGAACGTCCAGCTGGAGTTGTTCGTATATACCATATTGCCCTTTGTCCAGGGGAGAAGGGCAATAGCGATCAAACATTTTACTGGGTAACCATTGTCCTTGCAGAATCTGTTGCAGAAGGGATGTTTAGGTCTTCCTTTGGTTATGTTGTGTGCAGATGAGACCAGACAGAGATGAAGGAGTTTTGATAGCCAGGCCTCAATGACACAATCAGGGGAGACCTGGGCAGGGGTTAGTGCCCTGCACAGAAATGCTGCTGTGGACTACCTGTCCCTTGTGCAAATGCAGGTTAATGCTTTAAAGCTCTCCCCTGCAGGCCCCCTCTGCTCTTGCATGCATGGATAGATGCATGTGTGTGGTCTGAATCAAGGTGCTATTGCACGTACTCAGGTTACCCTGTTATTGACATGGGGCCGTTGAAATGCTCACTCTGGGGCAGGCCAGGAGCATTTGATAAACTTCGACAGTTACTGTAATAGCACTCTCCATACTGCAAGGAGATACTCCAGGGACTTTTGGCTTCTACTCGATTTTCTTTTTCTTGGTAGGTTGGGATTTTCTTTGGAGATGGTTTCAGAAGAAAGAAGAGAGTTTGGAAAAAAAGCCATATATGAATTCTAAAAATCACATTGTGATTGGCAAACGCAAGGCCAGTTAGCAAGGTAAGAGTGATGGCTGTGCAGCAGGGGGGATTTTCTGAGCAGGGTGTTTACAAAAATGTTATTGGGTGACACTTTACAGGAACAGGGAGAAATCCATCAATGCCAAAGCTGTTACGGGGCCAGCAGTTACCTGATGTTCCCAGGGCTGAATAGGGTCCTCAGCAAATGTCAGAGCTTGACAGTGAGAAGGGAAGAGTGTTCTCACTGGAACAAATCACACAGATTTGTGAGACAGGTAGGGGCATTTTCTGGAAAGGTGTTCTGAGAAAAACTAGCTGAGCCATGGTGGCAAAAGGGAGAAGATGAAGAACACCTCATAGCTCAGGCTATGGCTCCTGCAGTGAGAGCAGTGACTGCAGCACTTGAAAGAACCCCCAGGATGGGGGATGGGGATCAGGCCCAAGAGGGAACTGCAGACACCAGCCACATGGCCAGCTCTGCCTGCAGGTGAAGTTTTAATGATCTCAGAAGAGAAAGAGCTAAAATGAAACCAAGAGCTTTGCCTGCTCTGAGGTTCTTTAGAAGGAGGTAAATATGACTCAAAAGAGAGGGCAACCACTTGCAACATGACATGTCTGTGAAGTGTGTCACCTCCCGAGGGAGGTCTGCTGTCTGCTCTGCCACCCCGCTCCGGGTCATTTCCCCAGCTAATGCTGCGGAGAGGCATCCCAGTCCCCCAGCCAGGCTGAGCAAAGAGGTGGGAGCAGCTGGAGGCAGGGGAAGGGAGATCTTGTTCTCACACTGGGCCCACGGAGTGAGGGTGCCACCAGATAGTGGTTAGCGGCAGTGTCGGGTTCAGAAGGACCAGGTGAGGAAAAATGCATCGCTGAGTGGAGCGGCATGTGGTGGGGCTGCCTGTGTGCAGCCACAGAGCCCTCTTGTGTTGTCTGCTGGGCTGCAGACCAGCCAGAAGAGCAGTCTTTTCCTTTCACGAGACCAAAGAGGGTAAAAAATGAGTGGCTTAGGTTCCCCCTGCCTCCCTTAAGACTTTTCAGCTTGTGGGTGTTTCTAGATGGCAAGAATGGGAGGAATGAAATGATCCAAGTCCCCCTTGCCTGTGAGAAAAGGAGATATATTCTGCACAACTTCTAAAGAGCCATACACCAGGAGGAGGGATTTACTCTGAAGCTGTTCCTATAGTGTTGCCTATTATTAATTGGTTGATTTTCCAGACAATATTATGGCTTCTTGCAGAAACCTGAGCCCCAAGAACTTATTGTTTCAGCCAAAAGAAATCTATAAAAAATAATTTTTCTTACAAAAATGCCACTCTTTCCCCTCCCCCCCCCCCCCGTGGAAAATATCTACTTTTTTTTTTGAAAGTAAAGGGAAAAAAATCCCTCCGGCTGAACTCTCAAATCTCTGGAGACTAAAAGTTCATACATCCTTCCTTCAGGCAATATTAGAGCCACAATGGGCTGGCTGTTCCACCCCACGTTTTTTATTCTGACCTGTGCAATCATTCCTACAAAAGGAAAAATGGTTAATGGAGAAGAAGAACGGAGACAAGGTTTTACCAGGCACCTTTTTCTTTTATAAAATAGTGGTTATATATACTCCCTTCTGTAGTGGTCTGTGCTTTCCTCGTACTCCTGCAAAACACCTTGGTCTCTGCCTAAGTTCAAGGCTGCAAATAACCCCCTTCTCTGCAATCTCCCTTTAAGGGAAGCTACCTCAAGCACAAGGCTGATGAAGTACCAGGGAGCCCTGCTCCAGTGGAGTCCCCAGGGAGCCCTGCCCCAGGAGTCCCCTGGCAGTCATACATCATTGGACGGGTTCCCAGAAACCACAAGCAGATTAAATATTACAGGATTTTTTTTCCTGACAATGGCACAGGTATGCTTGTCTCTCTTTTTAATGGTTTCAGAAAGTGTAAAGCTAGAAAGGACTATTAGATCATTTTAATTTGCTTGTTGATGGTTTTGTGTAAAGTCTTCTATTAACTAGGCATTAATCTCCAGCAGATACCACCAGCAAGGAAGAAAGATGCCATTAAAGCTGAGAACGCTCTAAAACTACCGTAGGAGAGAAAAGAGGGTGGAAAATGCTTATGAAAATATGTCCTATGCTGCAGAAAAAGGTACATATTGTCCTACCCTCTGTCTGCACTAAATTACAATGAATCTGAACAGGGAGAAAATTATTTCCTGCATTCAGATCCAATGGTCTCCAAGACCCTGAGAATACAAACAAAGACTGTACGACTCAATCGTCCAAATACAGAGCAAGGGAGGTCTTGTTTTCAATCATGTCCATAAACAGCAAACCAAGCTGTATGTCAGAATCTGTTCTTTTCTTATTTATAATGTGTTGAATAGCCTCTTATTTTATATGTCTAATATGTTCACGAGGTTAGGAGGAGGTTATGGCAGGTTAGGAAACTGACATGTTTTGGAATTTCCTATACACTGGACTAGCTTTTCCTAATAATTCCAGATGCTGTCAAATGAAATAAAATTGTTTCGATGGTGATGCTATGTATGTGTCAGCTTCTGTTTGAATAATGTATCCTGTACTTTGGTTGCTTAGGATTAGATTTCTGAAAGCAATTTCTTTTTCTCTACATTTCTGCCAGCATGATCCTATTTGATCTCGGTGTTGGCAACAGAAATGTAAGAATGAAGACCTGTTTTAGCAATCCCTTTAGTTTACATTGAAGCCACGTTTAACCTGAGCTGTTGCTTTAGTACCCTACCAAAATATTTGGATTGGAATGATTTCTTTTTTTTTAAAGATCTTCCCTTCAAAATTTAAATTCGTTAGTTCATGAAAATATTTTTACTCATTGCAGATTTCAGACTTAATGCATTATTTCAGAAGAAAGTTCCTGGGTCTCTTTCTTCCCCATCCTCAGAACATGTGTTCATCAAAGACTGGAAAGCACAAAGATTTGAAAAACAATCAAAATAGCTGCATGTTACAGTGTGACTTTTTGGTGTTGCACTGCTGTGCCAAGACAAACAAGGTGCTGCCCAGAGCATTCCCTGCTATAGCTCTAGTTATGCTTTTTGGTAGGAGGCAGATCCTTAACTTGGCCCGTGGTAGATACAGTTAATATTTCATCCTTTTACTGATTTCCTCTCTCATTGTCTTCTTGCAAAACAACCCCTTCTCTTACTGACTGTAATTGAATTTGCTGTCTGTGTTAGGTTCTTAGATTCATCATATGCTCTCAGTCTAATATTGTTTATTTGAGATTAATGGAAACAACACCAAGAGGGAGCGAATGCAAAGCCTATAGGAGCAGTCACAGAGCATCTTGTTGTTCCAGATGGTGTAGCCATCCTGAAAGCTATCAGGTGAGTGTAACTGATACTTAACATGTTCTTTACCTTTTGAATTGGAGGGAAATTTAAGGAGCTGCTATGAGATGATCTCTAAAGCCTTCCAGTCCAGAAAAAGAGTGTCATTTGAACGGACAGTTGGGGAAGGAAGCTGAAGTACCTTTGCTATGATTCTCAGCTGTAAGGTAAGTCTGTAAAAATGGTACAGATTTTCAGAATTTATGTCTGAACATGGATTTTGCTTCTCTGATCCAGTCATCTCTGTCTTGGGAATGTTTTCATGGATTACTTAAAAAAAAAGATATTATCTGCAAGCTATCTCTCTCTGTTTCATGTTACCCTTGCCAGAAGGTGTCTCACTTGCATGGTCATTGCAAGAAACTGTAGGTTCATTTACTCTCTATGAGATATCTTTAGGTGCAATGCATATTGCTAGTTTGGTTTAAGATGATGTATTGCAGCCACTCAGCAACATGATTAAGAGAATATATTAACCTAAACTGGGTAATGTGTGTGCAAGGCTTTTAATAAGCACAACACATCTCACAAATGCTAGTTAGCAGCAAAAACATTTTTTCAGGGTAGATTGTGTTGAAAAGAGAGCAAGTCAACTAAGAAGGGAGGAAAAGGGAAAAGAAGAAAGAAAAATCTGAGTAGTGAAGGGTATAAGGTACTCAAATACTGCAATGAATGGCAGAGCTGAAGGAGATGGGAGAAGATGGGAGTTTGTGTGTCAGAGAGAAGTAGAGCAACAGGGGAATGCAGTGTGGTCAGGAGAGGAGATGCCCGCAGAGGAAGATCTCTGGTCAGAGGAGAAGGTGTAACCAGGAAAGAGGGAACAAGTGCCTCAGGCTCCTGCTAACAGTTCTGCTGGTGGTCACATCCCTGGGTCATGCTGACCCCTTACAGAGCTGGATCCCATCTGCGTGAGATGTTCTCCCAGGGCTGAGCCCTGCCCTGGCAGGAGGATCCATAGCTCTGATTACAAATCAGTTAACTCAGTTGAGAACAGGAGATATGATGGAATGAGGGAGAGAGAGAAAAAAATAGTTTAGAATTTGCTTTAATGAATTTGGTTCTCCTCAGTGAAGGTTTGAAGACATGAAAGATGTTTTCAAGGAAGCAGGAAGGCTTGCTTAAGGAATGGATTATTCAGAGCTTAAAAAGTGCTGATTACAAATTGCTCTGTGTATGCTTTAGGTTGTTAAGTGTAAAGAGCTCTTAATAACTAAGCTGATAAACTCCTCAGTGTTCCACCTTGGTATTTTTATTTATGTCTTTGGAAATATGTTATTTTGATGCATAAATAGCAAGACATATTTTGCCTTGAAGTAAATAACAAACACAAAGATTTCACAGCAAGAAGTGAGGTGTTTTTTTTTTCATTTATTTTATTGGCCTTTGGTATGTTTTGTGTTTCATGTTGTCCACCAGTGAAGTGGACACCAACTTTACCTGCATGATCTTTGTGGAGTATCTAGCAGATCTTTGATTGCATCCAAGTGACACGTGAAACCTGCCAACACTGATGGAGAGGGTGGTGCTTTTAAATGTGGATTAATTTAAAATGATTTAAGATTTAGAACTTTTGAAAAAAACCCTGCCCAGTTAACTTGATTCCTTAATTCTGAGTGAAAGCTCTGGCCATCTTCTGTTTCAAAACCAATTCAAAGACTGAGTTGCAAATAAGATCTTTTCCTGAGAAGGTGAGAGTTTAAAGTGAGTTCCCTTTGTTTGGTGGACAGAAAGATCTCTTGAAAAAGCTGTTACCCAGCTACTTTGAATGGCTGTCCCCTGAGGCAGGCAGGGCCTATTTTAACTGTACTTATTGATCTGTTTTATGAAAACAATTACAATAACAGTTATGAGCCTTAAAACCATAAGCAAAGATAATATGCATACTTTACTTAATTCACTAAATTTGGTGGGGGGTGTAACACGCCTCTTGGAGTGTAGCTTGGGAAAATCATCTTGGTTTACACTGCTTGAGCAGGCTCTGGTAATGTATATAGTAATAACAATAAAAATAAGGCTCAGCAAACTACTGGGTTTATATGGTGTTGCAAAACCTCTGCTCTCTGATATCATGCACACCGGCCTTGGCTGGCCCCAGACCTCCTCTGGCCCCATGCCTATGGGAAGAAAGGGAGAAAGTGCCCTCCTGCCCTCCTCCTTTCTGTTGAGATGGCAAATACTTCAGGCAGGAACCGCCTCTGGCTGACTCTGCACAGTACCCGCTAGAAAGTAAGGTCTCATTTCAGCTGGGGCTCTCAAGCACTATAGTAGTACAAATAATTCTGTGTAATGATTTCATTTGGTTTCCAGTCCCGGGCTTTGTCCAGAGACTCACAGTGGAACTATTAGGCATGTCTGGAGTTGTTATGAACCTCTTCCCCCAAAAGTGATTTATCTGACTGAGGGTAATACAGTGTAATGGTATGCCAGCCTCTGACTATTCTTCTAAGACAGCTCCGCTCCTGTCTCTCTGAAAACCATCTCAAGATGCAGAAAAACTGGACTGCTCTGAGAACAGCCACTGGCCCTTCAGGCTGGGCTGGTATTGTAGAAAGCAAAGGCATGTTGCCTAGATACATACGTTGAATACCTACCTCTAGTAACGACCTCCAGGGACCTCTGCAACTGCTTAGAACATTTGCTGCATTTTCAGACTTTGACAGCATGTCATGTTGAACATGAAAGGCCCAGGGGATAAAAGGTCCCCAAAACACTAGGAGCAGTGGCAAAATTGAATGTATGTATGTTCACCTCAGCCTGTTCTCTTTTCCCCAGCTTTAAAATAAAGTTTCTCCTTCTCTTTGGAAAGGACTTTGAGCCAGCAGTGTGAGGAATCATTTGGGGTTGGGTACAAATGTACTGCACAGAGAAAACTGCACTGGGAGAGCAAGGCCAGGTCTTACAAGCCAATGTGGCTGATGAACAGCTGAGTGGCTGCAACACCTTTCCAAGACCATTGACTACTCTACAGCTGGCTGATTTCACTGAATTGCCTTACTGAGTGAGGAAGAGAATCTCATTAGAGCAGTCCCTGCAGTGTTGATGGGGTCTGAGCAATGGATCAATCTGGCCAAAGAGGCTGCTAGGAGCATCTCTAACATGAAACAAGGGGGAAGAACATGATCCAGATGTGATTCTGAACTACTCTGTGAAAGCAACAATAGAGGAAACCAGCCTTGCCTTGCTGAAGGAAGCATGTGGGCCAGCAGGAATCATTTGAAAGGAAAGGGCTTTGAAAAATATTCTGCAGAAAGCCAGTATTGGTGTGACCATCTTCTTTAAGGTCCTAGCTGTCTGTTTTAAAATGTCTTTCATACCTCAGTTCTGAAAGCCTTCCTCTGCAAACACTAAACCCCTTTTTCACTGCCCTAACTTGAACCACCACACACGACCTATTTTCTGCTATTCAGGTGCTCTGCCCACAGGAGAGGATGGAGACATCCCTGCTGGAGCTTAGTCCAGCTGGTCTTCTCACCTGGAGCTATCATCACTGCTGCACCGCTCTGTGGCCAAAGCCCATGCTGGGAACTGCCACTGAACGTCAAATAGATGATTGATGTGGCAAAGTGGAGGATTTTGGGATGCGCAGCTTTGTGTCCTGTCTCCCAGGCTTGCTGCCTGGCTGAGCCTCAGAAGCATAAAGCAGAAACATGGTGTCTTCTTTGAGGCCTTGTAGGTTCCACATCCCAACTGCTGATATCAAAAGTCAGGTAATTTTAGGCACTGAGAATGAGTGATTGCGAACTCTTATTCTCTGCATATGTACTGTGAACACTAAACAGCTTTTCAGGAGTACCTTGCTCCAGCCAGAAATGATGAAGACAGACATGACAATGATTAGAAATGCATTTGTGGACAGAAGCCCGGTCACTAGATGAACTCTTGCTGTAACTAGTAGTCTTGAAATCCTGTAGCTTCAGGGAATTTTAAAACAGGCCTTTTCAAAGCATCCTCACAATAATGGCCTCTGGTGAGAAAGACCCTCATTTGCTACAATATGCAGTGCTTGACATATAACAGCCTCAGCGACGCAGAAGTCTCCCTGCTTGACATGCAGCAGGACTACCCTTCTCGTTATGTGCCTATTGACATGGCCTGACTGATGTAGTCAAGACCAATGTGTTTGTCCTGCTAGAACATGTGAATAAATGTGATTAAAATTAACATTTGGGCAGGGTCAACATGTCAACAGGGTCAACAGGTGCATGAAAAATACTAATTTTTGATTTCTGAGTAATTTTGCACTCAAATTCTTTACCCTCTTCCTTGCATACAAGACTGCTCCTGTGAAGGAGCTACTGGGCTTTTGCCTAGTGCTCAGCAAGGGGAAGTCTGGCAGATGTGTTTTGTGCTTCTGCTGTCTCCACCATCGCTGAGAGATGGAGGCTGGGTGATGCAGGGGTGTGGGGATAAGGACAAGAGAAACACTATGAAGAATGTGTACAAAAGGACATTCATCCTGGTAAATACAGAGAACATCCTTTCTCCCTTTGCCCCAGGCCTACAACTGAATTAATTTAATGCCCTGCAAAATACCCTGCTAGTTTTTGAGTTTTAATTCTTACAAGCAACTGACAATGAGTTGGTCCAACAGTTGTGCTGGGAATACCACGCTATCTCTCTCTCCCCTCCTTCTCCTCATCCCCCTGTCATTTGTTATTTTTGGGCTGTTTGTTTTATTTTTTCCTTCTTGGCATTGAAGATTTGTCATATTTAGGATATAGATTTCTGGGACCATGAAAAGCAGAAGAAAACTTTAAAAATGTAATTGGATGCTCAAAATTCAAAATCTTAAGCTTGGTCAATGAAGCAGGTCTGGGCAATTAGTGAGTGTTAGTGATCTACTCTTTTGAAATTGAAAGCTATCTCAGTGTAACAGACTCTGCTTTAAAGTGGGTAAAATATACCACCTCAGGAACACTTCACACTGACAGGCATGAGCTGTGTGCAGATTGGTAAAATCTGTCCTTGTTTTCCCTGGCGTTTTCCTTGAGAGCAAGCTTTTGTTCTGCTTTTGCTTTAATTAGTCCCTCACAGTGCCACTCTGACAGACTAAATCAGGTGTCAGTAATAATATACTTTGTATATGCAATCATTTTGTCTGTACGGAAATTCTCCATGCCTAGGCTGTGATTGTTTTCCATGTCTATTCACTGCACAATAATTATATTATAATCTTCTAGAAATAAGCATGAAATAGTGGCTAGATCATAAACTGCACCATTTCTCAGTTGTTACTCGTGGGGTGTGACTGGCCAGCTAGTCCACAGGACAGTAAGTCTGCTCTTCAGTCAAGTGATAGACATGTTTAATACAGGGGATAAGGAATAGCAATTAGCAATACAGTCTATTTAGAGCTGATCTGTTTATTTAGCATTATAAAGTGCAGACACTGAGATTTTTTGCAAATTTTTTCCCACCTGCTGGGTTTCTTAAGATATGATCTTCAACACGATACTGAAATCCTCTGTACTGTCTATGTACCCCAGTTAGGGGGCTAATTCTGTTCAAGCTAATTCCTTTCATCCATTTGTGTGAGCTTTGGGTAAGATACTCAGCGTGTTTCAGGTTAGAGCCATCACATGAATCAAAGGTCTAGGGCTTGAGCTCGAGCATGAGTTCAAGTTGCAAGCTAACACAATGGGTGTCAAGTGAGATTTTAAGATCTCAATGGGCCTTTAAGATCTTTATAACATCGACCACAGAATTTCTTCTGATTATCCCTGTTTGGATTCCAGCAGATCATGCCTTCATCAAAGCAGAGATTCTAGATCTGCTCCTGCCTTAACCAGAAGACACCAAAAGACAGAGAGCCCACCAATTCCCTTTGCTGATTGTTTTTATCCCAGGTCACCCTTACTGTTAAATAATTGTGTATATTTGACTGATGATACAATGGAGAACCACTAGAAAACAGAACAATATTTGATCCATATTTGGAGCTTATAAAAAACAACCTCCCTCCTTTTTACTAAGGAAAAGATGTTGTTTCCTACTTCAGCAGATGCTTTGTAGGAAGACGAGGAGTATACTCCTGTTCCTAACAGAAGGCCTCTTTCTGGTTAGATTTTCTTGTAGTTGACAATGTCAGAGGTGGAAATGATCACAGTGTGCTGAGACTTCTCTGTGCCATTTCAGAGGCAGATGCAATGTAAGAAGAGGACCATGTGCTTTTCATCAACAAGTTTCACAGGACAGCATTCTCTCTTTCTCTTCATACTCGATATACTTTGAATTTAGAAATTAATAAACAGAATTTAGAAAATTCTGGGTAAATAGCAAGTCAAAACACTGGTTTTTATCTGTTTTTCTTTTTAATCCTTGTAAAAACAAAGCTATGTGGTTTTCTGTGTTGATGGTTTATTTGTTTGGTGTTTGTTCTTTTTTATTATTTTGGCTTTAAAACCAAGTATCAACAGTACAGGGAAATAAGACAGGAGTATCATATTTCTCATATTTTGTAATGTCTTGTTCTAAAATTTGCTGCTTGTGAGACTGTTTGAAAATATTGCATATGAATGGGAACTCTGTAGAAATAAGACTTAAATTTGTCTAGTGGGCTGTTGCCCGAAGAGAGAGAAAGTCTATTGTGGCTTCTCAGAGGTGGCTGCATTCTTAATAATGAAACATGAAGAACAATTTTCTTACCTTGCATTTATACAAACCTTAAGAGTAGAAAAGAGAGAAACTTAAGAAAACTTCCCAAACGACTTCTAACCATTCTTCAAGCCTCCCAGGTGTCAAAGAGCATTGCAGATCAATGCCATTATTATGTGAATGAGAGGACTTTAGAAAGCCATCAGATATGGGGGGGGGGGTATATGGTTTGTGGCAGATCCTGTTGGAAACGAGCATCCCTTATCCCTGTGTGAATTTCTATGCTTTTCAAAGGGTGTAGTTTGAGAGGTGTTTAGGATTCAGCATTTATGATGGACTCTGTAACAAAACTCAGCATGGGAACTGCAAGAAGGTATTTAAGTATTTTGAGTGAGAGTCAGAAACTGGTTTAAAAAGCGCTTCCTGAAGGTACAATCACTTCTGGCACCAGAGTAGAAACACTTATGTATATTTCTGCACCCTGGGGCAGTTTTCGAGAATGTAGCTAATGTTAAATCTGAACTCAAAAGGCTTTAATTTTTCTTTTTGATGGGGAGCACTCATCATGCAAATAAGATAGCCTTTGGGCACCTGTCTATTTTCCAAAGTTTATTTCTTTTTTGGCAAGATGCTAGTTTAAAATGGAAAATTCCAGGCTGAAGTTACCTATATAGTCACAGCTTTTTAGTGTGCCTGGAAAACATGAAGTGGAACACAATCAGAAACAAGCATGATTGGTAAAGCCCCATCCTGGCATGAAAGGATCCTTGTTTCAGTTTGGCACTGTCAATGTTGTGACTCCTAAACAAGGAAATTGCAGCAACCTTCACTTGTCCTTGGCCTCATGGCACAGGTAAAAAGTCCTTGGCTATCTCCATAGCTGGCCTCTGGTGGCCAGCAGAATTCCATCATTCTTCCTGTCCTACCTCCAACCTAGGTTTTTGGGGCAGGGACAGTTTGGGTGAGGGTTTCCTCAGTCTTATTAGGGCAGCTAATCTCTGTATTGTGCCTTACAGTACTCCTGCTGCCCTCCTGGCATTTGAGGTTGTAGGAATGACCTCAATCCAGTCTTTCTGGACAGCATTTCCAGTGTGGCAGTCGCATCGGGAGCAGTGGGAGACATGGCCATGCGAGAGGTAGATGGACATTTTGGCCTCTGCTGTCCTCCAGTCTTCTCATCTGGTGGATTCCATGGCTTTCCTGAACACAGGCATACATCCAGGCAGGCTTTGTGTGTGTGATTACATTAGGTAAAAGCAGTGTTAGGTAAGCAAGGGCCTTATTCATCACCACCAAAGTCAAAGAATTAGAGGAGAATCTGAGGACACATCCTGTGCTTGTATAACTGACATTCCATAACCAAAGCCAATGGAGTGAGAGTATTTTATATCTGCAGGCGTTTTTTCTTCTGCTGATACTTTTCTTCTTCCACCACTGCAGTCTCAAAAATCTTATGGAGGATTCAGGGGTTTTGAAGCCCATCACCACCTCAAAGTCTAGGGGCCATTAAGAACCAGGCTTTAACTCCTGGGGAAAAGACAGAGCATAAGTAACATAAAAAATTGAAAACCAAGAAAAACCTTTTAGTAACTTCTTTTAATTTATTCTCCATTGACTGCTCTGTTTCAGAACATGGAGGCAAGAACCTGGACATGAATCTCCAGGAGCTCAGTAAGGGTCTGGAGCAACACCTCCCTGAGAGCAGTGAAGGCAAAGAACCAGACTCCCCTTCTTGTTTAGATGAAATAATAAATTATCTGACTTGGTACCTGTGATACACTCAGATATTTCCTCCTTGGCCTGAATTCCCTTTCCAATAGCCCTCATTACTCATGCTGGGCTGGTGGTAAAACATCTGCTTCCCAACATCCAGAAAAGATTTGTTGTGCAGTGTTAAGGAGAACTTTCCCTGCTGAGTTTGGCTTGCTTAATTAAGCAACAGTTTTCGAAATGCTTTGGATCCATCTGGAGGGAAGATCGTCCTGAAATGGAGCTCATTACCCTTACAATGTAAACCGACCTGGGTGAGCAGGGGCTGGGGGACCAAACCTTGTCTATAAGATGCATGACAGAAAATGGGCAGCTTGTTGAGGGGAAAGCAGGTGGTTTTGTAGGTTGAGTGGGAGTTCTGCTCTCCTGGGGAGGGGAGCAACAGCAGTGTTAAGTGCTGAGACTGACAGGAAAAGTTAGTGGAACTGCTTTCCTATGTTGCTGGGCACAGCTGCAGCACAGCGCTTTGCTGTGCTTGAAGCCTTAGTGTTGCTGAGCTTGCAGCTGGAGGAGAGCTGCAGAGCCAGGCGGGGAAAGTTGTATGCGGTGAACTTCACTTTTTATCCACCTCCATAAAATGATCAGGATGCATTTTATCAGGACTTTCAGAAGTTTGGGATCAAATTAAACAACCCTGTGACATTTTTAGATGAGGAACAATTAGTTGTGGAGCAGCCTGGAACACGGACATGGCTCGGTCTCCCTCCTTCCCAAGCACTCTGCTTGTCATGTGCTGCTCATGGTTGTATCTAAGGGTGCTCAAATCTATTAACTCCCGCTTGCCTCTCTTTAATTGCTGTGCAGAGTAAGAGCAGGGCAGGGCCCTCCAAAGTGTGCCAGTCGGCTCCCAGGGTAATGGTCCATAGCATTCCTTCATGGTTACAGATGCTTTCTGCTTGGGGTGAGCTCTGCTCTGCTGTGCCACTTTCTGCTTAAAGGTTCTCACTTCCTCCTTTTTCTTAATGCCAGGAACAACCTGGCTACAGTGGTCAGACTGGCTTTCTGTGTTGTCAAGCATATTTTGGAAGGAAGAAGTGCTATTACCTTATCAGCAAATCATTTCCCACAGGCATTATATTCATCTGCTGCAGAGGACAAAGGGAGCTATGGGGAAAGCTGATAAGGCAGTTGTGGCTGGGTGAACCAAAGCTGACTGATTTCATACACCAGATTTTTCCTTCTCTCTGGCATCTGGACCATGTTTGGTGCAGTTGTTGGACCCTTTGAAACCTGGCATTTTATTTTTCTAACACTTGGAAAAAATAGACCATGAAGGAGGGACAACAAGCAAACTAAATCAAAACATATTTTCCCAAAATACACATAAACATCCCCTTCCAGTAAGAATATACCCTGAGGACATTTGATCTCGGCACTAAATCCAAGCCTTTAGAAACCGCCTGCATGAGACAAACAAGGAAAGAAATAAACCCTGCTGTCCAAGGTCAGCCACATGCTTCCAGTGCCTTCATTCTTGGAGGGAATGCTGGGGTCACCACGAGGATCCATGTTCCCGTGACATTTCATGAGCATGTCAGGAGGAGGAGAGGAAGGACCCTTGCTCTTAGTCTTGCTAGGGTGGACTGAGTGCCACCCAGCCTGCTCTCAGCTGAACAGGTGGAAATCCTGCACAAGCTGCGTCTTCTCTGTTTTGTCTAAACAAGGGTGGGGGGTGTTTTCTGTGCTGGGGTTCATTATTATACTGGCTCAAATAAAAACAAAGCTGTGCTTTCCCTTTTTCAAAGTACAGCGCAGGCCTCCTTCACTCTCCCTGCAATTTTATTCTAAGGGTATACTAGTGACTTTAGGGAATTCCTGGTGTCGTCACAGAACCAGACACTAATGCTGCTGTTTTACACATGTAAGGGACAAATACTGACGTAAGGTGACATATAAAGAATGGTTACAGCTGTGTTTTAGGATGGGGTTGGATTTTTCTCTTACTGTCTTTTCAGAAATAAGTTGTCACAGCACTAACATTAGTGACCAGACATCACGCAAATATGCCCCAAGTTTCACTGTGCATCCATAGCACGCCCAGGGGAGCTCCCTTCTGTCTGAATGCAAAAAAGCCCTGAAAGAGCATTCATAGACATAAAGACTCCATTTGAAGAGGCAGAAGAGATGTCCAAGAACTGCTTTTATGATTTTTATTTTGAAATGAGCCATATGCTTGATTAAAGGCCCAGCAGCTGGCATTCCAAAAGCCACAGAAGGGTCCTGGCCTATTCACAAAGTACAGTGAAAAAGAGAAGAAGGAGGATACCAGGGAGTGATTTCCTTTTTCCTTTATACCAAGAAAATATTCTGGTGCATTGGGTTCCACAAGGTTATTGGAAAAGGTCCCCTGAAGAGGTGAGATGGATGGCAGTACCACATGAGGAGACACTGACCTTTGCGTCCCATTCCTGGGATTTTACAGAACTCAGGAATAATTACACAGAGATATGCAGTGGCATGTGACATGAGCTTTCATTGCGCCTTAGAGACTCATAGATGTATCTGTGCTACCTGGGGTCACATTTCTCTCTGGTGGATGAACTAAGCCTATGACAGCTGGATAGCAATTGCATAGACCCTGTTTTCCAGGTAGCAATGCCCATGGTGCCAAGACCTGATGGAGTGTTTAATACATGATAACAACACATAGGTCATATATCACCCCCTGTGCAACAATGCCGGCACTGTGGGCAAGAACCGCGGGCAGCTATCTCAGCTGAATATCAGAACCATGCTGCAAGGTGGGATGAAGATAGAAAAACCCATTTCACAGAGGACAGGAATGAAACCCCATAACTTCACTGTCAAAGAGAATCAAGCTACTGCTCCAGTGCAGTATGATACAGAGGTGTGGTACATGACACAGTTGGGCAACCTCAGCATGCTGCCAGCCACAGGCACGTGGTAGGTATTTTCCCATCTTTGACTCTGCTGCTCTTCCAAGTGTCCTCAGACAACTTTTTGAAGTTACTGAACTGGCAAATTCTGCTTCTTGAATGTTTCTCACTGTCTCCACAACCATAGATCTGAAAAGACTTTAACTGCTACAGGATGGGCCCATATGCTGTAGAGCAGATATTACTCCCAGGCAGCTGGGATGGGTTGCTTATATGCTGTGCAGGTTTCTATCCTTTGCCAGGAAATGTCAATTGGTGCTTGATTAGTTAAACTAAAAATTCAGAAGAAAATTCAGCACAGGAAATAAAATACTATTTGATGAGTGATTTGAACATCAGCTATAACAAAATTTACTACTTTTAAAATGAAAAAATCAGCCTCTTGTCTATTTGCTATCAGTCTCAATTTTCCAAGTTTTCACAACTGCAGATCTGAAAAAAAACCCCCCAACCAATCACCTTTGCTTTTAATACATTGGAAAGTCCAGAGAAAGACTTTAAGCTGAAAATCTAAAATAATTTTACTGAAATTACTCCAGATTTGTAGCTGAGTTCACAGTCTTACCTCAATTCTTATTTCCTTTTAAGGTCTATTTGCTCTATTCCATTCCAAGAGACTTTTAAAAAGTTGTAAATCTTTTAATGTATTTTTTTCCACTTCCAGGCAGAATTTAGTATTTATGCTAAATTGCTGGCAGTTTGGATAAGGTAGGTAAGAATTCAAATTGTTATTAGCTTTCAAAATCCAGCCAATATTTGTGTAAACAACATCATTTAAACATAATATTGTCAAATCCCATTGCTATTCATAAGTCGAGCAATTAGTAGATGAGCCAAAACTGAGGTAAAGTGCAATAACTTCACTGAAGTCAAATGAACTAGGGCTAATTTGCTTTAGATATGATCTGGCCCATTTTTCCCTTTAGCACTATATTGTCCTGCTTTCTTTTCCATGACATTTCTTATACCGGCCTCCAAATTTCTTTGTAAAAAACCTGGGTTCTTGTCTGCAGCCTTTTTATTAATAATTTCTACAGTAATTGTTATTGGTGTCAGGATGAACTCATGATTTTTCTCATCATTAAAAAAGCCATGAAAGCTGCACCTCTATCTCCTCTCCTTTCCTGTCCTCTTTCTTTTTTTTTTTTTCATTTTTTAAAAGGATTTAAATACAAGCTACAGCAAACACAACAGTGGGCAAATATTAAAAAACGCATAACAGAAAAATGCAGTGACGTGGGTGGTGGTTGCAGTTTAGGAGCTGAAAAAAATGAATTCATACTTCCTGTAAAAGATCAGCGCTTGATCCTGTTTTCATGGTGTCAGTGGGAGTTCAGCCACCATTCAAACAAGAGATGGATCAGATTCTTAAGATGTTTGGTGAAATGGCTTGGCCAAGGTTTGTAACTTTCAGTACACAAAAGAACGCTAAAAAAAAAACCAAACCTGTCTCTGGTGGCTAAGCCGCGTGTAAGATCCTGACCTGAAGTGGGGGCTGTTGTGTGTAAATGATTGAGCATGTTCAGTAGACAGGGCATAGAATGATATTTCTCCCAGGAATATTTGATGAAATATTCACATTAGGCTGATCTGCAAAGATATAGGAAGGGGACTGGCAAAGCCAAGGGACTTAACATGGATCTCAAGTTGTGTCCTAGGGACCAGGGCTCTGTCTGCAGAGGAAAGCCTGTCTGCCCCTGAACTGTATCTCTGCTATCTTGGCAGGAATATTTTTTTCTTGAGTTATTTCTTTGGACAAAATTTTTCCTGATGTTGTGCCCCATGTATTGACCCGAAAGGAGGCTGTAGTGAGGTGGGTGTCAGTCTCTTCTCTCAAGTAACAAGTTGTAGGACGAGAGGAAATGGCCTCAAGCTGCACCAGGGGAGGTTTAGACTGGATATTAGAAAAAATTTCTTCACCGAAAGGGTTGTCAACCACTGGAAGAGGCTGCCCAGGGAAGGGTTGAATAATCATCCCTGGAGTGTTTAAAAGATGTGTAGATGTGGCACGTAGGGGCGTGGTTTAGTGGTGGACTAGGCAGTGCTAGGTTAATAGTTGGACTCAATGATCCTAAAGGTCTTTTCCAAACTAAATAATTCTATGATTCTATGTACTGCGATAGCTGATGCTCCAGCATTTCCTCAAGGTGTTTACGTGCTGTAGTGTCATTGTTATAAGGAAGAATGTGTTTGCAGAGAGACCTTGGCACGCTATTCAAGTTCTCAAATTTCCTTCTTTCTAAACTCCAGACCTCTTATGAAGAACTGAACAGGAATAGCAGCTGCATTATTTGGAGGGGGGACATTATAGGAATGTTTTATATTGCTTTTAGCAAGTGCCATCAGTCTCAAAAGAGATGGCTGTGTATTAATATCCCATATTCAAATTCTTGGAGTTTACCTTGGTCTGTGGCATGTCAGCCATAGCTATAAGAGTGTACAGCATATCACCTAGCACCTGGATTGCTTTGTCTCAGTGGGTTTAGCTGTATGCCAGTTTCCTCCAAAATTGACTGCCATAGGGTCAAATGTGCACCAGAACCAGAGCTGTGGGCAGAAGGGACCAAAAGCACACAGCTTCTGGCAGGCAATATAAGCCATAAGATTGGCTTAGCTTTACCAGGGTCTTGCACCCTTGGGTTAGCCTGCAGCGAAGGAGGTTACCACTAGGAAAACCCGCAGTGCCTAGGGAACAGGTCAGAGTTGCTAATAGGCCTTTTCTAACTCTATGCACTTACATTGTTCATGCTAAAAGTTCAGAGGCCATAATATTTTATTACACATGAAGACAATATGTAATAAACACCTTTAAAACTGCAAAAATACAACAGTATCCCATCAGTTATAAGTAGAAAATAGAGGATTTTTCCATCTGTACTTAGCTTTAAGTGAAAAAAATAACTTAAACGGAAATATAGTTGTGCAGACTACTACAAACACTGAAAGACAGCTCCTGCTTCTCCTTAACATATGAAAGACTAACTGATTTCTGTGGGAAGAAGCTGTCAGATTTTGTATAGTACAGCAGAAAATGTTGCATGGATGTTATTAATTAAGCTAAAGAGGCAGAAAGTACAGAACTGATCTCGCTCAGAAAAAAGGATCCTAGAATCCTAATGTGTGTAGATAAAAGCAGAGAAAAGGTATCATTCCAGTCAAACCATAACTTTATTATGAGCTGGAGAAGTATTGGTTACAGTTTTGTTTTTCATTAAGTACAAATATTTTTTTCATTTCCTTCTTGAGCTGGAAGCAGAACTGCTTTGTGGCCAAACCAGATTCACAGCAGGGCAATTAAGTGCCATAATGGCCTTGTTAAGCATCCTGTGGGGGAGAACTGCCAAATATTTTGACCAACCAAAGATACAGGACATGGCTGGCTCAAGAGTATAGAAACAAGTGATGAATTGTCCCAGTGCTTTATCATATGAATTCAGTTCCAGTGCAGTCGTGCAGCAGTACATCTGGGTTGTGACAGATAGTGAGTGGTCTCTCAAGAGGCTGCCTTTAGCAGCAGAAGTCCTTCTGAACTCAAAGTCTAGAAGGACTAGACCACTAGACATCACTGCCTAGCTGATGTGTGTTTTGGAAGGAGGTGAGCAGTGTTGCTCTGGTTACTTGTGGAGAAAGGTCTGCCCAGATGACAGAAGGACCCAGCACAAGTGGAAAATGTGTTGTCTGTCTGTCTTTGCAGGGAAGTCAGGAATTGAAAAGCTCCTATGGTTCACCCAGACCTAGGGTGGTTAGGTCATTGTGGCACATTGCTTATTGATGCAAATATATGGAGCTCATAACATTGCTCACCTTGCTCTTTGGACAGTAAGTTTCATTTTCCACATTTGCTGGTTGGATATGTTCCTTGAAAATTACATTTTCTTGGAAAGAAAATATAGTGAAGGCTGGTAAAAAATGACAGTAGTGTAATAGGGTTGTGTGAAAGAGAATGTAAAGAATTTTAAATAACTGGCTTTTGCAGATCTGAGCCTTTTCCTTCCTTGTAGCTGTCAGCAGCTTAGCATAGAGAGAGCATCTACAGGAACAGAACTTAAAGCTGTCACAGAGAGGACTTTGGGTAGGCACAAATGATTCTTGTTTAACCCAAGGCTACCAGTGTTTTATTTGAGGTGGCTCTGCTTATCCAACAATCCCAAGTAGTGTGAGATGGTAATGAATGTAGGAACTTTAATGACATTGAGACTCGATAAACTCTACACTCAAGAGAGGTATAAGGGAATAGATGTCTACTTCATGAGCAGCTCTGAAATTTTGACATCTTTTTATCTTGACTTTTTCATCAAGAACAACATATTTGAAAATCTATTCCTTTGGACCTCAACTTTTCCAATATTATCTCTAAATTTACATTTTGCATCATTTGGTTTATTATTGTACAAGATGTCCCATGCTCCATTTCCATTTCTGATGCTCAGTTTTACTGGAATCAATGTGTTCCCATGGAAGAAATTTTATCTGGCATGTTTTCTGACAGAAAGATGTATTTCCTTAGAAAATCTTTAACTAGCTTTAGACTTCAGCATACGAATGTTATTAATCAAAAAAGCAATCCAAAAGGTGACTCTTTGTAATGCCAGGAAGGCTACTAAGTGGTGTGTGAGTTGCAATTGCAATCAAGCAGAGCAATTAGACAGGAAAATAATAAGGGCAATTACTTGTACAAAGTTGAAATCCATTGATTTTCCACTATATGTTCCCTCTTACAGGATCCAGAGCATGTTGGGTTCAGAGAATCCAGTCCACGGGCATTAAATATTTTAAAACCTCTTGAAAGGAAAGGGATTCCTTTCACATTGTTGCTTTAAGGCTCAGGAATATACCTCTGTCAGCTGTGGTGTGGCAAATAGGGCAATCAGAAGTTTTCTGGGAACCAGCTTTTTAAAATTGCATAAAGTGCTTCTAATTTGCCTTGGCCTGACAAGCACAGGCACGTGAAATCCAGAATTTCAGATGAACCTTTGAGAACCATAAGCTGCTTGACCCAGAATTGGCTGTGACATGAAAAAGCTGCTTGTACAAAGCCTAAAGTTTACATGAGGTTTAACGCTAGTTAGATGCATAGCTTCTTAGCTGTATCTTCCAACAGAGATGAACTCCAATGAAGTTTATATTGTTCTCCTCATGTACCAGTAAGAGTGAAAAAGAACAGCTGGATTGACTTTTAGTTGGCATCCCTTGACAAAATGCAGGATTGCACCAATTGTCTTCTTTCTGCCCAGAAAAATCCCTTCTGCAAAGATTTTGGCATCTAAGCATCATTACATGCTGTGTCTCGTTAATTTCTGAGCTCCTCTTTTGTATTTTTTGCTAATTTTTGCTTCTTCTTTACACTGCGGACTAATTATAGTAGGGACCTTTTATTCATGTGTAGCACTGAACAGCTTTTTTTTTTTTTACCAAAGATTATAATTTATATCCTGTTTATACTAATAAGTTTAATTTCTCTTTGCTGGTGATGAGCATCAGGGAAGATAATGACAGAATGAAGTAATATGTTGGTAGAAATATCCCTCTCATTTTGAAGGCACACAAAGACATAGAAATAATACAGAAAATACATTTAAAAATTAAATAAAACAGCCCGCCATAATTTCCCATTGCTCTTCAAAATTTATTACAAATCAATAAAGACATTTGTTGCAAAGAAGAAAGTTTCTTGGTTAATTCCTGGGTCAGTACAGAAGCAGACCTGTGGATTTCTGCAGGAAGGCTGGCTACTGGCATACAAGCAAGGGTCAGTGAGGTCCACCTAGCTCCGTAACCTGTCCCTGATCAGGGCTGGGGAAGGATGCTTAGGAAGCATTTTAGTAACAGCGCCTATAAAGATTGATGCAGCTCTATCTATATTCTTCTTTCTTTTCCAAGCTAGAGATACCCTGGGTCATTCATCCTCTCTGCATATAGAAATCATCCATCCTCTCAGCCTCTGTTCATTTTGTAGGACTACTGCTCTGTCTGTGAGATGGGTGGCCACACCACTTGCTGTAATGAAAGCACCAGAGAGTCAATTAAAGTCAGTGAAAAGGAACTAGTGGATTCACTGAGTCTTTGGATCCAGTGTGCTTTTATGTAATGAAATTGAAAGATACAGCTGATTTTCAGAAAGGTGATTAACTCCCATCAGGTAGATAAGCAAACCTATTAAATCAACAAACTATGGTATGTCCCCAAGTGCCCCTATGAATCAAGACCTGTAAGGATATAATTTAAAAGTTTTTAATTATTACTTTTCAAATTTCTGGTTTAGTTAAGATCTAGAAAATACACAGTGATTAAAGACTAGCTAGTCAAGTGTCCATAAAAATGTATTAAACCCCCTGAGAATGATGAATCTTCTTTAAATGAATAGAGGCTGACAATCAAGGATCACATGTTCTCCAGACCTTTTGATAAATATTCTTCCTATTATTTCCAATAAAGTTTGATACATGGAACTGGATAATTTATTCCCAATAATTTATCTTTGTTCTCATGGGTATCAGCTCCTCTCTTTCTGTATTTTCTTCTTAAAGAAACACATTGGAGTTTAGATCAGCATCAGTAACAATAGGCATAATCAAAATCAACTGGAAGATACTGTGTATGTTCAAATTAATAGCATGGCAGCTGCTTGGTTAGATTAGGAAGAGTGGTAAAGAACTGTGCATTGTGTCTTCTGTACTATGGAAATTCTGTACAACTCTACTATGAATGATTTAATTTTGACCTCAATTCACACAATGCTTCAGACTATATTGCTATGAGTAGGACTTGGTTATGTTATATTGTATGTGCTCTACAAAGCAAAAACAAAAGAGCAAGTTCTGGATGCATGGATTTTACTTGGGATTTCTGCTGCATGGAACAGGGAGCAGAGCAGAGAGAAATCTGCCTTTTCTGTTTAGGTAGATTTTCAGAAGTTCATAGCATTTTGCATGATATTATCCATCCGTCCATCCACCCATCCATCCATCCATCCATCCATCCATCCATCCATCCATCCATCCATCCATCCATCCATCCATCCATCCACCCATCCATCCATCCATCCATCCATCCATCCATCCATCCATCCATCCATCCACTTGCGAATTAAAAAATTTTTCTGGCTAGGACACTTTGCTCAGAGAGTTTTAAGTATTTCTCATCTGCAGATCATTGTGCAGTTTGTATAAAATTAATTGAGTTCAGTTCAGTCCCAATAAATCAGGACAAAAATCCAGAACTATACCTCTTTTTTGATTTTACAGGTGATGAGGAATCTGCACCAGCCATCTCAGACATTATTCTCCTGCCATTCTTTTCCAGTAGTAGATCTTTCTCCTTCACAAAACATGGTCTGTCAGAAAAAAACCCACTGTACTGCCTCACTATAGAAAATAGAAATCTAGGTGAGATACAAGGAGAAACCTCTCCAATGCAGGTGTTGCAGGCATCATCATAAATAGAGGAATGGGGGATTTCCAAAGGAGATGCCAACCCTGAACAGAGAGAAGTAGGAGTGAAAAGATGAGATTCAAGGCTGTGTAGCTGGAACACTGTAAGGTGCTCCTTTCTAAGAGGAGATATGGAAGTGTATCTTGGAAGGCTGAGGACAGTGCATGCTTTTTTGGTGTCACTGTTTGGGCAAGGGGATTTTCTGGAATGAAGAGCTTTAAAACACTTGTTAGGGTGGGAGTGGAGCTTAAAGGACTTGCCAGGACGACAGAAATCTGAAGAGCTTGCTGCCCTCATAAAGATGAATACTGACTTCACTGGGGAGCTGGAGGACAGAGATCAGGGTTGATTAACATTAAAAGGATCTGTTTGGGTTGGAAGGTCAAAAAGCAAAGGATTTGAGGTGGAGAAGATGGATCAATCCTCTATGTAAATCAAACCAAAGGTCAGTTATGTGTCATTTCAGAGGGAAGAAGCTTGCAATGTACTACAAACAGGGTGCACTGTGTACTGCACTCTACAGCTGGGAGAATGCCTCAATGATATTCACACTGCAGAAACTAATGTTTATTCCCAGTTTTCACTCAAGCTGTTTCAGCTAAATATACTGCAGGACTGTGAGAAAGTCAATGATATAACATAAACCACCTTTATTTCTTTTTACAGATTTAATGGGACGATTTTAAGTGAATTTTCCTTCTAAGTAATAAATTTCTTTAGGGATTAACAATTTTTTTGCTTAGGTAGAACATTTATTCCCCAGTGGTGGACTGCTTTGATCATTAGAACAAGCTGCCAGTACAGCGTTATCACGTTCTCTATCATTTATTCAAGGTTGTTGAAAGAAGACTAAACCCTTTAAGAATATTAAGTATTCAGACATGCTTTTTTTTACTACCTTCAAACTATTTCTATCAAGGAAAAGCAGGGAAACAATGACCTAGTCTAGTCAGTCCTTCTACATTAAAAGCAGATCTCACCATTGTTCTTTCAGCTCTGACGCCATAACCCAGGGAGGTGGAAATGGAACACGAGGGGTCTGTGCTGATTCCTTCACAGGTGAATCTATCAGCAAAGAGGAAGAGAAAAAAGAGGAATATGTCTGGGCTGCTCTGAAACAACCCATTAGGCATGTATTTGCTGAGGCAAAGGCCACAGCAAAGCACAGGCACCTGGAAAGACCAGCACAGGGATGGACGCAGGATGATCCACCCTGCTTTCATCCACAGCCGGTATTTGCTGGGGAGGATGGATACTGTGCTCAGTCCCAGGCAGAAGGTGACAATTTATGCAAATAAAAAAGGTGAGGTGACACGGCCTGAGCGTTACCAGGAGCCACCACGGGGGATTTAAAGGACCCCCAGGAGTGTGAGCGACTGGTGGACGTGGCATCAGCCAAGGCGCGGTGCTTCAGCTGGCACGAGCAGGGCAGGCGCTGCATCCCACTTGTAGGCCCGCAGCCCAGGGAGGTGCTCGAGGCCTCTGCCGGGACGGCGGGCACTCGCCTCAGAGTTGAAGCCAGTGCTCCCACGCAGAAAGCCCCGGAGGTTTCTGGTGCATCCATCCAGATGGAACGGGTAAGGAGGGAGGCTGCTGGACAAGCAGGTTGCAGTGAGTGCCCAGACCCTTCTCCTGGTGGAAAGGTAAGTACCTGCACAAGGTGTGCATGGGTTCATGATCTGTGGAGGCAGGTGGCTGAATTACATGAGACAGTGAAAAGACTGTGCAGTATTAGTGGAGCTGAGGCGAACGTAGATAGCTGGTTTGAGAACCACGTTCCTGTAGCAGACACCACTGAGAACGAGGCACCTTGGACCCTGGTGACCTGCAAAAGCAGGGCTGTCCTTCAGCCCCCGCCCTCCAACAACACTACCAACAACAGATGTGAGCATGAGCCAGCAGTGCCCAGGTGGCCAAGAAGGCCAACAGCACCCGGGCTTGTGTCAGCAATAGTGTGGCCAGCAGGAGCCGGGCAGGGATCGTGCCCGTGTGCTCGGTGCCGGTGAGGCTACACCTCGAATATTGTGTTCAGTTTTGGGCCCCTCACTACAAGAGAGACACTGAGTTGCTGGAGTGTGTCCAGAGAAGGGCAAGAAAGCTGGTGGAGGATCTGGAGAGCAGGTCTGGTGAGGAGCAGCTGAGGGAACTGGGGTGTTTAGCCTGGAGAAGGGGAGGCTGAGGGGAGACCTTACTGCTCTCTGCAACTGCCTGAAAGGAGGCTGTAGCGAGGTGGGCGTTGGTCTCTTCTCCCAAGTTACTAGCAGTAGAACAAGAGGAAATGGCTTCAAGCTGTGTCAGGGGAGGATCTCTCTTACAAGGAAAGACTGAGAGACCTGGGTTTGTTCAGCCTGGAGAAGAGAAGACTGAGGGGGGATCTTGTCAATATTTATAAATATCTGAAGTGGATATCAAGAGGATGGGATAGACTCTTTTCAGTGGTGCCCAACGCCAGGCCAAGGGGCAACGGGCACAAGCTGGAACACGGGAAGCTCCACCTGAACATGAGGACAAACCGCTTCCCTGTGCGGGTGCCAGAGCAGGGGCACAGGCTGCCCAGAGAGGCTGTGGGGTCCCTTCCCTGGAGACATTCACACCCCGCCTGGGCGCAGCCCTGTGCCCCTGCTCTGGGGGTGCCTGCTCAAGCAGGGGGGTTGGACAAGATGATCTCCAGAGGGCCCTTGCAGCCCCTGCCATTCTGTGATTCTGTGACTCTTTCAAGGTATAATAGATCAATAATCTGTTGTCAGCCAATGAGCTCTACACAATGAATGCTGTGCAGAAAATCTGTTTGCAAACTATTCCTAAAACAAGTCCTTCTGTTTATATGTATTTAGGTACACAACATTCCATCTTCCTTTCGCTGCACATCATGTGGTGATCTTTCCTCTGGCATCTGCCTTTCACCTGAAAACTTCCAGCATAGCAAGAAATATATAAAATGAAGGAAAAGAGCTCCACTACAGACCCTGAACAAGAAATGTTGTAGAACTTAAATTATATACCTTAAAACATAGTTGATAGAATAGCTACCCACAGAGCAATGGTTGATCGTCTTGTGGTGAGGGATAGGAATGGCTTGTCAAAGTGTGCACACACCTGCTGCGGCACAACAAAGCGTGCTGCGGTGCCCAAATGCATCAGGCCCTGGAGTGACAGTCCTCTGTAGGAACTGCTGCCCTGTACATTTGCTAGTGGTCCAAAAGTTTTCAGACATAGCTATATCTGAACAGTGATGTAAAGCCATAGTAACTACTGTGCAGATGCAGAAGGGGTGTGGTTTGGCCCATATCTGAGCCAATATTGCACTGTTTCCAAAGTGCATTGGAACCCTTTGAAACAGCATGTGTTTATTATTATACACATTAAATTTCCATACAATATCATCTTCACTACGAATAGGACTTGGGAGAATAAAACAATTATTGGCTGCTGCAAATTATCCTCACTATAGTTAATTAATTCATGAAAAAAGGTGACTCCAGATTTTTTTTTTTGTCATCTATCGAAGTAGATCTGGCATCATTTCATCTCTGCAAAAATTTAGGAAAACAGGATCTGGGGATGGGAATGCTGCTCATTTGGGCTGTTTCATATTGATAGTACATTGCTGGGCTGATTTGATTAAATTTCTTAATGGAAATGCATGGTTATTTTCTTTATAGTACTATGCTCTTGGGGATGCATTTGTTCTTTTGGTGGGTTGATTTTCAAAGCCTGGATTATTTCCTTGCTCTGGTATGCAGCATGTCCCCCTGCAGTGAGCTGAAGGTAAGCCACTGGTGCTGTCCAGGTTGCTCTTGTGACTGCTCTTTTGGAGTGGGAAAGGTGCAACACTGCGCTTGGGGCGGGGAGATCGTGGACTAGCAGGGTGTGTTATCTTGGTGCAGCTGTGACCAAAAGCTGTGCTTTCTCCTACACACCTCCTCCCAGACTTCACTAAAAACATCTTTCACCCCACGAGGAGGAGTTGGGTTAGCACTCTCTTTCCCCTTTTCTCTTGGCACAAATGGTGCCATTGCTGCCATGTGGCTTCACTTCATGGCTTGGGATGTCAGAACTGTGACTTCTCCCCTGTGACTTCTCCAGGGGCCCCTTGTGGAGCTCAGGTTATTAGTGAACAATAAACTGACCAAATCTGTGATTCTGGACTTAATTTGTAATGGTTTATCCCAAGTTTAGTTCTAGCTCTGATTTGTTCCTACATTCACCTCTAGATTTCACCCCACAAAACTGATATAATGTCATTGCTTCAAAGCATGTAATTTGCTCAGTAACAGTCCCAATTACTATGGGGTTACTGACTTTTTGGCCTTTTAAAATGCACTAGCCACAGTAAGTACCATGACCCCAATTACCACAGACTTGTTCATGGATCAAAGACCCTGCAGTCAGAATTCTCCTCCTAACTAATCATTATCCAGGAGGAACACTGTAGAGCTGCCACTGTTTTTTCTTGAGTTCCTTTAATGGGATGACCATATGGCATGTGCTTTGCTCCTTCCATCCTTAGAGGGCTTCCAGATTATTAGACAGTTAAACCTGACAGGCCTTCTGGAAGGGACTTGGATCAACCTAGCAGAAATTGAGCTTGAGAATACTTTGGGGTACAACATCTGTACCACTTTCCCCATCCTTGTTGGTTGTTCCATTAGCACAAATATAATGAAGAGCAATTTTTTCATACCTAGTGTGTGGGAAGTTTGAGAGACCTCGCACTGCAACTAAGTGTGGCTGAGGGAAGAACCACAAATCAGTTCTTGTTTTGGCTGTGGTCTTTGCAAGAGCTTTCTAGATACCTTTCAATATTGAGAGAGGGAGGGAGGGAAAGGTGAGTGAGATAAAGAATGTCTCCCAGTCTGAGTCCTTTCTGCCCCTCTGTCTGTCTCCTGAAGACACGAGCTCAAAGGGAACTTGAACTCCTGAGACCTTTTACACTAACTGTCCCTAAGAATTCAAAGGGAATGGAGGTCACTTTAGGGTACAAGTAGTTGAAGTGCTGTCTTGGTATATGCATAAGTTATTGTACATTATATTCAAGGCAACAGATCCTCAACTGTATTTCTGTTGGGACAAATAATTTCCAGAGTGCTAGGTATTTCTGTAAATGTGGGGACTTTCTGATGTGATCACCTAATATCTTTCACAGGAGCAGATAGCCCTGGCCGCATTTGTAGTCAGAGCCTATTTTGTATCACCAGGAAATGCACTCCTTTACCCAGTAAATTAACAAAACATACACACATCTACAGAGTCATTTATATAAGCACTACAAAATTGAGATTGTCAGGAAGCCTTGCATTAAAACCTTCATTCCTGATTAGAAGATGGCATGCTGAGTACTTCAACCCACTTTACACTTCAAATCAAGCTATTATTAGGGCATCTGTCCGTTCACGCTTTCACTTAATGAGAGCTGGTTTTTAGAGATGCAACAATGATGCACCCAGTGTAAACTTTCAGCAAAAAGTGTGATTTTTGTTAAGCACCTCCTTGCAAAATAAAAGGGTGAATGTGAGTACATTCATGTGAATCTGGATATTGCCATTTTCCCTTCAGCATAACTTTGTAACTCCCAAATGGAATTTGGCCCATGTTGCATCCTTGCTGGGTTAATGTAATGCTGCAATGCACATGGAATGTGTGCTCATTTAGCCCAGAGTTCTAGCCTTTGGGATACTAGAAGCAGCATATCTTATGATTTAAGGGGAAGGGCCAGGAAATGTGTGGTCCCAGGGCTGGAAAGCCCCTAGGATTTGCTTATCTCCTTATTTCTTAGTGCTGGAAAAACACATTTTGTGCTAAGGAGCTTTGCTTTTGGGAAGCTGGGTTTCAGGAGGGCAATGGGGACTGCAGGGCATGGAGACAGTGCTGCCCCTGAGAGATGGGTTGGCAAAAGAAGCCAAAATCCACAGAAGACGGCTCATATGTGGCCACATGGGAGCCATCAGCCAGGCTGAACTGACCTTTCTTTGCAGTAGCCCTGGGAATGACCAGGCCTCAGTTTGATGCAGTGGTCACTGATTTCAAGAGCTTTTCAATGAGCTTCAAAACTCTGCACTGATGTACTGGAGATCACCCAGTATGAAAATAACTTTTTCCTAGTGTTCTGAGTGCTTTTATCAGCATTTGCTGCTCTCAGCCCCACCAAATCAGAGCCCTGAAGACGTCTGTGATGCTACATTTCTCTACAAAGACTATCTGCTCTGCTTGTTGGTGGTAACATCCACTATCCACGCATTTTGCTTGGTTGAGCATTTTGGCCTGCTTCTCCTACCTCATGTTCTTTAGAGGTACTGCTTATGTGATATCTAGCATATTGCGTATGTGATAGCTAGCAATATCATAGGGATTACAGGAGAACAAGACAATGTTAAAGGAGTAGTACATTTGTTTCTTCTATTGCTTAATTTGAGGTGGTTTTGAATTTAGAAAAATGCAGGCTCCAAAAATGCATGAACTGAATCTACAGCCTACCATGACTAATGTTTTATAAATACTCAGATGGAGACAGACAGATTGAAAAATTGCTGGAGTCAAACCTAGGACTATTAAGTAAGTTCTCTTACATGCTGTCAGATTTTTCTTGAACATGGTATAGTTAAGTGGAAAACACACTGTCTTTTCATTGGAGATATAAAAGATAATGCTATATAAATAAATAAGGAATCATTAAATAATATTTACTTTAAATATATATCTACAGAAATTAATGAAGATAATTCTCATAAAAAATGAGCAATTTTTTAATGCAGCTTGTTCTTCAGCCATGACTTATTAAATTTTATGTCACTTGTATTTGAAAGGTGATTTATTCTGAGTCTTTTGCAACACCATTTGTTTTACATTCGAAATGTCAATGGTAACTAAGGTGTCTTCTGTGAAATGTCAGTAAAATGAAATCCAGGGAACCATCAGGATCATTAGAAAAGCCCAGTGAGACTGGACTGTGCAGATTCGTACTGGGCTGGTATCTTTTGATCTAGCACCTGATATATATGGGGACACCTGTAGTAGGGTGGGGGTCACTTCATTATCGATAAGGCGATTATTCATCAGCACAGCCCCTTCCTTGTGACGTGACCTCAAGCACATGGTGCTTCAAGAAGAGCTATTGTGGAAGATGCTGACCTATGACTGCCTCCTCCCTCTGGGTAAATCTGTGTTTGCATATTACAGACCTCAGTGGTCCAAAGATGCAAACTGTCAATGTGCAAAATTTCATCAACTGGCAAGGAAGTAAGACAGAGTTCCTGAGGCCAAACTGCAGATCTGCAAATTATGGTGTAGTGTAGAGGTGAATAATAAAATGTAGAAAAGAACAGAGGGAACAGTACTGACGGTTCCCATTACTCCTTGCTGAGGCTGCTCCAAGTGCTAACGGAAATACCCAGCAACACAGCCTTGATCTTTGGAGAACAGGAACATGCTGGAGTCAGCTTCTCCAGACCTCCCTCTGTGCAGGAAATGTGCCGACATTGTCGCAACCATAGCCTGAAGGAAAAAGCTGCCACTAGGAAGAAAAATTTTCTTCTCTTAGGAGTTTTCAGGGTTGCAATAGAGTAACTGCTACCTAGCCTTCTGTGTACACTTCTGCTCTGATGCTTAAAAAAGGCAGGATTGTAAGAGCAGTGTTTCAGTTTTATAGTACTTTGAATATATTACCAATGATCTGACAATGTGGTTTTCTTAGTGTTTATGTTGCTGATTACCTTCATTTTAATATTAATGACTTATTCTGTTGTGGGAATTCTCTACCTTTTAAGAAAGAAAGATAAACGCAAATAGGCTGTGGTTTGCAAGTTTTCTCAGCCTTGCTCTATCAAAGTCCTATGGAAATATAAGGATTTTAAGTTCCACATACTAAAATATGAGGGGAAAAATAATGTGTGCTCTGAAAAACAACACTGTGGGACTCATACTGCTAGCTTGTGTAATGTTTTCCACTCAGTGTGTAATAAATGATAATGGAGCAAGGCACTAAGAGATAACATAGCTTGCCAAAAGTGTGCAGATATAACCAAATTAAGACACTGTGAACCCTTAAGTTTTCAGGCTACCTTGGCAACGCTAATGAACTTTTAATGGTTGAAGTGTAGAACAGTTTAAGCTTCTCTCTTTTTTTAAACAAACTTTAAGCAACCTTAACTCAAATTAAACACAGTCCCCTACCACTTCTTACTTTTGCAATAGATTTTTTTTTCCTGTGCTGGACTCAATAATGAATTATTTCCTCTGATTTATGGGTAGAGAATACTTCCTCAAGTCTTTTTCAGTTTGACACAGAAAATGAACCCACAGAGTGGAAATCCAGGCTGAGTCAACATTCACATCAGTTTCTGTGAAAGAATCACCCTTATTTCCAATTATCCAAACCAGTGGCTGCTAAAGTATTGATGCTTCTAAGCTACAGACATCAGAAATTAGTTACTGAGGCAAATTGCCTTGCTGTGCTTCCATTTTCAAATGTAATTCCAGTGAAGGGATACTTGATTTTCTCATTAAGTCCTTTTTTCAAAGGGCAAATCATGGAGAACTTTCTTGGACATGCAGTTCTGTTGCACAGTGCAGTTTTATAGGGAAGGAATTAAAGAACTCAAAGTCCTGTGATTCTGTCCGAGACCACTGTTTGACATCTCTCTGACCAAGTCTTCTGCAAGGGCCTTGACTTAACAAGACCAGTTAGTGGACCTTGACAAGTGCAGATTTTTTACCTCCAGGATCAGTATGGAGAAGTGCTGTGATTAAGGGCAGGGTTTGTGGATGAACTCCAGAGTTTCTGCCCTAAAGCTAGCCCAGACAGGCTGTTATTTGTGCTTCCAGAACATTTCAGGTAGGAAATCAGTGAAAGATCTATAGGTAGAGCCCCATAAATTACTTTAGCCTTACCCTTGTTCTTCTGGCTTCCTGAATTAGGCTCCCAATTCTTCATAAAATATATTAGAAAAACTGAGTTACAGATCAACACATTTACTGGGGGAGCTACTATATACTGGTAGAGACATGAGCAGACAAGTGTGGACTCAGTGTTATCTGCCAGCAGCTCAGATGGCTATGTGTGTCTAAGGAGGAGGCCACACCCTACCCAGAATGTGTAGCTCCTTGAAGTGAATTGGCTGAACTCAGTTTCTTCTTGTAGGTAAAATGCAGTGAGCAGGGGAGAGCTCTTCTTATCCCATACCCTTATCCAGGAATGAAAAGTCACCTGGGCTCAGATTCAACATCTCACCCTGCCTTCTCTAATTAGAGCTGGGGTTTGAGCCCAGGTGTTGGTGAGAGCGGTAAGGAATGGGACAACCTGGGTGAGGTGTCCAAAGTGGAAGTCCACCTCTCACATATCCCTCTAGGCCTGAAGGATGCCTGGACAGGAGTGTGCTGGTACTGTTAATCCTGTTCAGCAGCTCACATGCCCTGCATCAGCATTTAAAGAAGCTGCAGAACTTAGTTTGTGAAGATTTTGAACAAACAGGAATAAAAAACCCTTGGGTTAGGCAGCACCTCAGGGATGTGTTGGAGGACCTGGGTGCTTACATCTCTCTGTACGTTTAACCTTAGGTCATGCATTTTGTTCAACAGCTGTTCTCAAATGTAATAACTTCACTGATATAATGAGATAGTGTCTCTGGAGCTGTGTATATGTATGGGATGAACATAAATGGAAGTAAAGTGCATTTGCACTTCCTCATTGCACTTACCCAGAGAAGTAACATCCTCACACCTGCAAACCATTCAGACCTGCCTGGATGGCTGCTTTGCTTGCAGTTACCATGCCTATTGAAGATGGAATCACAGAAGTTACGAAAAACCACACTATATCACTGTGATGAAACCTGAAATCTGTCACTGGTGCCTCTAGCTATGTCCATTGGCCAGGTTAGTTGCACATATATATAGCTAATATTACACACACAACCAGTGCTTCCTTCTGAATATATGACTTAGGATATTCCCTAAGGTGAGGGGCTTAAGAGGGAGGAAAGTTGGGCCTGTGAAAACAGGCAGGACAGAAGGTGGGAGACTAGTGTCTGTAAACAAACTGCCTATAGTATGTGCATCTTATATTTAATATCTAAGACATATCTAATAATACCTTATCAAATATAAGATAGTGTGCAGTTCCTGGTATGATGAAGTAGCTATGCCGTGCATCTGAGAAAATCCCTCCAAGGATGTTGTCTTCCTTTCAGTTCTGAACCCTTCAGAGTTTTTAAATTAATGAAGAGCTTTCCCAGTGACAGAATAAAGCACAGATTTGTGCATCTTTCTGGTGTATATTCCCACAGACAGCTGCAAGCCAAACTCTGGGGATGACATGCTAGAGAGAGAGTCACTGTAGGTATGTCTAGTTTCTTATGCTCTTTCACCAAGGATCTGCTACTGGTTACTGTCATGTGCAAAATAACATGTAAAAAGTTTTGGTTTGCTAAAGCTTGTTTGGTTTTAGGTTCTACCTCCATGCAACTAAAGACAACTATATTAATATATTTTTAAAAACACTTTTTATTTTAATCTTAACAAAATAAATAAAAACAATAGTCCAACATGCAAGCATGAAAGAAGGATTTCATAATGTAACTCTTAAATTCTTGAAGCTTTTTTTCATACATCTGGTAGGAGAAGAAGGTGAAATTTGTTTCAAGGTATTTCAAAAGCAAAGTTCTTTGAAACCATTTAAGAAATAAGATATAAAAGGACTGATAAAAAGTCTCTAAGCAACCATATTCTGGCATTTCAAATCAATTCCTTTCAGCAAATATCCCAAAACCCTATAATAATAATGATCAGAACTCAAAACTAGAGCTATCTTTATTATTTTTTTTGTCAGCTGGGTTTGTGCATTGCAATATACTGGCAAAGGTAATGAAATAAATTCCCTTCCATTTCTACTGCCAGGCCTTGCCTCTGACTGAGCAAACTATCCAAAAAAGACTCAGGGCTAGTGGGTTTCTGTGGACCTCTTGGTATGTGACAAAAGGAGGGACAATATCCAATTCAGACAACAGAGAACATTTTAATTGAATCCAGCTATAACCCCATCAAAATCACTATTCCTTCTGGGTCCTAACCAGAAGGCCAGTTGCTGCTGGTTTGTAGTTCCCTCTGGGAATGTGCTCTACAGAGACTCACGATTCATTGCTTTAGTTGGCTTCTTCCACGGGAAAAGTTGTCTATTCATGTCATTGCTCTGAACGCTGCAGGAAACTGGAAGCAAAGCAATATTATTTTACTTTAATGTTTTCTGCTTTTGGCCAGCAGCTGAAGCTCTGCATTATTCAAGATTTTTCCTATAAGTTCAGTTCAAGACTTGGATCAGACCATTAGTGTTAACTTAAAGTCTTGTTCTGAAACAAATCAGGTCCATTTCAGGTCCATACATCAGGTGGATATGATCTAGCAGCTAGCGAGGAGGTCCAGGCAGAGTAAGATTTGAGAAAAATCACCTTCAGACACCATGTCTCCTTTTCCCATCTCTGAGCTCTTGATTTTGGCTATGACTTTATGATGAAGTACAGGACTGGAACAATAAAGACTCTCTGGCAATCAAAATCAGGTGATGCAGCATATCTGTCCAGGAAATCCCGCATTAAACCTTTCCTCACGGAGAGAAGTAGACAGGCTGAGATTAGACTGCAACAATCACAGAAACCTTGATGTGATGAAAAGGCCCCCTCTAACCTTTAGAGGGTTGCCTTTTTACACGTTGCTGCAACATGGCAAAGTATTATGCTAGTTATTTCGAGAGGCAAAGGTTATCAGCTTTGATGGGACAGACAGAGCAGAAATCAGGGCCTACACTGACAGCTTATGAGTGGGGTCATGATGCCTTCATTGGAAATGTGAGAGCAAGAATTTGTGCTTGTCACCCCACACACCATCCCCATTGCAGCTGTGTGGAGCAGGAGAGGGCACGTCAGCTCCCTGGGTGGGTCTCAGGACTTCTGGCTTTGCAGTGGTTTGCATTCAGCATGCAAGCTTCCCTCTAGACACTGTGGGAACCTAGGGAAAGAAAGGGCCAAAATAATAACTTCAGTTCCTTTCACTCTATTTTGTCCTGGTGAAAAAGGAAGTCTGAGTTAGCAAGAAAATAATAACAAAAAAGTCATCCATTTATAGAAAAACACCATTGGTGGAGCTCCCGTCCTTCTCTTAATGGTAGATTGCACCGCTTTTGGAGAAAAGTATTGGCTAGATTTTCTTTAAAAACAGGATTGAAGACTTTCAGGTTCAAAAGCATTTGGCATTTGCAATTGCACATTTCTAATCTTTTTTCTTCCATTCTTGTTAGTTTAGGAGAACATGAAAAGGTTTTTGTTTATATGTAATTGACAAAGGAATGCAAGTCACCTCAGGTTGGAATTTGAAAGCCCGTATTCAACCCAGATGAACTTTTAAAGATCCATTCACAAGGCCTTAAAACATTTGTGTATGAGGAATGCTTTTATTTTTTCCCACTGTCCTTCCAAGAATGTAAGCACTCTTATTCTTTATACTGGTGGCCTGTTTTCTCCTTGGTATATCTTCTCATTTAGAATTCTGAATCTAATGATTTTTTTCTCATGCTGACAAAGAGAATAAAAGGCTCTACACTGTTTTCTTTAACATTTTTAAATCTCAAGCAAACCTGAAAACTGCAAGAAGCCACTTTAAAAGAGTTAAATAAATGCTGCAGCAGGATTAGGTCCTTCTCCCTAAAGAAAAGCAAAATAAAATGAAAAAAGTCTCTTCAAATAACCATTGACTTTCCCCAGGTGGCAATGAAACACTGACTGTTGTCTCCAAGGCTATTCATATTAGTCAAAATGTTGAGCCTTAAGAACCCGAACATCTTAGTGTTTGGAGATCAAATGTAGGGCCTTAATTTTACCTTGTGTCTAACCAACAGTATTATAAGTTACCCAGCATGCTAACAGCTGCTTATTCAAGCAAGATGCATAGCAGTGGGAAAAAACCTCTCATGCCACTGACTCCAGTTCCTCCTATTCCCAGGTAGCCATGTACCATGCATACATCTGCTCCTCACATCCAGTCAAAATGTTTCCCCATGCAGTCTAACAAACATATGTTCCTTGGTACACAAATTCCAAGCCACAAAAAAGTGAATGATTTCCTTGTCATTTTCCTCCTTCATACCTGCAAGTATTCCCTTGGTTTTGTTTTTGTCATTGCAACAGTTGCTGACAGAAATGTTAGAGTGAAGGGTTATAACAGCGTGCTTTATATGACCTTCTATTTTTTTCCACACAGATACAACTTTCCCAAACTTCTCATTATGAAAAGAAATTTTCCCAGGCTTGGTTATATTCAAAAGCAAAATTATTTGGAAAGTTTGAGTAAAGTCTCATAAATGACTTTTAAGTGAGGTGAGAATGAGGAGCATAGGAAACTTGGTAAGGTCACAGGACATGATCTTCCTCCCACAGACATCAGCAACTATGTTCCCAAAGCCCTCCCAGAGGATCTAGAACCAGGGACAGGGACTGTTGCTCTGCATTCCTTGTATAGACAGAGTTGCCAATCAATCTTGGTGTAACACTGGTGTAAAGTACAAATCCCAAACCCAACAAGGCAACATGAGCCTGTACAGACCACTAGGTTCTCGGTGAACCACTTACTTAAACACATGACCCATTAGTCTAATGCTTTTTAGCTGGTTCTCATTCAGGAAAACTTGCCTGATTATCATGGGTGGGAGAAAGCAGAACATCCACCAAGCCCTTATTTTGCATCTCTCCATAACTTTGCTTTTTCCTGATATACCTCCTTTTAAAAAACGAAAAAATAAAACCACCAAAACCCCAATAACCAAAAAAATCCCTTGTTCCTTGTGCAGCGATCAGCACTCTCACAGTCTTGGTGCTGGAACTAGTGTGCTAGTGACCAAGGAGATGAACTTGTTTTTGTCTCTCTCTATGTTGTGACAAGTCTGTTGCAAAGTTAGCTTCATGTTCTATGCCAGAACGCTAAGGTGTCAGTACTGTGTAAATGGTCAATGGTGGAAAGATTTTGCAAGTTTAACGTGTGTCTTTTGCTAATGCAGTTGTAACCTTCTTTATTTTTCTGCACCGTTCCCTTCCTCCAGAAGAGAGAGTTGCTTCTGCCACACTGTGTGTTGGATTTCACAACAGGCATATCCAGCAGAACCAGGGAAGATTGTCATTGGACCCAGACTGCAAAGTTTTCAACGTATGTATGTGCAAGGTATACAACAAAGTATCCAAGACACAGTCCAAGCAAGCAAGTATGCCTGATAAGGATTTTAAATGTCTAAAGCTGCCTGGTGGAGAAGGCCCTGGGGGTGCTGGCTCAGCTGGCTGAGCATGAGCCAGCAGTGTGCCCAGGCGGCCAAGAAGGCCAACAGCACCCGGGCTTGTGTCAGCAATAGTGTGGCCAGCAGGAGCAGGGCAGGGATCGTGCCCGTGTGCTCGGTGCCGGTGTGGCCACACCTTGAATATTGTGTTCAGTTTTGGGTCCCTCACTACAAGAGAGACACTGAGGTGCTGGAGTGTGTCCAGAGAAGGGCAAGAAAGCTGGTGGAGGGTCTGGAGAGCAAGTCTGACGAGGAGCAGCTGAGGGAACTGGGGTGTTTAGCCTGGAGAAGGGGAGGCTGAGGGGAGACCTTACCGCTCTCTGCAACTGCCTGAAAGGAGGTTGTAGTGAGGTGGGCGTTGGTCTCTTCTCCCAAGTTACTAGCGGTAGAACAAGAGGAAATGGCTTCAAGGAGCATCAGGGGAGCTTTAGATGGGATATTAGGGAAAATTTCTTCACTGAAAGAGCGGTCAGGCACTGGACCAGGCTGCCCAGGGAGGTGGTGGTGTCACCATCCCTGGAGGTATTTAAAAGATGTGTAGACGTGGCACTTCAGGGCATGGTTTAGGAGGCATGGTGGTGTTGGGCTGATGGTTGGACTTGATGATCCTAGAGGTCTTTTCCAACCTTAATGATTCCATGATTCTATGATTCTATAAAATCCTTATTTACAAAAATAAGAAGTGTGTTGCATGCAAAACTGACTGTAAGTAACAGGAAAACCAAATTATCCCAGAATCCAGAAGCATGGCAGGAAGGTAGAATAAGGACAATGTCAGACTCCCATTATAAGAGGAATTGCTCTAAGTTCCCTAAAGGTAGCTAATTCAGGAGCTACTGGTTAAGACTAACACGGACAGTACAGGTAGAGAGTGAAAGGACTGCATGAAAACCTTTGCCTTTTGATCCACTTCGAAAAGTTGCTGCACTCTGCAATGCATCTATCAACCTACTACCCCTGAACAATGGTAACTGCTACATCAACCTTCAGTTTCCTCATTGCTTGGATTAGGAAGTTGCAAAAGAACACTGTTCAATCTTGTCACAACTTCAGTATATGAGGCAAGATGAATCCAGGATGTCTTCGTCTCTAAAATATCTAATGTTTATATCTGCTGCATCTTCTTCTTCTTTTAGTTTAGTCATTCAAATATAATGAGGAAACCCTTCTTGCTTACAAAACATGTATAGTTTGTATTGTAAGCAAGGACTATGTGTATCATACTTTAGTATCTTTTTCTCTATGCAAACATTTTAAGTAACGTGATATATAGAGATGCTGGGAGGCCTCCAAGAAGAATTCAGGATGGAAGTTAAACAGCCTGAGTTCTTATTGTTCAGCAAACAACATCTCTTTTGTCTGGTAGATCCTACAGTTTCTTAATAATTTCTGGTCCTGGAACAGTAATGTCTCACAGATGAGTGCCTTTGGCTTGCTATAAGAGCCATCAACAAAGGGGATTGAGTCCGTGGACTTCAGCTTGGAAATCATGTGCTGTGCCAGAGGGAGCTGAAATAGATACATGTTTAGCTGCTACCAGAAGTTATATGATGATCATTGAACTACACGATCTTCCTGGGTCTTCCTAAGTTCTTGCTCCCAATAAAAGACAAGATCAAGAAGAGAAATGACGATGTCTGTCTTGAGCCTTGTAAGGTGAGAAATTAAGTCATGACTCTTGGGAATGATAAAAAAATGTAGGGAGGAGACTTTCTGCACCATCATGATGCAGGACATTGGCTTTTTAGAGGAATCTGTGTAGACTTAGCAGAAGCTGGTGGAGAACAGCTTCCAGGAGACATATCTGTACTCCCACGCTTCCCTGGAGCATAAGTGTTTCACTGGTTCATGTCAGTTAATAGTTGTAAACACTTGTCAATATTTAATACCATATGATTCCCCTTGACAGTCAGGATTTTTCCTCTGATAGATCAGCTCAGTTCCTAAGGCTATAAGGCATTCAGCACTGTCTCCCATAGCATCCTCGTAGGCAAGCTAAGGAAATGTGAGTTGGATGAGTTGACAGTGAGGTGGATAAAGAACTGGCTCAACAACAGAATCAGAGGATCATGATCAATGGATTATAGTCTGGATGGAGGCCTGTCACTAGTGGTGTTCCCCAGGGGTCTGTGCTGGGTCCAGTCCTGTTCAATATAGTCATCAATGACCTGGATGAAGGGACAAAGCATCCCCTCATCAAGTTTGCTGATGATACCAAGCTGGGAGGAGTGGCTGATACCCCAAAAGGCTGTGCTGTCATCCAGCGAGACCTGGACAGGCTGGAGAGCTGGGCCGAGGGGAACCTCATGACATTTAACAAGAACAAGTGCACGGTCCTGCTCCTGGGGAGGAACAACCCCATGCACTGGTACAGGCTGGGGGTTGAACTGCTGGAAAGTGGCTCTGTTGAGAAGGATCTGGGAGTTGCTGGTGGACAGCAAGCTGACCCTGAGCCAGCACCGTGCCCTTGTGTCCAAGAAGGCCAACAATATTCTGGGGAGCATTAAAAGGAGCGTGGACAGCAGATTGAGAGAGGTTATCCTCCCCCCTCTACTCTGCCCTGGTGAGACCACATTTGGAGTACTGTGTCCAGTTTTGGGCCCCCCCGTTTAAGAAGGATGCAGAACTGTTTGAGCAAGTCCAGTGGGGAGCTACGAAGATGATGAGGGGACTGGAGCATCTCTCTTATGAGAAAGGCTGAGAGACCTGGGTTTGCTCAGCCTGGAGAAGAGAAGACTGAGGGGGGATCTTGCCAATATTTATAAATATCTGAAGTGGATGTCAAGAGGATGGGACTAGACTGTTTTCAGTGGTGCCCAGTGACAGGCCAAGGAGCAATGGGCACAGGTTGGAACACTGGAAGTTACAGCTAAACATGAGAAAAACCGCTTCCCTGTGCGGGTGCCAGAGCAGGGGCACAGGCTGCCCAGAGAGGCTGTGGGGTCCCTTCCCTGGAGATATTCAAACCCTGCCTGGACACGGTCCTGTGCCCCCCTGCTGTAGGTGTGCCTGCTCAAGCAGGGGGGTTGGACAAGATGATCTCCAGAGGGCCCTTCCAGCCCCTGCCATTCTGTAAAAGGATTGTCCATGACAGTGTAACCTGTATTTCTTCAGTTTTCATCATGGCTAATAGTTTTCCCAGCTTTCAGTCCTGATGCCTCATTTGTAGTTGATGAATGCAATTAAACTGCTGCATTTGGTTGACAGGTGAAAGGATCCTGGTGTACAGACTGTATTTCAACTTGTTAAGAGATTAGCAGTCCTTCAAAATAAAAGGCAGTAATCAACCAGAACTAACCATTATTCCTTCAGAATAATACAGCACTTTCAGTGTTCTTTTCTCTTGCAGCTTCTTCCTTTAAGTGACTTAAAAAACAACTTCTGAAGGTGTTTTTATCCCTGCAAGTTGCTCGGAGGGAGCACATTTCTGAAGAAGGAGTTAATGAGGTTCTCAATCGGTCTGCCAGCTTCCTGTCCCACCCCAACTTCTCGAGAATAACATAGCTCAGATTAGTGTCATCTTTCATTATCCTCCCCGGGAGCTGGGACAGGTCATTCCTCTTCTAAGCAGAATGGGTAATGAAATATTTATTCAGTTAAATTATTTAAGCTGGAGTCCAGCATGCAGATGATGAGAACATAGAAAGTATAGAACAAAGAGTATATTTGTGTTCATGTATGTGTCTGCATGTGTCTCTGTGTGTGTGCAGATTGCAAAAGGGTGGGCAAATGCTTCCTTGGGTCACAGGGCTGCATTTAGCCAATCTCTGAGGGTTAGAGTGGCCTTCCCTTACGCCAGTCACTGAGAGCTGATGATCTGAGTTGTGCTAGGATTTCCAGCATTCAGCTGTGTTGGCCACAAGGGCGGCAACTCCTCTCTGCCATTTTGTGATTACCCTTAACTTAGTGAAGGTTATGCAGCAGACCTCTGGCTCTGCAAAGGGCAGTTCATGCTCCAGCAGCTTTTACGTACAACAACCAAACTGATGGACTGAGCTCTCTCTGTTGGATATGCTCAAAGCATGTGCATTCTTAATGAATTTTTAGTGACACCAGCAGTCATTGAGAGCATCTGAATGACTTGAATATTGTTCCCATTTCATAAAACCTTACATATCTTCCTGGACATAAATCCAGTTGATTCCAATTTTTATCACGGGACATGAGAATGGCATATGAAAGATGAACTTTCTTATGCTGCCTGCTCTCCAGCCATCATGTTAAATATGTCTGTAAACAAATCAACCTTTTTCTTACCTCTTTGCCTGAGATTTGAGAGGCTAAAGATGACAACTTTAGTTTGTCAGTAAATCAGTGTCTATCGGAGTTATCAATATTCCCCCTGAAAGGAACTAAAATGAAAAAAAAAAAAAAAGGATCAAATTCTTGCCATCTCCAAGGGTATGCTCTTAAGGGGGTAGATTCCCTCTGCAGATAAGTCTTTGGAATTGCACTGGTTTGGGAACTGTCCTACTGAGTTGGTCCTTGCTGGTGTGCAGTTAAATACATGGGGGAGGGAGATTCATGCCACTGCTTTCCTCTGCAGCCTTGTACAGGTAATAGTATCTTCCACCTTTGCCTTATTCAGTGAACAATGTGGCTTGCTTATTACCCAGAAGTTGAACACCCTCTTTTCAATGGCATCATGCACGTGGGAATTTCTGTGCTTTCTGTTTTCTACTCTGTCCTTGGTTCCGCATCATGTATCTTGAGAACATGAACATGATCTCCTAACACTTCTAATTCCACTAAAGAAATTTCTTCTCTCAGTGGTGGTTTAGGTTTCTGTTTTGGCTTGCATTCAGGGAGACCAATCACATAGTGCTTTTGGGAACCAGACCTTGAGCTTTTGAGACCTGTTTCTGCTTAAGAAAGCACTGTGGCGGTGTTTGCAAACCTGTGTTTTCTCAGGCTTCAGGAAATAAAGATATGTTGGAACTAATCTTTTATTTTAAAAGCTCTAATTCACCTTCTAAAATAAGGTCTGACCTGTGGTTTCTACATGGGGAACCAGGGAAATCTTCTTTGTCAAGATACTACTTCAAATGAGCAGTTATTTGGCGGGGTAATTGCTTCAAGGCCAATCTCTCTTCCTTTACTATCATTTTACACCACAGTGGCACCTTTTATTGCCCTAGCATGGCTTTCAGTTTGCACATGGAAAGGTGTAAGAATTTGTGTCAGACATGCTAACATGACCCTACAGATGAGGTCAACAACACTTATATTCCAGAAATTTCATTGGAACTAAGTGCCTAAATAATTGTGGGTCTGGGTGTATACACCTAAGCAAGATTTCAGCTGTTGTTAGCTTCATCCTCCACAATCTCACTTTTCTTTTGTTAATTCAAGTGAGCAGTTTGCAGTAATGTTTAATGCCCTATTTCAGACCCAGCACCCAGCAAACCAGGGTCATGTCAGCCTCTTGTAATGATTTACCACTGAATGGTGACTGTGTTATTCTGTAAGCCAAGTCTTCCCCCCCGCCCCCAGCACTCAGAAAAGCAGTCCTGAAATCTGCAAGAACTGCATGTGGCCGAGAGTCAAACTGGATTTAAGACACAAATTTTGCTTGTGAGCAGGATACCTCAAAAAATTCAATCAAACAAAAGGTGACCTACATACCTCTTGCAAGGAGGTTCAGGTCTACCCCAAAACCCACTGGTTTCACTGGCTGTGAGATACAGTAAACCACATTTTTGGTATCCTAGCCTACCGACAGACAGATCACATGCCAGCAGCTGATGGCATGTGCTTTCTGATGCTAGCCTTGCTACAGCCTGGAGTCCCTGCTGCTCTCCCTCCCTTCAAAAAGGGACTCCTGCTGGGCTGGTGATGTTTGTTACCTCACCAAAATCACAGAGCTCATCCTCGGCTGCACGAGGCCCACTGCTGAGAGGCTGCCTTCTGCTAGTGGAGTGCCACAGGGTATGTTGCAAGCTTTCCATATTAATGGCATAGCATGAGGCTAAGCAGCAGGGGCTGCTGCCTGAGAACCTTTCAAAACACCAGCATTTTTACTTATTTATTCTTCACCTGCTTTTCTTATAAGATCATCAAGAATCTTTTCACTGGTCTTGAAAGCCTCAGATTTGCCTTCTTTTATGAGGAGGAGTCGATACTTCCTGCTGCCTCCTCTGTCCCATACTGTGGTCACATCACAGGAGGACAAGCCAACCCCTTCAGGCACCTTTTTCACTATCTGTGCAGGTAAACTGTGAAATGTAATTGCTCTTTTTGTCTCTGTGTGTGTATGTTTATGGCCAGTGTAGATATGTCCACTGAGTATTGGAGATTTATACTTTTGCAAAGGAATCGGACCTTCTAAACCATCTCCTCGCTGGGATTTTTGACTGGTTAATCATTGCCTGTAGCAGTGGGTAGTAATAGCTGCCTTCTGAGGAAACAGGCATTTCTATCAATAATGCTGTGTTTATAGAGTTTGCTGCTTAATTGACTTCAACTCTGGGGTCAGACTGAACTGTTCTGTTCAGCCAAGCAAGAGAATCTGGTCATACTTCAATCAGAATATAAACTCTGTTGGCTGCTGCCTCACATGAAGCCAAGAAAGAAATTGGTGCAAAACAAGGTCAACAACGGAAATTAGAAGCTGTTCCTCCTTCCTTCCCCTTGCACAGTTGTTGTGTTTAACACATGTAGGCACCTGGAATTGTAAGAGGGTTGAAAGGCTGATGCATTTCTAGGCACTCTAGGTTTTAGCACTTCAACATCATGAGACTGAACTTCCCTCCAAACTTCTGTCTTCAGATTTGAACCTGGAGTAAGACCCTGATCTCTCTCTACTTTTTAGAGTCACTGAATTCAAACCAAAGATCCATAAACTGCTTGAGCACTTGTCATTCAGGAGGACGAAATACATTGATGTGGTTTGGGGTCAACAGCAATTTGGAGTGGAGACTATAGTTGAGGAGAGAATGAAAACATGGGAGATTTCATAAAAGGAAAAGACAATGTCCATTTACAAGCAGGGAGTTGGAGTCAGTGGTGAAGACCTTGCTTACAAACAGCAAGTGTCAAGCAGAATTCTACATTTGATTCTGCTGTCTTCATCTAATGGTCAAGTGGAAAAAAGCTGCAGTAATCAGAAGTTACAGTTCCTGGGAAGCACACCCGTTCTGTTCTTACAGGGTAACTTCCACAGCAAGTACCAGACATCTGAAACAGCCCAGAGAAAAAGCCTCTCAGATCCAAGCAATTCAAATTCAATGAATATGATTTGGCTTGCAGTTAGTTCCCTAGGAAGTAATGAAAGAGGTAATTAAAGACTGGACAACTACCTTAAGTAAGACATTATTCACTAGAGTAAAAGCATTTCATATAAACTCTTTTCAGGCCATGAAAGCTAGCTCCATGTCTTTCTGTGCTTTGCTATGGCTGTCCAGTTCCAGAGAGGTGAATGAGACATGTTTCTGAAGGTTCCACCACAGCTTGCTTGCCCAGATGCCTGAGAAGGAGGAAACTTATGTTAGCACATGTGGAAAAATCCAGGAAGTGGTAGGATTTTCCTGCACTCGCTCTTCTCCAACAACATTACTCTCAGATTGCAAGCTGCAGTCTTCCCAAACTTTCTCACCTAGCCTCCTATGCCATCCCCAAAGACCTGCCCTGAACTTTCATATGGTAGAACAGTGGCAAAAATATCTTTCAGAGAAGAGAGCTCTTCCCTGAATGAGGTGGATTTGCCTGAGTGAAAGAGCTGTGGGGAGTTGGGAAGAGGCAGTGGGGGTGGAAAGGGGTCATCCAGGGAGAGTGTTTGACAATGGAGTTTGATTAGCGCCATGCTTTTGAGAAAGCAGAAAATATTACTGTTGTCAAGCCGAGTAAGTCCCAGCCATGTAATGGACAGGGCTCCAATGGTAACAGCAGAGCAGGCAGAAAATTTCTTCTCTGAATTGAAGTGGAACAACATTTGCTATTAAGTAACCGGGCCATTTGTAACTTCCTAAAAGAAATTTCTCAGATAAAAACCCCAACAATTAAAAATATCAAAAACCACTTTAAGTAAATGCACCCACGTGAAGATAAATAATAGCATAACAGCATCTGTGCACACATCAGTGCTCCAACCCACCCACCACTGTAGTATTATTAAAGACTAGGGGGAGGCTTGCTGGCTGAGCATGAGCCAGCAGTGTGCCCAGGTGGCCAAGAAGGCCAACAGCACCCGGGCTTGTGTCAGCAATAGTGTGGCCAGCAGGAGCAGGGCAGGGATCGTGCCCGTGTGCTTGGTGCCGGTGAGGCCACACCTTGAATATTGTGTTCAGTTTTGGGTCCCTCACTACAAGAGAGACACTGAGGTGCTGGAGTGTGTCCAGAGAAGGGCAAGAAAGCTGGTGGAGGGTCTGGAGAGCAAGTCTGACGAGGAGCAGCTGAGGGAACTGGGGTGTTTAGCCTGGAGAAGGGGAGGCTGAGGGGAGACCTTACCGCTCTCTGCAACTGCCTGAAAGGAGGTTGTAGTGAGGTGGGCGTTGGTCTCTTCTCCCAAGTTACTAGCGGTAGAACAAGAGGAAATGGCTTCAAGGAGCATCAGGGGAGCTTTAGATGGGATATTAGGGAAAATTTCTTCACTGAAAGAGCGGTCAGGCACTGGACCAGGCTGCCCAGGGAGGTGGTGGTGTCACCATCCCTGGAGGTATTTAAAAGATGTGTAGACGTGGCACTTCAGGGCATGGTTTAGGAGGCATGGTGGTGTTGGGCTGATGGTTGGACTTGATGATCCTAGAGGTCTTTTCCAACCTTAATGATTCCATAATTCTATGAGCATCTAATGACATCTCTGTAGTGGGTTTGAGCACATCCTTGTTTACTTAACATCTATCCATGAACAACGCATTTCTAGTCCAAGTTGAGGTGAGTGGTACTGATACTAGCTCCATTCATAGCATTCAGTTTTGACCCTTATGGCTAATTTTACACTGCAATGAAACCAGTGCTACCATCTCCCTCTTTTGCCATCCTATATCATATGCTAACTAGAATAATGACTCGGCACTGCACCGTGTTTCATTCTACCACTAAGAATTATTTCTATCCTTACCGTCTGCCTTCTTGTTACCTGCATGTGAAGCCTAAATGACCCATGAAACCTCAAAAGAAGGAGACATCACCCTAGACTTTTGTCAACATACCTATATAACTGCCAACTACATCAGTGCAGTCAGCCTCCGTGTCAATTTTTTTCTTCAATCTTCCATTCTTCCTAGGTGACTGTAAATCATACTCTTTTAAATTGCAAATACTAATCCTTAGTTAAGATGAAATAATCTGACCATGGGAAAGTCACACCTTGGATGCCCCAGTGAATCACATGAAAGAAAACACTTGCTGTGTTCTCCTGTGGAATGAAAGAAGTGTTAAGCGTTGCTTCCTTGCTGACAAGATGCCTTAAAAAGCTATTTTGTTGTGACATTGGTTCTGTACCCCAATCACTGTGAATGGGACTGCCAGTGTGTACAAGGAACACTGGGACAACGCAAGCTTTGAAGGGAGGGATTGGTATTACTCTCTTCTGTAACGTTTGTAGGGTATTATTGTTGCAGGTTCTTATGGCTCAGACCTTTGTGGGTGAGGATGGTTCTTTCTCCCTCCCTTGAGTTGAGGCTGATTGCAAGAGTGACTGTGTCTTGGGAAGGAGTGGCCTCTCCTTCCAGCACTTTTAATATCACTGAGAGGCATCAGGAGTAATCAGGAAATAGACCAGGTTTTCAGCATTGTAACTGTGAGACTGTTTCACCTCTGCAAATCAGTGAAAAGAAAACACAATAATTGTCCTCTAGCAATTCCCCAGGTGCATCTTTTCCGTCAAGTTTATAGGCAAGAAAATTATTAATATTTCAGAAAAATTAAGCTATAATGAAAATTGGTAAACTTTCCCAATCCTTTTGCCATTTCTACTGACTGACTCCATCACTGGCGTTTTACTGAGAACATTTTTAAGTAGGACAAACATCAGCAAGGAATAATTCAGGTAGAGTTGATCTTGTCTTAAAGTAGAAAGAAGGGCTAGATGACATATTGAGATCCCTTCCAGACCAGTTTTTCTTCTGAAACATTCTGAGAATATGTTTTCTCACATCAGCAGTGATTTACATTCATTTTGCATGGCTGGAAATGAATACACCAGCTTCTTGCAATAGGGAAGTCAGTCTCTATTGCATTCAAATCAGGTCCATTTTTAGCTTCTACGGATCAGGATATTCAAACACCTGAAAAATATCTACCTTTGATGTAACGCATGATGCTTTGCAGATTTTTAAAGAGAAACCCTCCTATTTGATATATTCTGGCCCTAAAAAACTAATTGATAAGTAAGGTTAAAACATACACTAAAATAGTCTTCCTATAGCTCAATGTTATTTATGTTCTGCCTATTTAAATTCTTTCTTCTTCCACCTTTCTTAGCATTTCAATTGCAGTTCATCCTGGATGACTAAGAAGGAAATACTTTTGCAGAAGAGTAAATAATTTCCTTGGTGTAAAAAATTTTTTCTTTTCTTAAGTAAACAGAAGCCTAGCAAAAAGCCAGAGAAGGTCTTTGCTATATTTTCCCATATTCTCCCTAACAAGATGAGTTTTTTTAATTTACTTTCATTAAGTTTTTATATAAACAGAAAAGAAAACTATCAAATTGTATACAAATTTGTCATAATCTGTTAATCACTTACAAACTGACCTTAAGTACTCTTTAAAACATCTCTTCTGTGAACAATAGGAAAAAATGGTATACAGAACAGTACCAAACAGTAGTAATGACTCAGATCAAGTCAACTAGCTTTAGTTTGTTTTCTCTGTGTGGCACTTTTCTTCTGTGTTGGGTCTTGGTATTGCCATCTTGGACCTTCATCTAGACAAAAGTCATAATCCAGCCAAGTCTGAGTAAATGGTATGGCCTCAGAGTTGCTCGAAACACTCACGTAGAGTAAGAAATTATTTTAAAATTCATTAGAAAGTGTTTTTGTAGATGGACTCAGCGTCATGAAGACAAACTGTTAGATTTTCAGAGGGGAATTGGATAACAGGAATGGGTTTCCCAAGAATAGCTTAATTGAAGGGTCTGCGTGTCTCTGCAGGCTCATGGAACTCTGCTGTTGAGTATGGAGGCTGGTGCAACTGTATAGGGACATAGGGACTTATCCCACAGGTCTGAAGGTGCAAGAAGATGTTAGCAAGCACAGGAGGCTGAAACCACTGTTTGGGATTATGTTTGAAGGATAAATTGGGTAACTGTGTTCTGGATATGTATAATTCCCTCTCACCTGTAGCTACAAAAGCTTTGGAGAACTCTATCATTTGCAGAGTGTAGCTGCCCTTCGGTGGTCAGTATCTGCATGTATAAGGAGTTGTGTGCATTACCAGGCAGCGCTCCAGGAGAAGTGAGGGCATGGGTAGATTAAGGAACCGCAGAGGGACAAGAGTTTATATCCTTCAGGGGACTTCTGATTTGCCCCTATAAATGTGAGCAGGCATTCTCTCTCTCTCTCCTACATGGACATCTTTACTTCACATGAAGCATAGAGGTATAGATAGATAAAATACTTTTCACTCATTTTTAAAACCTAAAATCACTAAGTATCATAACCCATTTTACATATTCTTAAGTGAAGTGAATTGCAGTTGTGCCATTCACCACACACGAGTTCATACATCCACAGAGGAGAGAGTGGTCCACCTCCTTCTATGGAGCTTACAGGATTTTTTCATGTACACTTGGTACCCATAGATACTTCTTTGGGCTGTTGCCATGTTATATCTTAGGAGGAATTCAAGGGCTGAATGACTGAGATTATTAACTACCCTTTTGTTTTCTTCGTGGTCACTGTACATATTAACCTGAACAAAATCTGCCAAAGATAAGGAGACATACCTTATCTTTTCAGGCTTCCTCTGACCTTGCCCTTCCCTTACAAGGCTATATTGCAGGGTGATGGTATGTCTAATTAAAACAAAAGAGAAAGGCTTTGCTTTTGTAGCTGGACACCCACTTCAGACAATCAAAGAAATCTTTTATTTATCTTGATGTTGAACTGGATTGCTGTGGAAAAAAAATCACTTGCCTTGAACAGCTTGATTTATGAACAGATCCTTACCCAGCTTAGGAAATTCATCAAATGAGACAAAATTTACTGGGGAGACACTGTGTATGAGGGAGGTCTTGTACAGGGAATGACAGAGTTGCCTGGAATTTTATGAAAATGCAGACACTGAGCTATCAGCATGCCTGATTAATTAATACTTGTTTATGTACTGTTTCCTTCAGCCTTGTTCCAACACCCCAGAACTGAGTCTAATAAAATCCCTTTGCGAGTTCTTTTTTCCTTCCACGCACTTAACTCATGATTGCAAAAATCATTACCACTTTTGATTATAATCTTTAATTAGCAGGAAAATATCTATGTTGAATTATTTAGTTAGTGTTCATTTTCATCATCTTGTTTTGACAGCTTTTGCATTAATAAATATTTTGTAGACCCAAAGACCCTGCATAGCCTTGGACAGAGTTGTTTAAGGATTTCTGTTAAAGGCAAATCCTTTGCCTTCCAAGGACCTTAAAGCACAATGTGCTACTCAGGATTTTTCGATCCTGGGTGAGTTTCCTGATCACTAGCCTGTCTCTTCTGCTCACTTTACAGCTTAATGAATCTTTAAGAGCTTTCCTTCTCAGTGGAGCAAGTTCAAAAGGAGAGGAGGAGATAATATCTCTGCACAGCCTGTCATGCGAGAGTGGCTGGGTGGCTTGAGGCCAAATTGATCACTTGCCTTTTGCATGGCCTTCTGGGTTGGTTCTGGAGATGCTCAATTAGTTTTCCATGGAGAAAAACTTTGAATATAGGTTATTCTTTATGATGTTCTCGAAGGGCTATTTACCTGCCTCATGGCAGTGTCTCAGGGCTTCTACACTTGATCTAGTGTCCCTTGTCTCTTAAATCTACATTTTTGGTGAGTGAAATGTCTTAAAGTATTCTCAGAAGGGCACCAACATCCCTGCCAAGGCCTCTGGGGATGCAGACAGCAGAGGTTAAGGTTGTCCTATGGGTTGATCCAACTTATATATGTAGTCCAAAGACTATATCGTGCAATGAGCTTCATATGGGAGGATACCTGGTTTCCTGTGTAAAACCATGTTAGATCCAGTGGGGGGCAGAGAGCGGGGAAGGTCCCTGCCTGTGAAATTCACTGCCAAATTGTAAAGTAAGGAAAAAGCTTCTTTGACTGGACCCATTCTTGGTGTGTAAGACACAATGTAGTCCCTGATTGTTCATCTCCAAGGTCACTGTCCGAGTTGGTGTGTAAGGCTGAGTACAGCTGCCTGTGAACAGAGATGTCTGAAGCTCTCTACCACTGTTTGAGTCTATCAAGATTTTAAGCTGTAGATAGGATGATGAGGTTTAGGGTTTGTCTAATTATTGTTTTGCTGTGATTTTCTACCCAATTTGATGAAATTACAGCATTTATAATTGCAAGCATTGTGGGTAGGTATTTCTGAGTGCATGTAATTTCTCAACTTTAATGAGTAAATAAGCATCTAACCACTGTGGCAAAAGATGATCCCCAAATCTTTAAATAATAATAAATAATACAACCACAATGGAGCTCTCAGACTGGAGCAGTTTCCCCTTGTGCCATTATACCCATACAATAAACCATTTAGAACAGTTTCAAATGCTTCCTGTCATCACTGGTGGTGGGAAAATAATTTCACACAGTTCATTTGCTGCAGTACTTAATTTTCTTTAGTGCTTCTGGAAGGAGTTATTGCTATCAGAAAAATCACTATAACAACGCTGTGTTATTACATGTTTAATTTCCATCAGGAATTTCTCAATCCAAATCCAACTAGAATCAATGCAGTGGAGGAGTGTTTGCAATGGAATCGCACAATCTGTTCAAAGCAGGGTGGTGCTGACTAGTCATTTGGAAACTGGTGAACTTCAACAGTTGTATGAGTTATGCTAAAGTATATTACTACTAATGAAGGCTGACTGTGAAATTGTTCTGAACAAACTCCAGAACTTAGAAAGACAACATAGGACCTTTTCATAGATTTTGTTAAAAAAAATTTAGCAATGAGAAATAAGGATATCCTCTGGAGAGTTTTCTTTTGACGTTTTCTGACCAACCCTAAAACAAATATCTCATTAAAAAAAATTTAATAAAATAAGCTAAAATAAAATTCAGACACTCTGCTTCTAAGTAAGAGTATCCACTCAGGGTTTTATTATAATTCAACAACTTAACTTAAAATATGTCCCTACATTGCAATATCCTCAACTGAATGAAAAATTATGAGCATTGATAGAAAAAAATAACATGAAGATAGAGATTCACAGTGTTATGGTCTCGTTTTAAACAGAATAGGTCTTTCCGGTACAATCTGAATAATACTTAATATTCCTAGAGTCATATCAATTTTTGAGGCATCCTTGAATACAAGATGCTGCATCTCAAGGACTTATCTCCAGACATGCATCCCAGCAAATTAATCTTCTCAATTGCTTTTTCTTGCTTGTCAACTTTTTATGCTGGTCTTTTTCACTAAATGAATTGTTTATAGATATCATCCTTCATTTAGCTTTAAGTAGATATTTAAACTCTGATATTACTTATTTTCTAAGGGACTTGTGAGTCTGGCATATATGCAGGGATAGAAAGGATTAAAATAGTATTCCTGACAGCAAAAATGATTAATGGAAGGCTCTTGGGAGTGCACTTTTGTATTCACAGTGTGGGTATCATTATGTGTACTGAGATGACTGTTAACGAAGCATCAGAAATGAAGAAACTGTGAGCATCCTTACTGCCTTTATAAAATTTCTAGTGTCTGTTGCCCTCTGTGAGCCCACAAATACCAGCCAGGAGTCTGGGAAGTGAAGGAAACATCCAGTCAGAGCACAGATTTCATGAACAAGTGCAGTACTCTGTTTTGAAAAATCAAAAATAAGTGAGCATAACAAAGAACTGTTCCCAAATCTGAGCCTGCCTCCTGAGCAGCAGTTAAGTACATCTGATGAGCAGATGAGCAGTAGGAAAGCAGTTAGCATGGCATCAACCCCGAGCAGCGTGGGAACCGGAGGACCTTCTGCTAGAGGAGCTAAAAGAGAGCAAAGACTCTGGGCCTTGCATGCTCGATGTGTAAGAGGTCTGAGAGGGAGAATTAGCATTTCTGAGTACACTTCTAAGTAGCATTTCTGCTACTGCTCTGAGGTTGACCCAGTCTAGCCATACACTAATCCAGGCTGCAGGGAATACATACACTAATCCTGCTTGCAGGGAATTGGGATCTTTACAGCACTGCCTCCCTGTTTTATTCCCCTCCTTGCACATCACACCCCTACAAGCCCCAGTGCTGCTGCTGGGGTTTCTTGGTGTGAGCCAAGACCACATTGTCCGTGGTCCTGTCCTGGGGTTCCCCAAGGGAGCTTTTTGCCACTCCATCAAGGAAGATGATCACCCTCCCATGTGTGGGACAGCTGGAGTTGGGAGGGGGTCAGAGGGGAGAGGACAGAGATCCTAGCCCTGGAGACAACCCCAGCTGTGGGCAGCCACCTTGTCTGTGCTCAGTGCTCCTGGAGAGCACAGAGAACCCCTCACCTTGCTGCGTGGGCTGATGCATTAGCTCCCTGCCTCTGTCGCACCTGGCACATTCCTGGGGTCCCAGGAGGACTCTGACTCCCTTGGCTACTGTGTGCCTGGAAGAGGAGCCGGGGAGGGAAAGAAGTCAAGTTTAATGTCAAATCAATGGAAAGAAAGGCAGGAAAAATGAGATTGGAAGAGGAGCTAAGAAGTGATATCCTGGGTCATGGAGTACAGTACCGAGAAAGGCAAACAAAGTACAAATTGATTAATTGAAGAGGAAGTAAATAAAAGCAAGTTAATGAAAAATTAATTTATAATTAATTACATAAACTATAACTTCTAAAATGAAATTAATTGATTAATTAGAAATAACATCTATTTATTAAAATACAATAAAATTTTAGGTCTGGTTGGTGAATTTGCTGTCACTGTTTTTTGTTTGGTTTTTTTTTTTTTTCCTGATAACAGCAAACTTTCCTAAAAGTCAACCTAAATATATTCGTGGCAACATTTAGCTAGTTTGTTCTTGTTCCCCTTAAGAAAGAAGCATATGTTTAGCTTGACTTAGTATGATGGCTTTGTCAGCTGTACTTTGTGCACTCTAAACGCAGAGGTGTAAGAGGTTACCGTGCCCACCTGCCTGTCCCCTCTCTCTTCGGGTGCTTGTGTCAGCAGTCAGAATGAAACCAGCAGCTCAGCATCGAGAAGGCTGGGCTGCTAACATATTATCTTTTGTCAGGGAGTTCAGTACTGCCTTATATCCCCTCAATCTGTTTTGTCAGTGACAAATTAACCCCAGATTCTTTAATTTGTGCATTTTACTTGTATGACAAAATGGAAAGAGCTTTTGTACCTTATGGGAGAGACCAGCTGCCAGACCTGACTTTCCTAGTTCCTTGTGTGACATGTACAAGTTGCAGTTCCTCATCCTTTAGAGAGGTAGCAGTCCATAGAATAATCAGGAGGTGGCTGCTGTGATTGTGGCCAACATCTTGGTAGGCATTTCCCGTCCATGAATGACTGCCCTAAAACACTTTGCAGCATTTGACCTGACATCCTGTGAGTAGGAAGATTTGGTTTATTCAGCCGGCATGTGGGGCTCTGAGCCTATCCATTGGCATTTGCAAGATATTTCATGGTGACAGTAATTATTATAATCATTCCCTTCAGTAGCAGGCTTGAAGCCTACTCTTTCCATTGACATAGTTGATCTCACTGCAGAATAACTCACATGTTAACAGCTGGACTAAAAAACCACCCACAGATGTTGCTTAATAGGAGCCTGAGTAAGTCCTCCCACTGCTGGTACATTTAGTCCTGCTAAAGGAGGCAGGTGTATAATCTAGGAAATTTTCCAGTTCAGCCCTTAGAGATGTGAATCATTAACGTTTAGTGCAAAGAAACAATGTCCTTTTTACCCATCAGGGGAAAAAGAAATAGACCACAAACACAGAAAAAAGGGCTAGGACATCTGGGAGAGCGCTCACAAGCAGGAAGCAGCCAGTTTTTCTTTACGCCAAAGCTAGCTACTGGTTTTCACTATAAAAGATAACACAGCAGTCTCTCCCAATACTCTGGGATATTTTTTCATATGTTATCTAGAGTGTTCACGTTGTCTGCAAGCCAGGGTCAGAGGCATCAGGCTGTGAATCAGATGAAATAGTTAGACACTTATGCTGCTGGCAGCTCTGGGAAGTGTGCTGCTCCAGTTTTGCTTGAGGGGAACAGGCTTGTGAACTCTCTTGGGGCCTGTATGGCACTGAGAAGCAGTGGCACCTATGCCCGGTCCCTGGTTGCCCCATTTGTCCCATGTCTGCCTGCCTTCCTATCATACCCAGGCAGTGGGAGAGCCCAAGCTTTGCCCGCCATGAGGGCTGCAGGAACACAACACTCAAGGTAGATGAAGATGGTTGGAAGTTGGAGTCATCCTTACTAAGCATTGCAAAGCAGAAAGAGGTCCATTGACCCATTTTCAGAAAATGAGAGACTTCTAGAACAAAGCCCTGAAAAGTCATTCACACACAGAGCCCTATGCGTTCCCATAACCCTGACATAGTGCTGAAAATGGCTAAGTAAATAATAGCCTGAGAAAAAAAGAAAAGCTGCTTTTTTTTTCCCTTTTCTGTATTTTTCCTTATTGTCTTTCTGTACCTTTTCCAATATTGGAGTGTTTCGTTAAGGCAGAGTGGCTAAAACCTCAATCAAACTGCCAAACCCGCTGTGATGAGGACATGGGGGTAGTCCCAGAATGGACATCCAAAACCTTGTCCGTGAGTAAGGACTTTCAGCCAAAAAGCATTAGCTTTTTGGTTGTATTGGAACACCACCCAAACTGTGAGACCTTGGTGAACCAGATTCTTTTTGCCTACGCAAACTGGCATTTTCTCCTCTATATGCAGCACCTCAGTGCTACTGTAAACTGGCTGGGTGTGTGTCTCACGACCATTACATCTTCAGTTCTCTCACTTGGTATTTTGGTCTTACTTCAAAAAACTTCATTTAAGGAAAGAATCAGAAAGAAAGGGCATTTCAGTTTTGGTCACTATGACTTACTAGAGGGATGACAGGCTGAGGAGCTACTGGCTGGTCCCTACAAGGTGCGTACAATGCAGTTAGTCACGGGGCAACATAAACAGACACTTCTGAACTGTAAGCACTTCCATGACTAGCAAATGTGCTGCAGCCTCATTTGGGGAAATCGGACTTTCTCTAGTGTTTACAACACAGCTGGCAACAACTTGAGAAAGTTTTCTTTGTCCAGAGCTCTTAGTTATGGAGCCACGCGATTCACTTGGCATTAATTAAGAACTGAGTTAGCCATACATTTTCATGTGATTGTTGACGTCTTAAGAATGTTAAATGCATTCTAGTTTCTTATCTATTTTTGTGGGAGTGAATATCCTTGTCCTGGAAAAACTAAAACCAAAAATCTCTTATTACGTTTTTAAAGCCAAAATGAAAACCCTCTCGGGAAAAACACTTGACTCTGGGGATGAGGAATGGGTTGTTTTCAGTTCCCTCAGTATGGCCAACTGTTTTGGAAGATTTATTCAATGACTTGTGACTGCTCTTTGTCAAACAAGTGGGAGAATATTAACTCCAGCCCTGAATCATTTTTGGGCCTGGCATGGGTTTGCTGGGCAATATCCAAGAAGAATCAATGGCAGCTGATTGAATACACAGTCACATTATACTATGCTGGGGAAAAATCACCACAAAATGTTTTTTTTATTACAAGTAAATTTTCTTCACCAAACACATCACTGGGTTGGGGAAAGAAGACGTCTCATAGATGAAGTGTTCATGCAGCAAGAATTAAACTTTGCACTGTGATAGGAAATAAAGATGAACCTCTGGATGAGACTCACAACCATGAGTAACTATAAGCATCAGCCAGGGTGGACCTAGGTGGGTTCATCTGCTATTGACGTACTTGTTACATCCTTGCATGGGTATTGTAAATAAGGCACCTTTTATTCAGTGCCTTGAAGTCCTTAGACTGAAGCTGTGCCATTGTAAAGAAGAGCAGATGGAGGGTGAAATACATAAAATCTTTTTTTAAGAAAACACCAGTGCTGAGAGAAGACATGACCAATTTGCTATTCTGTTGTCGAAGGTCCATTCCAACAATCTGAACTTATAGGGAGTCAAGTTTCCTTTTCAAACATGCAAATACTAAGTAAGTAATGAACAGTTCCCCTTCAGCTGGCTTTGGCACAGATAAAACTAAACCTGTTTTATCAGAAATACCTCTCAGGACAACAGATTACAGAATAATTTTGCATGAAATTCTTATGCTTTTTCAGCTGGGAAACACTTTAATGTGTAGTTTCCTGACATTGTCTTCCAAACAGTTTGTCCCCAGCACAATGCATGAATTCTATGTGCCACGTTTCATTGTCAAATTTACAAGGGCATGAAAAAACTGCATCAACATACAAAAAAATGCAAAATCATTGAACTCTCAATTACAGCTTGAGCTGGTCCAAATGGCTCAGTAGCTGAAATGGTTGAAGAGCCACAGTTTCTAGGACCAACTGTCTAAATCACACCTAATTTTCTGGGATCTGTTGCTACCAGTAGTGGAGAAATCAGAGGCAGATGAAATGAGCAATCCGGTGTTGGCACTGGTGTACAGGAGTGTCTGATTCAGATCAGACACTAATGTTTTATCTGGCAGATGCAGTTCATGAAGTCACGTGCCTTGAGGTGTAGCATGAGTGAGTGTGTGGTTGGTCTCCTCTTGACATTAGAAACAGACTTGCTCAAGCTAGCCAAATCATTTGCAAAGCTGCTCAACAGGCTGTTCGTATGTTTGCAAGGAGAGGTCTAATCATGATTGCTCTAGCTTTGCTGTTTACCAGCACAGAGCAGGGTCACATTTTCCTCACAATTTCCTTTGGGGTGCCTGTTCTGCAGCAATTTCCTTTCAGGGACAGGACTGCTAGCATGGAAACCATATATTGTACCTCAGATGTGCCTCAAAGCATGTGCTGGGTGGGTGGGATCACTTCCATGCATGAGGAGGAAGATGCTGTGCAGGACCCGTTCCAGGTTGCAGATGATGTGTTTTCCAGTGAGTGTTGTTTAACATCCTTGTATGGACTGAGAAGATCAAATCCCACCACACTTCAGACTCAAATGCGTGACTGAGTCTGTGGTTTAGTGAGCTACTGCCTTTAGCAGTTCTATGGTAGGAAGTTTCCACAGCAGATATGAAGTGAAATATGTCAGTTTAAAACTCTTTCCTCAATACTGTGATTTACTCTTTACTTGTTACGTCCTTAGAAGGTAAAATGGTTAATTATTATGACCTAGGTGTTGGGCAATAATTTATTAAACTGAGGAACCTTGATGTTATATCCAACAAAGGCACCCACAGGAATTTTTCCAGGAATTTTCCAACTTGTTTTGTCCTAAGAAGGTAAAATGATTAATGATTATTACTCAGGTGTTGGGCAGTAATTTATCAAACTGAGGAACCTCGATGTTGGATCCCACAGAGGCACCTGCAGGGATTTTCCAGGGGCCTGCTGTACCTCAGGAAGACATGATGGCTGTAAAATCTCCTCCTGGGTCCCACTGGAAGGAGTTTGTTGAGGGAACTCAGAGGAAAACAGGAGTCTTTGCTTTCACCATAAATAACCTCAGAGCAAAGGAGGAGGAGTCACTCCTGAAGATATAGAAAGCAGAAGGGACCTTTACTAGAATTTCCTTAAGAGCTTTTTTAGGAAAAGGATGGAGGGTGAATAAGGTTATCTCATTCTTGCACTGTAACGATGCAAATGGGAGTGATGTGCTCATATCCCTCGGAGAAAATGCTGTCTCTTTTGGGAAAGGGGATGTCTGGCAGGGGCTTGCTGCTGACTTGATCTGGAGTTGGAATGGGAGGAAGTTGCAGCAAGTCTTTCTGCTTGGATGAAGGAAACTAAATAGCAGTGGTTGAGTGTGTGCATTCCCAGGCTGAAAAAAATATCTGGGAGAAGTTGGAGGGCTTGACAAGCTGTTTGCTGTGCCCTGTGTGTGCAGGACATTTCTGTTTTGGCTGAGGTGGTTTTTGGATGTGTGGAGACACAGCTACACAGAGTGGTCCCACCTCTCCTGGGCCCAGCAGCAGTGAGAACAGTACATTGGGTTTTCTGGGACATCCTGCCTCTCCCCAGCTCTGTGGCAGGAACTGATCCAAATCCAACCATTGGCTCCATGCAAATGACAGCCCTCCAGGAGACTGAGGAGGGTGAGTAGGGGCTGCCAAAGGAACCTCTGTTCTCCTGTCCTTCATTTTTTTTTGCTTCATGAGCATTTTTTGCAGCATTTCTTTCAGAAGCTTTCAAGTCTTGAAAACAATTTTGTCATTTTTCTAACTTAAAGATTGCCTTATTTTACGTCTTCCTTGTGGTTCCTAAATGTTCTCCCTGCAAAAAACAGTGAAGTTAGTTTTTGAGCCTGTAAAGAAGTGTTATAGAGTATTTTTATATAAGCCAGATTAATGGTTTTAGAAGACGATGCATTTGTCATAAGGCAGCGTTTTGGCAGCAAACTGAGCTTCAATGAGCAGTTGTTTTCAATCTTGTCACGCATCTTTGAAGAGCTAACCTGAATTTTCTCCTGTATTTGGAGTTTTACAAAATTATGACTCAATCCTATAATAAAAGAAAAAGAAAAAGAAAAAAACAACACTCCCCTACATTTTGGATGTATGTATTCTGATAGAAGGAAGAAAGGATTTTTAAAATTCCTTCTGTGTACTTCTTTTGTCTGTGTCCTCCTAAACTGCAGTTTTGCTTGGTGGAACTAAACTAATCACAGAGAGAGATTTATGCATAACAAATGAATACCCATAAATTTAAAGTCAAACAGAAACTGTAAAAGCTAGAAGAGAAATCTTTATGCAGTATTTCTGGGGTCACATACAGGTGTTTCTTTTTTCTTTAAATAAATCAAATTCCAATATCAGCACCTGATAACAATTACAACAGGATCTGGAAACAGCATGTCACCCTGTGTAAGCTACAAGCAGAGAAACTGTTTTAATCACAAAAAAGCAACAACAATTAACTCTAAGTTCTTTATCACAGTTATTTTATTTCAGAGTAAAAGTCTAATAATCCACCCAAAATAGTTGCCTAAAGCCTGTCCTTTGGGAGCTTGTGAGGCCGTAAATCCACGGGCTCACACTTGAGCACAGGCAGAGCAGGAATTCTTTCCTTTAATGACACTAGGTCTGCAAACTGCAGTATGTGAACTCAGCTGAACGTTGAATGACAGACTTTCCTAAAAATGACTCTTAGGTAATGTGGCCAATTCAGACAATTCAAGGTTGTTCCCTTTGGCATATTCCCCATTTTTTTGTTTACCTCTAGAATGGAGCCTAACAGTAGTCCATTCATTATACTTTTCTTTGCAGTGCTCAGTGGATCTCATTTGCTACTAAGGGTAGGAAAAAACCTGAGCGCAGAAAGACCAAGTCTGGGGGACAATTAAAACCTAATGCATGGGCCTACTGTTCTTCAGAAAAAAAAGAAAAGCATAAAACAGACCAGGAGATCTGTCAGAGAAAATTTTTATTTCAACAGCCAGCTCTGGGACTGTGCTAGCGATCACGTACACCAGAAAGGTGATGTGCTTCATGCTGAGCTTCCAGGTATTTGCTTTTATAATGCAACATCCTGAAAGATGAGCAGGCTAGACCAGAGTAAGAGGGAGAGGGGTCAGAATCACAGTGTTCACTTTCTGGTTTCCCCACCTTGTTCAGCGTGTATTGCTTGCCTGGATCAAGTATCTCTAATGTGTTGGTGCCCTTTGCTGTGGTGTTCCCTGGCTCAGGCAGGCATGGAGGTCCAAGGCACTGCTGGGGTGGAGGCTGCAGAGCTGTAGGGAGCTGGAGTTGAGGCCCTTCTGGAGAAGGTGTTTTTCTGGCTGCTAGGAGCCTCTGGGTTTAGAGGCACAACACGGTTAGCTGTGAAGGAGGCGACATCTTAGTGGTGACCTTGACCTGTGAAAACACCTGCTGAATACCATGGCAGAGCCCAGGGCTGATTCAGGGAGGATGTGGCAGCCTCCCTGGGGTTGCCTTTGGGAGCTAAGAGGGAAAAGCTGAAGCTTTCTATTTCAGCTGCCACAACAGGCTTTGAAAGACTGAGAAAGGAAAAAGCTACTTCATTTTCTCCACTTGGAAAATCCCCAGTGAGCTGGAGTGTGTCAGGAGGTTGTTCCTAGATCACACAAGGGATAGAGAGGTCCTTCTCATCCCACTCTCCCTGAGGTGCCCAACAACAAGAGCTGGAGGGTTTCTGTGCTCCCTGTATTGCTGTCAGTAGTTGCTTGCCTCCCTTCCCCGCTACCACAAGGCTGAGTCCTGTCACACCACCATGCCACATGTGATCTTCTGGAGCTCAGGGGAATGGGAGCAGCTAGAGTAGTAGGACCAGTATTTCCCCACAGAGCATCCAGAAGTGGACTGTAAACTTGCAAACTGCAAGAAGTTCATATATTATGGGGTACCTTGCCCAGGAGAAATTTTGTTCCTCCCCTTCAGCTAAATTAGATTTTTATCCTAAAATACACAGATTTCTGTCTGTTCTAAAAGACTTTTAAAATAAACTGAATATTTGCAGGCATGTTTTAAGTGTGAAAGAAGGTGACTGCATATTTTTTAACAGATTTGTGTTTATTTGTCTGTAGGCTATGGATTTGCTCCGGGGACTCTGAAAGCTGTGGGGTCACATAGTGACGGTATATTAACTAAGGCTTTTGAAGGTTGCTGAGATTAAAGTCTCAACAGTATTCAGTGTGCTGGTCAATGTGCCAATCTGCATGTGTCCAGCTTTGTTTTGTACTACCTGTCAAATGAGAAACAAGGATTTTGCAATAATTGCGACTGTTAGTCAGGGAATTGATTATAAATTAAAGGTCATCTAGAAAATGAAAACCAAAAAAATCCAGCCTCAAAAAGAAAAGACAGTGATAAAAACATCTAGGACTAGGAAGTTGAAAAACAAAGCTAAACCTTAATATTCTCCACAGAAACTTGACACAGGGGTTACAATGTATTTGGTGACTTTACTGGATCTTACTGCCTGTTCCCAGCACTGAAAACAAATGCAAATCACTTGGGGAGCAAGTAACAGTCAAAGGTTCCATTCCTTTCATTCCCTTTCTTGTCATTTCTCTTTCAAACCCTGATAGTTACTTTGCAGAGTTTATTATTAGCAGCTGTGCCTGAGACTGGAGAGTGTTCCAGGAGAACTACAGATATTTTTTTCTTCAGATAAAACAATGCCTCTTTCATGGGATTGAGTGTCTTGGAGCAACTTCATTGTAGTGTGGAACGGTGTGGAAGTGAAATGGAACGGGTTATCTTTGAAAAATCACCTTGGACAGCCCATTTAACTTCCAGGCTGCTCTGTATTCATCTCGGGCTGTCCAGCATCCTTCAAAGCTCAGTGGCCAGTTTATGGATGAGAAAACAGTCAATACAGATGTTTGCAGTATCTACTGTGGACAGTTGGCACTCAATTAAGTGAAGAGCAAAATAACCCATTTCCATCTGACGCCACATATACAGAAGGCAGCACAGCAGAAGCCATGTTTCTTTTGTGTTTTTTAACCAGGGATTTAGCAGGCTTGGTAACCCTTGGCCATAAAAAATTTCCTGCTGAGTCAGTCACAACTTTTTCCCAGTGAAGACAATCACCAAAGAAGTGCAGAGCAGCTGCACTGCTCCAGGGTGCGTTTGCCAGGGGCCAGCAGAGAGAATAAGGCAGATGATCTTCTCCCGCATTGAGCCATGCTGTGTGGCAAAAAAAAAAAAAAAAAAAAAAAAAAAAGAAAGAAAAAAAAAGACTTTATGATAAACCAGAGCTGCTGGATACTGGTTATACGGCTTGAGAGCAGCACTGCTCTGTCTCGCCTATGTAGCCAAGTGTCTTTTTGCAGAGCCCAGAGGGAGAAGAGAGGCAGCGCAGGTCTCCTCTTGTAGGATCAGGGTGCGTGTGTCTGAAATTTCTAAACACAGGTTCAAAAATATTCCTGTGCCACTATTTTGAGGAACTGCTTAAGCCTCTTCTCTTAGAGAGCAGTAAAGCAAGGATAATATTGAGATGGTTAGAATGCCGCATCTTCTTTCTTTTAATATACCAGGTGGAATAGGCTCTCTTAAGTCCCTGTAAATTAACTCTTTTTTCCTAGCTAGAAAAGAAATGCAGTTTTTTCTTTACAACTTTCTGACAGATATTGAAACACGATAAAATGAAATGGCTTCACACTGTAATTCACTGGTATTTCTCTCCTGAGAACGGAATGGAGCAATGCAGGATTAATATTGCTTTTAACACTGCTGCCTTCTCTAAGGAAAAAAGTCCTTGTAGATTTAAGAGAGTATTTTCTGTGTGGCAACCTTTGGAGAGTTGTGCTGCCTGTATTTAAGGTTTCTATAGGTCCAAGTCCCTCTAGACTGCATGGAGAACAGTCCTAGATGAGAATCAGAGTCATTCAATATCATAACAACTTAGGCTATAAGAAGAAGAATGACTGTAACCACAACAATCTCTTAAAGGCTCGCTCCAGGAGCCCATCAGACACAATGAGCTTTGGACCAGTCTCCATCCAGACTTCCTTTCTCCAGATTACAGTTGCAGATGAAAATATTGTGCAAGTGTTTGTGTTTCTCTCTTCCTCACAATACTGCCCTCTGCCACAAAAAATTAAGCTTACAGACTAGATTTTACTAAAATGTGGGATTTTGGCCACCATGGTCCATCCTAAGAAACAAAGATTTGCACAAGGAATTTTCAAATCCAGCTCCCAGCCACAAGACACATTTTCCAGGCAGCTCCAGCCCTGGTTTTGTGTGCGTGGCTCACCAAGGTCTGTATTCTGTGTGAGCTGCGGGGAACACAGAGGCAGGAAAGACAGAGTGCAGACCAGATTAGGTAGTTTATATAGAGCTGCTATCTGACAGTAAGATTGGTAGAGAAAGGAGATCAAATGTTGCATTCATTACCTCATTCACAGCCTGATAAATCAGTCTCTGTCTTTACCCTCAAATGTTTGGCTTTTCCCACCCACAGCCCCCATGACTCCATCATCATAATGAATAATTCAATAAATATTTTTAAACTCCAGCTATTATTGCCTATTTAAAGCTTCCTACTTTATGGTTTGTGGGATTTTCAGGAACTGCTGAGTGTCAGTTCTGTGTGGCTTTTATAGGTTTTATAAAGGGTACAGGGAAGAAAGTGGGCGGTGTTTGTTGGTATGGCAAACAAACAATTCATTGAAACTGACATAAGCGATGGAATGGAAAAATATAATTACAACAGTGGGTAAGAAAGGAGAAGAAACTAGAGAGTCCTTGAGGGTTAGAAGCAGCAGAAAGACAGTGAAAGAAGACGAGCCATTTGCAGCATTCCAGGGTGGAGAGATGAAGGGGCACTGAGGTAGACCTGAAAGAATATGCAGATGGAGCATCTATTGTTTGTACAGATTTCAGCAAAAATAAATAATTGCCAAGAAGGCTGGGAGGTGAACAGGGACAGAAGGGCAGGGTTTGCATTTTAGCTTTAGGGAATAAACAGTCAAAATGAGATACTCAGGCTGTGGAAGAGGGAAAAATGGCAACAGTTAGAGAGAGGTAAAAGAGAGAGACAAGAAAAAAAGCAGTTCTGAAGCAAAGTATTGAAGTTCACCTTGCCCTCACTTAAACTAGTTTTGTTCTTCTCTACTTTGCAAGCCAAATCATGAAAATAAAGTGGTTGCCTCAGACCCACACCATGGCAAAAGGACAGTGACACAGCATGCCCTCAGTGCCTGCAAGGCGCAGGACAACGGATGCTGCAAGGTGAAAGGACCCTTCATGTAGCATTGTGCAACACCTTCATGTTAGCTTGGCTTGGGACTTCTGCTTTACTCCTATGAGATGCTCTTGCTCTGCTTGCCCACTTCCTCAGAGCATGGAGTTAAGCAGAAGGAATCACGTTTCTGTTTACTTTCCTGTTAAAGATGGTTTCTAAACAGTTTCCAATGTCTGAATATTTGACATTTTAAGGGTATCACAACGTGCCTTTCCAACTTGTACAACCCTATTTATTTTCCCAGTTTCTAGTAGCCATCTCCATTCTCTAAAGCTGTGGGAATTTCTTATATGGGGACAGAAAATATGTTAGGAATGGAGCTCTTAAGAAAAAAAATGCAGGTGTTTCCTTCTCTTTCTTTTTTTCTTTCTCTTCTCTATTTGACTTTCACCTGGGTAAATACTGATGAAACTGAATGGCAGAGAGATGGTTTTCTTGCTGTTACTTGTACCAAGAAATATAAAAATTTTTCTTTTCCAAAATCCTACCCTATGTGCATTCATCAAGTGTGGTGAATACATCACTTCATTCCCGTTATCCAATGGGATATTTTGATATTAAAAACATTTTCAAATTTATTGTTTTATTTTGTTATTTTATTTTCTTAGACTAGTTGGAAAAAAGAAGATAAATTGAAAAGAATGTTAAATTGCTGAAAAAATAATCCAGAACTGCTTTTATCCTAGAAAGCTATAAAAAGTCATTTGCAGTTTGTAGCAGGGAAAATGGATGAAGTTATAAAAAAGAATAGAATTATACAGAGATGGGTATATTAGGCTTATGAGAAAGAGTTGAAATAACATTTGTGAGGGAAGGCACCTCTCACAGAGTTAATGAGTACACATATAAGAGTGGCCCAGTTAATATAGTGTATTATAGTTATGAAAACTTTTCAGTGAGGCATGTCTGCCAAGGCTTTTACAGAAACTGAGCTGTCATGGCATGAATGTGGATGTCCTCTCTTGAATTAACTGTCAAAAGATAAGAAACCAGAGGAATAAATGGACTGCTTTCTCATGGAGAGGCCACCAGGGGAGTCTTGTTGCATCTGTGCTAGTCAATGTATTTCTAAACAGTCTAGAGAAGAAGCTGAAATGTAATGCTACTAAATGAGAGTTAATACCCATGGAAAAAGCAAGCCCTTAGCACCGTGATGGAGAGACTGACTCAAAAAGAAATTGAACAGGCTCAGTGAAAGAACAGTCTAACTACAGCTATCAAACCAACCAAACAAATGCATCTTCCAAAACAGAACATCTCCAAGTCTCCACTGGAAGCTAAAATGATATAGCAAGGGAAAGATGTCTCTATGGATGTCCTTTCTGCTCCCTCATTAGGTTTCTACTATGAACCACACCTGCAGGATGCTGACTGGAATGGCTCTTGTTCTCATGAGGTATAGGTGCTCTTACAGCCTTCATCTTCTCATCTTATCCACTTTCTTCCTCCACACAACTCCTCCCTCTGGAAGTTAGAACAAAATCAACAGAGGTAAAGCGGATTACATCAGTGAAAAAGAGGGGAAAACACTTCTTAGTGGTTTATTTTTCTAGGCCTTGCAGATGCTGTGACAGGCAACCTTAGTTAGGAAATATCAAAAGTCTAATTGTATTAATAGAATCACTTTCTTAGGCATGTGAAAATGGAGATGATGTATCATTTACAAGTGAATGAAGACTGAACACTGGTAACTGCTGGACTGCATAATATGGCCACGGAACAGTTCCCTAACAATGAGTCCAGGAAATTATTGCACAGCTGTAACACAAGCATGGAGGAGATTAGTAGAGACTTTCAATAGATTTTTAGGTTCTCCCTTTTTAAAAATACCTTTCATCCTCAATGCAGCCTGATTGCATACAGTAGCTGGCATGAAGGCAAGAAGCAAAGACAGCGAAGACTTGTAGAGAAAACACTAGCATAGTTGGATGTGCTGACAATGTAGCTCCAGGATGTAATGAACTTGCAGTATCCAAATCACAGGAAGAAGGACAGGATCATAATTCTGCAACCTTAACCAGAGGAGAAGTCTTTTTCACATTCAGTCCAAGAATCTCCTGGCTATATCAATTAGAGTTTGATTATAAGTAGACAGAAAGAGTCTGTGGAGTCATTTGTCCAGTTGTGGTGGCTGGTGCTGTTTTCCTCTTCCCCTCAGGGAGAGAGGCTGGCAAAGACCAGTGAATGTATTAGGACACTATGTTCAGATAACTGGGACAAGAACACTGGGCACAGGCATGGTGGGTAGATCTGTCGTTATCTAGAAAAGTTTATTTCCCTGCTTATCCAAGGCAAGAAAGTTAATTATTGAGCTAGATATTCCTTCCTCCCTGCCCCAGAAATTAACAGAACTCTGGTCAAGGCTAAAGCAGTAGGTTCTCCCAGCTCTGGAATTGATACTTGGATGTATCGCCAAGAGCAGGAGACATGACAACAGGAGACACACAGGCTGTCATTTCAAGTTTATAAGGAGAAGAAAAGTGGGTGTCATTGTAAAGAGGTCCCAGTTTCAATATGCATTATGACCAGTTCTTCTAAGCTATCAACACATATGAATAAAATCCATATAAATTTCACAATACATCTTTGGTGGTAAAATTTAGAGTAATTTCGTCATGTCCTCAGTTAATATTAATTAAAACCGAATAGAGTATTTGCCCTGGCTATGCAGATTTACTCTGGTAGAAGATTCAGCCCCCTGTTTTCCTCTTGGCTTTGCGATTATGACATGTTAGATTTATTGGCTCATTTGCTACAGTAAATGAGAGTCTCTGGACTGAGCCACAGTCGACAGCAGAGTGAATGGACTGGCTGAGGAGCGGGACAGGAATGAAGAGAGAACATTTGTTCTGAAAGACAGAACCCAGTCCTCAGTCCAGTCCGACTCCATCATTACTGCTTTCCACAACTAGTGAAGATGATCTTCTCTGTGACTTGAAATGAGCAAACACATTTTTTTTCTTAAATGAAAAGTGTTGCAATGAAAATGATTTGACAGGCCTTAGAATATACTGCAGAGCTTTGTTGAAGTGAACTAGCTTCACTTTCACCAGAATGATAAGGAATTTTCTGGTGCTAAATTCTATGCTAAGAATTGAAGTATAAGGTGTGCAATGGACTGTATACATGCTTTTACAGGGCATGATGGTGTTTGGATTTGCAATTACCTGCTGCTCCTGTATTGAGATTGCCAAACATGAGCTGGGAATCATGAGAGTTTGAGGAACTTGTGCCAGAGACCGTAGGTTCCTGAAATTATGGATTATAAAAATCATACTTATGATCTTAGTGATAAATGAGTAAATACAGGCAGATGAGACATGATGACTTTGTGTGTGACGATGCTGGTGAATGTGATGATCATGTGTAAAAAATGAGAAAAATATTTTTCCCTGATTTTATTTCTGACTCAGAATTTTGTTTTTTATTGGAAGATCACTAACAAGTGGACACTTCAGTAAGGAGGAAATCTGCCTAACTTACTAAAATTCAGAGAATTAGTGTCACAGAAGACTTTAGAGCATCTACAGATAGGAAGCTGAGAATGAATGCATGCTGAGTGCCAGAGGAATGATTTTTCAAAAATATGTTCCCTCTTTTATTACCCTATTATATTATCATTAATATAATATTGCCTTAATCTTATGGTAGCTGGTAATGATCATTATTACCAATAATAGAGTGAATTTGTAGCAGACTGTTTCTAGTTTGCTATATGAGGAGTGGAGCTCCCAGAGTTCTCCTGGGCTGGGCATGACCCTGGTGACAGATGCAAGAGAAGAGGGTATGGAGAATTACCTTCCGCTGACCATCTGCCCAAACTTCCACTCCCTGCTTTGACTGCTGGATGACAAAGCTTCTGTTCATATGACAGCTTTCCCCAAGGCAGCACCTTTCATTGCACAGACTTATGTCCTGAGTGTGTTATAATGAATTATCATCACTCTGCTGCATATGGGCATTGCCATTGACCTGGTCCATTCACATATTACCTGGGGAGAAGTGTATTCTGCAGTGCTAAACCCAAAGACAGTACCTGACATAAGTACCCTTTTAAGTATAAAGCAACTGGTACCATAAAGTGATTTATACAGTGTCCTGGCATTTACAGTTGCTAAGATAAACTGCTTTGGGGTATACGATAAAGCCCTTTGTCAAAACTGGCTATACCTGCCTGCTTACAGTCATAAAGAGAAATGTGTGACACCATAGCCTCCTCAGTTCTCCCCAGAAGGCACAAAGGGACAGCTTGTTCAGTACAATGCTTGATGTTAGCAGTGGGATTTATTTCTGGATTATCAGCTTGTAATTAAGGGAGTTGTTAATGCTGAGAAGGAATTTTGAGCTCAATCCATAATCCATTATCAACTGTAATGGACAAAAGTGCACTCAGTAGAAGAGAGAATACAAGCTATTACTGTGCCAGTTACTCCACAGGTGTGAAGAGGTATGACCCAAGGCTGTGGAACAGCACCGATTCGTGGGAGCTGGAGACCTGGCATGGCACTGACTGTGGGGCAGACAGACTCCTCAGGACAGCAATGTATTTTTGGGCTTTATTCCACTGTGAAGCCGCTCTGCTCTGTCTAGAGGTGGCTAATGGAAAGCATCCTTGCTCACTGTATGGAGTTCACAGCATTCCCCATGTTCCCTGGAATAGCAGGGTGCTTGCTTGTTGATTGAATCCCCATGAGTCATTTGTTATGTGGGAATCTGCCCACTTCAGTGCTTTTGGGGAGGCTATATTTTGTGTATTTAGAAACATAAATACCTTTAAAAATATATTACCTTGTGAGCTTGAAACAATGTTCAGAGAATCAGTCTCCTGCTGACTCCAGAGCTTTGCAGCATAACTGGTGTTTGGGTTTTTTGTGTGAATGTGGGTGTTCTCCACACTCTTCTGAACTACCAGCTTCCTGTGACCAAGGACATCAGCCTAAGTGATCCAGGCAGCTCTCTGGAGCCTGTGAGGCAAGATAATCGCAATAATCACTGCTACCACTTTTGCTAGCTCCTTGTTTACTGACCTGGGGCAACAATGTGCTACCAGCTAATTGCTGCCGGGTGTGTGACAGAGCCCAAGGAGGCCCAGCGGCAGACTGGACGAAGGGACCATAATTCAGTGACTATTGATAATGTGGCACGGGAAAAAGATTGGGGGAAGCCAGGTAGCCATCACTTCCTTGACACTAAGGAAGCCTAATCAATTGGTGAGAAGAATCACTTGTTTGCTAATTGTAATTACTTGAATAAATGCCAAGCAGGGTGACTTTCCTGACAATTGGGAGACTACACTGCAGAGCCCATCCATCTCAGGGGGAGTTAATTAAGTTTGCTGCCTGCTCCATCACATTCAAGGAGGAAATGAGATAGCAGTCCTGTCTTTATAACGTTTTACCTTTATTTATTTATTTAGTCTTGACTTTGGCAATGATTCTGTTGGCACTACCTACCTGGCTTGTTGCATAATCACCTCTTGGGGATGGACGTTAAATATTCCTTGGTGGTCTGGGATTCAAGCACCTTGTTTGCCTCCATTGTAGTCCCAGGAACTAAGACGACTTTCCTCACCTTTTCCCACAGACAGTCTGTGGAAGGAAAACACCATTGGCTAATGCTGGTGTTCAATGAAAACGTGTGCAAGAGTTTGTCTTGGGGATTTTACAGGGAGGCAGGTGCTGTGGACATAATTCTTCATCTTTCAGTGGAATAATTTTCAGCTTGTTCAAAATATTACAAAGAAAAATCTTTTAGATGACCAGGAAGTTGAGTAAATTGCTTTTCCTGTGATTTTTCTATTCCCCCCTTCTCCACTTCATGTTTTCTAGTCCTTCTCTTGCTCTGTATGCTTCCCTTTGTACTTTTTCAAACATCAGAACCACTGGATTCACCAACTAGCTTTTCAAAGCTAGTTAAAATTTTTGTAATTTCAAATTGTTCTAAGAAAATAGTAATTCTCTTTCAGCCATGCATTCTGCTCTTTTTTACTAGTTGGGGTACTGACAAGGAAAGGAAAAAGGCAAAATACTGAAATGTCCAGTTGCACCCACAGCTGGATAATTAGTAATAACTTTTAAAATTTTTTTAAAAAAAATAACTTTTAACTTTTTTAAAAACTTTAAAAAAGTAATAACTTTTAAAAATTAAAAACTTTTAAATAACAAAAGAGTTGTTAACTCATTTCTAAAAAGCCATTTATCAAATCTAACTTTCATCTTTCTGTAATCTTCACTAAACCCAAAAGTTCTCATTGTTTTTCCCTTGGGGGAGCAAAATGGTGGGTATAACCTTAAAGAAAACATAAAAGTATACTACTCCCATTAAGTGTCAAGTTACCAGCCTGATGGTATGAGCCCAGAAGAAGCAAAACCCAGGAGGTAGAAGCCCAAGCCTGTCCCATGGTTCATTTCAGGCATTCCTGTTAACACAGGTTCTTATTAAGAGGATTCCTGTTTAATACTCATGCAGGTCTCCTGGAGTTGTGGCGTACCTGTCTTTGGAGATATTCAAGCTCTGACTGGACAGTGTTCTGAGCAACATGCTGTGGCTGATGCTGCTCTAAGCAGGTACCTGCCAGCCTCGGCTGTTTGGTGAGCCCATTGCAGAGCAGAGGCAGTGTTTGCAAAGGAGGAGCATCACAGATGTAAGGGCAGTCAGGCCTCAGTGCCATGGTCTCAGCATGCCCCATGCTTTCTCAGCTGCTCTCCTCCAGGAATGTAATGGCCTGAAGTGCAGAGAGCTACATGACTTTCCCGAGCAAGAGGCATTTTGTGGAGGAGTGTGGAGCTGAACTTGCATTTCTGGAAGATCAGACCATCAGGGCTCCCTCCTCCTGGCTGTCCCTGGCTGCTCTGCATGAACTGCCATCGTCCTTTCAGGACTGGAGCGTAATAAATTACAGACTGTGCTTGCTGCGAAGCCTCCACTGCCCTGAAAGGCTGTTTGTTCCCAGCAGTACTGAAGAGAAATCACTCCGCTACAAGTACATTAAGCACATGAACAGCTCTGACAAGAGGCAGAGTAATAATTTGTTTGGTAAGCTCACTCATGCTTTATTGAATTCATTTATTGGCTGTCCAACAGCTCCATCAGGCACTTTTGCAGCAGCCAGACACAGAGTCATGACCTCAAGTCTGGAGTCAAGTCAAAAGGTCCTCTGTGCTTCGTTACTATAGTAGTAAAATGAAAATCTCAGGCAAGGTGTCCTGCCACAGTGACTTAAACTATGTGCAGTGCAGACTAAGCATTAGCATTATTTCAGCAGCAACAGCTAAGTGAGGCTGTGCCAAGCTTTAGCAGGTTAATGTGCTCTGGACAGGTCTGAAGTGCTTAACAGTTTGACGTGGCAATGGCAAGAAATACAATTTTAATAAAATTTGAGCATTGTTCTCCCTCCAGGTGTAAAAGCTTTATGAATGCAACAATGTGTAATCTCTCACATTCCTTTTTTTCAGGCAGACTGAATGCACAGTGTAATGTGTCTTTAGCACAATGATATGATAACAATCTGAGACAGATTGCAAATTTACCAGTGAAGTACTGAAAAAGAGGATATTTTGTTTTAATGACTCTGCAAAGTGGGAGGAACAGGCCATCAGAAGTCTACTTTTCTACTCGAGGGGAGCTCGAGACAGCACTTTACTGTTGGCCACACATGTACAAAGCAATTACAGTAGACACCATAATAAAAAGAAATATTAATCTGTTTTTTGAGAGATAAGACAAAGGTTGGCTGGCTTCTACTGCCTCAGCATTGCATTGCAACCCACACATCAAAAATGTATTGTACAAAATAAATGGAATGGGAATAGCTGATTAATATCACAAAATGGAGATGCTGAGAGCTTTGCTGCGCTGTTGGATAATGTTTGGGTATTTGCTAGTGACAGATGGTAGGCCTTCTCATCCATATCTGTGTACCCTGGATGGAGGATTGCTTGATAATACGCACACAGTTATTGTCACTGTCAACTTTGTCATTTTGTAGCCTTCTTACAGCTTTGAGGGCCTCTGTGTGTTTAATCATTTGTGCAGAGGTTTTATGAGACAGGTGCTTAAGAGTGTGATATGAGGGAAAATAAAACAAATTTACTAAAGTCAATCCCAGTTACTCTTAATCCCTGCAAAGGCAGTGTCTGTGATCACTTAGCTGTTCTTAAATGGTGTTGGTCTTGTATTCCCCATTAGCATCCAGACTGGTGTTAACTGGAAACATCCAGAGGTCAGATAAATGAATACACCAACATGAACCCATGTATGGTCTAATTCCTGTGGATATCAGTGTGAAGGCACAATATGTGGTGAATACCAGAAAATTAATTTTGAGCTGAAATACCTTTCAGACCAGCTTGCATTTTTCTGTTGCCCAGATGAAAAGTTGCACGAGGCTGGAGGAGACTGAAGGTTTCTCTTTGCAGTGACTAAGCACCAGAGATGTGCATCCCACCAAGAATGATCTGGCTGCAGGGCACCTGCGGGTCTGCACCCACATCAGTCTCAGCCCCTGTTTCCTGGCCAAAGGCTCCAGCCGGCTACTGAAAACTAGTATGAACATTTCTTCAGCTATATTCTAAATAAGAGAGAGCAAAGAAAGAGGGTAAACAAAACAAAAAAGGAGGATTTCTCTCTTCTTGGGAGAAATTCAGGGCTTTCACAACAACCCAGACTAAGGTGCATGGAGGTGTCTTAATAACAGTGTGGCGCTCAACACTTTCTTTTGCCTGTCTACAGACAGGTGATACCAGGCCCCTCAGTGTCCTAGCTTCTTGAGATACCTTTCTGTAGCATGACTATATCCATGCATACCTGGGCTCTAGGTTCTGCTCCTACTCTGGGCCATGGAAGCAGGACTCAAGTCCTTACTGTTGCATGGCACTATCATTCCTCCATGTGGCAAGTGCACCCTGTCCCTGTGCAGGAAGTATATTGCAACTGTTTTCTTCTGAAGGCACATCAGTAAACCAGGAGAAATGCTCCGTTGCATGTCCTTTGGATGCTTCATGCACCAAAATGCACATTACTGTCCTCTCTGCAGAAACATGAGATAAAACAATTCCAGCTTTTACAGCTGAGTCTAGAGTCTTTATTTAAAACTATCAAACAACATTTCTTTTAAACCTATCAATTTTGCCTCCCCATTTCTCAGTGCGTCTTCTTCTCCTCCCAGAGGAATTTGGTCTTATTTGTTGAAATACCTTCTATCTGGATTGCTTCCAAACATCATCCAGAAGCCTGATTAATTAGCAAGGAGATCATCACAATGCATAATAAGTCAGGTGCTAATTACATCTACCCTATGAGTATTTTCCTCTCATTTATCTTATGAGTGCTCATTTTGCAGATTAATAATGAACATGACAACTGCAAGTGAAACCAGTACTGTGGACTGTCAAATAAAGGCATGGGGGGATTGGGCTCTTAATTAAAACTGCTATTTGCTTGGCATTACAAATGCTATTACCCATCTCGCTTCCAAGAAAGGCTATTTATTAAAAACGTATTATTCCCGAGATGCAGATAAAAGACACTAAGGCGCTCTGGTAACACCAAAAGAATCACTTAGTATTGAAAACTATTTCATACCCACACCGAACTAAAGAGCCTATGAAAAATATCAGCCTGTTAGATCTGAAGAACAATACTCTCTCTTATGCAGGCAAGTGCAAATAGGTTCTTCTCCTCTGCCTGAGCCACAATACAAAGAACTCAAGCCTGTGGTTTTCTTTCCCCAATCAGGCATGGCCTAGATTCTCTCACTGAAGCTGTCTGTAGGCCTCACAAATAATTTCTGTAGTGAAGAAGTACAATAAAGTTGGCGGTGAGTGGTCATCAGTCAGAAGTAACTGTTTTGGTCACTGCCAGCTTCATGCGCTACATGAGAACCTGCAGTCTGGAAGTGAAAAATCGTTTCCTTATATTTTTAAAAGGGCACCTCATTCCTCCTCACAATCTAAAACCCAGTACTTGTGGTTGTAAGTGGGTAGAAATGCATGCTGTTACGTCTCTGGATTTTACATTACAAGCCATCACTACAGCAGCCAATGCTTCACAGAAAATAAGTCCTTTCTTTTGGCCATAACGATCCTGCTAGCTGTTTATAGATTGATTTGGGGTGGAGTTCTTTGTTTGGATGTAGGTGTATCAGGGCAATTAGCTTATGTCAGAAAACCAGTCCTGTGTCTCTCAATTCTATTAAAAAATCTATTACCACCTGCTTCATTCCTTTTAGTAGCTTAGCTAAGTTTCTGATGAATGTGTTAAATTTCAGTAAGATTTCTTTTGTTCCTCTAAAAAGCCCCAAATTAAATTACTACAGAGCTTTGTTCCTCCCCCCAATAACCTAACTAATCTTAGGGCTGAAATTCAAAAATTCATTTCTGACAAGAAACATTTTCTCTTACTCATAACCCTGGCATTTCAGAAATAACAAGTATCAAGATGACCTCTTTTGGAATGGCTCTAAAAAGCCAATATTTTAGCCCTTTTCATACCCTAAAAGAGCTAATTACAACCCATGTAATTTCTTGTTCATTAGTTCATGACTCCGTGACTCAGGTGCCATGTTCCATTAATCATCATGACCTCATGTGATTTACATCACAATAGCATGAAATTTTAAGTACAAATAATTTAAAAGTCAAAGAGGTTGTCTCTTGAAACACCAGTTTTGCACATCAAAGTGACTGTCTTTTTTTTTTAGTCAAAACATAGTGCAGTAGTTACAAACTGGCTGGTTGTAAGGTACCTTGTGTAAGGTATGAATACCAACACACATGTAACTTCTGCTATAAAAGGTAGATCATTTCTGTATCTTACCACACTAGATGAAATAAAAGACTCTGGTTCATGAGGCCACTGCCTTTCTAAACATAGAATCTTCTTTAACAGATACAACCACAATTGCTACAATGAAAACCTTTCTACAGAATGCATCATTTTGATTCACATTACAACCTGTCCATTCACCAGAGGAGCAAAACCAAACATTTTTTTCCCTCCTAGATCTTCCAGTACCGAACAACCATCCTACAAGCAGCCAACTGGATTCTGGACCTGCCCTTGCCACAGTGCCTTTCTTTACTCCTGCTTTCCCACTGTCATTCTGCAAAGCAGAACCGCAGCTAGCTAACATTGCTGTCAAATGCCTTTCTCTTCCTGTTGGTACCAATCTGAATACAGAGTAACCAGTGACTGTGCTGACACCCATACTTAAATCAGAATAATTTTTCTTATCCAGTATGTTTGTTTTTATGACTTTGATGACATATTTATAGAATTCAGTTTTTCTGAGGGAGGGGCTGTTTTGTGTTTGCTCATGCAACAGCTGTGCTTTGTCCTTTAAAAAACCAGTATAGTCCCTATGCCTGGTTATTTTTAAACTACATAGGTCTCACTGGTCATCTAAAAATAAATTTCTAATGTGCACGTGTAGTATACATAGAACCATAATTTGACCAAATACGGCAACATAAAGGCCTCCTTATCATGTCTTTGGCTTCTTCTGTAGTGGCAATAATTTAAAAATACACAACAAAATCATAAACAGACCCTGCACTTCCTGTTTGCAAAACAACATGAACAGAAATTAATGCTTTCATGCAAACAGAGTCTGGACTGAGGACACACTCAGATTTCTGCCAGCACTAATCAAACAATAATGTTTTTTACTTCCCTGAAAGGATCTGGTTAATCATAAGCCCTGTACAGCAAGGAAGCCTAATATTTTGAAGGGAAAAAACAATGTTGGAATGTAAAACAAAAAATTCTGATCCTCAGAAATATTCATGAAAGAACTTTCTTTTAAATAAGCATAATCCAGACATCTTGTTATCAAGACTTCAAATCAGAGTTTGTCTCTAAAGACAGGCCCAATGCATCTAGGCCATCTGATTCCCAAGGCTTTTAGGTTTCTTTTTCCTCATTGATCTTAGCTCAGATGAGAGACCTCAGAGGACCTTAACTGCTCAGACCCAAAGCAATCCCCGTAACAGAGCAGACACGGATTTTGGCTATCCAAGCTTTCTTGAAAAAGGCATGCCAAGCTGGCAAAGAGAAACCGCTATGGGTCAGCTAACATTCAGACAGCTGGACTATACAGGCTTTGGCAAAATGTCTTCATTTTGATTAACTGAGATTTTCTTTGACAAAACACAGAACAGAAGAGGTTTTCAAGGGACAAGTCCTTATGAAACCTGTATCTGTCACAGTTTAAAAGAACACATGAGCAGTAGAATTAAGAGGGTCTGGCTTCTCATCGATTGGTGTCTCACAAATGGCCGCCTTGGTGGACTTAAAAATTTATATTAACGAGTGAGCTGGTGGTTGAAGCCTCTCTGTCTCACTTTCTGTTCTTTTCAGGCATCTAGAGGGAACTTCTTATCACTGAGACAACTGCGTTTCTTCAAAAGCAGTAGACACTGACTGCATCGTTCCAGAGTTATGGGGGAAAGACGATCAGATGGGCATACAAGCACACAAAGCACTTCACCCTATCAAAAAGCTTTTGGTTACAAATCCCACAATACAGGAAGCTCTGATGTTTTGCATATGCAGCTGTATACCTAAACTAATGTGCTCCATGCCCCTGCTGTTACTCAATAGTTAGGTGGAAGCATCAGGTTACATGTGTTGCACGTAAGAGAATTAAAATAAAATTAGCAGGAATTTTGGTCGCCTAATGATTTAAGGATTAATCCTAAAGACCTCAGTGCAGCTATTTGGTTCTGAAAGTAGTCAGGGCCTACTGACTGAACAAGAATATGTAAGCCCTTGTTTCAAAAACCTCTCAAGAAATATTTCTGTGTGACAGACTGCGGATGGTAATGAATATTTTTAGTGTAATATTTGAGTGCATCACAAGTCTGCTTGCATTCCTCCAGAAGAGAATGAGTCATTACCCGTAGAATAGACACACAATAAATTTAAATTCCTTTTCTGCTCATGCAATACTATGAAGCAAAACAGATTTTCCTCAGACATATTCTTTACTGATGTTCATTCTTCATTGAGACACTATTTTTTAATTTAATATTTCTGTCACCCCTGTACCTAGCGGCCATGCATCTGACTCGTCACAGACATTAATACGACATTAATACTGTTGTTACAGACATTACAGACGTTAATACAGTCCAGCTGTGTAATAAATATGCAGCACAGATTTCAGGGAGAGTCCTGCACCCCACAAAACTTTGAAGCCCTGATTGTGTTTCACATATCTTACACACCTTTTACAACTTTTCTTTAGCTTCCCTTTCACCATTTTCCTCTCTCCTCTAGTTAGGTGAGCATGTCCAGTGCTGCCTGTTCAGGTCACTAACAGCTGTCTCTGTTCAAGCTTTCTCTGGCAGTATTTGCCCAGCACCTACAATAACAGAGTTGCAACATCACAGTTGTGCTATACTGTAATACAAATAAAAAACACATCTGTTGTTCCTTTCTGCAAGCTGTGGGTATGGCTGATATTTAAGGAAATATTCAGTGTTGTACTCAAACAAACTAAAAAAGCTCTAAGGGTATTGTCATCTGATTGTGACGGAAGGGGTTCTACCTGTATGACAATGTGAAAGGGTCTTTGTAAGACATGGCTTCCCACAAAACAGAGGAGACATAGTTCTGTGGTTTCAGCTCAGCATGTGAATTTTTCAAGAACATTTCAGGGCTTTCTGCAGCAGTGGTTTTCGTAAATAAAGATGTTTTCATAAGTGAAGATGGACTCACACAATTATAAGAAAGGGTTTTGAACTTTATGGTAGGATGGATGACCTAGTATTGCAAGGAATCTCCCAAGAGAAAACTTCTATAATGGGAACTTTGCAATATTTATCAAAGTTTATGTACTTAAGTTTCTTAATTCATGGCAGAAATGGCTCTAATGTGCAACATGCTCTGTTGAAAAAAACAAAGTCCAGTTACATTTTCACACAGTTCAAAACCGAGTGTTCTGTATTTCACGCAATTCAAAACAATAATGGTCCTTTTTGTTCTTGCTTATATTATCATATGAACCCGCTTGTGATTATATAGGCTATTTTTTTGTCTTCAATAAAGGAAAAGTATTGCAACACAAATGTTGCATACAGATCACATTATTCAGCTGGGGTAAAGAGTCAAAAAAAGACTGTTCAGAAAATCACCTGTTAGGGAAGCTAGGAAGAGCTATCCAAAATACTGGTTCAGCCAAACAAAGAACTTATTCAGTAACCTTGGATCACAAAGCCCATGGGGCACAGAGAATTCTCAGGAAGTGTGGGAGAACGGTCCATTCAGAGGCTACTGACAGTGATTGGTTATGGTGATTAACGATTCTTGCAGATATACAAATTTTAAAGGCCAGAAGGAGCCTTTCCATTGCCCTGCTTATTTTCTCTAGGAATGTCCTCCAGTGTCTCCTTTAATTTGTGTCTGAAGAGTTTCCCAAAAAGATATTCTATATGTAAGGACTTAAAGATTTTATGTTTGGCTTTTATCGGTGACCTGAAACTTAGGAGTTTGTATTTCAGATGTTTGCAAAGGTCCCAAAAGTGGAGCTTATACAGAATAACCTATTTTATGAGGTTTATGGCATTCATTCCTTTATATTCTGGAGGCTGAGATCTTTACAGAGAAGGGATGAGAAAGGAAAAGAACTTTGTGGTGATGAGGTGAGGCCTGGTACATGTTTCTTTTCATTATTGACTGTGTATATTTTCAAAACATGGAAAGAAAGTTAGTGAGTTTTGTGAGATCGTGGAAGGAAAACTGGGATATGGGAAGGCCTCCACTGCTTTGGCTGCAATGTCATTTTCCTGAGGCAAAAGAGACAATAAAAACCTAGGGCCAACAAACTGCCCTTCATCTTGCTCCGGTGATGTGCTTGTTGCAGCCATTGATTTGACAATATTCTAGTTTCCGCTTCTGATTGAAGGTTTTAGCTGGGACAGCGACATAGTTCTGTGACAGTTCAAAATATAGAACATCTCAAACAGGAAAAAAAGCTTCTGCATTTCATTAAACAGCTTCTGGAAGCATGATTGAAAATTGAGGTTTATGAAGAGATTGCAAATGCCAATAGCGGCATTTACACCAGGTTTCTAAGCTCCACTTTAAAGTCATCTCCTGGCCTTCCAGCACTTGATGTCATCTTTGAGCAGCACGAACCTGAGGGAAGGAAAGGAATGTGAATGAACCCATTAGCCCAGATCTCATAGAGCTTACACTTTTGGGATTTCAGAAATTGAGAGCATATATTGGTAAAAAGCCAGAGAGATCAGCCAGGACAATAAGTTACTATTAGTAAACAACTTGCTTATCTGGCTTTAATTTGGTGCAACTGGGTTGCCTGTATGAGCATGCACAAAAATCTTTTCACTGCCCCATGCAATTCCAACCAGACAAACATGCCATCCTATACCCCTTGAATGGCATGCAGCACTCCTGAGTAATGAAACATCTCTTTCCCCTTTTGGAGACATAACAGCAGAAAATGTTTTCTAAACTCATCTCATTTAGTTTATGGAATTGCTCAGGTCTGTTGCCAGCTGGAAGTTGGTTGGCAGGCATGCATCATCAGCTTCTAGCCTTTCTCAAACACAACCACATGCAGCTCATCAGCATAAATTATTAAATGAGAAAAGTCAGCCTGTAAATGAGATCAGATTGGCTGTGGATGCTTGTTCACTCTGTGCTGACAGCACTCACTACGTGCCTTCCAAGCAAGGGTCACAGCTCATTGCCAGAAGAGGGAACAACACCTCAGAGAGTTCATAGCACAGAATACAGCTGAATATATCTTCTGGGTGACATCACTCATTGACTATCTTGTAGAGGTAAAAGCAAGCAGTCTCCTGCCTTATAATATACTTATGCCACACACAGATGACCGAATGTCTGTAACTGTGAGCTCTGTAACAAAATCTTTGTCTGGCCAAGAAGCACCAAACACTTAACCAAGAACCAGAGAGTCTTGGAGTAGCAATTCCATTGCTGTCCCATTGCTCCAAAAGGTTGCAGAGGTTGAGCGTGCAGCTTGGTTTTGGGTGGCCAAGCAATGTCAGCTTCAGTAGTACTTGCTGCTTTATTTGACCCTGCCAACAGGGATTTAAAATAGCCAGTGTTTCCCATGCCATCACAACCCTGTAGCTAGCTTGAGACCCATGTAACACAAGCGTTTGGCTTTTGTATTTGGCTTGATAGCCACAACTTGGCCACCTCTATCTCATATTTGTCCTAGTTTCCCTAAACAGCAGCTAGGGGATTTCTTTTATATTTCCTGGGGGAAATTCCAGTATAACCAAAACACAGCTCTCAATGATTTGCTGTGAAATTATTATGCTATTAGTGTATCATCAATCAACATAAGCCACAGTGTTTTGAATGAGTACCTTATATGGCAAAATATATGTTTGAAAAATATTTCTAAAAGGTTAGTATTTTTGTAAGATTTTTTGTTATAGAATTCAAGAAGTCAACAGGCTCCCTATAACCATCAAAGGCATCTGCTACAGATGTCCTGAGAGCCATCTATAAACACATAATATTAATATTTGGAAGGTGCAGATTATACACACTATTTATGTCAAAACTATATATATGAAGGGTAAAGAGACAGATCTTTACTCTGGCGCTACTTCATTGAAGATCAAAGTATAGCTGGTTCTTTGGTGCGTGAGGGAGATGGAGACTACTCAACCGGCCATGGATATGCTACAAGGGCAGCACTGCAGAGGAAGAGGAGGACAATCTCTCTCTGCTGTTGTAAGGGGTTGAATGCACACAACACTCATCACCCAATCTCGATTTTCCCATGATGGCAAAGTTAAAACAGTGATGCCACCTATCTTCTCAAGAGATCATATCAGACTACCTCAAGCGGCTATCCTAATTTGTGTTGTCCTGCCAATGCAAGATAACTCCTCATAAACAGATCAATTCTTTGGCAAAGGATTGTTTTGGCTTTGCTGCAGAGGATAAATCCTGTCACTCTTTAGGCAGAAGCAAAATTCCTAGAGCTACAGTTCAACCTGCAATGTAAAAATCCAATCCTAAATTGTAACTATCCCAAAAGCTGGAACTGTGGTTCACAGTTTGTGGCCACCTCTTGCAACACAGCTCTGGCTGGATGTAAGTGAAGTTAGATTTATTTAGTAATGGAAGGAGTCAGGGCATACCATGACAACTACAAATACTAAAGTATCTGGATGTTTTTTGTGGGGCATGGACAGGGAAAGAGTCAATACATACTGCTACCATAATGACCATGATATTTCTTTCCCTTAGGAGACTCTGCTCTAGTTATTCAGGAATACAAATAGATATGTTTAAATTGGTTTAAGATTTATTTTGTATATGATGAACTATACAACTATGTATATTTTGGTTAAAAAATAGAAATTAATAATATTGAGGGGTTGTGGTTTTGTGGTTAGCTTTTTTTTTTTTTGTAGCAGTATTTCTGCATTTGAACAAATGCTGCTGCAGTGGGCAGAGCTCTTAGCTGGTGAAATATGGTTGTCTTTTCTCATAGACAAGGCAACCATGGAAAGCTTAGAAATGATTTTGGTTCTTGTAATAAAAAGAAGAAAGAACATTGCTAATTTATTATTCATTCAACTCCTATCTTCAGGAAGGAAGATCCAGGGAACTACAGGCTGGTCAGCCTCACCTTGATCCCTAGAAAGGTGATGGAAGAAAATAATGATGCAAAACCATTTTCAAACATACTAATTACAAGCAGGCTATTGGGAGAGGTCAGCTTGGATTTCCAAAAGGATGCCTTCCCACCTCACCCACTCTGTGTTTCTGTGAGTGTGACTGAAGATGAAAACTGATACAACTCCTTTTACCTGACAAATCCCATACTGTCCCTCGTACCTCTCTACATGGGAATTTAGGAACTAAATAAGTTTGGCTACTAATTGTGTTTAGTAATCATGATATTTAATTCATTAAATATCTCAATAAGAACAACTCTTGGCAGAGTAGAACAACTCAAATATATCAGGCAGCAAAATGCATAATTCTTAGTTCAGAATATAACCCATGAGCTTTCATTTAGGACTGTTCTAGCAGTTCAGCCTTGGTGGTTGTCCTTGTCAAACTGGCTTCCAGTCTAATAGGACTGTATTAATCTACAGTCTAGTAAGACAAGGAGTAGAGCTACATACAGGCTAGTGGGATGTTCCAGAAATCAGTTTGTTGGCATGTCGGAATATATCAAGTTACTTGGAACTTTAATTCATATAGTATTGCCACAAAAACCAAATTGTATGTTGCAATGCATCCTCCTACGTTATGAATACTGTTGTCTGGATGTATCTGGTGAATGTTTTCTTCAGCTCTGATGATATTGCTCTGATGACAGCAACTTCATTTCAGCTATGTCATCCACCTTTGCAATGGCTGTGGCATCAGGTTTCAGCAATACAGTCTGTCCTCCTGCATGATGTGGATAAACATTGATTTCAAAGGAAAGAGAACAAGGTCCCAGCAGTAAAAAGGCAGACAGAACCAGTGTTATGTTATATCATTGCTTGTTGTACAATTTGCATTGAGAATGTGAGATATTAAACATTAAAAAAAGCAGTTGCCAGGCAGAGGATCGATTGTATGCTTGTTCTTAATACCCTGTGAATCAGAGTGCATACATTAATGTTCAGGAACTGAAATTATCTTAATACCCTGGTAGAATTACTTGGATTGGTGGCAGGGGACTGTGTATCTGTGCATGTGCATGTTTAAAATATTTCCCACTCGCTTTCTTCTCTCAAACACATCAGGGATCATTTGCTTTTCATTCCATATATGTCAATTGGAAAAGATATGACATTATCTCCCATTTTAATAAAAACACATTGTTTTTCCCAAATTACAGCTCTGGAATATCGATTTCCTCTCTAAATAAAAAAAAGTCTAATGATAATCAAAGGTATTTCAAAACATTCAGCTGTAAACCTGTTAAATAAACTTGCCAGTGTAATTTAAATTATTTTTTTCTCTCCATATCCTCTCAGAAGACATTTTGCTAAATATCTTCAATTTAGACTGGTATCAGAAGAAATGATTGGGAAACAAAAGAATGAAAAATAAGGGAAGGACACTCAGGAGTAGACAAAGGGGGTTGTGGAGAGAAACTGGAGCGAGTGTCATCTGTTTTTCAATATATATTCCAGGAAAACCACAGGATGCCTAGGGAGTAACGGAGGTGTGCGTGTGGGGGTGGGGGTGGGGGATACTCCCAACGCGAAGGAGGAAGAAAGATGATGTGGATGCTGAAGAACAGGATGTTCATAACCCCTGAGTGAGTTACTGATAGAGTGATTTATGAGTGGAAATAACAGCAGAGTGACGGAATAAAAGGCACGAGAACTAAAGGTGGATATGGTGATAATCCTGTGTTTTGAAATATGACAAGGTTAAGGAGATTATTCAAGGTCCACAGATGTTTGAAAATGTGTTTTACAGACAAATGAAAAGGACAGGCTATTGGTATCCAGAAACAGAGAGACCAAGGAAAATAAAAACAGAGTGTGAGTGATGGACAAATAGAGCTGATGCGGCAGACTAATAAAAAGCACAGGAATATGCTGAAGAGACATAATGGAGAAGGAAGTATAACCTACAGAGAGAAAGGAATAACTCATTTTGACACCAGAAGAAACAAACCTGTGGGATCATGAACCCCTTCCCAGGGAGGAATCAGAAAGTATGTCCCCAGTGTCAGAGATAAGATGAACTATCTGATGGAAACAAAGATAAGACAATGCAGAAACCTGTAATTGTTCTTTGTGCTGCGACAAATGACTCCTGGACTTGCTGGAATGGGTCAAGGTTGTCTATGATAAACTGTGGTCTTCAGGTGATGGTCCTGGGTGTTTTCCTGGTCCCTAGAGAAAGCACAAAAAGACCATGGGGATTAGCTCTAGACTTCGTATTCTGAAGTTTTAAGATGCCTGACCAGTGTGAGAGTTTAATGGAAAAAAGACTGCTGGTAGATCGACTCCACTGGAGTCCGAGGGAAGCTGACAGATTGATTGCTTCCACCCAGTTCCTCTGGAGGAGAAGATTTTCAGGACTTCCTTTAAAACCTACAGAAAAGGAAATGAAGAATGAAGTGACAGAAGAATATGAGCATATAGAAAAACAGATATGAAAGAAATGAAGTGCTAATATGGAGGGAAGCAGTTATCTGGATGGTACTTATTAATGAAAACTTAATCTGATGGAGAAATCAAATGAGTTAAGATAAATCAATTTAAGATTCTTATTGCAAAGAAACTGGACGGCAAAACAGAAGGAACCAGACTGATTAATGCAGGAAACGAAAGTAGCTATATAGGGCAAACAGAACAAGTACAGCAAAACAGTTATGACTTGAACAGAGTTACTAAAGGGCAGTCACTGTTCAAAGGGGATAGAAACAAACATGAAGAGACCTGAGAGGCTGAAGAAAAGTAGGAATTGTAGACTCACAGGAAAAAATGTAGTTTGGAAAAGACCTCTGGAGGTCACTAGTCCAATCTTCTGCTCAAAGCAGAGCTAACTTTGAAGTTAGATCAGGTGGTTCAGGCTTTTTTCTGTTGAATTCCGAGAGTTTTTAAGGGTGGAGATTTTACCACCTCTCCTAAGAGACTCTGCTGGAGTTGCATATGTGGACTTCTAGAGACTCTCAAGGTCAGGTCTGTTTACAACTTGAAAGCTCTTTGATATTTTTTGACAGATAAATATTACAAGGAAATATCTCATTCTAAATCACATAAATTTTCCCATTGGAAACTCAGAACAAATATTACTTGTAATATTAAAAACTACATTGATTTCATAATGAAATAGCAAAGAAATTAATCAGGAGTAACAGCATTTTAGATTTGGTTTAAATAAATTGTTATATATAAAAGTATGAGGAGAAGATGTTGGTTAAAATGGTCTTGGACAGTGTGATCAAAGGTTGAAGAATAAAAAGAAAAAAAATGAAAATGCATCAGTAGATGCATTGTAGTGGAAAGACTTGCCAGTTCACAAGTTCATGCTGCTGGAGTCCAGGTATAGGGCTGTCTCTCGAGAGTCCAGAGAGTCAGTGAAACAAGGACCACCATGACACTTTGCATTCTAAGATGTGCAGAAGCAGAAAGCCAGGCCTGTTATTTCTGCAATGTTTATGATGCTTGTAAATAGTTTTGGGTTTTTTTTTGGTGCAGCATGGTTATTAGATACGTTATTTTGTTAGCTAGCATTGCTGGCAGGCTATGAAGCAATTTATTGATCTGCCAAGAGAATATTTTGTAAATTATATTTGAAGAATATTGTCATCTCCCTACAGTTTTTACAAAGTAATTCTGAAGATGACATTTTTATCTTGTGAATGGATGACGGGACTTGTTGGTCATATGACATAATCAAAGAGAAGGTTCCATTTGCCACAGTGAAGAAGTTGGTCCCTTGTAATCTGTGTGTCAGATGGACTGAGAGACTGGGGGTAAAACTGAAAGATGATGACCAGGCATGTGGCAGAAAAACATGAACAGCAGATGTTTTCACAGTTGAGAAAGAGTATTTATAGGTCTTTATTCGCTTTATTATCTGGAATTGTTAACTATAGTTCATTAAACGAAGAGTGTACTGCACTTGATATGAAAAAATGTTATGAGGTGCATGTACACCTGAAGATCACCAGCTTTTTTCTAAAAGAATATATGTGCAAAACAAAAGAAATCGAGGACCCTTGGAGTGGATTAACTGATAAGAAGGTGGAGCATGAGGCAGCTTGGCAACAAAGGCTACAGAATTGCTTGACAGGTGATATGCAAAGTGGATTAACCTCTCTGAAACAGGGAGCATAGCAGACATACCTTCTTCTCCCCTCTTAAGGATACGGGAACAAAACAGAAGTCATCTATGAAACTTGAAGGTAAAACAAGAGAAGCTCCCAACGAAAACACTAGGGGTGTCCCCAGCTAATACAGCAAGCCTTTCCCATGCCTGAGCCTTGAGCTGGAGAGCTTTTCCACTAGTGTTAATGGGTGGCTGTGCTCAACTGTGGGCATGAGGAGCAGCTGAAACCCCACAGAAGGACTGGGAAAAGTGACAGGTGGCTATGGGTGCAGTGAGAAGAAACTTTGGGATTTTAGCCTATAAAAACCATTTCAATAAGTTTTGAGTTTAAGTGTTAGCTGAAAATGGGTTTGGTTCAGAGGAAGAAATCAGCCTCTTTTTGTTTGATTGTTCTATTGTGATCACAAAAGTAGGAATTTGTGCTTTCTTTGACAAGACAGATGACTGCAGTGATATTTGATTCAAGATTAATATCTTCTCCTGACCCAAATTTGACTACTGTTTTGGCTGTAAAGGAATAACACTATTTTTCTGTGTATATTCCTGCTATAAAGCCTATAAAACATTTGTATTTCTGGGAAGAAAAATATGACATATCTTTTATTGTTAAGATTTTCTGATATGACTTAACACTACAGAACAGTCTGCCTTAACTGTCTTTATTTTATTGAAAGTAATTTTTTTTTCTGATTAGAGAATACAGAATTCTTTAAGGCAGAATAAAAACTGTGCAGCAGAACCAAAAGGACATTTTAAATAGGCAAGCTGAGAGCTAGAAAATGGATTAAAAGAAAATTTCCCTTCATTTAAATGGTTTACTTTCACTCAGACCAGCTCATACTCAACAGGGAGGATTAAAAGAAGAACTCTTTGCACAAAGGCAATGAACTATAGAAAGGACCTTCAGTTCTGGCATCATCAAGATTTCTTTTCAGGCCTGATAAGAAAATTGCAATGTAAAGTTAAGTAAAGCTTGGGATGCAACACAGGAAACAAATGTGACACAACACATAAGCAGCAGTGGACATCTGATAATGCTCTGTTTAAGTGAAGCATTTTTAGATCTTGCGTCAACTTCATGAGCATTTAAGAGGTTGTCAAAACGAGAGCAAATCCTGTTCAATGCATAGATTCAAAACCTTAAGTTTCAAATACATGCAGTCTAAGAAAGTCATTAAGATACAGCCTGAAGGGCTTTCCTCTCTATGTGGCATGTGAGACATGCCGTTTTCATTAACGGTCATTAAAAAGACTTGATATTAATGACTTACTTTTCACACTTAATTTCCCTTTCAGAAACATAAATTATCTATGATTTTGGGTTCTACACTTGCCTCATTTGGTTTCTAATATTCTGTCCGCTGCACTTTTATATAAAGAATGGAGAAAGACAAAACAAAAATCCCTTAAGGCTTTCCTAACCTCATAGCAGGCTCCATATTGCAAGGTCTCCTTGTAAGAGAGGAGTGCAAGTGCTTCCAGGACTTTAATAGCAATGATTTTACACTTTTATACTTATGTCTGACATCAAACACAAACACCTGTGAGAGTCAGTAGATTCCAAACAGCTTCTTGACACTAAACAAAGTACACTGAGAAATGAACTTGGTAACAAATATAGCATGAAAAAGGAGATTTCTTGTCCTGACTCGATTACTGGCTTCTTATATTACCTCAGTTGAGTCCCTCCACTGAAGTGTTTTCCCTTGGCACTTTACAAACTTGTCTCTCCCTACACAAACTCAGTTTGAAAAATGGTAAAACTTGAAAAGACTTTTTGCATACTTTTTTTTCCTCACTGGTAAAGAACAGGAGATGCATTTAATATTGTCTTTTTAGCCTCTGGGTCTTTTGCTTATGGGTCTTGATAAAGTAGACTCCTCCTAAAGAATTTCTTCACTCTAAAACCAAGAGTTTACACTGCACTCAGGATAGTGGGACTCCGCTCTCCGGTTGGGTTCTCTGGGCACTGTCATAATAATAGACAACATATCCACAAATTCTTACTCTGCACCAGTAGATCAGGTCCATATCAGACACCCAGGAATCCTGCAGACCACGAAGCTGGCAAATGCACCACTGAGGAGTACTGTTACAACTTGCATGTTGATATGTTTTCATGCACAGAATGTCTCAGAAAAGGCAACAAAAAATTTTTAAGTTTTTTGTAGATGTTACAGTTTTCAGAGTAGAAAGAATAGAAAAATAATCAGGAAAAGTGTTTAACAACATGCTTCTCCCCAAAACCACCTTTTCCCACATCATGCTGGTTTTCTAGCTGGCTTCGTAGTCTGCTGCTCCACCTATTAGCACCCTATTTTGGGATTTTGTGTAAAACTGGCACAACACTACTTCTTCTAGCCATGTTGCTTGGATGACAACACAGAACCAGCTGCTTGCATTTCTGATGCTAGGTTTGTCTCTGAGACTAGAGAGGCTGGAGGGTACAAGCCAAAGCCCTTAATGGGCAGACAAGCTCTTCATGTAGACACTCGTTAGGACAATCTTGCTGAGTGCTAGTCATTTGGTCAGAAGACAGGCCAGGTCCTGCCCCTGGCTAAGCTCTCTCAGAGCAGATTCTAACAAAATGGCTTTGCAAGATCTTTAAGGGGGCACAAAACGATCATACACATTTTTGGAGAATGTTCTTTGCTGATTGCAAATGCCAATAATGGTGTAATAATGTATTTTTATGTGTGTGAAACCTGACTGTAACAATCTGTTCATACATAGTTATCTTTTTCTTTTCCCAAGTAAGTGTACAGCATTTACTCATGAAACCTGAGGACAGAGCTGTCATTACCTGGATTTTTGCCTGTGGTCTGTAGTGAAACAGAGAATATTTATAATCCCAGTTCAGACTGACCATTGTCCAAATAATAAATCACAGATGTTGCTACTTCAGGATTTTAGCCTAAATGTGGAACTGAGATGATACGTCATCAGTTCCCTTGTTAGCTGATAAAGCAAATTTGACAGACTGGCAGAGGTTTTGAAGATCATAGAATTGTTAACGTTGGAAAAGACCCTTAAGATCATCGAGTCCAACCGCTAACCTATCACTGCCAAGTCCACCACTAAATCATATCCTCAAGCACCACATCTACCCTTCTTTTAATTACCTCCAGGGACGGTGATTCCACTGCCTCCCTGGGCAGCCTGTTCCAATGCCTGACAACCCTTTCGATGAAGAAATTTTTCCTAATATCCAACCTAAACTTCCCCTGGCACAGCTTGAGGCCATTTTCTCCTGTCCTATCACTTGTTACTAGGGAGAAGAGTCTGACCCCCGCCTCTCTACAGCCTCCTTTCAGGTAGTTGTAGAGAGCAATAAGGTCTCCCCTCAGCCTCCTCTCTCCAGACTAAACACCCCCAACTCCCTCAACCTCTCCTCATAAGACTTGTTCTCTAGACCCTTCACCAACTTCGTTGCCCTTCTCTGGACACACTCCAGCACCTCAGTGTCCTTCTTGTAGTGAGGGGCCCAAAACTGAACACAGTACTCGAGGTGCGGCCTCACCAGTGCCGAGTACAGGGGCACGATCCCTGCCCTGCTCCTGCTGGCCACACTATCCCTGATACAAGCCGGGATGCCATTTGCCCTCTTGGCCACCTGGGCACACTGCTGGCTGATGTCCACCTGGCTGTCAACCAACACCCCCAGGTCCTTTTCCTCCAGGCAGCTCTTCAGCCACTGCTCCCCAAGCGTGTAGTGTTGCATGGGGTTGTTGTGACCCAAGTGCAGGACCCAGCACTTGGCCTTGTTGAATCTCATACCGTTGGCTCCGGCCCAACGATCCAGCCTGTCCAGGTCCCTCTGTAGGGCCTTCCTGCCCTCCAGCAAATTGACACTTCCACCCAGCTTGGTGTCATCTGCAAGCTTACAGAGGGTTCCCTCAATCCCCTCATCCAGATCGACAATGAAGATATTGAACAGGACCGGCCCCAACACTGAGCCCTGGGGAACACCACTCTTGACCGGCCACCAACCGGATTTGACTCCATTCACCACCACTCTCTGGGCTCAGCTGTCCAGCCAGTTTTTAACCCAGTGCAGAGTGCACTTGTCCAATCCGTGAGCAGCCAGCTTCTCTGGGAGAATGCTGTGGGAGACAGTGTTAAAGGCCTTACTAAAGTCCAAGTAGACAACGTCCACAGCCTTCCCCTCATCCACTAAGCAGGTCACCTTATCATAGAAGGAGACCAGGTTAGCGAGGCAGGACCTCCCTTTCATAAACCCATGCTGGCTGAACCCGATCTCCTGGTTGTCCCGCATATGCTGCGTAATGGCATTCAAGGTGATCTGCTCTATGACCTTCCCCGGCACCGAGGTCAGGCTGACAGGCCTGTAGTTCCCTGGATCCTCCTTCTGACCCTTCTTGTAGAGTGGTGTTACATTCACTAGTTTCCAGTCATCTGGGACCTCCCCAGTTGTCCAGGACTGCTCATAAATGATGGAGAGTGGCTTGGCAATGTTAAAAAGTAGTTAAATTCCTATGTATTTTTTGAGAAGAGTGGCCCAGATACAGAAGAAAAAGCCCAATTAAAACTATCCCTCACAGGAAGACTGAAGATCAATAACATTAGATACCAGTGTGTCCAAAGAGAAGGACCAGCAATATGCCACAACGATAGATCTCGTGTCTTACCAGGCACAGGATGGTTCATATAAAAACAAAAAAAACCCCACAAAAGAACCCAAAAAAAACCAATGCAAAAAAAACCACAAAACCCCCACACAAAAAGCCTTGAGAAGAACCAAGGTTTAGAAACTCTGCTACTTACAGAATTGTTTGTTTGGTTAAATCTGAGCTATTCCAACCTTTTTGTGGGGTGGTAATTCAGCCACAAACACATCTGGCAACACTTTGAGCATCCTTTATGTTTTGCCTCTCTCTGTAGCTCTGGTGCACTCTGCATTCTCACAGCAGAACAAACACCACCGTTGCTGTATTCTTTTCATTTTCTGTAATAGATCTGATGCACCCACAGGAGAAGTGGGGAATTCTTTAGACATGTCTTTAAAGTAATATCTCAGCATGCACTCTTGGGGATACACAGTGTTCTTGTCTCTTTAAATGAATCAGCTATTTAGCAGCTAAATTGGGAAAGCAGCCAAGAGTTCCCAAGAGACCTGCTGGCAGAAACACATCATGGTCCTGTAATATAAAAATATGAACTCTATGGCATTAGAACTCCTTCATCGTAACACTTTCCAAGATGATTTTGGGTAACAAAATGTAACAGCAAGCACAGAATCATATGGGATTCAAGGGCACAGACAAAACCATCCAAGCCCTCCTCCTTTCTTCCTGCTTGCCTGGAGGTCCTCTCAGCTCTGTCAGCCAAGAATGAGACAACAGACCACTGTTGATGAGCATTTTCATTTGGTTTAAATATCTATCTATATCTATCAGTTGCAATAGAATTCCCTGCAGTGCAAATCTGTGGGAACATGTGGGACAGGCACTTGGAAGCCCTAAAAGTGAAAATGGCCCTAAATGGGTCCCCTTTTGCTGCAGAAAGACACGAGCTACAATCTGAAGTGACAAACTTGCGGTGTCTCTATGGCATGAGTAAAGTACTTTGCTGTGTAGGGTAGGGGAGGGTTTTTCAGGCCAAAACTGAACGCAGGAGAGGACGGTCTCTCTAAGCATGAGACAGAACATTCATAATACTGAGCCTTGGAATATAACCTTTGTGATTTTTGGTCTGAGGGAAGGTCTCAAATCTGTGGCAAAACTGAAAAACCTGAACCCACATGGACTGGGTCATAGGCTGGAGACCAGCTTTCCCAGTTCGCATGTCTGTTTGATGAAAACAGCCTCACTCGACTTCTGGGAGCTCGTTCTTACAAAAGCGGGTTGGGAAGGTGTCACTAAGTGAAATTAAATGGCTGCTACAGCTAGGGCTAAAATAACTGCTTTGAGGTTTCACAAAAATAGTGTTTTCTGTTGAGATTCAGCAGGAGAGTAACAACCAGTGCTCTGACTCTTGTATGAAAAACGTAAAAAAATCCACCTGACATGGAGAAAAAATAACAACTGTATTATATATTTCTGCAATAGCCAGATGCTATGAATCTTGTGCAGGCTTGGGGAATATCAAGTTACTTGATAACATGTGATTTGATATTCCAAAGAGAAGAATAACCTGACAAAATGATTTGCTAAAAAAACATTACCAGAAGCATCCAACTGTTCCCATTTCTCTCTCATGCAATGTCTCCATGGTACCCAAGGGAACAGACTAGAAGTACAAACTTGCCACCAGATAGAAAGATCTAGAGACATTTTTATAATATGCAGCCCATTGCACATATAATATTTAATTCCAGTGTCACTAAAGCAATCAGCCTGTGTTTATCATCCAAATAATAAACCAAATGCTGTGCGGGAGACTAGCTGCACACACAAGCATTTAAATCTGTAGATATCTCCCATTGAAAAGCATAATTTATGAGAAAAAAAGACTTAATTTGTTCAAACAAAAATTATTCTTAATGTGAAGATAGGTAATGGGCTTGATAAACCTTGTGGCCCATAGATAAGTCTTGATTTTCAGAAATATTCTGGGCTGTGCATGGACAAGGTGGTTTCAGCATGCTCTTCAGGAGGCAGAGCTACAAGGTCAGTGACTGCATGCTGAATGGGTTTATCTGCTCAGCACTGGGGCAGCCATCAGAGGTGCATTCCTGTAGAGACATGGACAACTGAAAGAAACCTGCCTGAGAGAGAACAAGATTCTCTTTCTGTGCTATGAGCCATACAGTAACCGGGTTCACACAAATAAACAAATAAAAACAGTTTCTCTCCCACTCTGGCTCCCCACACACCAAAAATTACCAGGCTTCCTAAAAATAAAGAATCTGGTTTTGTGTTATTTCTGCAGCTTATGAGGAAAGCCACTCTAATTTAGCTTGTAAAGCACAATCATAGCCGAAATGAAATATTCCTGATTTTTGCTAAAATCCTTGTTCTCCAGTGTCTTACTCCAATGGCTAGTTAAAGTATGTCTTAGAAAGGCTATTAGTCCCAATAGGATGGGGCATCTAAAGATGAAATTGCAGACAAGATCTAACAACAAATGGGAAGAACCACAATTTCCTTCCTGCTAGAGGTTGGGAACAAGATGTCTCTGACCTGAGACAGGATGACATGCTTGCAGTAAGGACCTGTGAGACAGCTGGTTTTGCAAGTGTTGAGTAATTATGAGATGTAACTCCATAATTTCAATGTGAATTTTGATCTCCCCCAATCCTTCAGAGATAATGTTTTCAGTCAGGCAGCTGGACATTTAAATATCCAGTCTGTTAATCTATAGACATTACACACTGACTACAGCTTTACTAAGAATGCTGAGCCAGCTCCCATGAATTTATGACACAGACGGAGAGCTGACGTATGGACTAATTACCTTATTTAAGAACAGAGGCAGAGATCTACCCCTAAATAAGGGAAGTTTGCGGTGTCTATTTAACCTTCATCCAGGAACAACGTACAAACAGGATATTTTATACAATTTCAAAGCCATACTGAACCGCGGACTGCCTATGTCCGACCTACACTGGTTTTGACTAAATTTACCACTACAATTCAGTGATACAGAATACATATTTCAGGAATCAGGACTTCCCCTTTTTAGTACCACCTTGTAACACAAAATCTGGATTTTTATTTCCCTCTCACGAGTATCATAAAACAAGGACAATGCTTTGTGGGCCTGTGGTTGTGTCTTAGCTTGAGGTTAAGGATGGTTTTAATCTGAAAAGGATTCACAGTTAGTTATGTGCAGATAAAATGAAAAAAAAACCACAAACATGACAAATATAGAATAGCTACTCTTAGTTAGAAGCAAATTATACTAGTGAGCTTAGTCCCATAAATGAATATTAGTCCCTATCATTTTGTGCAAAACATCAGAGGTTCTGATACTTTTGGCATGTACAGAAGGTATTGACTGCCAGTGGAACAATTACGCTGTTTCTGGCTTCTTGTTTTCAGTGATTTTCAATATCTAAATTATATTAGATGCAATTTCATTTCACAAGATTTTTCCTCATCACCATGCTCTTTAAGGAAATTCTTGATGCAAAATACCACCCAGGACTGAGCTCTCCCTTGCAAGTTGATGGTAAGGGCTGAAGCTTTGTGTGTGAAGACATGGTGTACTGTCCACCCTGTTCTAATGTCTTTAATTACTTTCTGTAGGTTCTCAGGCTGAGATCTTAGTTGCTTTGGCAACTTCAGCCATTATTTCATCTAAAATTGGATAGGTTTTCTTTCTTTTTTTGAGAATTAAATCAGCCTGTACAATGTTCTTGTTCTGGACTTGGCTTCAGGTCACATGGCAGCTTTGCCAAATACTTGAGAGAGGGTGAGTCCACAGCCCCTGAATACTGCTCCACTTACAGACAATCTGAAAATCATGAATTTATAATTCAAACCAGAAATTAGTGTCTCAGAAGAGTTTTTTTTCTAGGCCCTTTTGGCAATTGTAAGGAGTGCCTTGTTCCAGCTAACAAACTTGTGACATTTTCACTTTGCTGTGGGAAGCCCAAAACCTCCATCTGTTTTAGATCATACCAGTTTCCTTTCTTCAGTGTGAGGGACATGAGGCCATGGGTTCCCTGTAACAGGGAGACATCTGTCATCAGTTTTCTTTTGTGCTTCTTCTCATAGCAGATATCATAAGGTCCGCGGGCTGTCTTCATATAGTTGCACTCTAATTTTACCCATTGACCCCTGATATTGCTCTGGTTTCTGAATCACAAACTAATCTCCTTCTCTACTGGAAATTGCAGATTGCTTTCAGTCTGTCAAAAACTTTATCTTCTCCTTCAGTTTGTTTTTCATTCTTTCAAAGGGAAATGTATACTTTGTTGGCCGGATACGTTCCCCTACTTTTTCTTTCCCCCATACAGATTACCACATATTAATAGACATTTATGATTATTTTGAAAGCATTTGCAGAGAAGAACAGAAAGCTTCTTACCCAACACAATCCCTCTATCATCTTTCCCTTTCTTTGTAGCCAATTTCCAATATCAGACAACAAAAACAAGATCTAAAAATGAAACACTTAAGTGTATCCAGCCAACTCTTTTCCCCATTGCTTTCCATGACCTTGGATTTCAGCATTAACTTCTCATACAAAACAAAGCTTTGCAGCAAACAGTCTGGAAAAAGTTGACTAAGATCTTGATACTATACGCCTGAAGTTTCCACATGTTTACAAGAAGGGAACTTCAAGTACTGAAAACACAATGCTCACGTCATGCTTTTGCAAGCTTTCCACTTCTATTCGTTAAAAATATCTCCAGAGACTTTCCCACAACTAAATGTTGATAGCTATACCACCTCCAGCTATGATCTCATCAGATGTCCTAAGGAGAGCAAGGTCAGACCTAGCTGGTTCATGTGTGCAGATCTTCCAAGAAAGGCCACGCTGTGAGACTGGTGTGATACCAGTAATGTTGGATACCAAAATATCAGATGACAGCAACCCTAGCTTGACCTTGGGTTGCACTACCCACAGAAGAAGAGAGAAGAGGTTTGGCAGTGAAACTCAGCAGCAGCGAGTGAATTAGTAGCTGTTCACATCTGTAATTTTTTGCAAGTCATACATGTAAATCAAATGTACAAAGATGGTCTGGGTTGAGAAAAAAAGGACTTTACTTTTTGCACAAGGCGATGGGAGAAGTGTCTTGGATTAGCAAAGAGCATCTGCAAATGGAGTGTATAATTTAAGATGTGTTTTGACACAAGCTTTCAATGACTCTTAGAAGTCCACTGGGGAGTCAAGGTAAGATGCACAGTGATTGCTGACATCAGTGTCATTCACATAGTATACTTTTATTGTTATGGACATTGCAGAATTTCTGGAGGAGATAAGTTCTTTGGGCCATGAGAAGTCAATTCTCGGTACTACTTCTGGGGTCATGTCTTGTTGGCATTTTCATGAGGTCTTACGTTGTTTACTTGGCTAGTGTCCTAATGTGTTTGATGAAATGATAAATACTAAAAAACCCAATGCTTTCCTTTGAAAGAGGAAAAATGAGCCTCTCGCATAATAAAACAGTTACAAAATTACCTTAAATTTGGATTGTTGGCAAAGGTGGTCTCAGGTAAAAGTGCCCTCTTCTTATTTGGCTTTCAGAGAGATTTGGTGAGTTTTAACTATCTTGAAGAGTTTCTATTGACCTGAAACTTAACTTGCACTGTCTCTGTTGAATGGTGAGACAGCTGAGGTGCTGTTCACCAAGCATAAAGCCAGACTGGTTCCCCCTTCTTAGCCATGATAAACAGCCTTTCAGTAGCATGTTCATACTCTCACAATCCTACTTTATTAGCTTGGATGTTTCCTCACTAGCCTGGCAAGAGGTCCTTTGCTTTGTCAGCTCAAACTGTTTTCATACATAACGCCTCATCTGCATTTCTTTCATGATATGTCACTACGCCCAGCTCGACATCTCCTCTTTTATCCCCATGAACAGCAGTTTAATGTTCTGCTCTGTTTCCTGCTCCAGTTTCTAGTACTCAGAAAAAATGCATTACTCAAGTTCACAGGAGTTTATCTTTAGACCTGACGACAAGCGTCCTAGCTAGATGCAAGCAAATCATGCCCACCTCCCAGTGTCACATGAGATCAAATGGACAAGGGGCCCAGGAGTTTGAGAACAATGTTGTTCATATAAGTAGCTCAACATGCCCAGAGGCTGTAATTTTTTAATGACTGAAGCTAAGATTTGTGATCCACACCACTCTGATATATTCAAGCGTCCTGGGAATCCACATTTGCTGCATAACCTGCAGCTCTGACTGATTGTAGCCCATTCTGAGAGCACTCTTGCACCACTCAGAAGAACATGCTTGTTAGGGTGGGTTTTTTAAACTGAAACTAATGAAGGACTAGATAGAGTATGCTGGAGGCTGACACACATATGTTTCCATGCATCACATCTCCCTAGGACCTAAAGTGATGTTGAAGAAGTCAAAGACTTGCATAAGTGTGTTCAATGTACTTGGAGGGGTCTGATTTTCTCACCTCCATTTGGGAGGACAACAACAAACAGCAAGAAAACCTCAGGAAACTTAATCATTTATTTGCCTCTGCTGAATTCAGGAACCAAGCCTTAGGCATTCAACCTTGAAAACCACTAGCTAATACCTTTGAACGCTGGGAACCTGACAACGTAGTACCTATGCCAAGCACAGCAAACAAGGACAAGTATGAAAGTTTTGTAGAAATAAGTGCAAGTGAAAGAGACAAAAAGAAATTGAAGGGAAACACGTACGTTGTTATGGTAGGATGTGAACTGCAGAAGCTTCAGGGCTGGATTCTTGAGTGACTGGTTGCTACTCAGACTGAGAGGGGCAAGGATCGTAACCTTGTCAGCAACATTAGTTTTATCTGTTGCAACATGTGAGACAAGAGAAATGGGTGAAATGAAGTACGAGATTAAAATAAAAATCCAGAATATTGGCTCAGCATCTGGATTTTTCCTCAAAAGATCAGAAGATGTGATAAACCTAGCAGCTTTCTTTGTCAATTGTACTGAGGACATAAGAGTAGGGAGAAATTATTTATTGACAACAAAAAAATTATTTTGCATGCTATCAGGACTTCAAATAAAAATAATTCTTTGCCAACAGCCAAAGTGTTCAATGTGGTTTACAGGTAGCCCTAGTAATTAATGAGCTCAGTGACACCTGAATAACACCCTGCAAGATTTAGCTTTTGGGCTACTAGAAATTGTGCCAGGTGAGCAGTGAAGGGGGGGGAGGGGAAAGAGATAAATCCCAGTCATGTGTTTCAGTTTGGAGGATCTTGTAGCAACCATGTTAATTTTTCAGTAGCCTTAAATTGTCTCCCAGGCATTGCTCAGGGCATCAGAGAGATTGAATACTAACTCCAAAACCAAACTACTCTCAACTGTGCCTTATTAAGTTATACATATGCCACCACTTAAATAAACTAACCACTATCCCGTGTCTTTCAAAAGCCACAAGATATAAATCAACTCCCTTATCTTTACAATAAATGCCTCTTGTACACTTTGTGATATGCTGTGTCTGCACACAAGCCTGGAGACAAGCTGATTCCACGTACAGGCCCGTACTTAAACTGTCAGGGAGCCCAGGGTCTGCTCCTGTCTCTGCTGTATAACAACACAAAAATGTCTTGCTTACCATATTCCACTTCTCAGGAAAACACTGAACAGCATGCAGGTATTTTATTAATTTGTACACATGACTCTCTGATCAGAGATTACTATAAAGCTATTAGCCTTATTTTTTTATCCTGAGAGGAAGGGAAATGTAAACAGCGAGGCTTAACACACGTTCAGTCTGTAGGACATGGCACACTCAGTTTCATGCGTCCCTGGAAAAAATAAGTGTTCCCCTAGCTTTGTCACTTTTCATGCTCACAGTAAAATAATCAGCCCATTTCTTGGTGAATAACAGGGTCTTTTATCAAAAAGAACCTCATGTGGTGCCTTGGCTATGTTAAGAGAATTTCCAGTATTGCCGCAGCAGTGGCAACCACCGCAGTTCTAGGTCCTGCATGGGAAGGCACAAAGGCAGGAGAAGAGAAAACTACTTGTCTGAGAAACAGTTGTATCCTACTGTGAAGGATGTTTTGTACCACTACTTGAAAACCTCCAGGTAAATGCAATGGATGTGGAAGTCAAATAGAGGGGTACATAGCCTATGGCTATGTTCCTGTGGCTCTGGGCAGGATGGAAGGTCAGTGCGAACCAGGATAAAAATAATCCCATGGTGCCACCGTTGCAAAGGCAGTTCTGTGACACAGTAAGTAAATCTGGGCTTTGGAAGCTAACAAGTCCAGCCTGGAACAGCCTTTTTTCCTGTCCTGCACCTCAGGGAGGTGTCTGTATGTTAAAGCATAACACACTGCTCCCCTACACCTAATCTACACAGACAGTTTTGCAATAGGGAGGCTGAGCACCTCAGATAGAGCTGCATTCAAAAGATTTGTTGCTGGGGAACCAGCAGGGTTTGTGGCTACTCTCAGTCAAAGCATCTGAAGCTTCCTTGCTGAAGGCAAGCAGGAGGTTCAAGAGGAGCATAGTACAAAGTTACCAATGGAGAACCGAATGAAAGTATGGGCCAGCTATCTCTTTTAGATGCAACAAAGAATCTTGCTTCTTGATTAGCTTCTAATTAAAAATAAAATAGCCAGGAGTCAGACTTGGTAGACAGTACCTCTGCCAGGTATCCAGAATTCCCTTTGCTCTTGAATAGCAGTGACAAATCTTGAGACAGCATCAGTTGCATCACTTCTGCTTTTGAAACCTCTTTCCCTCTCCTGCCCTTGAGCTTCTTACTCCAAGGAAGAGAAATGCACTACACAAAGGAAACGCACTTTCTGAAGACAGCTATTATTAATTCAGAAATGAGTCTTGACTCAAAATTAATCCTTATGCTGTATCTAAATCACTATAAAAGACAGAAAAACAATACTTGCTGCAACATTCCTATTCTCAGCTACTTCTCTAATACACCCTTTGCCTTACCCTTTATAAAAGCTCAGCTGTTCTTTTATCAAATTCAGCTGTAAAGTTTCACAGGTGTCCTCCCTTGTCTTCCCTCTGCATCTGTCAACATCCTCCATCTTTATTAAAGCTCTTTGGCTGCAAGTTTAGTGTATTTCCTATTGTTGTTTGTAATTGCTGTTTAAAGAAACATTAGAAGGTTATTATAAAACCTTACATTACTCCTTAGGGAAAGAAATCTGTTAGTAGCAAAATTTTTAGAAGAGGTCCCTGCACTGCCTGTTCAGTGAAGATCAGAGACTTTTGAAAATCTGACCAAAAATGATGTAGCTGGAGCTTAGCTGTGAATTTCAGCCTGCAGGCGATTGTCTCCTCTAGGAGAATGTATCTACTAATAAGAGTCTTAGATAAGTGCGTAATTGAATTTCTGTTATAATTAAAAAATAGATCATTTCCTGTAGTTTAAGAATTGAATGGTGGCTCTTTTTTTTCCTGTAATCTTAATACTGACAAAGACAATACTGTCATTTGCATCACAAAATGACTAGGATGACTCTGCATCTACTGAATATTGCTTTAAAATCCTCAAATATAGTCTAGGCCCATGGAAACATGTGTTTAGGGAAATAAATTGCTCTTTCAGAAGGAGACATTTGATGTAGCTGTTGGCTCCGGAGCACATGCAGAAGCCTAAGCTATGTGTGAACTGAGCTTTATTCTCTGTTAATGTGACATTTTCCAAATGGCACTGCTCACAAGAGGTAATTCATGAGTTCCCTAAGAGTTTGGGGGTTGATTTTTTTACCATCTGTTGGTGAAGATGTAGCCAAAAGGACCATGCAACCATGGGTTCTGACTCCGAAATGATTATCTCAAATACCATTGCGAAAAGGTGGTAAACTGGGTCACAGAAAGTGTAACTTGACAGCTGAGACAGAACCTGAACCCACCTTCTCCTGACTCCCCATCACATCTTTTAATCAGAGGAATTTTAAAAACAACTTCCAAGACCAGGCAATGCTACCTCAAGCCCAGACTGTCAAGCTGAGAAACTGGTGGGATCCTGGATGGGGAACCATGTAGTTGATGATCTGTAATGAATGACGGAAACTTGCCATTAATCTATAAGCAGCATCTCCGTTAATAATCTAAAAGAGGAGGACCCAGGAAATGAGTCAGTGGAGTTTGACTCTCCTTCACATAGATGATGCCTTCTTATTATAGAGTTCTTCCCCCTCTTCTGTCAAAGGGATCCACACACATCCGCTATTATGGGTTAGATTAGGCAGCTGGGACCAATTTTGTGGTTTTATCTTTCTTTTTTTCCACAGTGCTGAAGAATTGGCTTAGAGGAAAGGGAGTAATTGCATTAACATTGAAAACAAAACCTCTATTAGAAAGTAATGTTCATTAGGTCTAATCAATTTGACAAAATTTACTTAAACCACAACAGCAGAGTATGGAATTCAAATTTTAATCTTATATTTTTTCTCTTTCTCTATGTGTTTTTACATTTACATACATATATTTTTATGTTTTTTAATATATATATTTACAGAAGCACATTCATTAAAGATTAAGGGTGTGTATACAACTTGACATATTTAATTTTGATTCCTTGGAAAAAAAAATGTTCATCCTTGTCTGAAATACTGGAAAGAAGCAGCATTGACCATTATGTTTTTCAAAGAATTACCAGTTTATTAGAAGTGGGAATAGATTTTTAATTGCAATGGTATCAACTGACACTGCTAAGGCAATTTTGGCCAAATGAGGATGCAATGAGCATGAGCTTGGCAAATTGCACTGCTCTCTCCCAGAGACTCCAGCAGGTACCAGATCAGGAAAGCATTTTTTCCCTGTCACATCTTTTCTGTGAAAATAAAGTGGTTTGATAAGGTGAACTCCTAGCACACGCCCAGGAAATGGTTTGGGAATGCTGCACAGTACGGATGGGTTATCCTGGATGCCCAGCCTGCTATCATGTCAGAAGGGGGCTGCTGTTTTGTTAGGCTTCTCTGTGCACAGCTGAAGGCCCGATAAAGCTGTAATATTCCTAGTGAGAGCATGGACAATGTTCATGTCTCACTCTACAGAACATCAGAGAAAGGAGATGTTTACTAACCAGCAGAGGAGACTCATGCTCTTGTCAGTACTATGATGTATAAAAGGGATCAGAAGAGTCAAGTTAGAGAAGGGGCTTTTGTCTGGGTACTTAAGGAACTTTCATTCCCATTCTTTAAAGTGCTTTGTACAATCAAACATTGAAAGCCAAGAAACTGGGGGGGGGGGGGGGTGGGTGGGGGGGAGGGAGGGGGAAAGCTAGTTGTGAGGTCTAAAATGTATAGCCTGAAGATCACTAGAAGACTTCTGGTGAATTTTTTGCAAAACAAAAAGGATTTGTATTACCTACCTGTATTATGGGATAAGAAAATATATAGCGAAAGGAAGATACATCTCCTGAAAGTAATTTTTTTCTGCTGAAGCTTGCATAAAATTCTTCTTTTTTTGCTCTGCCCTCAAAGTTCTAGTTGTCTTATAGTCCAGATAGACAGAGTGCAAACCCTCCCAGCCTTCAAGGATGTCAGTTCTTGCATCTGGGTTTTCCTAAGAGAAGGAATCACATGGAACTTCCTCTCCAGGATTGGTTTCTGCAGTCTGGGTCCCTTCTGAGCTTTAAAATTTACCTTTCTTGTCTTCAACAAATTATAAATACTTGTGCCAGTTTCCATCAAATTATCTCTTAGAAATAATTAATTTCTTTTTCCATTAAAAACGGATATACTGGTAGTTTTCAAAGTAGATTTCCACTGCAAATTTCTTCTAATGGAGATATTTTGACCAACCTGAAAAAGGACACTGACACCTGCTGTGATAAGGAATGGTAAGGAGGGCTATTCATACCGTCTAATGTCAGATTCTAAATGAGGTACCTAAATGAAGATTTTAGTAGTAGCAGTAATAAGCTTCCATTGAGTTAATGGACCAAGATGGGATCTTGCGGAGAACTATTTGTGAAAACTGGATGTGTGTGTGTCTCTGTTAGCTAAAGAGTGAACTTCAGGCTTCATGAATCCTACCTTCTATGAAAACGCCAATCTTGGTGCTACAGAAGTGGAGATAAGTGAGCAGTATTATCTCTTTGATAGCAGAGAGAAGACATTGATGTTTTTCCCTGAGGGTGACAATAGACCGTGACTTCTTCCCAGAAGATGACAACCCTTGGTGACTTACACATATGTTATGTGCAAGGATGCTATAGATTCTTAATTCTGAATTTCTTAAGTGTTTTTAATTCACCTTCAGATTTCAATGGGACAGCTGACACTAGACATGCCTAAGCAGAGACTGCATGCATGACAGTGATGAGCCATGCTGCTCACTGATGTCTACACAGCAGTTTGCAGCACGGCATATGTTCCCCAACTTCAGATCCTAACACCCTCTCTGAGTTTCAGGGAAGATGAATTCACTTGCTGTCATCTCTGTGGTACCACACGTGCTATGATTGTCTGGTCATAGCAACATGGAAGTCTGTATGGTACGAACTAATTTACCTGGAGAAAGACATGATGTCTAAAGTAATTTCACCCCTCAATGAACTTAGTTTGGCAGCTATTTAGGGGTGAAAAAAACCTTATAACTTCAGAGCAATCTAACAGATTGAGAACATAGGGCCTAAAAATTCTCTTTGCTGATGCATAGTTGAGTAATGGGGAGGAGAAACACGTTCCTGATAGAATGTAAAATAAATTCTCCACCTTCAAACCCAGCCAAAATCCCTCCTGAGTGTCAAAAGGATGAATTGCCTTGGTGCAGCACTGTATACCCTGGATCTGAGTCAGGCCAGAACGTATACTGAAAATCTCCTCAGAAAGGCCCATCCGATTTATTTCCCTTCTGGCAGCAAGGTACTCAAAATGGCCACACTGGCTGGTTTCCAGTGCACAGAGTGCCTGTAGATCCCTCTGAAGTTGTTGATAGATGCTGGTACTTATCCCATAAGATGGAGACAAAATTAAAGTTGCCATAGATTTATTAGAGATACTATTTTATGTAACAAACAATGACCTACCTTGCCTTTATTCCAAAATAAAGGCTTTCTAATACCCTAGAACATCCCCTGGGATTTTTTCCAGGAGGCCCTGTAACTGTGCTTCAGTAGGCAGTTCTCTCAAATTGCTTGAGGTGCTTAGCAGAGCCATACACTAGCAGCACCCACCACTGGCCAAGACCGTAACATAATTTACTGCTTTTGTACTCCTGTTTGTGACTTTTTCCCAACATATTGCTGTGGCCAGCTAACCATGCTGCAAGGTTGGTCTCTTCCCCCAAGTAACAAGCGATAATAAAGGAGAAAATGGCCTCAAGTTGTACCAAGGGAGGTTTAGATTGGATATTAGGAAAAATTTCTTCACTGAAAAGGTTGTCAAGCATTGCAACAGGCTGCTCAGGGAAGTTGTTGAGTCACCATCCCTAGAGGTATTAAAAGACATGTAGCCATGGTGCTTAGGGGGCATGGTTTAGTGGTGGACTTGGCAGTGTTGTGTTAACAGTTGGACTTGACGATCTTAAGGGTCTTTTCCAACCTAAATGATTCTATGATTATATGATGCAAGTTATTTTCCAGAAGTCAATATCTGTACTTCTGCCCTTCAGGAAAGGCAAAGGTGTCACAGGTCATGTCAGCTATACTCATGAGGCTGAGTTTCTTCCACTTGTTAACCCTCATGACCTAATTTTTTAGGTTGTTTTTAGACAGGCTCTCCTCCAACAAAAGGCTGATGTATCCCACCTCATTAGAAAGAACATTGCATGAAGAGCAGGGAAATGTAATGGTTGCACAGGAGTGGGGAGCAGCAGCTGTGTCAGCACGGTGTTTGCTGTAATTACACACCTGTGTTACCTTATAGCGTACTGCTGGGGTGTGTAGGGTGAGTTACTTTTTCAGCAATGGTGCATGAATCACTGCCGGCATACACTGGTTTCACTCAGAGGAGCTACAAGTAGCGCTGAGGTAGTGTTAATTTGTCTGTGTTAATGCAGAAGGCTCTTGCTTTTGGTGCTTCCAGTACCTCATGTGAAGGCTACAAGTCTCTTCTTGTCACTATGAAAGCAATGACTACCAAAATAGAGAGGGCCCAAGGAGTCTGCTGTCAGCCTGAGAGAGTATTGTTGGATTCTTCTGCTTTGTTTCGTAATTAATTTTGTTTGTGCTCTGCAGAATTAATTTTAACTGGCTGAAATACAGCCCAGGAGAACAGCCAGTGGTCTGGAAGGCAGGAGTGCTGGGTTTTTTATTTCAGTCTGCCACCAGTTTCCATTGCAGCTTTGAGAAAACTGGCCTAATGAGACAATAGGTCAGAAGAACCATGTCCTGACTTGTGGAGATAGATATACGTACAGATATAGATATCAGCATATGATTTTTTATCCCATCAATAAGGCTAATGTTAACTCTCAGCATTTGCTTCACAGGTATGTGTTTATTCATTAAAAACATCCAGGCTATAGATGTGCTGGGAGGGACTTTCCCTGGGTGACGTTCCCGTGGTGGCATAGGTGGCCGCAGGCGGGACCCCCCACTCATGGCCCCGTGCAGGGGCTGCCGCTGGGCAGTGCTTCATGCTGCCTTGCTCCCTGCACCCATTCGCGGGGTTTGGCTAAGGGCTGCAGCACACAGCCCTGGGGGAGCATGGGCACCCCAGCGTGGTGCTGGGAGTCGCCGTGACGCTGTCCCGCAGACGTGAGAGGCACGGGCAAAAGTGTGAAGTGGGAGTGAGCAGCATGACTCAGTCGAAGCACAGCATTTAGCAGAGCTCAGGAAAGTACCAAAAAGCTTTGGGTAAAAACATATGTAAATATAGATTTGCATGCATATCTTAAAAATGCATGTTTCTCATATTCTTATGACTAGATGGCAAATTGTTTGAGGAAGTGTTGATCTCTGAATACGGTTTCCTCTGTAGGGTTAAAATCAGGTACAGGGGCATTAACTGCTTTTCTTGGGATCACACAGCAGTTTCAAGGCAGAGTTCTGGAGCTGATCCCAGCATGAATTGTCTCAGTCACTGTGTCACTGTGAGGTACGTGGTAACTTGAAAAACATCATGTTTCATGATTAAAACCCCTCTTCTGATTGCCAATACCTCCTATAAAGACAAATGTAATCCAAAAATGTCAATATTTTAAGAAATAAAAATCTCCGAATAGGTTGCTATGAAGAACATTTTTTATGAGGCTTACTTCCCTATTTAGAAGTTACCAGGGCTTTACCAGAGCAGTCTTAAAGTGTTTATGGGGGACATGGAATAAAACACAGCCTTATGCTAACAGTGAATGTCTCCCATTATTAGTCATAGCTAGTGGCAAAGTCTGTCCATTGTGTTTTGGCATCCATGGATTTGCTACTGTTTGTAGACGTGTGCTTTTGAGTGCAAAAGAAGAAAGGAATGCTTTTCTATTTTAGCTGAAGATAGTTGCATGGCACAAAGCTGTCATAACAGCAAAACAGAGGGACTGTCTGGAAGAGGTAAATGCTCTTGTCTTTCATAATATGGGAAAAGTTTAATGCAAAATCTGTGGTATGTTTAGAAGCACGTATGAGACCCACACAGATTTATTAATGGTAGCTGAAATGCAAATCAGAAATGTTGCCATAAAAACTCCTCAAAACAGAAAAAATAATTAAAGGGAAAAAAATTCAAAACAAAAGAGCCACACTATCCTTTTAGGTCCACATCAAGGTCTCTGAAGGAACTTTGCCAGAACTATTTCCCTACAAATCTGCTTCGCTGTGTTGTTAGTTTGTCTTCCAACAGCACTAGACAAAAATGCAATGACTCTCACATCTGTTAGGCCATTATTATTTCATGTGTGGGGGTGACATTGCCACTTGATGATGCACGGTAATGATGCATAATGGCCTGGTGACGCGAGTGGGCTGGCTTGCTGCTCTCTGTCACTGGGAGGCTCTGCAGCTGTGACTCTGTTGGGTGAGAAGAAGAAGAGATGCAGCTTTTATTTGAAATTTTAGTGTGACATAGGAATGGTACAATTTTAAGTGCAAGCATAGAGGTGGTGGTGTCTGCTTGCGGGGCATTGAATAAGCTTTGAGGGCATGAGGAGGGCTGAATAGGAGGTGTGTATAGGAACTAGCTGATGATAGCTGAAACCACTAAGCAGATCCAAATAAGCTGTGTAGTGTTCTGCATCTCACCTGGTGCTTCAAAACAGAGGCTGATGCCATGTCTCAAAAATATTCTGTTTCTAGTCTTTTATGTGAAAGAGAAAGGCCAAAAATCTTATTTTTATTTTTCTGCTGGGTTCTTCAATTTCCCTCCAGTTTTACACCATATTGTTTTGCCAGGCTAAGTAAGCTGAGCTGGTGTAATTTCCTCCAGTGTGATTCCTACATCTCCTACAATTTAACTCCATCTTCCTCTAGCCTTTTGTGGTGGGTTGACCCTGGCTGGACACCAGGTGCCCACCCAAGCTGCTCTATCCTCCTCAGCTGGACAGGGGAGAGAAAAATATAATGAAAAGCTTGTGGGTCGAGATAAGGACAGGGAGAGATCGCTCACCAATTACCATCACAGGCAAAACAGACTTAACTTGGGGAAATTATCTTAAATTTATTACCAATCAAATCAGACTAGGGTAATGAGAAAATAAACACACCTTCCCCCTTCTTCCTGGGCTCAACTTCACTCCCAATTTCTCTACCTCCTCCCCACCAGCAGCACAGGCAGATGGGGAACGGGGGTTGGGGTCAGTTCATCACACGCTGTCTCTGCCGCTGCTGCATCCTCATGGGGAGGACTCCTCACACTCTTCCTCTGCTCCAGCGTGGGGTCCCTCCCACGGGGTGCAGCCCTTCAGGAACAGACTGCTCCAGTGTGGGTCCCCCGTGGGGTCACAGCTCCTGCCAGCAAACCTGCTCCCACATGGGCTCCTCCCTCCAGGAGTCCGCAGCTCCTGCCAGGAGCCTGCTCCAGCGTGGGCTTCCCATGGGGTCACAGCCTCCTTCAGACATCCACCTGCTCTGGTCTGGGGTCCTCCACGGGCTGCAGGTGGATATCTGCTCCACCATGAACCTCCATGGGCTGCAGGGGGACAGCCCACCTCACCAGGGGCTTCACCACAGGCTGCAGGGGAATCTCTGCTCTGGCACCTGGAGCACCTCCTCCCCCTCCTTCTTCCCTGACCTTGGTGTCTGCAGGGCTGTTCCTCTCACATATGCTCCTCTCTACAGCTGCAGTTGAGCAGGTTCCCCCACCCCCCCCCAATGACATTATCCCAGAGGTGCTACCGCCATCACTGATGGGCTCAGCCTTGGCCAGTGGTGGGTCCTTCTTGGAGCCTGCTGGCATTGGCTCTATCGGACATGGTGGAAGCTTCTAGCAGCTTCTCACAGAAGCCACCCCTGTAGCTCCCCCAGCTACCAAAACCTTGCCACACAAATCCAATACACCTGTAGAAATGAAACTGCATGCTCTCCCACATGTGACCCCACACAAGCCATCTACAACAGTACCTGTAGCCTCCTACCACTATTGCAAAGTCAGATATTACTGATACCTTAAAGCAGTATGTATTAATCAATGTATATAACCATCATAGAAACTATATTATAATCACAGTTGCTTTTCTCGTGAGGACAATTTGCCTCCTTCCCTGCCACCCCTAACTCATCTTCTGGCTGCTGAGTAGGGGTTATGGCATCCTTCCACACGAGTTGATGTCTCCAAGGCCCTGGTGGGTGATGACTCCTTTCAGAGTCATTGGATCCTTTTTGCCTCCCTGCCTCCAGTTTTGGATGGAGACAATCTGGCACAGTTCTGCCCACCATGCCACGGCAGGCACTGGGCACACAGCTCTCATTTTGGGTGCCCCCATATAGTGCTGCATGTGAGCGCTCAGTTATCATCCTGGAGGGTTTTGATTTAATGGGAAAACCATTGTGGCTCTGTGGATCCAGTGTCAGTTCTGCCATAAATATGGAGGGAGACACCTTATGCCTCCCACGTCAGTTACTTCCATCCCTTAAGTCCCTCAGACGAAAGTGGTAATTTTAATTTCCAAACTCTTTTACATTGCTTTTCAGCACTTCTGTTCAAAGGTTACAGCATCTGTTTTCTCTGTGACTCCTGCATGAATTGCCTTTATGACCATAATCTCAACCCAAACAAGATTTATTAAAAAGAGAAAGAAAAGGAAATTGGAACAAAGAAAGAAAAGGTTTATTTAACATTCGACATAAATTTATTTACATTCCTCATGAGTTAAACTGTTCAGCCTTGTGATAAAAGTAAAAAGAAATACGAATAGATCACTTTCCATGAAAATCAATCCTCTGTCTGTTCAAATCCTCTGTTATCATGAACCTTCTGTCTAGAGAGAGATGTGAGTATCTTACTTGTTTCTCAGCAGAGTTTTCTCTAGGTAAACATAGAGTAGAAGCTGAATCCATCACTTTCCCTGACAGCTGGCTCATTGAGGTTGTTATCCGAAGTGTGATTAACAGCTGCTTTTCAGATGCTTGATTACCTGTTTCAGAGATTGTCTTGCACAGGTTGTAACATCTCAGCACAGCAAAAGTTACTCAGGCATCACCTTTATTGAATTTTCCTTTACAGCAGTTTTCTCTTTGAGTCAGTTTTTCCTGCACTAAAAAGATGAACTATGGGCAGATCCCTGGACTCGGCTTAACATTTGCCCAGTTTGAGTCTTGTAGTAAGTTTTTGATTGTGTTTACAGGAGACAGGTCAGAGTTGGAAACCCTGAGCTGTCTGTCTCCAGCTTTCTGATATTTGAAATCATAGAATCAACCCAAGGTCTGAAGTATTTCTGCTGCCAAGAAATAGCACCTAAAATGCAATTACACTTTGTCCTTGTAACAGAACTTCACCTACTCTCAGAACTCCTAAAATGCAAGAAATAAAGGGAAATGACTGTACACAGCCACACAACCGCAGTGTGAGAGTGGCACGGTGATCTGAGCCGCATGGGAAGTGTGTGATTGAATGTACTCTTCACCCACTGCCTTCTAAATCGGGTGTGAAGGCAGTGGACTGCTAAAATGAAGAAACTTCAGTTAATGATGTTGCCTTGTCCTTGCCAGCCTCAAACTAATAATGCAATCAGGAGAGGCTGTCTGACTATAAGCAGACTGTCACTGAGGGTTGTAGGAAGGTTTTTTTCACCACCTCTCAGAAAATGGAGTCAGTTTTTCTGTGGGCTGAGCTGTAAAAAACCATATCCTCATCAAGGCCAGGCAGGAGGCAAAGGGCGTGTGCTAAGACCTGTCCTGAGAGGTGCTGTCGGGTTGATGGTGATGTTCTCCTTGGCAGTCTTTTATGGAGGGCTCAGTCTTATCGACATTGAGCGTGTGACCAGACCAGCCTTGCACATGGGCTGATGGGGAACCTCATGCCAGATATTCTTTAATGTGCATGAGGGGATGTCACAGGCCTGCTCCCAGCCTGCTGATGCCCATGCATGGGCACCTACGCAGGCAGAGGCAGCAATATTTCGCTCCCTGTGCCTCCTACTGACTATTCAGCTTCCTCTTGAGCATTCTGGTTCTGGCCAGATGCCTTCAGGTATTATGGCATTAAAAGGCGATTCCTCCCAGACCGCTTCAGCCATCTCAGACTTGGGTGTCTCAAAGGTACTTTTTTCCCCTCCCTCCAATGAGGCACCTCTTGGTAGATTATTCTGTAACCTCATGTGAGAATATGATAAATCTCTTTCTGCAGACACCTCTCTCTCGCCTTAGTCAGCTAACCTGGACTGGTGTGGTGGGTTGACCTTGGCTGGATGCCAGGTGCCCAAGCTGATCTGTCACTCTCCCTCTCAGCAGGATGAGGAGGGGGAGAAGATGAGATGGAAAAAACTTGTGGAACAAGATAAAGGCAGTTTAATAAAAGCAAAAGAAAAGGCCATGCTCAGAAGCAAAGGAAAACCTGCTTCCCATCAGCAGGCCATGCCCAGCCACTTCCTGGGAAGTGGGGCTTCAGTACATATAGCGGGTGCTCCAGAAGGCAAACGACGTAATAACGAATGCCCCCCCGCCCCGCCCCTTCCTCCTCCTTTCTCTTAGCTTTTATTGCTGAGCAGATGTCATATGGTATGGAACATCCCTTTGGTCAGTTTCGGTCAGCTGTCCTGGCTCTGTCCCCTCCCAAGATCTTGCCCACCCCCAGCCTACTGGTGAGGGGGGCAAATGTTGGAGAGACGGCCTTGATGCTGTGCGAGCACTGCTCAGCAGCAGCCAGAGCGCTGGTGTGTCGCCACCACCTTTCTAGCCACCAATGCAAAGCACAGTACTATGAGGGCTGCGTGTGGAAAATTAGCTCCATCTCAGCCAGACCCAATACAACTGTACATGCACTTTCTTGGTGGCTAAGGTCAGGTGAGCGAAGAGCCACCATGGGTATTCCAAGGCCTAAATCCCATTGCGGGGTTAGCAGCCTTGCATTAGCACCCCCATTTGGAAAATAAGAATCATGATTTCAAATGTCTCCAAGTTTTTTGTTTGGGATAGCTCCTGCTAAAAGTGCATGCTAAAGCCTCCTGTCATGGGCGGTAAATTCAATTAAGTTGGTCTGAAGACCTGGGTCTTAGATGTCTTATTTTTTTGATAAAAACAGAGCTCCTTGTTGCTGAGCCTCAGATGAAAGAAAATGGCATTTGGGCATGTCTGCTCCTTGCTCCATACCATCCTCCCCTTGGTATAACTGCTGTGATTATTTCATCCTCCCCAACGAGCCTGGGACAAGCAGAAACGTGGCTCAAATGGAAGCCCTTATCTGTGCAGGGCTAAAGTCTCATCTGTCAGGACAGTCCTGTTGCTCTAGAGCAAACCAATCACTCTTCCAAATGGCTTTGAACTGGGGAGGGTTTAATGGTGAAAACAAAGCACTCCAGCCATGCTTCTCCCTATTTTCCTAAAGGATGAGGGGTCCAGGCCTTTGTGTGGATCTTTTCACAGGGTTCCATTACTTTTACCAAAGCAAGAGCCGGCAGCTATTTTTATGGGGAAAGCTGTACAGCTTGCACAGTAGTTTAGCTTTTCAAAGCAGTCTAGGGGTTTTCAGACATATCTTCCATTTTCTTTAATACTCCCTCACTTTAATGAAAGATATGTCTCAATCCCCCAGACTGCTTTGGAAGTCTCATCTATAGAGTCCGATTTAAAACCCACTGAGATCAGGTCTCTCCGCTGATGTCAGTGGGTTTTGGACAGTCCCAGTGTGAAGGAGATTTCTATACTGGATGTGCCTGTAAAGGCAGAATCTAAGCTGGTTCACATTGACCCACACTTTATTTCAGGCAGACTTTACTAGTCCTCACTAACGGCCACAGCCATAGAGCAGTGGCATTTCCAGGCTGTCTAGTGATTATTAAACAGCCACAAATATAGCGAAGTTCTTAATGCAATCACTATTAGAAATGGATCACGGGGGTAAGGTTACTTGAGAGACATTAACTGTAATTACAAGGGTCAAATAAGATGTCCAGAAACAGGGGAAAGGTTTTGAGATGGTAGCTTAAAACAAAAGTAAAGGCCAGAAATATGTTTTACCCTCTCTTTATACATACCTTAGCTTCTGGGCTATTTTTCTTCATCTACTTCTGAAACATCCAAGATTAGCTTCAGCTAGAAAGAGGGGAGTAGGGGACACTGATGTTCTCACTGGGACAGAAAAGCCTTTCAGGACCTGATCGCTTTCTCATCCAAGCACTTAAGGTTAAGCTGCCTGTCAAGAAAGATTTCCCCTCAGATCAGACCAGCCCGGACTGTTTTCATTTGGAATTGGGAAGAAGGAAAAAGAAAGAAGGTCATGGGAAACATGGAGTGTTTGTTTTTCTCTGTATGTGGGATGTGGTCCTCTCAGTTCACTCAAAATTTTCCCTGCTGTTTCTAGGGTCCTAGGACAGTGGCAGTGCTGCCTGTTTCTTCTGCAGGCAGAAGGATGTAGATTTGATGTCCACAAGCTTCCAAACTGAAGGTCTTACATTCACCGTAAGGTGCTGGGAAGCATTTGGTGTGTTTGGACCGTGAAACATTTGAACTTTGTGGATCTGGTGAGAGTTGCAGGGAGACAGCAAAGGTGCTTCTCATGTTGCAGAGAACGGGACAGAGAATCAACCTGTCCATGACTCTGGCTGTGTTCACGGCTGAGAGAATATTGTGTGACTGTTCAGCTGCCAATTGATAAGTTGGAGAGTTTAATAATTTAATAGACTAAGCCACCACAGCACTGGGCTTCTGCTTAGCTCCAGAAGGTTCCTGAACCTCAGAGAGGGTACTTTGGGTTATGCTGAATTTCTTGCCAGGCCTTTGGGAAAACCAAGAGCAGGAGAGTTAACAGCTGTGTATTACAAGAAGCACAGACAAAACTTCCAAAGTTATCTTTTGGATTTTAATTTGCCTTTTTTCCCCCGGAGTTTTCCCATTCTGACTAATCAGCAACACTCTTCTAGTGGAAATAACTGCAGCTGAGAATGGGGCATCATTATCAGCAGGTATCTTCAGGCTGATGTCACAATCTTGTGAAACTATGCAAATGTATGTTTTCAGACTTCTTCTCAGCTCTGGAAACGTGTTCAATCAACAGGAAATTCCAGGAATCACTTGACAGGTCTGGGTGAGTGGTGCAGAACAAAGAACCTGTATTTCTATGAAAAGATTATAACTTTTTGAGCAGTTATTTTTTCCCAGGCTTTCCAGAGGGACTCAAATCAAGAAACTGTACCTGCTTGGGCAGGTACATAGCAGGAACTGCTATGTTCTTTAGCTTGTTTTACTAAATGGAATATGAGTAATTTGAACATCACAAAATAAACTAATGTATGAAACTGGAGACAGTTGTCATCTAAAACAAATGCAAAGTCTGTTCAAATAAGGAGTTTGTTCCTTATACCATCAGGTATTACGCCACTGATGGTGCATAGAATTATGTGGTCACAGTCTTCCATGAAGGTGGAAAACAAAGGATGCCCAGCTTAGGAGAACTATTCATCTTGGCACTGCTTGCTTCTGTCTCATTGTCATTCTAATGATTCAAAGACAGATATTTTGGATTTATGTATGTATGTGTCTGTCTACGTACACATACGTACTCACTTATATGTATACGTACACACACACCTCCCCCACACTCTTATTTAGGAATATGAATCCAACTTGTGACTGCAGAAAAACCCTCACATTTTATGTAAAGCAGTGGTAAACTGTCAGAGAACGGTGTCACACATTGTTATGACAAGTAAGTCAGAAAACTGACGTGTTAAAGAGAAGCAACATATCCGCCTGAACGTGCTGGAAAACTGACAAGATCATAGTTGCACGTACAATTTGGAAGTATATAGGCATATGAAATCCCACTATAAGACTGCTGGCTATGTTACGATATTTCTCTATATACCTATATGATCATTATATACAAGTCTTATGTACACTCTGGATTAGCTGTCACAAGAACTAGTTCTGCTCTGGTGACTTTAACAGAGCTATCCAAATTCATGCCAGCTGATTATGTGTTGTACTAAATGTATAAGATTAGCATCTTGTGTATATGTTATCGTATATAATTGTATGTAATGTATATCTTATTTCTGAGGTATTTAGGTAGTTATTTTGTAATTCAAGTGATCTTTAAAACCTCAGCGGAGATGTTAGATCCTCTAATTTTTCTGAACTGCCTTCAGTGCAAGGACAATATTTACCTGTGAGCCTGGACAACTTAATTTGGATTGTAGCTTTGATGCTATAGCATCAACAATCCTGATTCTGAAGATGTTGATTGGGATGTCTCAGAAAATTGCTCTTAATCCATACATATTTTGTCCCTAGACTGAAAAACTTGCTCTTAGTAATCAAATGTGATTTTTATACTTGTTCTGTAGGCAGGTTTGATGTTTGGGACTTTCTCCACACGCCTATATACATGCCACTAAAATCAGTTGGTTTTTTTCTTAGCTCCTCCAGAACACAGATGCAATTTTGGTGCAGCAGAAGATAGTGCCGCTGCTGTTCTTAATGTGTTTGTCCCACAGAAAAAAACCCCAAAACCTTCTTTTCATTTCTGTGGCTGTTTTGTCTAAACTGACACACAGAGAAAAGCAATAACATGGATATAAACTGTAGGGGAAAGAAAACAGCCACTCATCAATGTTTCCTCATATTACCCGTGCCAGATTTAATTTCAGACTATCTGATTTTTATCCTATCTCAAATATCTCATTTCACGTGAAGTTTGTATGATATTAAAAGAAAGAAGAACCAGAATCTAACATTTATAGACAAAGTCTTGTAGCCTTTCTTTCTCATTCTTGTTTATGTTTTTGTTAATTCTTTTCCTGTTTTCAGGGAAACAGAGCCATTTCTCAAAGAGTATTGCAGCGAACAACTACTTGAGGACTAAGTCATGTGCCAACATCTGTGCCAAGTCCCTGGTAGGACAGGGAGCTTTTGAACCATCCCTTTGCTAATCAAACAATCTGGCGACATCCTGCCAACCCTGTCCTTGTCATCTGCTGCTCACTCTGCACGCACATTTGATTAGCTCAGCAACAGATTCTCCCTGCTGTGCACAAAGTTTCTTTTTGTTTGCTACCAGCCAAAGGAATTAGGGATGGACTGATTTAAAAATCTTGGCTTATCTTATCTGGCTCATGACAAACATATTCTCAAATTAGTCTTTGTAAGTCACTTTTTCCTAACTAGAAATTACTTTCTACAGTAGCCTGTGACATATTTTTATTCTGCTTTATATCTTTCTAGCCTGTTACTCTGTTTTTCTGTCCCAGGCTCATTTTCCCAGCCTCTTTTTCAGGGTTTGATTCTGGAAAGGGGAACAGTTTGCCTTTAGGAAAGTGGCTAAGTAGGCAAGCACATCACACTGCTTTTGGACCAGAGTTACCTGTGTTTTTAAAGTTAAGCTTATGGTCAAGTACTAGGTACAGTAGGGAAAGATCTGTCCCAAAATGCAAACGCTACTAATGGAATGGAATGGCATGGAATTAGTTTTCTCTTCCTGAACAGAGAGTAGTGGTATTTCCTCCTTTGTGAGCAATGGCTCACAGAGGTTTAGCTACCTCTCCATCCCCTTAATCTACAGTTGCTGTTGCCTCCTTGCTTCTCCTTCTCACCACAAAAAAAAAAAAAACAGAGCAGGAAGATTACAAAAGCAGAAATCCCCTTGGACAACTCAGACCAAGGATGAGGAACTACTGCTCATAAAGCACGCTGGATTCATTCCCACGTGCAGGGAAATGTCAGTGAGTGTGAATGCCTGTGGAGAGCTTGTCCATAGGGGTTGATAATTTTCAGTGACATAAGATTTCCCAAGAGTATGCAGCAAAAGGAAAAGTGCCTTGAAAACAAGCAACTCATTCTCTTTTGGGCTAAGGCCACCCTGTCAAGTTTTGAAAGCATAAACAGAGCTAAAAAAAAAAATCTTTAGATTACATTACTATTAGAAGCAGGCCACATGGGTACTTAGCCTCATGGGGCTGGACATCAGGCATTAGATTGTGAGTTCACAATCTAAAAAGGAGGAATTTTCAAAGTGTAATAAAGGGCTTCAGCCTTCAGCGTAAACATATGGATTAAGTATTCTTCAAGATCATGGAGTTAGGCTGCTGTGCCCATCCCTGTTACTACCTTAGGCAATATAATATCACAGAATCACAGAATCACAGGTTGGAAGGGACCTCAGGGATCATCTAGTCCAACCTTTCTGGGAAGAGCACAGTCTAGACAAGATGGCCCAGCCCCTGTCCAGACAACTCTTGAAGGTGTCCAACGTGGCCGAGTCAACCACTTCCCTGGGGAGATTATTCCAGTGGTTGACTGTGAAAAATATTCCTCTCGTGTCCAATTGGAATCTCCCCAAGAGCAACTTGTGTCCATTCCCCCTTGTCCTCTCCATGTGACTCCGTGTAAAAAGGGAGTCTCCATCTTATTTGTAGCTGCCCCTTAAGTACTGGTACATGGTGATGAGATCCCCTCTGAGCCTCCTTTTCTCAAGGCTGAACAAACCCAGTTCTCCCAGCCTGTCCTCGTATGGCAGCTTCCCAGGCCTTTGATCATCCTGGTGGCCCTTCTCTGGACCCCTTCCAGCCTGTCCACATCCTTTTTGTATAGTGGGGATCAGAACTGTGCACAGTGCTCCAGGTGTGGCCTGACAAGCGCTGAGTAGAGTGGGAAATAATATGTAGTGAATCAGCTAATATCAGTGGGTACCACTTCTTTGCACTAGATTGAACCAGAGCGATGTGTGTGTGACACTAGTTCTGTGAAATTCAATATAGCAGAGATTCCACTAACATTTACTAGGGATAGAAGTCCTTTCTTGATCATCCCTGTGCTGCACTAGTTGCCATCACCACTGCAATGAAGTGCTAAGTGATAGTGGCAGACAAGAGTGAAGTCCTTGAGAGGCAAACATAAATTTGTAACTGACTATCCTTTTTGTAGAGTGCTTTCTCTCTATGTACCCCCTTTGGACACTTGCTTCTTGTTGGTTACCTACAACCTGGGCATCTACGCTAACTTAGAAATGTAGTCTATATACTATTTTTATATATATATCATCATCAAAAGGGAAAGTGAAAAACCTCCAGAGGACTACTCATCACTTTTCTGAGTTTTCTCCTTCTGTGGACAATAGAGGTAGTAAAGAATAAATCTAGGCTGGGTATCCAACCTGTAGACAGCCAGAGTAGCGAGTCATCTAACTTCTAAGTGACTAAGCGAAACATATGCCCCATTCCAACTGCAGATTGCTCAGGGTGTCACAGCAGATGCCATACTTTGCAGTGCATTGTTTGGTCAGTGTTTTGGTCAGCAGCCTGTTTTCTCGTGGAGTACTGCAGCACAGGGTAAACTGGTTAGTTCCATTTGATTTAAGGCTATGGCCGGAGAAGGACTAATGTATGGCAAGTCAAGTTAAAATCTTCCTTCTGGGGATTTTAAAATAATAGGGCAAGAGTATTAACAAGGAGATCCAATGAACAGAAGGCAATGTATTCATAATAAAGCAGTTTCTGGAAAGAACAAGAAAGACCACAGATATTCTGTTGAAGTTGGAACCCTTCAAGTGCAGCTCTCTTGCCTTGGATTGAATCCATATCTTGCAAGTGGATGTTGGTTCATTTTTTGCTTGATATCTACACCCTTCACATATGGGGGAAAAAACAAACCCAAAAACTATATGAAGGAAAAATCCCCAAAATTCTTGAAAAGATTGGGCTGTCACAGAGAAATCTTGAGCTCAGTCAGCCGGTTTTCCATCTTCTGTACTAGAAAGCTGTGAAGACTACTAAAGACAGAGGAAAGGCTTAAGCCTATCATGGGATCGAGTTAACCCTACTGTGGTAAGCACAGATCTAGCACTGACACCAATTCCATGTTGGGATTCCTTGGGCAGCAGGCCAGTCAATGATTTCCCAACTTAATTCCCTTTTTACAGTTGCTCTGTAACTGCTTTTTTAATTGGACAACTTCACAGATCTGTCATTACAGAGTTGTGTTGTGAGTGCAGCATTTGAACGGGGAAGTCAGTAACTTGCAGCCCAGGAGGAGAGACAACATCCTGTTGAGACAGGACAGAGTTTCAGGCAGGGAGCAGTCCCTGGGAAATCACTGGTGTTCATAGGCCACAAAGGGAAAAACGAGGACATCTCACTTTTATTACAGCTGAAAGTGGACACACATAAAACTGCTGCAATGCTGTTTAATGGTATAGTCCTCCAAACCTGGGAAATGCCAGACCTCAGTTATGACTCATTTTACACCCCTCAAGGCTACTATACTCAAAGTATTCTTTAGAGTTCAGCTTGATCAACTGCTTCATGCCTGGGATCTTTCGCAGACAAAACAGGAAAGAGCTGTCATGGCTTAACGCCAATGTGGATCCATGCTGGAAATCTGAGGCATAGACATTTTAGGGTATATTAGCTAGAAGCTTTCCCATGAATAAAACAAACAGTCTTCAATTAGCATGAAAATAATTAGGGGGTTGGCTTCATAATTAGTTTTTCTGTAGCACATTGCACTTATTATCTCTGCAGGTACTCTGTAGAACCTCTTGAAAATATAGCTGATTTCTAACCGTTACAGTAAGCTCCTTTTAGGTCATATAGTATGGCGATTCCTACCTGAGCCCTGGTGAATCTGGATCTATGATCATATTCTCCTACATTGGGACTGTTTTACCTAGCTCTTTATTAGTCCTGAAAGCAGAAATTGCAAATACCTTTTCCTCTACAGTGCTATACAGAGGATGACTCCTATGATGAAGGGAGCTTATAAAGGATTGGGCTTGGAATCTATATTTGAATCAGATGTCACTGGTAATTTGCTCTTTGGCTGAAATCTTGTAACCATTTAGAGGGCAAGACGGGGCTTAATGTCAGCTCTATAAAAGAAAACCATAGAAAGTCAAGTATGTATATTTGTAGAACAGGTAAGCAGCTTTTAAAAACATCCCCCTAGAATAAAAACCTTGAGACTTGTAGTTTCAGTGATTCAGCTAATAATGACAGTGATTGATGTAGCTGAGAGCTCAGAGAAGCAAGTCGCTGACATTTGACAGTTTTGTTGTGTGTCAGCCAAGCTGGGATACTCTTGAGAAAATGGGTCTACCATATGTGAATGTTGCTTTTCCTCAGCAGGGTCAGCTGAGGGCACTCTTAGGGGATCTGCCACAGGGTAGGAGCAGGCACACAGCCAGGTGCTGAGGATCTGTTGGCACCAGTTTTTTTCTTGTGGATGAGCCCCAAGCTGCACTCAACTCACACCATTCTCAGAGCACCGTTTCCAGGCTGGACCTCACCCATTTTGAGATTACAATAACGTCATGATACGAGGGATCCCTGTGTTACTCATTTGCTTTAGTGGTATCATGGTTTCATAGTCACTGAAAGGGAAAAGCCAAGAAAAAGCTATACTTGAAAAAATAGTTCATTTCTAAAGAAAAATGTGGAGGCATTTGAAGGGGAACTCCTGATACAAAGCTCACTGAAATCAGTGGGACTCTTCACAGACTTCTGAAATTGTTGGGTCTTGGGATCTCAACTGTTGCTATACCTTTGAGTTAGCAGGCACATTCAGACTAGCTATCCATTTACTGGTCTTCCCTTAAAGTTAGTTGGTTAACTCCTATCTCAGGGAAAATATCACCCTAATGTCACCTGTGCATTCTCATAGGAGGGCTTCACCTTGAATTATAGTTTGGCTCCTTTCTGTACTGCATTTCTTGCAAATAATAAAGAGCAATGCCCCTGTAAAGAAAACATGGTGTCTTGCTTTCTCTGCCTACAGTGTGATGTGTGGTATGCTCCTGGCAAGTGATAATGCATTCAATACATTAAGCAGCCTTATAAGATCATTTTTTGGTAGCTAAAATTTGTTGCAATTTGGATCATTAAGCAATTCTCCATGTAGTGTTGTCTTAAAAGAAAACACATTAGAAGGCTATCAAAATTGCTGATATCACCTTTGTTATCTGAAAAAAATGGTAGTCACTGAAGACAGTGCTGTTGGATTTCAGCAAATTAACCTCACAACTAACAATGAAAGCCACATGTCTACTGAGCACCTAGTTTTACAACCTGATTTATAGGAGTAAATTTCTCTGTGAGTTTCAAGCTTGCAATGCTGGATAAATGTAGAATATAAAGCCCTGCAGGGTAAGGCCAATTTTCCCCCACCCAAGCAAGATCCTGTTTGTATAGAAGAGCATAATAGCAAGGAAAATGCATCATGGTATTTCCACAACTTTGGGAAGGCTGCTTTCCCAACTTTCAGTTGCTTTAAGTTGTATATTTGTGGAGTGGGAGGGGGTGACCATAGCTCCCTAGGGATGTTTCTTCTATGCATCTCTCCAGTTCCTTTTTGAATCCATAAACTTTTAGCACCCACTAAAGCATATCCTGCAGCAAGGAAATCCGTAACTCTGCATTGTGTAGAGTATATGGTTTGCTTTGTATTAAACCTGCTTCCCATCAAGAAACTATAAACACCTCCTAGTCCATGTTTTGCCAGAGGCAAACCATTCTCACGTCACACAAGATTTAATAGACCTCTTTCATGCAGCACCTCCTTCCCCACATTCATCTCTTTCCAGACTAGGCACCAAACTGATATAGTCCTTTTTTATGTGTAACCTACTCGACACCACCATAAAAGCACTGAAATCCTGTGAAAATACCCAGGTGAGGGTGAGTTCAACCATAAAAAATACTAAATGTGGTACACGTCCAGTGAACCTTATAAACGTTATGAACATAAACCAATAATTTGTCTTTGCTCCCATGTGAACAATTAGCCATGTCTTATGAGTAAGATGAGTATGAATATGCTCTAGAGGAACTACTGCATAGTTTGCTGTGACTCTCTTCTGCTATGTGACTGTCTTGTAGCTACTGTGGCTGCCTAGCTGGGGGGACTAAGCCATGGGCAGCACTGGAATCCCATGTGCACTGGGGGGTAATGTGATTTTAGCCATGGTGACGATTATGCTTCCGGCTTCACAGCATGTGCAAGACACACAATCTTGCAGCTATCACTGTAGACATCAGTGCCTTGTCTGATTCTCCAGAGTCCACAGGCTATGGGACCTGCTCTTGGGTTGAGGTCTTCCCAGCTCCTCATCCCACAGAGCCTGAAAGAGCCCTCCTCTCATCAGGAGCTCCACAGACTTTTCTTTCAATAGACTACTCCTGTCTCCCAACATTTCACCTTCTGCTGGCTGTCATTTTACAGACTACTCTGCCTTTGAGTTTCTCGCTCTCCTGAAGTACCTATTCTCATGAGACTTCCCTTACAACAGATCCAGCACAAGGAAGCAGATACTCTTCTGTCTCTGAGCCAACACCTTGGAATGATAAGTGGATTAAACTCTGATTCTCTTCAGTATAAAATAAAAATATGAAACTGAAGTGTGAGAGGACTGGATTTAAAATTCTAGTGAGAAGCTATCCCTTGTAGCTGTGTGTTTTATACTTAAATACCAGTCACTGACATGCAGCCACTTCTGGGACAGGGAGCGAGACCCACTCAGTGCCCTGCTGAACCAGAGCGGGTGGGACAGAAAGCTAGATTAGCAATGATAAGACAAACGCTCATCATGGGGAACTGTGAGGTGCTACAGAGCTTTTTATAGAAGCACAAAGAACTTTAAACCTTGAGCCAGTGTGTCTTTCAGTCAGTGAACATTTAAGCTGCGTGATATTTGACATTGCTTTCTGTAAACATGTAAAGGATCAGCCAGATGCTTTTGAGGCTGATGCCTAAAATTCTGGGGGGTTTAGACCAGATGTTTAGCCCTATGAGCCATTGCCTATTGCTACAGGGACTGGAGAGGTGTACTTTTTTACACTTTCAACAACTACACAAACAAGAAACTTTCTACTTTTTACACCTACCACGAAAAAGAAAGTGAGGATCAGGAAAATACCCGTTCCTGGGTATTAAAGAAACTCACAATGAACTTTAAAATGCACTTTTACTGTTTTGAACATCTCAGGGCAGCTGACTTCTGTAAATCCCACCTCAGTATATGGTTAATTCTCTCTCTGCTGTTCATTCCTACTTTACATATTTTTATAGGAGATGGTCTCTGGACGTACAGATCTCAACCATGACTCAAAGCAAATACTCTATAAAACCCTACAGATTAAACAGTGCTGATTTAATCTGAAAGCATCTCAGGCTTTGCTGAGCAGCTGAAAAAATGAAAATCTAGCTAGAAGGGTGCAGATGGAGCTGACTGTCTCAAGACTGCACCCTAGATTACAGCTATCATGTGGGCCATAAAGAACAACAGCCAGTAAACACATTGCATACAACATTCAACTGGGAAGAGGTTTGATTCAAAGTCTAATGAAGAAGAAGAAAAAGGCTGCATCTAATACTCAGCAGAGAGGAAAAATTTTCCTGAAGAGATTTTAGCAGAAAAGGTCCCTATTCAAACTTTTCGTATAGAAAGTAAGGCTTTTTCCCTTGGGGAAAAAAGAATTTGTGAAACTTTTCCTACTTTCTTTAATTGTAGAACAATTCCCTAACAGGTAAAAAGCTGTAAAATAGTCAGAAATTGATGGACAAGATGCTTTCTTTTTGAAAGTAATATCATCACTTTTAAGTAATGCCAAAGGAGGGAGTGTTACTTTAAAAGTGAAAAGTAGCACTTAATCATGAAGATGCTACTCTCAGCTATTCTGTCTTACAGCTTTTATAATGATTTTATGTGGAAAAAATAGTGAAAAAACAACCTTTTTGAAAATAAGTATTAAAATAGTAGTGTTCTGGGCAAGAAAAAAACACCGTTTCCTATGAAAACTCATTTCAGCAGGTGATTATGACACAACTGGCAAGAGCATGATGCTATTAATAGAGTATTTTGGACTTGTCTGAAGGGGATCTGGTTCACTTTGCATTATTAATATCATCAATGCTGATCATTTTCCTTGTGAAAAAAAAATGCACACAAAGCAGAACTAAACTCTCCATTCTTTCATGGCTCAGCATTATAGAGGCATAAAGGCAAAATTGGCCAAAGATCCAATCCAAAGCCCATTAAAAATCAATGAAAATCCTCACAATGGGCTTCTAGTGTGGGTTACCTCCCCACTGACTATAAATGAAATTAATCTGTCAGGCAGCAATAATACAGTGATATAATTAACTTGCTTAGCATACAATCACTTTAACATTCATTAAAAGTGATGAGTTTCTTTCAATTACCTTGCCAAGATGCATTTTGTTGTTGTTCGCTTGTTTGCTGTTGAAAAAAAAAAATATCCTTTTTTGGTTAATTTCCCCCTGGACTGGTGATTGTATAATGGAGTCTGACTCCCAGGGTCATGCTTGCAAATGTAGAGACAAATAGGGACATCTGTAGAATGGGGAAAAACCAGCCATTTTCTTAGTGGAGCCAGGAGCATGCACATTTAACCCAAAAGTTAATGAGAACTTGATGCAATATTGATTCTGCCTCAACAGCTGTGTGGCTGGTAAGCTAGTATTACAATAAGATATTACACAAGTTTTCCAGAGATAGGCAGGTGAGGGAAAATGTGGGCCCAGAGTCTGGAGAGAGCATGCCTTTGGGCCTCTGTTCTGAAAAAATACCTGATAGACAGGCTGTTATATTGTACCTCAGGATTTCCCTGGGCTTTAGAAACTCAATAGTTCTCATTGACTTCCCAGTGCCATGGTTGAATTGTGCCTTCTCTTGGGGCAGGAGCAAGCAATGAGCAGCAACTGCCTCCTCTGCTGCAGTCCTTCCTTTCTCACCAGACTCTCAGGCGACTTCTGACTATCTCCTTGTGACTTCTTTCCAGTCTAGAACTCACATCTGACCAAGGATGACAGGGAGGTGGAGAGGTTTGCTCTTCTCCTATGAATGCAATGCTTCTCGCTGGTGCATCCTAATGGAAGTTACAGAAAAAGCACTGTACCAAGCCACAGCAAGAGAAAAAAAGAGCATTAAATAAAGATGAGACTGTACCATGTGGCGCTATGAGGAACTTGGCAGGTTTGATTCCTGCAGGTTCACATGAGTATCTTCAGCTGCGATCCACTGATCCGCCGCCAAAGACAGTTGTAGGGGCTGTTTCAGCCTAGGCTACAGAGGAGGAGGGGCCAACTGGAGTGTGAATTTTCCTTGCATTCAATCCCTGCCACATTTGTATGCACATTAAGCTTTATATTCCTCTCCTCTTTCTTTTACTTTTCAAACTCTTTCCTGAAAATATGAAAAGAAAGTCCACAGTTTTCAACTGGAGACAATAGTCGGGGTAGAATACAGTCAGCTTTCAGAGATATCTGAGATGGACTGGTTTTGACCTAGTAAATTGACCTCAGATATTTCTCTATTCTTTGAAAAATCTCAGGTGGGAGATGTTTGAAAGTATGAATGTCACAGTGCACAGTCACAGAAATTCACAGTATATTGTCAGACTGTATTGTGAGACTAACAGTTGGAAAAAGGTTCAGGTGTGTCTTTAAGCATAAGCATAGGGCTAAATAAATAATGGTCTTGCAATGAACAGACTAAAGAGTCAGGGGAGGAATTTTTTTGTGTTGACCTGGAAGAATTTAGAAAAATGGAACAATGGAGAAAAAAGTATATATATAAATTCTTAATCTGTGTGAACCTATTCTGTTTTCACATTATTTAACAGTTATTTTAATATTAAAACCTGGCTTAATTTTTAATGGGTAAAAATGTAATTTAGGAGGTAAAGAAACACAACAGAAAAGTTCCAGTTTGAGAAAGGAGACATAAAGATTATGTCCCTGCCGACTGTTCCTTCCTGCCCCAAAACAAGCCACACGACACATTCACCCAAATACTTTCAGTTGGCCTGGAAATAAATTTTTAGGTGAAATTTCCATTCATCTGAGACCACTTGCCAAGGTCGCCCAAACCTGGCATTGAGTGTATGGCTTCTGCTTTGTTCTTCTACATAGCAAGCTCTCCGTATTGTGGACAGGTCCTCCAGCGCGCAGCCAGTGCCTTACCATCCCTTTAGAGGGACAAGTTGGTCTCCTTTGCTTGGCCATACAGTGCTTTGGCTGGTACCGGCAGACTGCTGAGCTGCTTAGCACAGTATTTCCAAAAGAAAAGGACCAGGTGTTGAGCATTGGTCCATTTTTGTAGGTGTGAAGGAGCAGAAAGGGTACCAGTGTCAGGAGAAAACATAGGCAGTATCTTTCTCTAAAAACATCAGGAAGCCTTTGCAGATTCACTTTTCAGCCTCAGTCTCATGGTTGCAGGAACCGTCACTTACAGGACCAATTTAAATATCTCCTTGCTCTGCTTCTTGTCCTTTCTGGTCCTTGCTTTGTGCTTGCTTTGAGTCCAGCTCAGAAGAAGGCACCTACTCAGGTGTCCCATTTTGCAGTGACACCTATTAAAACTGAAATAACAAGACCAGCTGGCAGAAGTAAGCAGAAGCTGGGGTGAGTAGGCAATAAGATTTTGCTGCCCTGGTATATACTTGTAAGCAGAGTAAAAGATAAAGTTCACCCTCTAAACTCTGATTTAGGTCTCTTTTGCTTAGGATTCCCTCAGGATGTCTTTCTTCATTCTGTGCTATCTTTAATATATGCAATGGTTGGCAAAGAAATGCCTTGTTAAATCTGGTTTAGTATTCAACAAATATCCAAAGGGCTGAATGATACTTTAATTAAAATCTATTTGCCTCAAACTTCCTCTATATGCATCAGCTTTCCTCTGTGACTGCACTGCATCCCTTGGCATTATCTTAGATGTTATCCCACCCCGCTCCTCCTGCTGCCGGTGGATTCATTACCAGCTCAGTAGGTCAGCGTGCATTCTGCAGGGAGGAGCAGGGCTTTGGACTCTGAGCTCCCTTGACCCATAGGCTCAGTAAACACAGGGCTTTTCATTGCTGGGCTTACAAGTGCAAACAGCACTGGGCTTGCGGCTTGGGGCAAGGTAACTGGAGGATGAGGGGTGAAATATGCTGTCATTATTTGCTCCAGGGCAAAGCCAGTCCCCATGGCAGAGCTGTGAACAGAAGGTGCCCAGGGCTATGAAGCCACTTGCAGTGGGGCACTTGTGAAACATGCCTGTGAGATGGAGCAGTTTTTTTCCTGGACGTGGGTTTGGTGGTTAGAGGTACAAGGCAGGCATGCCTGGGGCCCATAGATAAGGTAAATCCTATACAGATTTTAGTGGGTTCTGAGTATGGCTTGAATGCATGGGGGATCACTGTCCTTTCTCAAGTCCATTTGCATCTGATCTGATTTAATTTGCATCTTTATTGTAATACCTTTAAAAAAGCCCAAAGAGCCCTCTTCCCCCAATATTTACCATGGTCCAGAGAAAGGGAAAGCTGAGGCCATGGCTTGCCATGAGGACAGAAGTATTGTCCTCCCTGCTCTCTGGTGTGGCCTTTCAACCTTTTTTTTTCTCATGCTTTCACATGGAAGCGGAAGGGGCAGAGATCACCTTTCCACCAAGTGCCTGGCATGGAGTGGTACGGATGAATTTGATTTCTCAGCACTGCAGCCACCTGTGCTGTGGCAATATGTAATTAAGGACAGTAACAATGGCAGGAGCAGTCTCTGGCTCCCAGCCCAGGATTAATGTCAGAGAGGATTGTACTGTTACTGCTTTCAAGTCATCAGCCCCTGTCAACTCTCATCTGAAGACTGCGTTGCCCTCCTCATGATTTGAGGCCTTCAGGATTTGAAAAAGAAGCTCAGAAATTATGCCCTTTATTTGAAAACTTCCTTTTCCACCAATTCATTAAACATTATATTTAAAAAAAAAAGGCTGTCAGGAAAAAATCCAACTGACATGAAGTCTTTAGGCCAAGTGCTAAAATTAAGTCATGACGTTGTCATAAATTGAGACCACAATGGATCATAATCCAATTAGAATTTTATTAATTGTAGCAAGTAGAATATGAGCAAATACAGCGCTGGACGGCAGGGGAGTCTGCGCTCCGCCAACTGCCGTACTGAGCAGTTCAAACAGTCTCTCTTTATACATCTTTACTTCCATGTTCAATGAGATAGTGGAGGTACTTTTCACATGCTTCAGTAGTTGTTAGGGGGTCGTTTCCTGCTTCCTGGTGATATGGGGTTGCTTGTCTTATCTCTGTCGATAAGTTTGGACATCTGATGGTTATCTTGCATAAGCACGCCTGGGAGGTATTCTTCGCATGCTTTACACCGAGCTTAACATAAGTCTTAATAAACAATACCTTAGTTCAGTTTCTCACAATCCCCCCTTTTTCTTTTTATCCTATTATTGTTTATTAGACACTACTTTCATTTTCGGCACTGCAGGCAAATCTTCTTCCACAATTCCGACATTTATCATAACACTCACAAGGTAATATCTCACAATTACAATCATAGTTCTTATGTGGCATAATGCATTCACAACAATCGTCATCTTCATTAATAGATACACTCTTATATTTTGCTTCAGACCTTGTAGTCAAAATAAGCAATTTAGCTGGGTCAAACCGTTCTTTAATAAAATGTAAAATACAGCGTAATATACAAGGTCCAAATATAAGTCCCAGAATTAACATAATAAGCGGTCCTGCTAAAGCAGACAACAAAGTGGTTAGCCAAGGTGAAACATTAAACCAGCTTTCATACCATAACTTGCCCGCTTCACGATCTTTTTTACGTTGTTCTAACCTTTTCCGGAGTTCAGACATGGTGTCTTGGACTACTCCCGTATGGTCAGCAAACGAACAACATTCTTCATTGAGAGCTACGCATAACCCTCCTTCCTTTAAGAACAATAGGTCTAATCCTCTCCTATTTTGCAGCACCACTTCTGATAAAGATTTTACTGAAGTGGCTAAATTTTGAATAGATTGCTCTATTTTTGCTAAATCCTCATCTACAGCCATCTGCAAATTTTGCAACTCCTGACCTTTTACCAGGGAGGCTATGCCTGTACTTGCTCCAACTCCACCCGCTATCAGCAGTGTAGCTAGGGTTACTGCCGTAATTGGCTCTCGTTTTTGTCTATTCAGGTTTCCTTCAAAGTGGCGTAGCACCTCCTCAGAGGTGTGATAGATTAGGCGAGGAACAATAATCACCTGTATGCAAAACTGAGATTCATTAAACACGTTCAAGGATAGGCAAGGCGTTATTCCGATGTCTGAACAAACCCATTTAGCTCCTGGTGTCGGGATAGCCCATTTGTCCTTTTTATTTTTGTGTTTCTCTATATTGGTGTTAGTGACTGTTCGGCTGCACAAAGGCTGATACTTTTCGGGCACTGTGCCTATACATTTTCCCTGACCCGTTACTAATTGAATAGTAATTCCTTGCGTATGATTCTTCTGGTCATCCCATTGACATTCTTGTGGGTTTAAACCATTAGACCATCGAATCATACCTGGTTTTCCAACTGCCTCAAAATATGGTGGTCTAATATTATAACATAACCAGCATTCTTCAGTTAAATTTGGTTTGCTTTCATTAAGGGCACGATAAGAGGCTTGCATTAGATTTCATAAGGGGTCCTTGGGTTCTGACAACTCTAGATCTCTGGATAAAGAGAATTCAGTCACAGCATCATTAGTTGTTTTCGAAGGAGAGCCTGAGGAAGGGGTTATGACAATTACGGGGGCCATCTTTTCTTCAGAGGAAGTGAGCGGATTCAGGACCAGATTTGGTCCTATTGGCAAAGGATCGTGGGGCATCGGTTTCTTCATAATTTGAAAAATACCCCCTCTATCTACACCTTGTTCGTAATATCTAATTCCCCAAAATTTTCCTACAAGCCAGAAGTCCTGACTAGGATCTTTTATGGTTATATTAATGCCTGTACATCCAATATCTTTATGATTACATGTACCATTATAGTAACTATCTGTGTAGCTCCAATTTCTCTTTTGACATATTTGTGGTGACCATTTGATTTCTAGATTTTGATCTCCAGATGCAGACCATTCAGAGGCCCATGTTTCGCATCCCCAGTATGCACAATAATAATGGTCTGGACGATTACAGTATGATTTACCAGGGTTCGATGCTGGGCATATATAAATTGGCTTGCAATTCTTATCCATTTCTCCATCGATTAAGTAACGCAAACTTATATTGAAACTAACTGTTCCCCCCTCCATAATTTGTGCTTGGATTGGCTTATTTGGATATTGTATGTTTGTTATTGTCCAATTCATGGGTTCATGAGGGTTTCCTTTTCCATTTGTTTGGGCTATTATCGATAATAAAACTAACGATATACCAGGAAAAAGGGTGTCTGTCAATTTTTCCAATTTAAGTACACTTTTACCAGTCTTGGGGAAGTTTGACCATAGCTGCTCTTGCGCCTCATTGTTCTGGTTCTTTTCTCCACAGTTTGTTCCTCCTCTGCCTCGCCCGTCGACTCGGTTGCTTCGAGCCACGGGGTGTACCATCTTCTTGGCAGCAAGGGAAATCTTCAGGAGAACAGCTGTTTCAGGCTTTCTGCCTGTTTATATAGGCCTCCCACTTTGCAGCTTTAACTAATGGGACTAAGCAAGACACAGCTAGTACTTCCCTTCTGCACTTTGTAGCCAAAATTTCAACCACAAAGGGGATTGATTCGTTGGAATGGTAACAATAATACTAAGGGTTTATTCCTTTGGCAAAACTTTCCACCATTCATGGGATCCTCGAATAATTTCTTGTTCCGACTCTAATTGTTTTTAATTTCCACTCAGTGAGAGTTCTTTGGGTTTTCCAACACTGTGTGCAAACTCCTATCGGAGGGTATCCATATTCACAGTGTGTCCACCATTTATCCTGGCATACCTTACACTTGCAACGAGCAAATGGATAACAATCGCAGTTCAAATGATTGCATCTAATTTGTATATCTAAAGTGCTTATTAGCTTTTCCTCTATATTCAATATTGTGTTACTACATAAGTTTAGCAATTTCCTTCAACACACTTTGTACGCTTCCATATATAATAGATTAAAAAAGATAATTATAGCAAATATAAACAGCAATATACACTTTATACCAAAAGGTAATGCGGCAAAATAATCAACTAAAGTTCTTATCATTACGTTATCTTTTCAGAGTTATCTTGGTGTCACCTGGAGTACTGATTACTTTCCAGTGGGGTCTCGTCACTGGGCCTTTAATGCGACTAGCATGAGTCCATCCACGCTCAGCAGTCCGGACAGCTGTTTCATCTTGTTCCTTAGCTCCCATTTGTTCTAGTTTTTCCTTTTCTGCAGACTCAAAACTCAAATTATTACTAACAGGTACTTGTTGCATAGTCAAAATCGTACTATAATTGCCTGCTACTCGTTTTGCTTCTGTATCAGCTGCATTATTTCCTCTAACTTGATAACTCGTGCCTCGCTGGTGTCCCTTTATATGTACAACTGCTATTTTATTTGGTATTTTCAATGCCCCCAGAACTCGCCGAATTAATTCTGGGTGTATCAGTTCTTTTCCCTGTGAGTTAACAAATCCTCTCTCCTCCCATATTTTCCCAAAGGTATGTACTACTCCGAACGCATAGCGTGAGTCTGTATATATAGTTCCATCCTTTCCCTTCAGTGACACTAAGGCTTTCCACAATGCGTACAGCTCACAGGCTTGAGCCGACCAGCTGGCACTCAGGGGGCCCGATTCTATTGTCTTAAATTCTCCTTTTGCCCCAATTACTTGTACTTTTTCAGGGGAAACTTTACATCCCTCAGGTATTTGCCTAATAGTCGATTTCTCAGCCCCAGTGTCTACTAAAAAGGTGAACTCTTGTTTATGGGGACCTATTTTTAATTTTATCAAGGGCTCATGATGACTCCAGTCCCCTAAGATATAGAGCCCCTGACTCTCCTATTCCGTTTTTAATATTTCCTCATCCCTGATCCTTTCTCTGCAATTCGTCTTTATATGTCCCTTCTTTCCACAGTAAAAACAACATCTCTGTTCCTTCTTTACTACCACGTTCCCTTGTTTCGCTCCAGCAGATCTGTGTTCACCAGTCTGCCCTTTGCGATCCTCTCTGACTGCTGCTACCATCATTTTTACTTGTCGCTTGCTGCTCTCTTCTTCCCGCCTTACGTAGACTTTCTGAGCTTCCCTCAATAATTCATCCAACCCTCTATTCTGCCAGTCCTCTAACTTTTCAATCTTCTTTCTGATATCTTCCCATGATTTTGCCACAAACTGAGTTTTGAGGAGCGCTTGCCCTAAAGGGTCGTCTGGATTTACCCCAGAATACAGCTGAAGGGCTTTCCTCAGTCGTTCCAGCCACTCAGTAGGGCTCTCATCTTTCTTTTGTATTTCATTAAATGCTTTATTGATATTCTGGCCACGGGGTACTGCTTCTCTAATCCCTTGAATTACTATAGTTCTCAGGTCCTGCATATGAGTTCTATGCACCGGATCCTGATTATCCCAATTAGGTCTTTGGAGTGGCCATTTAATATCTGCTTGGGGTCCCTGGGCATGCTGAGCATTCCACAGTCTCATTCCTGCTCGTCTAATCATATCTCTTTCCTTGGTAGTAAATAATTGACCAAGGATAGATTGCATCTCATCTCAAGTATAAAGGTTTGGTCCCAAAAATTGATCTAATCTTTCTGCCACTCCGAGTGGGTCTTCAATTAGGTTTCCCATCTCGGTTCTTTTAAAATCTCGTAGGTCAGCCGAACTTAGGGGCACAAAAATATATCCAATCACAGGTTGGGGTCCCCCCATGGGCATTTCCCTTAAAGGATACATCTGAGCTGCCCCTTTTTGACTCCTAGTTACGCGTCTAGGAGGAGGGGGAGACCCTTGTTCCGATTCTGGTGGGGGAGTGGGCACTCTGGGGACCTCTGAAGGGGCTGCGGGAGCAGGAGGAGAAATATAAGGAGGGGGGGTTAGAAGGGTTTCGTCTAACTCTTCCTTCTTTTTCTTTTGTTCAGTTTTTACTTCATTCAGTGGATAAAGTCTAGCTCTCGGTCTTTCTAGCCACACTTCCGCATACTGACTCTCTTCTGGGTTAAGGGTTTTTTTTTTTTTTTTTTTTTTTTTTTTGTTAACCCAGAGGTTTAATTGTTGTCTGACCCAATCCTCTTCTGACCCATAGACTGGCCAAACGACATCTTTAGAAATCTTCTTCCCTCCCCATATCCTAGTACAATATTTTATCATTTTCTGTTTATCTTTCCCTAGGGTTCCAGGGAAATATCTCCAATTGTCTAGGATATATGCCAGAGGGGTATTCTTAGGTACAGTGGGTACCTTTCCCATGGGAGTCGAAGGCTTGCTGCCCTTCGCCCCCATCTTCTGGAATATCCACAAGCGTGCACTCACTCGTTCCCCTTGTTCCTGGCCCAGTCCCTCGCGGGAGATGGGAAACGCAGTACTTAAGGGTCCGCACTCGCCTGGTTCAATATAGCGAACCTCTCACTCGTTATATTCCAGGAAACCCAATCCCGCCCGAACGGTAAACCCGCGAACAAATTCGCCATATACTTACGCGCCCTGCGTCTTCGTCCGGACTCCCGTGCACAGAATTTTTATGGGATTTTACCGGTTTCTCCTTTGCTCATCATTCTAGAATTTAGGTTCGTCGGTAAGGTTGAGGTAAGCTGTCGGTCGCGGGGCCGCGGATTGCCGCGGGGCGCCTCCCCGGAGGACAGAAGCTCACCGTTCCTTATCCGAGTCACGGCACCAAATTGTCATAAATTGAGACCACAATGGATCATAATCCAATTAGAATTTTATTAATTGTAGCAAGTAGAATATGAGCAAATACAGCGCTGGACGGCAGGGGAGTCTGCGCTCCGCCAACTGCCGTACTGAGCAGTTCAAACAGTCTCTCTTTATACATCTTTACTTCCATGTTCAATGAGATAGTGGAGGTACTTTTCACATGCTTCAGTAGTTGTTAGGGGGTCGTTTCCTGCTTCCTGGTGATATGGGGTTGCTTGTCTTATCTCTGTCGATAAGTTTGGACATCTGATGGTTATCTTGCATAAGCACGCCTGGGAGGTATTCTTCGCATGCTTTACACCGAGCTTAACATAAGTCTTAATAAACAATACCTTAGTTCAGTTTCTCACAACGTAAACAATACTAAAATGGAGGGCATATTGGTTTCCTTGTATAACAGATTTATCTGGATGTATTAAATCACCATTCAGGCACTCCTGTGTAGTACGTCCCGGGTGACCTCTTCCCCCCAGCTAAGTTACAGACCAGAATTTAACTAAAATGCTTGAGAAGAAAGTGCTGGAAAGGCAATTTTCTACCAACACCTCCAACTTTCACCCCAGAACACATTAGCTTTCTGTAATTGTTATTTGCACACACAAATTATTCTATTTTCCTAAGACTGACAGATTAGCAGAAAAAGCATGCAGCTTTTGCTGAAAAACAGTAAATAAGGTTTGGGGCTAGTTTCTTTCTGGGAAAATCCACACAAAACATTATTTAGTATTTTGTAAGATTAATCTACATTTACATATGGGCTGTGGGGCAGGTTTAGCTCCAGGTGCTCTGTGGCTCTTCTGCGGCCACAGCTGGCAGCCAGCCCGATCTCTAGCAGCCTTTCCTTTGCCAGAACTGCTGTGGGGTGGAAATTTCATTTTTTCCGGTCAGCCTTATTTTCTATGCAATTATTTTCTACTTTAGTCTCAGTCTATTCTTTGCTTAAATTACAATGGAAGATATGTTTAAATCTCTTCCCTTTTTAGTCCTGCCCTGCTGTGATTTACTGGATGCTGTTAAACACAAACCTCTGGCTGGGAAACCCAAGGCTGAGTGAGCAGAAGACAATGGTGGCTGAGATTTTGTCAGAAGGGAGCCTGTCTTGTATCGATACAGTTCATACTTAAAGAGTGCTTGCCACCTTCTGGTTTGAGAAAGGATTACAATTGTTTAACTCAGGCGTATTGAGGAAATCAACTGTAAAAATTCTGATCCTGGTCCTAATCGCCCCGAAATAGATAAGAGACTTTCAAGACGTCATAATGCCAATTGGAGAGTTTTGAAGTGAAAGGATTTTTTTTTTTTTCTTTTAGTCAGAAGGATGCACTGACATCTGGCAAGAAACAAATAGAAGTGATTTTTTAAATGAAATATTTGATCTGATACTATTGCATTGTTAAAGAATGCCCTTTAACCATTATGTAAAGAATTCAGGAAAAATACTGGAAGAAAGAATAATGAGAAATTAAGCTTATAAGTGAAATAGGTACAAATCCTTCAAAGGAAAAAGAACTTTGAAGTTGGAAACTTTTCCTTACAAAGCTGTTTGCAGATTTTGACCAGTTTGAGACACTTTCTTTCAATCTTGTCAGCTGTCAGCAGTCTGCCTGATTTCAGTGATGCCACTTAAGAGTATCATGTGCCATTTGTATCAGAGGGGGATGTACATTATCTCTAAAAAACAGCCACTTCGCAATTATGGGTACTTAAATAACATGAATCGCATCACTACCAAAAATCAAAGCATACCTTAGCCAGTCATCTGCAATTTAGCCAGATGAAAGAGTTCCACAAAACACATATATTTCATGAAGGTCAACACATGCTTATTCTAATGGATGTCACATTTGCCTGGCTTCATTTAATTCATACTTAATTTCAGATGTCACAGTGCTGTCCGAAAAGATAATTTATATTTAATTCTACAGAGATCCTAATTGAAGGCACCAGAGTATCTGGAAGCTTTCCAGCAGTGCGTGAAGCAATGTGACTAACATATGTCATTTGTTTGTTCAATTTGTTCCTTCCCAGCAAGGGACGAATGGGCAGTGAAGCAGTTCTTTTTGTGTGTGCATTTTTATGACACACGCATAGAATTATGTTTATATTGGAAAAGGCAGCTCAAAACCAATGTTCGTCACACAGGGACAACGGCAGTGAAGTTTCACTGCTCCACAGTTCTTGGCAGTTCACAGAGGGTTTTTGGCCAAAAAATGGTTGGTAGTTTTCTTGGATCTAACTTGGCCTTGCACTTCTTCACACCTAGTCCCTGTTCGTCTCTGTTAATTAGAGGAGATAATTTTGCTGTACCCCACTTTGTACTTTGCTGTACCCCACCACAGAGCACTGCTTGAATGATGACTGTAGCCACGGTGAGGTAAGCAGCAGCTATTTGTTGGGTATGATCCACTAAGATGATGTGGGAAGAGAAGCTGAAAATTGGAGGAAAGTCAGCCAGTGTGGCACTCCTTGCTGAGGATGTCACACCTCTGTGGATGCTAAAATCTACAGATGATACACGAAGGACTAGACTGCACCAGTACTGCTCTTATGCAGAAGAGAAGAGCTGGGGGTAAAAGATCTGCCAATTCTTTCTGTCCATCACAAGAAGGCAAAACAGGGTCAGAGCCAGTGAGAACAAAGGAAGAAGGAACAAGAGGTCTCTGAGGCACAAAGAAATATTTCTGCACCTTTTGCATTTTGCAGCCTAGGTTCACTTACTCCCAGGCCTTCACTTGGGGCAACATTCAGTTACAATAATGTCTTGAGGATGAGCAGCCCCGATACCAAGGCACAACTGGCTGAAGAAGCAACTGGCTGCTGACCTAGGTAACTGAGCGACGACCTGTCTCAGTTTTGCCCTAATCCCTCATAAATCACTGCCAGGCCCATTTTGGAGCTGTGAGGTTTTGGCAGGGCTTTCTTCCTTGACCAGGAGACACATCAAGTTTATGAAAAGTGAGAGCATCTCACCCAGGCTAATTTCTTCCTCTCTCCCTACCTGGGTGAAAAATCACAGCTGTTCATTCCCAGAGTCTCTTGACAGACCTCTAAAGTACATGGGGCCCAGAGAGAGTGTAGGTTTGAAGCTAGAAAATTCTTCCTGCACAGGCTGCTGCTGTGTATTGCAGTGTTGATAGCCAAGAGAGCTCTGCAGCAGTATGTGTGAAACAGGTCTCTCCCTCTCACGTGCAATGCATAAATCAGCTTGTTTTGTCTTTGCACTCGTGGAGCCAATTGTCCTGACTTCCATTCAGCCATGTGAGAATTACTGATGGGAAACTGTGGCAAACATGTGAACTTAAAAAAAGCTTGCTTGTCGTGTCTCAAGCTCCATTCATTTGCCAAACCAAAACAGGGTACAGTTTTCACTGAATATTTGAGTTGACTGTGAATGACAAATTTGGCTGGCCATGTTACAGACAGAACAGTTATGTTTGAGCAATTACCGACTGTGAGGTTTGTTAATTCAGGAATTAATTTTGCTACCCAAAGGAGATCAGATATCGTGGCTGCAACAATGAAAGTTATCTGCAGATCTGCAAGGTCTCAGGTATCTTCCATAACACCAGAGTCTATCCACTGAAGACTAAGAAACAAATTCCTTTGTCTGAAGTAATATTTGTGCCATCCAGAACAACAACAAAAAAAAATCTTTGGAGGCTGAATAACCTCTAATAATGACTAAGGTATCTGTACATTTTACAGAATTTTTTTTTTCATTCTTAGGATTGGTTTGCTGATTTCTCAGATTTATTAATGTGAATCATTTCTGCTTGGTAGATCACTTTATAACCATTTTTAGAGTACTGTAGAAACAAAATTTCATTGCTCTGGCTGGTCACAAGTGATACAGTATGTATCTGTTCATTATTTGGTTGAACATAATCCAGATTTTTGAGGACAATATATTTAAAATTCTCTCTCAGCAAACTTTTTAAAATACTTTCTTAAATAAACTAGTTTCCATGGATGTTCCTGCCAATACACTTATTCTTTCAGAACTTTGGGCTTTGTCCAAACTGACCACTTATTTGTCAGTCAAAATGGACAGATACAGGAGGTCAGCATTTTCTGGGGTCAGGCCAAAAAAAGAAATTTTAGGTTCCAGCTCTTTCCATGCTGTTGAGATTGCTTTTCATTTTGAGCATAACTGATTCCACAGCTTCAAAATGACATTTACAGAAGACAAATCCTAAAACTGCTGTAGAGTCTGTTGCATTTCTCAGCACATGAGAGGCAACATGAGAGGAGGTACCACGGCATGGTGAAATAGCATTCCCGTTAAAGGAAGGAAGGTAGCTGAATTTATCTTGCCATGCCCTTTCCAGCTGAAATGAGAAAGCCCCACAGGTATGTATGCCATTGGATGGTGCCAAATACACACAACCTTTACTTGAGATACCTGCTATCTGAAGACTTCTGCCTGCTGTGATATATCACAGCGGCAAAAGGATGATTAATTGTAATTGAGTGTAGCCATAAGCCAAAAGCTTCCAGATGAAATAATGCTCTCTCTCATAACAGAAGCAATTACAACATAGCTGTCTGTATTGCATTTAACATTGCTACTAAAAGGCTGTGCTGGTCTCAAGGACATGAGTGATAGCAGCTGAATTTTTATGAGTAAAGAGTAATTTCAGCTGAACACATCCTAAAGTTTCTGGAACTTCACAGGAAGCCAGAGAACATCCACACAGTCCCCCAGAATAGTTGTTTTGGATGTGAATACATTGCGTACATACAAACTATGTATGCATGCCTTCCTTTATACACACATAAGCACATATGGAGAGAAAGATAGAGAAAAAACACTCAGTCTTATTTGGCTTTATCTCTAACATAAATATTTCCTTGGGACTGTTGAAAAATTCTGTTCATAGTTCCTCTATTTTGGATATAGGATGAATTAAATTTTTTTTATTTTATTTTTTTTAGTTTTCAGGAGGGAAAAAGTTATTTACTTTTCCCTCATTTTAATCCAAACTACTTTTTGGCTTTTCAAAATTTTGAAAGTTTTTTGATATCAGCTAAAAAAATGAACATGTTTCTGCCATCCCTACTAGTTGCCTCAGTATGTTCAAGTGCTTTTCATAACTCTTAGGAATTTACAGGAAGATCAAATTCTTCATAAGATGACATCTATAAACCAATGTCATGTCCCCTGCACTGCCTCCACTAGGGAGTGATGTGCTCCAAGCTTCACCGTGCCCTGCTCCTCCTGACCTGAGTGGGTCAGATTGTGAAACATGAGTGAATCCATGCTGGGAACTGATGCTCAGAAGAATTCTACAAGATCCACATTTTTACCGACATGAGGGTGTACAAGCCAAGCCTTCCCACTCAAAGGTATGCCAGAGGTCTTAGCATTGCCCAATAAATTAGTATAAGGCTCATAATTTGTTTTGGAGTTCTCAAGAAATGGAGAGGTCGCCACACCTCTAGACAGCTAATTAGGTGATGAATTACATCCACCATTTAAGCAAACATTGTCATTTATTTCTCACTAGACTGTCTGGCTTGATAACTTCTCCAGATTAAGACAATTTTCACTGCACACTGTTTTCTGCACTCTAACAGTAGAAAATACTGCTCTGAGATAGTTCCTCTAGGCAGGACTTCCTAGCTGCTTCTGAGACTTGCGGTTATATCTCTGTAAAATGTTTTGCTGTGTGATCTGCACCTACAGGTCAAGTTAAGTTTAATTTGGGGGTGTTTTGCACAGCATAGATTTGCTTTTTGTGTAAAATGTATTGCAGGATTACACCTACCATATCGTAAAAAGTGAGTTTACAAACTGTGAAGTTTTCCCTGTTTTCTGCTCTTAATTCTTCTGTTTATAAATCCCAAGAATCGTAAAAAGAAGTGGGTTTCAAGAAGTGAAGTAGTTTGTTCTCCTCTCCACATCACCTTCAGCTGTAACCTATGTAATTCAAAAGGCGTTTGAGAAGCCCATTCTTAGAGACTTCCCATGATCACATCACTCTGTTAAACAGTTACACTCATTTGTTTCTTGAATATGACTCCTAAATCCTCTTTTGAGATCCCTGTTTTCCATGGTATCATAACATGTCATTTTGCAGGAGGGTATCTTGAAGTTATTTGAATAGACCAGATGATAACCAAATGATGCTAGATCCCTCTGTATCATTGTATTACCCTTACCTTTATTTAACAGACTACCAGGCTTTGTCCATACTTAAAAATGGCTTTGTACTTCCTTGATAATCCTTGATGAAACATGTACAATAGCGTAATCTTGAGAAAGAATCACTCCTAATCTGCCCAAGAACTACACCTTTTTGCTAAGGATTTTGTATTGATAGATCTCTTTTGGGATTTGCCATTCACTTCTTTGTCCATATATTTTATTTTTCATTATTTCTGATGTTTAATCAAACTTTGAGGCAATTCTATTTCAAACTCTTAAAAAACCATCGTAGATTAATAGAAAGTACAGCTGGGCAAAATAAAGGGATGATCAGTTCTTTCCCATACCCCCAGACAGGGTCAGCTGTACCAATATCTCATTCTAAGAATATTACAGTTTCAGAGCTGAACAAATCCAGTCGTGCATCCTTGTCAAAGAACAAATTAGGTTTTGTGTGACAAGACCTCTTTTCCACAGAGCAATGTTGATCGGCATTATAGACCTTTTTCTTTCTTACTTACCCATTACATTTTTAAAAATGTCTTTTAATTCAAGTGTTCACATTTGAACATCCCTTCCAACGTAGAAATGAAGAATCTTCATTCTGCACTGCAAGAAATCTCATCTATTTCCAACTAGATATTATCAGGGTTTCATCTCTATCCAAAATTACAGCTTGATTCAGAGATCATTAAAGGCATCAGGAGTATTTGCAATTATTTAATAAGCCAAGTCTTTTCTACTCTTTAAAAGGTTAAAATATTTGTCAGCTTCTAAAGAGAACTTCCAAATGGGTAGATTTCATTCTACTAAGGCAAAATAAGACCTGGGAAAGCAGGGAACAGTTGTCTGTTTCATATTCACATGCCAACATGTTGTTGGACAATTAGGCTCCCTCTTATAGTAACAGCCTACAAAACACCCTTGGCTGCTGGAGAGAGACATGAGGAGAAAGCAAAGTTTGTTGGTAAGAAGACCAGAGCATCAGACAGATGAAGAGCATGTAAGAGAAAACTGCCTAAGATCTTGTTTTCATTATGCAAGTTTTGTTTCCTAGATTGTCTCGGAACTTTTCTTTTTTAGCTCACAATAAACGTTCTGAAAACATCTTTGTATGAGAGGCTAATTCCTCCCCAATATTTTTTTTTTTAGTCCTCACTATTCATTACACAGATTGTTTAGTAAACTAGAGGACCCTTGCTATTTTTTTTTTATTTGTTTGCCCTGAAAATTCAGCTGCCTGATTAGATCTGATTTTCCTGGGCAGTTCAAAAGCAAATTATTCCCCAAGCCCCTAAAGTGACAAAAATCTAAGTATTATTTCCCATTTTCATATTTCATATGGGGGTTTGGAGATTAATATGTTACATGCCATAGGAAAACAGCAAGTAAAGCAAGCTTCTTCCAAGGGAAAACCATGAATTTTTGAGAAGGCAATTTCTTGGTAGGACCTTTAGTATTCTTTTTTATTTTTGTTTTATGTTTTTCTTTGCTATTTGAAAATGAAACTGTCTAACCTTGGTTTGATACGGTTAATAGAAGTCAACATATTTGGACGGGGGGGCAAAGGGCAATAGCCATAAATGCTACAAGTTTATTACTGAAAATCTAGCTCCTTGAAACTCTAAGCTATGAAGACACTGATGTCAGCTTTCTAACTGAGCTTTTTCAGCCGGCTGGAGGGCATATGGATTTGGTAATAACATGTAGTCTTTCCTACCTGGGATATTGGTATCCACTAAGCTGGGTTTCTCATGGAAGAGTACCTTCTGCTTGGACACTCACCTGATGTCACAGGACAAGAAGCTTGAAGCTTTCCCACAGGAGGCAGATATGCAGTTCCTGCTGTGCGTATATTCACAAGAATTAATAGGCAATTGACTTGCAGTTGCACATGCAGATATTCACGGTAAATGTGCTTGCCTAGCTGCTAAATGGAAGAGAAAAAAGTATAATCTGGTAGCCTTGGTAAGACTTGTTGAAATAGATAACACCATCTAAATGTTTGTTACTAGTCAATAATACAATATATTCACAGGACCTGCAGAGCAATTTGAGAAGTGACCATGCTTCAACACCAACAGCTCAAGGCTTCTCAGGCTCCAGAGCTGAAACCTGAAGACGACAATGCAAATCCTGGCCAGGATGAGGCTGATGTAGTGGAAGGGGAACAGGAGGGGGAAGTTGGGTCTGACCGCAAGGAGCAGAGTTGGATTCAATGTTCCTACTATCAGCCAGAGCATAAGCAGAGGTTGCTGTCAACCTCTGCGCCCAAACCCCTCCCTCAGCTGCAGATAGCCTTGCTGTTCCGCACACTGCCAACCACAACATAGAGGATGGGACCATGGTTACAACACTGTCATGGTAAATTGCTGACCTGGATATATACATATTTTAGTTGTGCTTATGGTTAGCCCTCAGTACCTGAGTTTTGTTGCATAGGCTAAGGTACAAACATAAAAAGGGAGATGTATTTGCAAAACAAAGAGGGGATGGATAGCTCTCAGCAAGACAAAAATTATTCTTGTTTAAAGGGCACATTTCAATCAAAACTAATTAAAATTGTTTAAAATTTATTTATACACATGTAAACTTAAAATTACAAATGATTATTGATCCTGTTCCTGTGCTTCACACTGAATTTTATTTTAATGAAACTCCAAAAACTCCAAAGAGATAAAATCTTCTTTTTTCTTTTTTTCTGTTTTTTCTTTTCTGATTTTGGGTTGAACTAAAGAAAATGAGTGTTTCCTAAAGCATATGACCACATAACTACTCTGTTATTTTCTTAAAAAGCTTTCAATGCCTCTGTCATTCAAAACATGCTCATTTACTGCTATGAATGTTATAATGAATACAATTCTATATCGCATATCATTCAAACAAGAGAAAGAGTTAAGCAGATGAAAATCCTGTAGCAGATGCATGTGGCGTAATTTTGCCAAAGAAACATCACAAAATTACGTGAAAATACCAGTGAGAAAAAGACTTTCATCCATAAATTCCTAAAAATAACAAAACTGACTTGGAATCAGGAAAGAAGAAAGCTGCTCTGGGTGAATTATAGGGTTGTCCCTGGCTGTATTGCTCTTTGTTGAAGAATATTCTTTCATCTCTTTAGCTGTAAGATCAGCTAAAGATCTGCTTCTTTGGTGGCATGAGTAGCTATCTGAAGGGAGCATTGTAAGTAACACATAGAAAGACTGGAAAACATCTGCTTCTCTTATCCCTGAGAAGGCCTGTCTGACTCTTGGAACAAGTGTCAAGTCAATATATAGTGTAGGTAAATTACCCTGTTAAATCTTCAGCGAATATCCTTGCAGTAATTCAAATACTTCTTACTAATGAAGAAAAAGAGGATAGATAGGCAGATCTCAATGGATGAAAGCTATCACTGAAGAATAAGAAAAACAAGTCTTAGAATAACTAAATATTTCATCCACTTTGAATGAATTGCTTTGAAATAATGTCTCACTCAGAAACAGATGTTAAAGAGAATCTGAAGTGCTGGTAAATGTCAACAGAGAAGCAACAATCCATTATTTCTCTTGCACTCACTTTTGTATGACTTACCCCCTGCATTTCCTAATTTTCATTACTTACTTGCTATTGTTGATTTTTGTGCTGCCTCATGAACACACAACTTTCTCTCTGACCTTGTGGTTGACTTTAAAAAATAAGTTTATGTATGATTCATTTAAAATTCCACTCCTACTCAGTTATTAAATTAGTTAAATACTAACATTTCAGAAAGATTACAGGGCTCCCTCCCAGAACAATGTTTCACTACTCCTGCCTCATTCCAGCCCTCACTGACTCCAAGTCAAAGCCAGGATGTATGCCTTGCTTTCCTTTTGGCATCTCTGACCGTCTATCTGTCTTACAGATCCCATCTTAGAAGTACCTTGCTTAGCCAGATGTTGTCACGCTTGTGAATGCAGTTTGTGATAGCCCTAACAGTGACTAGTGAGACCACAGCAGAACTGCACAGGCCATTTGGAAACCAGCCAGATGGCAACCTCATTGCTATTCCTGCTGCTGAAAACAACAGAGTACCCATAGATGACTGATGTGATCATATTCAGACAATATTTTCTTCCTCTTCTTGTTTGTTAGTAATAGAGAGTATAGTCTCTGAAGGGGGCTAACTTATTATTACAGTCAATTAAATGTACCATGTAGTTATTTCTCAAAATACCCATGTGACAATATATTCTACGTTGTCTTGGGAGTCAGTGAGTAAACCCTGGCACCGTTGACAAGTCCATGGAGGGCTATTAAACACAGAAATACACCTCTGGCACAGGAAGTCTCTCAACCACAATTTCCTGAAGGCTGTCAGAGTATTTTGGGAAAACTATCATCATACAGTCATCTTGGTTTATATTCTCCAAGAGGCATCTGATATTGGCCACAGCTGGAGTGGAGGGACTAGACTACGTGGAAGCATCATGGAAATCAGAACCACTGTTCTTGGTGAAGCTGATGGGGGTTTTACTGAGCACATTGGCATGGAAAGGCTTCACTCACAGCTTTCACAATGGCAAAATTTAATTACCTAACTAAAAGTTCTCATGTCAAGTATCAGAGTTACTGCTTATATTTATGCTGTTAGGGCTGGGCTACTTCCAGTACCCAGCTCATTCATACACAGCTAGTCTGGGTATCTTCATACTAAACTGAGGTCTTATGTTTAAGCCTGTCTTGTTACTTGAAGATTTCCCTAAACTGGTCTGTTATGGGAAGCATAATCCCAGATTTGCTGATCTTGTTGAATCTGCAGGAAGGACTTCTAGTACCAAAGTCATCCCTGTGGTTTAGAGCTAGAGTTGATGCAGCTTTTCTCTGTAGTCATTACTGTACTCAATGCTCACCCATGTCAAAGGCTATGGTAGGAAAGGAAGAGAAACATTCACCTGCCACTCTGGGAGGGGGAAGAAGAATTACATGGCTTTTTGTCTCTGATTCAGCACTCCCAGACACAGGCACAATGAAAGAGTTTTCCAAGAGATGTGGACGACAGGGAAGATCTGTAGGGCAGGTGGACATCTGTCAGCAGTGTCTCTAGACCAATTTATCTGTGGTCAAGAGATGTAAGATCTGCTTCTGTAGGGATAATCACAGATATTTTCAGAGCCTAGCCTTTGAAATTACTTATATTTATTTTACCCACATGGAGTGAGAATGCCAGAAGAAAAGTGGATATTGAACCATAGGACTATGAAAAAAGGATATATATATTTCATGACTGCACTTGGAAGGAGACCCCCTCCTCAAATTTACATGGAGCTCACAGTGCCTGATCAATTTTTAAACCCACAAAGTCTACTAAGAGCTAAAATGTCTGGGATGAAATGGAGTTGTTCCTACTGCAATGCTCATGACAATAACGGTGACTAAAAATTCAGACAGTAAGAATGCTCGAGCAGTCAAGTAATCTTCCTGGAAGAAAACCCAGTTATCAAAGAGCAGGCAACAGAGTCTGCTCATAGAAGTGCTGCACTGTTCATATTTTGCGTTTTTCCTATTCGCCCATTGTTCTGTCTTTCAGATGCCACATAAATCCCTCCAGCAAATTTTCTACCATCCATAAAATAAACTCCAGATTTTGGGGAGTATGATCATTTGAAGAGGCACTTGACATGCATCGTTGTTTTCCATTCCCAAATGTAAATAAAGTATGGTTACTCCTGGCATATGGTTTCCATTAAGATTCCTTTTCTGACTGTAAGAGCAAAATTGGGAAAACAAACTTACTGTTTCCAAAGCAGCTCACTGCCTCTTGTTTCAGTGCATGAGGCACTTAAGCACATGAAAACAAAGGTCAATTGCTTTAGATTCAACATGACCTCGTCCTCCAATATTGGTTTTTTTCCAACAGGGTCTAATGGAGCCGAATGTACTTTTTATGTCATTCCAAAGCAGATATGTGTCTGTATTTGAGCACAGTTCTGATTTCTATTTGAAATTTATGGAAATTTACTGTTGACTTCAGATGGGTGATGGCTGAGCCTGAAGTTAGTGTGACAGACATAATAAACAACCTGCACTCCTATCTAAGCAATTCCTTGAAATATACATAACAACAATGATGTTCAGGAATAAAATAAATGACATTTTTCTGAGGCAGATTGTCAGCTGATGTTAATGTTGGTATGGTGGCCACAAAGCTAGTCATGAAATCTGGTGATGTGAGTAGGCAGCAGTACTCTTGAGAGCTTGGGCACCACTTTTGTAACAAAACCATACTCTTAACTGTGCAGGTTCAGTGACAAGACACCCAAATGTTCATATAAAAACTGACCTGAGGTGCCGAAGTATTTGGTTATCTTGTCAACCAAGGCAGGATACCCTGTTATTTGCACAACATACAATAATGAGGGAGCAGTCTTAAGACCCAATGCAGCATACCAACAGCTCCGTATTGCATGTTGTATATTTGGGTGACAGTAATTTCCAAAGAAAAATCAAACAAAAAAAGTTATCAGAGTCACCTGGTCTCAGTTTTGTATGTCCCTCCTGACTCACTCATTTAATGTTGTAAGGGGAGACAGGCAGAAAAATGAAAAACCTCAATCCGAGTCACAGGTCTTGCACGTCAATAGCTTCTTTCCTTCATGATCCCCCACCATTCCTTGGGGAGGGGAGAGTGGGGATAAGTAGTGCCTGCTGGGAATCATAGTTCATTAAAAGGAAGTGATGGAGGATATAGGTTTCTGAGAGCTGTGACAAAGTGGCATGATAGAGATTCTTCTTGTGTCAGAGGGACAAAGCCACCCTGGGATTGTCCCTGCCTGACAAGTATACCTGCTCACAGTAAATTATAACTCCTGTTTATCCACCTGTAAAATGTGACTAATGATATTGCCTTCCCTCATTAAGCTATTTGAGATTTCTGGGAATGAAATACATTACATGAAAGCTAGAAGCTTTCCTTTGTGTGTGTCTTGCCCATGCTTCCCTTCTCTCTATTCAACTGCCTGTCCTTTGTGTGCTCCCTGCAGTGAACTCCTCTTTTACAGTCATAAGTCTGAATTAGGTCAGAGACCTTCAAGCCCTTGGTCTAGTGTTGAGCTATGCTACTTCAGGTTGAAATGGAGCTGAACATGGATAGGGACAAAGTATTTATTCCTCTTCTTGAAAAACATGGACTTTTATGTGTGGTTTATGTGAGCACAACTGCCATGAATTTTACACAGTTATTCTTGCAGAAATGCTGCAAAATAATCACAGGAACTGGCAAGAAATTTCAGGAAGCTTTCATATTTAATGGCACACTGTACACAGGCTAAATAACTAAGCCCTGTTCCAGTCCACTTTACATCCCACTAAGGTCATAAGGTTGGCTCATGTGACAACTTGCTTTGGGCTGAATCATCCACAGAGCCTGAACCCACAACCTCTGGGACTGCAGTTATAATTTTTATGACTAGAGCTAACACCACCCAGGTTCATCACCTCAGAGGCAGTAAAAGCCTTATCAACCTCCTCTGCACTTCAGCCAATGGAAAGGAATTAAAAAACATCAGGGAGGTCATCATGCCAACTGTAACCCACGGAAGAAAAGGTCCTTATTTTGTTTTGTCTAATGTGTAAGCCTCACCTGTCCATTTCACTTTACAGTCATCATAAAAAACCAGAGATCCTCTTCAACAAGTGCTACTAACTGCAGCACCTTATTTCTTGATTCTTGATTAATTCAGCTGAGTCTACAGCTCATACAAACCTGCATGATTTCTCTCTTTAAAACAAGACAAAACAGTGCTTTTCATTTCGGAGACAGTGAGAGACAGAACAGGGACTAAGGGATCGTGCGATAAGGGCGCTGTGTCAGTTGAATATTAAAACAGTCATATAAAACCTGAATGATATGCTAACAGCTAAACAGAGGTGGGATAATCTCTGCAGAAATGGAAAAAACCTACAGTTATTTACAAATATATTCCTTGCAAAGGTCACAAAATGTTCCAGATGAAAATGTTCACCATTAAAAGTGGTCTCAACTGGGATGAGTGAGTCAACACTGTGGGGGGTCTTTTTATGTGGAGTTTTATCCAAAATCTTACTGATTTTTTTTTTTTTTGCCAAAATGTCTCCTCCAGGCTTTCTCTTTGCGTAGCAGGAGCCACTAGGATCTGAGAGGGCTCAGCTCCTCATAGACTTTGCCAAGTTGCACCTTCCAGTTGTAACTCCTTTTTTAGGCATCAGTGATGGTGACTTGGAACCTACTGTTCTCTCTAACTTGATTCAGTCTGAACATAATCATTCTGGCATGCAATGAGAGGGGGTTGCTTAGTGTTTACCTGAAAAGCATCTCTTGAACTGTCTTTTGCAGGGACTCAGATATTCCCCTGCACTGAAATCTCAGATGACTATCACATTTTATGATCTGGGAGATTGGAGGCTGAAGTCGCTCTACAGTAACTGTTCCCCTGTGTGGGGAGTGATTTGGAAAGGAAACTCGCACGAAAGGAACCAAAGTCCTTAGTAGTCACTGTCTTTGCATGGTAATACAACCAAGCGGTGTTAAAACAACATTACGCTAAGCTTAATGACTTTGCCTTGCTCATCTCTATAGTGGCTAATGAAACATTATGAATGCAAAGCAAATAGTGTTCAGGCTAGTTCAGGATCCACATGGCATCTGAATGTGCTGCGTGAATTATTCATACTGTTTTTCTTCACCAGTGTCATCCCTCCCCCATCACAGAATAAAGCTCCTCTTCTAGCCTTAGCAGACTCCTCTAAAGCTGCTCCTGTTGCACTAAGGAGAGTTTTTTCTAGTGTGTCAAAAACATTTGAGCCAGGTAACCTAGTAAATGAAAAGTGATAAAATATTAATATGCTCAAGAAAGAAGGGAGAGAGGGGAAGAGCTGGTAAGCTTCCTCCCCAGAGTAGGTGAAGGTTGTCTTTCTCATTTTTTATTTTTTAGCAAAATATCCCAAGAGTGTTGTGCTTTTCTGCACCACTCTCCTACCCACAGCTCCTTCTTCGCTTTTAGCTTATAAAGGAGCACCCTATTGTCATTTCACTAACTCCACATGGCCGCTGTGGACATTTCTGCACAGGGCAGAGGACAGCAGCATGGGAATACATGGTGTTGGTCCAAACAAGAAGCACTATAGGTAGAAGGTCAGAGCGCAGCTAGCTGCATAGACTGTGCTGAGCTGCTCTTGAAGCAGATGCTGCCTGTCTGGCACAAACCAGATTTCCTCAAAATCAAGGTGTGTTTAGTTCTGGTGTTAACATTCAGAACCAACCCTGCTTTGAATCAGTATGAGCCAGCTGCCCCACACCTTTCCTCCAATCTAAGTTGCCCAAATTACTGTGATAATTACTGTTTGGACTCCATGACCCTTTTGTTAATTTTTGCAGCCAGAAAATAAGGGATATTCAATTTTGACTTCAAAACCAACATAATCTGTTTTTCAGCATTGACCTGCTGTTTGCCTGTTACCAGGAGGCAAATGTTTGCAGTGATTTGGTAGGTACATAGAAAGCAGATTGATAAAGAGTCAATCAGCATGCCAAATACTTTGCTGTTTGCTCTCATGAAAGGCTGGTGAACCTGCTTTTTTTGTTTGCTTTTAGGGTTGTTGTTTTTTTTTTAGTTTGCTCCTCTCTGCTTGCCTTGCCTACAGGAGAACTGATTAATTTGTCAGCATCTCATTTTAGTTTCCAATACTCCAATGAAGATAGTGTCTCTAATCTCTTATTTTTAAAATTTCTAGGGTTTCAGAGTCACACAGGTCTCAGCCTGACAGACCAAGAAATATAGTGTATCACAGCATTGATACTCATCAGAGAAAAGTTACAGACAGGAAGCAAACAAACACACTAATTACCTGCAAAATCCTAGTCGTTTTTAGTCAGGGAAGAAATGAGAGACATGTGTGACAGGGGAGTGGAGTGGTGGGGGTCCTACCCCCCTCACCCGCTACAAGTCAGAAGGGTCCAATTACCTCTACACTGAGAGACCCTGAGAAAACCTATGCTTCTCTCTGGACTCCTGGAGCAAAAAGATGCAGTAAAGATGGTTGTAGGAATGGGAGGTAAAGCTTGAGTGACAGGAAACCAGCAAAGTTTTATGCTCTTATCTTGTCTGGGAAAGTTACTAAGTATATCTCACCCTGAAGTGAACATTGCTGTGAATTCCAACAGCATTCTGCTCCATTATTTTTTCATACTTTTCCATCTTAAAATATTGCTAATTTTGTGCTAGCTCCTATGCTGACCCTGTACCAAGTCAGTCATTGCAGGTGGGGACTACAACGAGATCCATGTGTGATTTCTAATTACAGTCAAGGGGCACTGCTTCTCTGAAACCTTTGGGATTTTTTTTTTCCTGTCCCTCATATCTGGAAAAGAGTTCCACAGATTTGCATGTCGGCTTCTCACAGGTGTGCATTTGTCCATCAAACTGTGCCTGATCAGGAGCACTGTGCATCAAGGAGCACTTCCAACCTGTTGGATCTGTTTTTCCCAGTGATCTCCTAATCTCTGATCAAAGCAAAGTGCAGATGTTCATCATTTCCTCAGGTATGAAATGCTGCCCATGACCTCTTTCCAGAGAAGTCTTAAAGTAGGTCTTCAAGTCCTTCCACAGGGTGTAGCCACTCTGCCACATGGGCACATAAGCTGTGCTGATTGTAAACTGGAACCTGTTTCAACAAAAGACTTGGCGATTGTGGATGAACTGTCCAAATGCATATTTTGATGCCAAAGAATTTAATTTTTTGCTGCTTCCTCGAGAGAAGGATTCAAAGCTAGGACCAAGGCATGAAGGGCAAGGCAAGATGCAGTTCTGATTGTAGCTTTTTGCTGCATCTCTACTTCTGGGGATGTTTCAGTGCAGTTCAAAACATGAAGATTGAGCAGATGGACTTGGAAGAAGGGAAAATAACCTGCCCTGCTGATCCTCCTTTCCCCTAGACTATATGGTTGCTGTGTTATTCCTTATTATTGTATCAAGCTTCAAAATAGAGCCAGAGAGCCCAGTAAGCAGTATGCAATTATCCACTCCAGGTGTTCCCATTCCTGCCCTTTCTCAGCTATTATTCTTCCTCCATGTAGGCAGCAGAGAGAAAGTGACATGTTTATTAGCTCACATTCAGCAGTGCTTGATTGATAGCTACACAATAGCGAAATAGCTCTTTGCAACCATTTTGCTTTGATGAAGGATGCTGTTTTAATTGCCATAGTTAGTCTTTTGTCAAACATTTATACATTGCTGAAGAACCTAAGGTTACACGCTAGCTGTTACTGCAGGATTAATGAACTGCATATTCTGTTTACACAAAACTGACGCTAAGTTAAGTGACTACATGCAAAAAGAGGATCTTGGCTAGTAATTGGCAAAGGACTGAAGGCAAGGGAATCAAAGCTGAAAGAATCCAGGGTGTTTCTTAGAAGGTATTCTATTTTTAGACAGGAAATCTTTTACTCCTTTGAGTTATGATCATAATAGATGCAGTTCTCAACCATTTTAATGAAGACATATAATAGTGGTAATGCTTTTATATTTTTACAATGAGCACTTAAGATATTGAACAGGGTTTCCTGTGGAAGTAGGTTAATTTCCCAGATCCATCACATTTTATATAATAGAGCCAATGCAATCATCTTTGAAGTCAAGAGGACATTTTTCATCAAATTTTGTGTTATTTAGATTAGATCTAAAATCTTCAGATTTGACTCCTAATTCTCATTCTTCAGTTACCCTGCTGGTAAGGGAGGCAGAAATAGAGAAAACAAAAGAGCTAATGTAGTTTATTTAAGTGTGTGTGATCAAGACAAATGAACAAAAGCTCTGTAGTCTTCCAATACTCATCATGTAAGTATTTGGATAGAAAGGACATAAAATCTTTTCACAATTAGTCAGAATAAACTTTCTTTTTCATTTATGTCCAATATAGTGTGTACTATTCGTATGTGACACTGCCCTGTATTATGGAGAATGGCCCATGGCAGAACTTAAACAAAACTGGGTGCAGCTCTTGGTTTTAAAACTTGTTTCTTTGTAAAATGGTACTAACTGGAAGGATACATGAAGGAATACTTGGAAAAGGTTAGTTTTTAATGTAGTTAGTATATTTGTTTTTATATACTAATTTTATTAATATAGAGAATAATTATTAAGTATAGTGCTTAAGCATACTCTCCCTTTTGTGATAAAGAAGTTAGGAGAATGACAGTGAGATGCATATGCAGAAATTCAGAAAGAATGGGGAATATAATTTCCTGAGGTGATTTCTCATGGAACAGTTAAATCTGAAATTGAGCAATCTTACAAGCAATGCTACAGAGAAGAGTAAGGCCAGATCCTCAGCCACTGCCCAGAATTGACAACTGAAGTCAAAAGAAGTCAATGAATTAAATGCCCATTGGAACCCCATACAAAGTGCTTCATATCTGAAAAGACAGGACTCTATCAGCAAGAGAAAGCCAGACAGATTAAATGTTTTCTATATTGACAACTGAATATCATGTACATCTTCTGTCCTAAAAATATTTAAGGCTCCAAAAGAGGCCCCTCTTACATCCTGCATTGCTGTTTTCTCCTAGTATCATTTTGTGTATATCCCTATAGGGAATAAGAAGCAGGGCGCCTGTGCCAGTAAATGAGAAACGGTGGACCCTTGTGATGTCCAATCCAAATGCATGGTTAAAAATCTTGCAGTAAATACCAAGGCCCACGCTGGTGCCAGCATGGGGTTTTTGTTGGTGCCAATGGTTTGCCATGACTGTGATAAGGTGATCAGTTCTTTGTACTTGGCAGCACACTGGGTATTCTTGGGGGGGCTTGAGACAGGAGCAACTGTGGCTTGAAAAGGGTGGTATTGAAGCTTGTTAAAGCCAGTGTTCAAGGTGACAACTAAATCTGGGCTTTTTGATCTGTCCAGAAGAGCACCAAGGGTTTCAGAAATGAAGAGAAATGGGGCAGCCTGAAGGAATTTAGGGGAATTTTCCAACTTGTAGATGTTGGAAGATGTTGGAAGAGACATGGGAGCCACAAACCCAGCTGTGATTATTCCCCAAAAGTAGGATTAGTTTTTTTAGATTCTATATTTCACAGACTGCATCCGTCTCCCAATCTCTGTTTCTAATCCTTCAGAGTGAAATGACAAATTAGAATATCCCTGAACACTTAAAGCTTTCAATTTGGAAGCTAAAGGCTCTTCACAGTTGATCCCCCCTTACAGAAAGGACTTGGTAAACATGTGGTGATGGTCCACAAACACTAACATCATCTGCTTCTAAGACGGATTTGCTAGTTAGCATTTTTGCTGTCTACTTGTATGCTCCCAATCAAAATACTAGTTTAGATGCTTGCCAAAGAGATATTCTTGTAAGTATTAATTTGTCCCATTCAATCATCTGTTAAATATTTAATAGGTTTTTTTAGTATCACAGTTATTGATTAAATTTTAGTTATTTCACACCCACTTAAAATGGGGAAAATAACTATTAATGGCAAGGGACCTTATCTAGAAAGCCATATCTGTTGTTCCATTAAGTCTTCCTCTCCAGTGATGTTTTAGGGTCCTAATGCATCAGTCCTGTGAAATTCTAATCACTGGTTCTCATTCAAGAAAAACATTTAAGCATCTGCTTAACTTTAAGTCTGTGAACACTTCTGGCAGATGTCCTAAATGTGGTTGAGCTGAAAGTAGAATATCCAGCAGCTAAAAGGTACTGTCCTATTTAATGACTGTTACTGAAGCAAGAAAAAGACATCAAATTCATTGTAAAGTGTTACCAAAAAAGAAGTAGAAATAATTAATTCCTTCAATGTGGTCAATTATAGTATTAATCCCAGGGGGGAAATACTTGGCGGGGCAAAGATGCGTTGTGCAAGTCCACTGCAGCTTATGAATAAATGTTCAGTTTGTTCTTATATAGTTATCTACCAGGGGAGCCCTCAAAGTGAGCTTTAGGCACCTCAGACACTTGAGAGAAACTTGGAGGAGCCCTCAGGGTTTAGGTGGAGGTCAGGTGCAGGAGAGGAAGGGAAGATAGGGCAGGTCTGTTTGACCTGGGAGAGATCGCTGCGTCTTTCTGTCTCCCTCTTTCTTTGCCTGGAGCAGCTGGATCTGCCAGCCCCAGCAAAACTGTTGCCTGGTTTTCCTTCTGTCTTGAATTAGTTTTGGTAGCTCATCATTTTTGCAAAGAGACCTACAGGACTTTTTTCACACGTGATCTGTACGCATTATCATTAACCAAATACATTGCAGAGAACTGGCAGGAGATAACAAATGACACAAAGTCATGCAATCAGCTTGATTTTGTACTTGACTGCACTAACAGGGTGATAAGTTTGATATGGACATACTTCTGCTGATGGTGAAAATCAGTGGCAAATCTTGTGCACTGGGATATGAGAATCAGCAGGTTTATGGTGAGGACAAAGGCAGAAGCTAAAATCAGAGATATTTCCTTTCACTAGCTGTATTCTGCAGAAATTAATCACTTGATTTTTAATGTTGTAGTTATTGTCTCCAATTCACAAATGAGATAAATACTGCCTTTGTTAATCTGAAAGCCTAGAAACCTGCATTGGCTGACAAGATAGTAAATATATACGTGACACAAATTGGCGGAGTTCTTTAAAAATGGCTTATTAAAATGAGACTGCTTCAAGTCACCTGTCTGGGTTTTGCTGACATTTGGCAAGTCCAGTGTTCAAAACTAGTTGTTTTACTCAGAGAATATTTTGTTGGATAATGGCATGATTTATTTGCTTAACCTTACGTGTCTCTGCTGCAGTGGCACAGCATGTTAGCTTTCATCTTGGAAGTAAAAGAACATTCCTATTATGCTTATTTTTTCCCTACATCCAAACAAACAAAAGAGTCTCCATAGAGGAGAAGACAAATCCATTAATTCAGTTTAAAAGAATCTCAGTTTCCTCTCTTTTACCAGCTGAAATGCTAGTGAGTCAATGGAAACAAAACTAAAGGCAGCTCAGTATATTTTCTTAAACTCTGTTCACTTGGCTCAATCTCCCTCTTACTGTGAAAGCTAGCAATCAGTTAAAAAAAAAACCACGTTAAATGTTCAGAAGAAAATTGTTTTTAAAATGGATTATTTTGGTTATTTATTTATCCAATATTTCATAAACAGGAAGTGAAAGGAGGAGAGGCAAAATCATTCTTTTACTCCACTTGTCATTCGCCATGAGCATGATGAGTGCGTTCCTTGAGCTTTTCATGGGGAGAGGTCAGCCTCACTAGTGAGAGGAGTAGATCGATACCTACAAGCTGCCAACACTGTTTTTCAGCTGTTCCAAGTCAAGCAAACTTCTGGAAATACAGAGGGGTTCTCAAAAATAACTGCAGCAACAGCAGACACTCAAAAATAATCCTCACTTTGATATGTGGGAAAAGCTGTATCTCTTCCTCTTTCCACAGTTGTTTCTTCTGTTCCTGTCATACACTTTATCATGGGAGAAAAAAAAAAAAACCTACTCACATGCTGAAATTGATGCAAGATTGGGCCTTGATTCTGAATATCTCAGGTTGCACACAGTGCAAATAATCCAAAATGAGAGTCACGCGAGACTTGCACAGCTTCCCTCACCCACGAGCAGCTGCCATCAGATAACACTTCATAGGTAATTAGCACTCACCAGGGATAGAACAAAGTAGGAAGTCGGCCTACAGTTATATAAAATGCTTAGATATGGAGGGTATTATGAATTTCTAGTATTTGGAGAGAAAATTGTGAAACGAAGCTGGGAGTCTGATGGCCAGGGATGCTGCTAAGGGAGCACCCAGGGTTCCACCACCAAGTCTCCACTTGAGAATGAAACCAGATCAGCAGTGTCATGAAATCACATACCTCCAGTAGCTGTGATTCACATCAATCAGTTGGTCAAAGGGCCCACCTCTCAAAGGACAGTTGGCAAAACCCGCACTACCTGCTGCCTCCACAGATGCTTTTCTCTGCTTCCATGTCATATTGATAAGGAGGTGAAGAACTCAAAGAGTATGGGACAGTAACACCACCTTCTACATATAATTATTAGGTACAGGCAGCAGGACTGAAAAAGAGGTGTTCTTTGTGCAGGTAGGGTAAACTGGGGCTTTCTAGACACACTGTCCCCCTTAAATCTTATCTGTAAAAACTATCTACTTATCTGCGTGAAAAATTAAAAAAAAAAAATTAAGCCACCTGCTGTTGCTGTTGTACTAACCAGCTGTGACAGGGATTTAAAACATTTGATATATTCATAATTACATAAGGTAGAGTTAATTAGCAGATTCATACATTAAGAAGCCAGAAAGGATGGTGTGATCACCCAGTCTATCCCCCTTACAGCACAGTGTAAAAGACCTGAATTAATTTTTGTTTGAACTAGAACACCTTCATCAGTACATTTCTAGTTTACCTACAACACATATTTCCCCATTTTTCATACACGGGAGGGTTCTGATAGCATAGCAATTACTAAACTGATGACAGATTAATAAACCTGTAAAAAGACTTGATATCGCTCTCACTCCTTTAAATCAACTCAATAACAAAATATACTGCAGGACCTCCAATTTGTTTTTCAAGCTCCTAATGCATGATTTGGGGAGCAAATTGGAAAGCTAAGTCAGAGCTTACTCAATTACTCCTGAAACTATTAAATTACCTTCGCCACAGAAAACGTGATCTTCCCAATGGATTTCATGATAAAGAATTTATGCGTTAGAACAAGATAGTGTAGGATATTTTGAAAAAAGGAAAGGCATGGTTAAATCACATTTCTTAGACTCTTTTTTCTCTTTTTACCCTTTTCAAAGAGCATAGTTATGCTTTTATAATACAGGAGAATTGCTTACCTATTTCTGAAACAGCCTGACTGCCCTGACAGAATACTGTTTGACCTCTTTCCTGGCTTTCTTCCCGTAAGTAAATAACCCATAATATTTGACACTGTTACAAAAACATCACTGCACTACATTGGATTAAATTATTCCTAGGTGCAGGCTTTTACATCTCCTTTTATAGAAACCCAAAATTTACCTCACATAAGTAGGTATGCATCAATGTCTTTGAGTAGCTAGGGAGAAAAAAATATTACTAATTGTATAGAAGTTCACTCCTGAAAATCAGCTGAAGAACTGCTGCCTTTTAGCTATCTATTGAATCGTCAGCGACAGCTGAAGTAGAGATGACAATTAATTAAAACACCTGGTTGATAGTTCACAGGTTTTCCATTTTGACTACATTTGCATGAAGGTCCAGCTGTCTCTGAGGGTACTTTCTGGTTCTATGGAAAGAAGAAACAAACCAGTATTTCAGCAGTGCCCCTTTCTGTGAGCTATTTCTTTATTGGTATAATCTGTTTCCTAAAAAGACTGCAAAGATTCATGCCAAAGGCCCATCTACGAGAGAGCTCTTCATAAATCATCCTTATAATCACAAGTCAAGTGACCCTATGGTTTCACTATTTGAAGAGTTTTAAACAGGTTTGCTTTGTAAAGCGGTGAACAGGAAAGGTAATTCCCCTGTCCTTGCAGTTGTTCATCTTCATTTCCCTGTATGGTCTCAGATGTCCCTGAAGCTTGTCTTTTCTTGTAATCAGGGAATTCAGGATGGCTTGCTCTTAAATTATTGCCTAACTCTTAAATTATTCTTAAAACAGTACTGTATCAAGTAATCCCAATAGGGTTTGCACTCTGCAAATGAAGGGCGCTGTCAGAGTACATTTTCCTGTATTAGGTATCCTCATGGCACTCTGTTGTGTTGCATGTCTGACTCTCATGAGGCAAGAAACATGCCAGGCTATTAATTTCAAGGAGAAATTATTTGGACAGAGGCAGGCAGAAAAGGACAAAAAGAACAGTCAAAGAGAGGAAAAAATGTGAATAAGGAAGCTTTTGTAATTGACTGATACAAGGAAAATAAATAAGAGGGTTTTGTTCCGAAGGAAGCCCAGGTGTTGTAGTTTATAACTCTGTGTGTAATGATGAATCTACATAGCAGATATCATCTATGTGAGTGCAGTGCATACATTCACTTTTTCTTTTCCTACTTTTTCAGCACAGGCACAGCACATCTGTGTGTTTTTAATTGGTCAGGGTTCTCTTGAACTTTATATATTAAATAATGAAAACTCAGAGGTAACATGCAGCAAACCTCTGGCATCAATTCTTTCTTCCAAAGATTACTTGATTGAAAGTGATAAAAAAATGCCCTTTGAAACTGCCCTTACATTGAAACCTGACTTTAAATATCACAGACATTTTAATAAAAAATAAATAAAATCTACTTGACAGAAAGTGTTTTCTACTTTTTTAAATTTCAAATGTTACCTGGTTTGTTCTTTGTTCTATAAAAACCTAGGGAAAAAAAGATAAAGAAATATGCAAAACTACTACAGAAACTATGTTTACAGAACATTTTCAAGGAGAAAGACATTATTCGACCAGTTTCACAAATCACCAGATCATCCAAAATCAAAACACTACTGACTATAACCAAACTTTCCACTACACCTAGGAGTGTCTAGCCAAAAAGCTTCAGGTAACACTGCTTTCCTTCGTACTTGTCAAATATGAACCCAATATCTCTGCAACAAACAAATGTGTCTACATTTATGTTTATGCACATTCATTTTACAAAGTTCCTTTATAGAGGAGCAAAATGTGGTAGTTTTGAATCATGAATTATGAAACAGCTGCAGCATAACACTTGGTTCATTTAAAGAGCTTGATCTCCAGACTGATGATAACTTATGGCTTTGGTTTTCTCATCTACCTGGAAGAGTTAGGACCCAGTCTTCTGCTAATTCCAATAAACCATTGCATAGGGTCTCAGTCCAAAATTCATCAGCGATGTGCCGCTTTTTGACCGAGTTGGAAGATTTCTTCAGAAAAGCACATCTCTGGTCAATGGAAAACAGTTTTCTAGCTTCCAACACATTTATGGACAGCTTATTCCCACTTATCACTTCCCACACGTGTTAGAGTTTTTTTCAGCTTTACTATCTTTTTTGCTTGGTATTCACTTCAATCTCTAATGCACTTACTGGCAGTAACCACCTAACTCTCCTCAGTCTCCACTTCACTCAGCTAAACAAGCCAAACTTTTACAGTTCCCTAAGATAGATTCTCCATTTTCCTGATCTTTCTAGAAACAGCTATCTGTGCCTGTTTTACCCTGAATCTATCTTTCTGATCCCCTCCCAGCTCCTTGTGCACCCCCAGCCCACTCGCTGGTGGGGTGGGGTGAGGAGCAGAAAAGGCCTCGACTCAACAATAATGAAACCATCCCTGTGTTATCAACACTGTTTCCAGCACAAATCCAAAAGAGAGCCCCACACTAGCTACTATGCAGAAAATTATCTCTATCCCAGCCAAAGCCAGCACTCACAGCCAGCTCCTCTCTGTAGTGTAGGAAAGTGGAGAAAGTGCTGCTGGTGCCATGCTATGTATGTACGATCAAATTACTCCATTTCTTAAGGACACTGATTTATTACATTCCGTGATTGCTGAGGCAAATTTCTGAAGCACATGTAAAGCATTAGAGATATGCCTGACATGCACTGGCTTCCAATGGCTGCTCCGTCTGCTTAATTAAAACCCACCACCACCACCACAATGAGCAAACAAAAAACACTGACCTGGCTACACTCTAAATGTGGTTATTTTATTTAACCTACTTTGAAGGCTGGTACAGAGTCTGAGTATTGTAACAGGCTGAATATCAATCATTCACGGTTGTATTGTTCTGTACCTCTAGGGGTGGATGTGAGGTTTTTATTGAAATTCTGGGCAGTCATGAAGAATTGTACTCTGACATCTAGTAGAGGCATTTACCTGATTTACCACCTATCAGGAAAAACAAATCTGCTCTCTGCTGTCCACTAGTACATATAAACAAGCACGGGTTGGTGAGGAGCATGCGATGGTGGGCGGTGCTGATACAACTCTCAATCTTTTGAATCTCTGCTTTTTCCACTGGCTTTCCTTAAAAAAAAGAAACTGCCTAAAGGGTAACCATGGTGAAGACAAGCCTCTCAGTGTGAGCTGAAGATAAAAGTTGCAGCATTTTTTTGTGTGTCTGCAGAGAGCCGGACAATAACTCAAGTGAACAGTCCCATTTGTTTCAATGAGGTATTAACCAGATACCCAGGGATAATAATGTGACATCACCATTCTAAACTATTTCAGTCTTCATGAAAACACAGATTTAAGCAATTTATTGTGACAATCTCTTTCTTCTATCAGATCTGTTTCATGCAGATTCTCTCAACTCTCCCTCCAGCTGTCTAGTATCTGAATGCCTTCCCATCCAGCAAGCAACGCCTCTCGGCACAGTCCAGTCTCTCTCTGCTCCCCTCTCCGGGGCGCGTTGGGGGAAGATACCATACTGCCATGCCAGCTGCTAAGGCACTCCAGGTAAGGCTGACTGAGTTAAATCATATTCTTACAGCTCCCCTGCCATGGCATCAAATTTGCATTTCCATTTGAGAAGTCAGCGTGTGCTAAGCCTGTCTATGTTTTTGAGCCAGATAAAGCATTGCAGGAGAGGATCAATGGCTTCTTAACCCACCTCCCACCTGAAATCCACCACGTGAATGCTCCTAACCCCTCTACCACAAAGGCAAACGACTGAGTTGAAACCCTTTTCAACAACACCTTGTTAAACTCTGAGCACTGTGATGGATGCTCAGTTATTATTCTTGGGTTCTCAGATAGAAGTCTGTCCTGAACCTGTTGCAGGCACTATAGGACAACTTCCTAAGCAGTTTCTCAGCTGTGGCTGACTGCACAAGTGCTTTCACTGCAAAGTCAAACAGTGTGACTTAGCTTAATGTTAAAGATTCTTTAGGCTGGGCTGAGCACCCCAATTCAAAGCAGAAGAGACCTGGGACTGAACTAACCCATCTTTGGTCTGGAATGACAACTAGCAGATAGGTGGGAAGCTGTGCTTTCTTGTTTTTTGTTTGGGTTTGTTTTTGTTTTTTTTTTTTAGGCACCTTCAGGTCTTATTGACTAGCTGAATATCTCTAGTGTGCATTGGAAAACAGTGAAACAAGTTAAAATAAATTTATTTCAGTAGGGTATAACCAACTTTGTTTTGTCCTGAAATGCCCACATACTCTGCTCTCTCCAACCAGCTGAGATAAAAATGGCTATTTCCTGAGCACTGGATGTTATGGAAAGAGGGTATGAAACTCTACCTGTGCTATATCTAGAGATTTGTAACAGACAGGAGACCTGTTCAGATGTGGCCACAAGTCAGGTGATGACACTTACATGGGCTCACAATGGTACCAGCATCATTCTGTAGATGTATTATGCCTCCTTTACAGACACATATACAGGCAGTATACCTGGGGAAGGAGCTCTCCCTCGTCAGAGAAATTGAGGAGATTGTTTAAATAAACCCACACCATGGAGTATCTTTAAGGGACAGAAAAAGTCCTAGACATGATAACCAAGCCTAAAGAGATCAGTATGAACATGATGCTTCTCACTGGAGAGGAACCAAGGAGAAGTCAAGAAGCCAGAATAATTGTCCATTGTAACTCTGCATGATATACCCTGAGGAGCTTGGGGAAGTAATGGCTGGGAAAGGCTGGAGCTTACATGGTGGGTGAAGGTCAGATAAGTCCCACTAACACCTCTCCCAGGGACTGTTGCTTAGTACCCTGTACAGAGGTGTACCTCTTTCCCTTCCTTATGACAATGTCGTATTTCTTTTCAGTGGTAAAAATGGGAATATGTATTTTAATATACTTCTTTTTTTCCTTGGCAGTTACAGATTGAGAAAGATAGGTCCATCCAGAAGAGAGAATAAGGTCCTACCCCTATAAGAAAATGGCTTTTAGAAGAGCCACAGTCCATTCACTAATTGTTTAATATTTTCTCAAGGTCTAGCAAAGGGCTTGAATCAATAATGAGTTGCATACAAGCTAAACAGGTTAAGTAGACTTAGAACTCTTGTCAAAATACATTACACTAATTAAAATTATGAAAGCAAGTAATAATAATAGCCCATAAAAACTGCATTAGAAAGGAGGTGGAATAACAGAGGTCATGTTAACTCACTGCATAAGGAAAAGGAGGGGGTAGCATTTTTTTTTCTGGTGAGAATTAAGGAACTATGTAGCTCAGAGACTATAAAGAGACTTTGAGTATCTTAGGTCAGAGGCCTCAGGTGGTCCCACACAGGCAAGCTGGTAGACTTAGGTGAAGTTCCACTGATGTTAGGTTCTGTTGGGCTAAATCCAGTTGCAGTGGTTGGGTTTTGATGCTTACTTTGCTTTGGAAAAAAGGAAGGGAGGGAGAGAGGGAAGGGAGCGAAAGAGACTGAAAGAACAAAATAAGGTAAGGAAGAAAGAAAAGAAACAAGTGAAGTGGAAGAGGCATATTCATCCTGGGCACACCTATGCCTGCCTTCCTTTCTTCCCCTACTAATAGTGGATGATCATGAGCCAGCTGGGGGAAAGGTGACAAGCAGGGAAGGAGAAAGAGGAGAGACCTTCAAGGTGCATGAGGTTGCTGCTGTTGTGTGTACTACCCTCAGTGCTACTGATACATTAAGTACTTCACACTAAGGAAAAGCATCAGTATCAAAAGCTGCCCATAGCCATGCCAGAATTAAACTCTGCCTGTGTTGGACCGACCTGTTTTGTGATCTGTTGCTATGACCTTGCTGCTGATTTACGGCTTCTTGCCTGAAACAGTGCAAGGAGTTATAAAAAGTTTTTTCTTTTTTTCTTTTTAATTCCATACTGCTGCCATCAATAGCTCCTCCTTGGCTGTGTTGTGTAAGCCTGTGAAATAAAACAACTCCCAGACCTCTTGACCCTTATATTGTTTTCTCTCTTCCACTATCTTTTTGTGCCATGTAGGAACCATAAAAGAATAAAAAAACTTAGCAAACTCTCCTGCCAGTTCATGATGCACTTTAAGCACATTTTTATAGCAAGTTTAATGTTAATGAGCACCAATTACTCTTGGAAATCATCATAAAAGGCATAAAAAGGCTGATCCTGTACATCTGATATCCTCTGGAGGCCATCTCCAAGATGGAAGTGCAGTTTCAAGAGAAACATACACAAATTCCCTCTGTGAGAGGATGGTAATTTCTGGGTACATGCTGCTTTTGTGGTTTGGGCATGCATCACATTTGTAGGAGTGCCATTACTCGTCTTTGAGAGGATGGAATTTGCACCCTTCTGTAACAAAAAAATCACTTGATTGGGAAGGTGCCCTCAAGACAGTTACTGTAAAATCATTCTTGAGTGCTCAATACTGTCATTAAATGAATAAGGAGCTAATCAACCTTTCTTCTTCTAGCGTTCAGTTGTGCAGACAAAGACTTCTTTCAAAGAGTTAGATTAGTATAAGGTGAATGAGCAAGGCTGTCCAAAAGGTTGATAGTTCTGTGAAATAATAACAACAATAGTCTCAGTAAGCATAATTTCTAGGTAGTAATTCATACCACAGTGAAGTTGATGGGACTTTTCAGGGTTCTAAGAACCTGCTGAGCTGATAATGTTTATGGGACAATCATATAAACAAGTTGTAAATTCAACAAACATGGTATCTCCTGGCCAAGCCCTTACAGAAAACTTTAAGGAATATTTTGTTGTTTAATTATGAGTCACAGTTATCATAGAAGGCAGAAAAGTATTTAAACAACAGATAACACTGTTATTTCTGCCACTATGTTCCTTGGTCTCCATGGTAGATAGCAGTCATGTGGAAGTCTGTATCTGACAACTTTATGCCCACAGGTTTCCTTCAGGGAAAGTCAACATTTACTATTTATCCATGCATTAGTCCAGTAGTTGAGCACATTAATGTGTTTAATATTTATTTATCTTTACAATTCTCTCACAAGTGAGAATTTTGACCCTATCTCACAGATGGCAGGTAAAGGCACAAAGCAGCTGAGTATTAATAACTATACAGGTGTCATGCAGTATAGCACACGTACTGACAAACTCTTTTACTTCCCCTTTGTGTGCAAAGGGGAAAGATTGATCACAATTTGTTCCCTTAAATCTGTCAGATGTTATCACAATTGACTCAAATATCATAATTGCTTACAAACTTTAAATTGGTTTGTCGGGAATCATCTGGGAACTCAGCCTTCCATCAAACTCATCTCCTTTTTGTGTGTGTGTTTCTCCAGATAAGCCCAGTCCTCAGGTAAAGCATACAAGGCAGAGAGACCCAGAGAGTGCCTACCAACTTGTTTAGACTTAGTCTACAGCAACAGGATGCAAACAGTGGATTGGAGTGGGACTGGACAAGTTCACAGAAGAAAAATCCACAGAAGATCATTAAAAACATCAAACCCATATCTGTCTCAAGAAGGCTCAGCACTGGAAATATGCTAGAGACTGGAAGAACATTAGAGGCAAATTCTATATCTTTTCTAATCTATATTCTTCCCCTAGCCTTACTCTTCCCCCTAGCCCGCTGGGTTTGGGTGCTGCTGAAGATGGGCTACATGGATATTTGTTCTCATGTAGCACAGCCTAGTAGTCCAATATGTTTATAGGTTCTTGGGAAACAATTTATGGTTCAACAGGCTCCTCAGTCAGCTTTGTGCCCCACAAGAAAAACAAGGTAAGGGAATTTCTTGTTTGTGGCTATTAAAAGCTTCTGTGATCAGAAGAGAATGTAACTTTTTCTGTACAGTCATGGCTAGTCAACTGGTAAATGGTCCTAGCTTACAGCTGTCCTGGACCATAAGGTGAAAAGCCCTGACATGAAGATCCTGAATAGGTTGCGGTCATTCTAGGAAGACATGGAGAGATTTTGCTTATCTCGTTAGCCCTGAAGGTTGCCTGGTGTCAGAAGAGATTTCAGTAGTGGTGATTCTTTTAAAACAAGAAGGGAACAAGGATTAGTTACTTAAATCTTGTTCTGTTCTGCCTTAGAAAGATACAAAGAGGAAATAAAATGATAGCCCCTCATTAACATTTTAAAATGTCTTCCCTTGTTGATATGTCCATCATAAGGTGTGAAAAATAGCACCCTTCCTTGTGACAGCAAGTGGTGCGTGTGATACTGAAAGACAGCCAGCCCTCTGTCTCCCCACCTCTCTCCTAATTAGCAGTGGAAAGCCCTGTCCCAGCCTGCACTCGCACACTGCACTGTTCTTCACACTCGGAGCAGGGCTGCCATTTCAGACAACGTGCTAATATCTCTGTCAAATTTCTCTCTAGCTCACTGTCTTTGAACATTTTATTGATACAAAGTGAGATTTTTTTCAGAGGAACTGATGAACCACTTTCAGAAACATCTTATTTAGAGAGATTTCTATTGGGATTTTCTAGGATATTGGCTGTTTCTCTTTTCTTCACAAGTAATTTTATTTCTTAATTATCAAAACCTGGACATGCAAAGAGGATGCATGCTGCAGCTCAAAAATACTGAAGACTTCTGGGGAGAACCCAACTCCCCTTCCCCCACCCCATAGTACTGAAAATATTTCTTGGGAGCTTTTTTGAATAAATGCAAAATGAAAATGCCAAAAATACTAGCCCACATCCTTCCTAAAACATCTGTCATTGTGATCTGGCTTTATTTTAATTTCTGAAATTTCAGGTCAGCCTGAACTGTGGCTTGAATCGTTCCTTTATCAGTACTTTTAGAAGAACTAATTTATGTTGCTCTGAAATTTTCTTGTCACAGTTGTAATTCCATAGGACTCTGTGAACCTAACCTGTTTCCTCACTGACTCAAAGAATTAAATTTGTAGGCTGTATATGTTAACTTGCAATGTTTCATTCCTGTTTGTTTCAAAAGGAAGAACTTGCTCAGTGAGAAAGGGAAACATGAGTTGGGTTTCCATGCAAACTCATTTAGGTTCCTCGTATTGCCCTGAATCTCAAAAATAAAAGTAAATGGGAAGGGCTGAGTCTACACTGGAATGGCTGCAGCTTGGGAAACCATATCTGAGCTATTTTAAAACTGCTAATACTACTAGAGCCATGGCAATAAGATTTAGCATGAGCTATAACACTCAACAGGTAATTGATATTGGAACCATTAGCTTGGGCTGAACTATTCGACACCAAAATTCCTTTTCTTTGGTATATCTGGATATTCTAATGCAATTATCTGTATAACACTCCTGTGAGGTTAGCAGGTGCCATTAGCCTTGACAATGTACCATCTACAGGGACAACCTTCCTGTGAAAAAAAACATGCTTAATTTTGAGTGCCAGAAGCCTGGGCAAACAACATGACACAGGTGATAAGGGTGAACCAGCTGGAGTGATTGCAGGAGGAGTGGCTTCCATTGGCTCCAAACACATTGTAATTTCCCATGAGTCATTTGGAAAATATTAACAGTCACTTAAGCCACACCAAAAATAACATTTATTTCTTCTGTTTAAACTAGTGACATTTAATTATAAAGGAGAAATGTAAATAACTTTGAAATACCTCTAGCTCTGAAAAGCTCCTTTAATGTCCAGAACCAGCTGCCAGCTTTGTCAAATAATATATCAAATAGTCACGTCTCTCCAAATAAGAAAGTAGTAACCAATAAATCTCTGAACTAAGCACTACCAGGCACAGGCATATTTCATTTGGAAAGGATGCCCTTAGAATACGCAACTGCATGGCTGGCAAAATCCAGCTCTACACTCTGCAAGAGGTTTGCTTTACACAATTCTGTACCAAAGCAAATTGTCCTGTGACTTTCCTGGTCCAGCCTCCATAACACTAAGTTTTTGTCAGAACAATACAACTTTTCCCACTGCCCTGAGGACCTCTCTCTGTTGTATACTGCTGGGTGTCTGACTATCAGAGATACATTTGCACTGGCAGGCAATGCATAGGCACCAGAACTTGTCAAAACTATGTAGTTTCAAAACCTGCAGCCCTCTAACTACATCTTTATGCCCTACCTTACAGCAAACAGCTCACATACAAGGTAGTATTGGGAATTGCACTATGCCATCTGGCTGTGCAAGCCTGGGTTTCCTTGGGCAGTTGTGCATTACACCATCACCTAGTGTAGATACACTCTGTGTTTTATACATACTGACTGCTGTGATATTGAGGTTACAAGACACACTCATTCCCAGATTTAAGGTTTGTCATGACTTGAACCCCCAGAAGAAAATTGGCATTACCTACTAGGGACAGGAATCTAGCCAAAGACTTTTTATATTTACTTTCATTTGTAACTCTTTACAAACATTTTAATAATATAATCACTTTTTACATATATAGTCCACATAAAAACAAAGTTTTCAAATTATACAATTAACTGCTTTTTTTAAGGAAAGACTTATTTATAGTGCACAAGCTCATAGTGATTAATGTTTTAGTTTCTTCTTAATTTTTACTTCCATATGAGATCTTATTCTGCAAAATAGATTAGATTGAAATCTGTCTGGGTTTGTGTCAAATCTAACCCTTCTTCATATATTTCATGTTCGTTGCTTGCTGTAATGCCACAACCATGGCAATGATTGTATTAACAAGATGATGAGGTTCTGTCTGTCCCATAATGAATGAATGGCAGGAAGGCAGCATAATACCCAGTAAGTAAGAAATGCTCTTTTAAAACCAAATATATTGCTGATAGCAGGACTTTCTGTTGAACGCTTGGAGGCACTGCAGGAGGTTGGATTCCTCAGCTTTAGTGTTGGCCCTCTTACAGTCTCTTCTGTGTGGCTTTGGGAACATGTCATTCTCCAGGGCCAGATTCACAACTATTTTTTAATTGTTTAAAAAAAGTTATAGGTAATTTCTTAGGCCACAGAGCTTTCAATCTGTGATTAGGGTTTGTAAAAAGGCTTTTAATTTCTCATGAGAGAAATTAAATTCTGTTGATTTAAGATAAGGAATTTACGTTAATGCAATAAGCTTTTCTTTTCACACCCATTAAGGAAAAAACCATGAATTTAACAGATTTCTTCCCCCTTTGTAGCTGTTCTGTAAAAGAATCTTGAACGTTTTCTCTTATATACAGCTGTTATGGATATTCTACCAGTTAGTGACACAACCTACAAGAAGCAACAGTGTTCCAGAAATATTTTATATGATGTGCAGTTTTGTTTGGTTTTTTTTTTTTTTTAACTGGTTTGGCGGTTTTCTACTAACAGCATACAGAAATAGAGCCTGGAAGCCATTTGGGGGTGGGGGAATTGGATGATGGAATTAATATTCTTTATGAAAATAGATTCAGTGCACACTGTCTATGTACAGAATCTATGAATTAGCAGCAGCTTTGTGCCCTGCAGTTGAAATTGGGCAATGAAAAGGAAACAGAAATTAATAGATTTCTGACAAGAGCTATGTGGACAAGTTTTCAGTCACCTCAACCTTAACACAGCCACGCTCAGAAGGCTATGTTGGCTGCACTGTGGCTTTAATAAAACACATCTGCTCCTCTCAGTTTTGCTGTTAGTGGCCAAATGCTGACATCACTGAAGTCACCACCAAGACTGGCAAAAATTGCCTGTGTCAGTAAGCTATTGATAGTGGGACTTGCTGACCTCATGGGCAGAGTTCAGTCTGGCAAAGTCAGTCGGCAGACTCTCAGAAGCTTTTGGTGCATCCGATGAAAGCTGGTGATTACTTGAAAGGGAGCAAAGAGTCTGTGGAAAATATGACTCCAGTTGGGCAGAAAGACCGAGCTGGAGAATAGCTCTTTCAGGCATATAGAAACTTGTCCTGTTGCTGTCAGGACTGGGCATGTTCAGCAGGTAATCGGTGTGTTCTGGCACTAAGGCTGTCAGATCAGCATCTCTCAACAAGCTCTGAAGTGACATGCACATAGGTAAAATAACATAGGTGGATATACACACACCCCCAAAAGCTTTTCTTGCCCCTGACATGTTTTATCAACACACTTCCAAGCTTAAGAAAAATTGCCATTCACTTCTTGCAGTCCAGATGATGACACCTCACAGCTTCCCACTAAGCTGTACAACTCACAGTGCTAAGTAATATTTTTATCACCGTTTGACAGTTGTAAGCTCACAGAGCTTAGCTCTTCTAACTTGCCTCTCAACTCCAGCTGCCCACTGCACTCTGCCAAGGCTCTTGTAAGTGTGTTGGCATGCTCAGCTTCTGCTGTGGGCAGAAAAGATCTGGTCTGCCTTTTCAGAAAGAACCTGCCTAGCTGTAGGGAAATACAGAATTTTGCCAAATATATATACAGATATACTCTCACACACACATACTTAAAAGAAAGTTGTGCCTAGGTTGAGAGCAATTGCTGGTTCTTGCATTTCTTTACCCTGTCATAGCTGCTCACGTTACTTTTTTTTTTATTATTTACTATCCTATCTAATCGGGGCTAGGGCAGGATTCCTGAAAAGACAGATAACATAAGCTTGTCTTTCTAAAGCACTGGTTTGGTACTACCTAATCATAACTTTAAAATGTTCACAACAATTTGTTTTTTTCAGAGGCCTATTAAGAATAACAGCATTAGACTGAAGGAATACAGAGCAAGAGTACATTGCCTGTGGGACAGAAAGAGTCCTTTTTTGAGGGAAAAAAAAAAAAAAAAAAAAAGGGTAACATGAAAGAAAATGCTATGGATTAGCTGTGCCGAACAGTCAGGAAGCTGACAGAGCTCACCAGTCCTTGGCAGGCTGACCATACAGAGCTAGGGATTCAGACTCAGCCCAGGACATAGTGGACAGAGGTAACTGTCTCCTATTTCCGTTCATGAAAGAACAATCAATAGAAATTATAAAAATTCTATCACAATCCTGGAAATAGAGGATTCATGAAGAAAAGTATTTGAGAGTCTGATTTAAAGCTAACATCAGTTACAAGAAGAGTTAAAATTCATCAAAATTAGTTGATCAGGCCTTCAAGGTTGTTTCTAACAATTGATGTTGTTTCAGATATCACCAAAAGGCATAAATACTGATAAATTCCCAGGAAAAACACAGACTGAATGGGCAGCGTACCAGACCCTTGTGCATCCTGATCAGCCTCCCCTCAGAACACACAATTGACTAAACATTGTTTGACTTCTCCCTGAGGCTGCACAAGTATTTTCTTTCATTTCATAGGTCATGGTTGATATGCCCTCCTGAGGATGTGTGATATTAGCTTTACAGCCTTTATACAAGACATTTGTCTCAAACAGAGCAAATACAGACAGGACAGTAGCAGCAATGCTGTCTACGTTGTCCCATGAATATTAACTTCATAATCTAATCTGTGTCAATTAGGGGCGATTTGTGCTGTAGACCAACATACACTAGAACAGACACTAGAATGAAACCAGTGCTGTTTTTTTTTAAATAATGTCCAAACAGCTGTTATGCAGCAAAGCTTTCCAGTTGTTGCCAACCTGAAAGTAATATAAAACCATGATTAAGAGATATTTAGGCTCTATGCTTATGTGGTTCTCCTGATGTTTCCAACCAGGACCATTTACCTATGCTTTGTTTTGTTTTTCTGTTTATTTCTATTCCTGAAGTACAGCGCAAACAGCTAGTCTCCTGGAAGGCAAAGACAAGGCTCACTGAAATGAAGATAACAATACATTCAGATGGGTAGATATTAAAAATTCATCTTTCTCTATAGGCATAAGGGAATTTTTAAAGAAAAATACTAGTATGACCTGTGATGGTTTTTATAGAAGGATTGACAGGAAGATAAGCACTTCATTTAAGGTTAATCATAATAATTGAAATTGGCTAATTTTTTAATTCAGGACTTAAGCAGGCATGAAAACCACATCTGGAAGAGACAAGAATCTTGGGATCTCTTCCAGTGATATTAAATGGAAGACAACTGCAAGATTGTTTGCCAAACAAAAGAATTTCAGATATCTTTAGACATATATAGATAAAACCTGGAATGTTACATTGGCTAAAATAGTGCTTTGAATGTGGAAGGTCAAATAGAGAAGTAGTTAGAAATACCTGAATTTGAAATAGGTATTAAATATGAAATTTGAAACATACTTTTTAAAAATCAGAATAATACACTAGTAAAGAAAACCTACTAAGGCTGCATTGTTTGTCTTCAAAATCCTTCTGAGGACCACATATCTTTTAGGACAACAAGCTTTTGCCAAACTGAGTCTGCTGATCTCAAAGGAGAAACAGGACAAAATTGATGGCCCTTGTTTTTCAGACTTCCAGACAGTGTTCTGCTGGTTCTTTTTGACCTATCGTCTATGCCGTTACTTGTGGTTCAGTGTAGGACTGAATGAGGGTAGGTGGTTGTCCCCTCCCCCTTTGTGGAAGGAATGATTACAAGCTGCAAGGCTATTATTAGGGATTTCACTAGCATCCATAAGTTGGTGCTTTATTTCTGTATTTACCTGTTCACAGATTCTTTATAGACAGAGCTGCTTAAAAGCAACCCTTTCACTCAGTCTCTTACATCTCTTACTCTCCCTTTACTGGAAGCTAAGCAAACAAGGTGGTACAAGTTTCAATATCACTGGCTATTACTATAACAAGAGGAGCCTCACAAGGAGGTACAACTGTTTTTCTACACAGGCCAGCAGCCCACTGGACTCTATTTCTGTGCCTTGCCATTCTATATTACAGCTCGTCTGGACAAACTGTACCATCTATTTTTGCCTTTGGTTGTCCACTTTACAACTGGGAGATACGTTGTGTTCTTTTGACAAGCACTTTGAATTCTATTGAGTAAAAAAAAATACCTAAAAAAGCAAAAAAACAAAACCAACCCTACCAAACAAAACAAACAAAAAACCCCCAAAGCAACGAAAAAGGCCTCTCCTTAACAACTTGCTATGATTCATTATCTGACCTCCAAGATGTGAAGCACTAGACACAGGAAATAAATGTCACATAGTATATTCAGTGTTCAAAGAAAGAATTTTAGAAAACTTGATTTAGTGACTAAAAACAAAAACTAAACATTTTAATTACTGATCATAAGAAATGTGTAGTTTTGAAGGGAAAAGGCTCTACATCTGTTAACAATCCCTGCTAGCATCCATCACTCAAGAGGGAGTATTTAATTTTGCCTTGCTTTTCTGCTCTTTGTGAAGGATGCAGCTAGGGTTGAAGTTATTCCACGGAGCAAGTTCCAGCCAGTAAACTGACAGAGAAGTGAATGAGGCTTTCTACATGACAATCACTTCTCCTGTGTAATCGCTAGACAAGTCTATTCATAAACGGCCCCTGGATTCCATTTAAAAGCCTATCAGCTCAGTCGGAAAGGTCTTCTAAAGCCTTCTGACTTATGGAGAGAAGTCTCTGCTAGCTGACCTGAGGGCAATTTCTTCCCTCTGTTTACATCTCCTTGAGAGGCAGCAGCCCAAATAAATTACTATCTAGAAAGCCTGTTCATAAAATGGAATAAAAAAAAAAAACCAAAAAAACCCACCCCACAAAACAGAAAGAAAGAGAAGAAAAAAGCTTCAGAGCTGAGGCAGAGAGACGGTCAGGTTATTGCAACCTTTGGTGCAAGAAGCATGTGTGTCAAGGAGTGCATGAATTAGGACCTAATGGAAGATCCATCCAACTGTAATCTTTTCTGATTTTTGTGGGATCAGACCCATGCAATTTTCCCTGACAGTGCTATTTACTTTATGAAAGACTTCTGTCAGAGAGGAGGCACCGCAGAACTTCAAGGAAAGCTGGTGATGGGATCAGAGAGCCAATGCACCTGCTTTGCCTCTAATTTTTGCTAAATCCTTGAAGAAAACACAACCCATTAAAATGTAACTCAGTCCCTGCCTGGCCCAATCATACAGCATGGACTAAACCAGCATGATGACAGTGCATTTTGCTCCCCTCAAAGGGCTGGCTTCCTCCTCTGTACAAAATGAACCCCAAACCACAACAGCTGTGGCCAGCACCTGCAACAGCTTCTCCACAGAGAAGAGTGATTATTTGGGATGCTTAATTGATACAGATTACTTAGATCCCATCATGAGGTATCAACAGGTCTCAGTGAAAGAATCCCTTTCCATTGACAGCAAAAGATACTGAAATGTTATTCAGGATAGGTCAGAGCCCTGGACAGCTTTCTTCCCTGGGCATCTCAGTGAAATGAAAATTTATGTGTTTTTCTCCTTTTGAGCTTCTAATGCTTATAAAGCTTCAGCAGAGGACTCGCTGCAGTCTGGGAAGGTTGTGGTGGCCATTGCCATGGTTGCTGTCTCCTTCAGCAACCTCTCATAGCAGGACAGGGAGTAGTGATCAGGCATACTCGTGCTGCTATTACCAGCTAATATCATTACTGAGCTGCTTAAAGACTTTCCCTTCAGAAGAGTCCTCATCTGTCAGATACGGACACAGCAATGCTGAGGGAACAAGCTCCACCTCCCTGGAAACCCTGGCCTGTTAGCACTGAACCAAAGTATCTCCTCCATCCCTTGGGGTAATTGCCTGTAACCCTCTCCTCCAACTGCACCCCTTCACAAGCTCACACAAAGCCTTTGATTCCCCACCACTGGATCCCCTCCTTCTGGCCTCTTTACAGGGGGAACCCCAGCTGGGACCTCCCCTTCTCCACCCCAAGCATCGAGCCTTCCTCCAGCAGGCTTTTACACCTCTGCTGGCACCCCAGCTATCCAGAGAAACAAGCAGACCAAAACCCTAATGAGACATCTTCCTCCCTAAATACCACACTCCTTGTAATGCAGGGCTGCTGTTGCATTTTTAGGAAGGGGCAGATTTTCTTAGGGGTGCCCATAGCCCTGTTACTGCCTTCTTTTTTCCTTTTATTACTACCCAAAATGGCTCACCTGAAGAGAAATTACTTTATAGATCTGTACTCTGGTTCATCAGTGACAGAGGAAAAAAGTAGCAAGATGCTCTCTGGGTTGCCACAGTTGTGCTGTAAAAATACGTGGGTTTGGATTTCTAGGTTTTTCTATACAGACAGGCCTGAGGCCAGCATCACTCATGCACTCAGACAAAGCTCAATGGGGAAATTGAGGCTTGAAAGACAAAGTCACTCAGCAAAGATGCAGAGCAACTCAGTGGCAGCTTCGAACAAATCAGATAATTTATAGTAATTTCAGGTGTCTCACACAGAGTCACGAGAAGAGAAGGCGTCCCTTGAGTCAACTTGCACTTAAGACAGGTTTCCTACAAGAAGGTATTTGTATTTGTGTTGTTTTTTTCTTTTTTCCTTAATCAAAGACAAAAAGGGATAAAAAAAGCTTTTAGACACTAAGAATCTCATTTAATCGGACTTCTGCCTGGGTTAATTTCTTTAGTGGTGATAAATTAACCTAAACACTGCTTCACTTAACTAGGAACTTTGATATTATAATATTAAGTTTTGCCGTTAGTTGTCTGTGTTTGTGTCTGTTACAAACCTTGCTCACAGAAAAGGATTGAAAAAGACGTCTTAAATGCAAAACCTCTGACCAAATTTGTGTGAATGCCCATGTTCGGACTTTGCTATTTTTATTTTCTGAATGTGCATATTTAAATAATTACTATGAATTATCCTATGAAGCACATGAAGTGATTCTGATTATGCAAATTTAAGTCAAGTAAAAAAAAAATCCAGTCTCCCCTAACTGGACCAGATATCTAAAGAGGAAAGGAAGATGAGAATCTGAACTAGTTGGGGACTTTTTCTAGAGTGACATGATTTAAGTCATGATCATATTCCCCACATTGCTTTTGCCAGGGAATTCATTCAGACATTAGATTCATACCTTTTTGGCTGGTTACTTTAAAATACACAAGCTAATTAAAATCAACCCACTACTGAATTTGGAAAGGGGGGGGAAAAAATCACAGGTAAGACACAAACTGGTTAATGTGAAATCAGATGCAAAAATATTATTAGAGCAAGCTTAAACCCATAGCCCAGTGGAGTTGTGGCCAGAGGATTTTTCTGAAACCGTATGGTATCTGCCATGAGAACGTGAAGAAATATTGTTTCAAGCCACATAGCTGTCTGAAGCATGGCAGATGGAGGGAACAGTATAAGTGCCAGCATGCCTAATTAACTCAGACTCTTAATTCCTCTGTTGTTCTTAAAATGCCACTCTTTCAAAGTCTGATCTAATGTCCATGCAAGTGAAGGGGAGTTTTTCTGTGGACTCTGGTAGATGCTGATCTCAAAGCCACAGTAGAGTAAAAAAGTATTTGGCTGTTGACTAGTTGCAGAGTTGTTCACAAGACACAGGCAAAAGAAAGGAGAGGATCAAAAACAAGGTGAAGACTGGGCTACTTCTGACTATTAACTGTGGGTTTAGAATGAAGTGGACATTTCCAACTCAGTCCAGGCAGGAAATGCTCTTGGGTGTTCTTCTATTGATATAAACATACACCCTGAAGGCTGGTTTCCTTTTCTTTTTCTCTTTCTCCCAGGAAATATTTTTGTCTCCCAGTTAGAGTTCTGCTTCTTCTCCCATTCCCATATTATTGTCTTGTCTCCATCCCATACTCCTGCACATTGGCATGCTGCAAGGCATCAGACCGTGCCAGGGGTCCCACTCCCCAAGGGTGGCTTGTTCTCACCTCAGCTACCTGGCTGGGTCCAGTACTGTCCATCCTCTGCCAGCTCTCCCCCCCGACTGAAAACACAGGCATACAGCTGAGGGACAGTCACCCACTTGCCCTGGACGCTCCAACATCTTCTCAGGAGCAGAGTTTCTTCTGCACAAGGGGAGCACTTACCACGATGATTCACTGCACAGAGGGATGCAAGCTCAGCCAAAGTGCAAAGAAAGAGTTAATTTTCCTTTGCTTTGGGAAGGAGACAGCAGCCTGTGTAGGAAACATCTGACCCAGGTCAACACTGACCTTGTTAATGGTGCCTGATCATGCTGGACTGGGAAGAGATCCACTCCCTGTATTTATCTGCCAGAGGGAGCCAAACTGATAGCTGCCAAGACAGCCCTCACACAGCCCAGCGTAACCAGTCACACATGTTCAGCTCTGCCAGTCTGTACCCGGGGCTGGCCTGAGCTAATCCATGGAGAGGGGTTAGTGACCAGCCAATAACCTATGCTTTGATAACACATTTCCTCAGACAAACCAGGGTCTGCCGAGGAGAGGAAGCATTGCCATCTCTACCTCCTGCATATGGAGGTGCAGGTGATTCCATGACTCAGATAAGGTGATATGGAGAGTTTGGGGCAAGACGCAGTCCTAAACCTTGTCATTCAGCATCACGGGGAATCTTACTCAACCTGGAGACACATTTAAAATAAAATCAGATCCCGTGGCTGTGCATCAGCTGATTCTAGTGATGAGTGGTTTGAATAACGGCTCCTTTTCACTGCTGTGTGCTTGGGCATATCTAGGTGTTAGAAAAAGGAGGAATATTTCCAGAAGAGCAGCCTATTTTTGTCCTTCCTCCCTCCTGAGATCTGAAGTCTGTTTGAGTGTCCCAACCTTAATTTGTTATGCAAGGCAAGACCAGAGTGGCCATGGTCTGAACCTGTCTTTTATTCAGGGAGAAAGATACATGCAGTTGAAGCCCTGAAAATGTAGTAGAGTTTTTTATTATTATTTAAAAAAAATCAAAAGAAATATAACCCCTATGTAGCACAGTTTAAAACCACATAAAGAGCAGAGGACTCTCTCACAGATGTACATTGCTGCTTATTCTTGTGATGGGCACACAACTAAGTTTGTAAAGGCTTAACACAATTCCTACACATGAATATGGTCAGGACCTTTGTCTGGGTAGCTACATATTGTTTCCACCCCCTACACACCCCAAAAATATCTTTGCTTTCAGGGACATCATTTCCATATTCTAAGAGCACACGGGCATATTCACACATTATCTGGGCAGGCAGCTGTACTGGGAGATATCTGGTTCTTCCCCTGACCTACTAGCTCCAGCTCAATAGTTTCCCTTTTAAAATTATGACCTAGTGGAAAGTTAAGATCTTTAAACACTCTTAGCATTTAGCAAGATTTCAATTCAAGTCCACGTTTTCAGCTTAAGTTTAGGTTTTACTTGAGGACTCTGTCTTTGAAAAATGGGTAGGAAACTTCCTACTCTCTAAAGACACTTGGACTGAGATGCTAGTGAAGGATAGCACATGAAGGTCTGAGCATACGTTCAAGGCAAGGGTGTAATTCCTCCACTGTTCTTGGAGGATTTGGCTTTTTAAATTCTTTATAGCAACTCTTACAAGGTGTTTAATAAAAAAAATAAAAAAAATCAGACCTACCACTCTATGGGCTGATTGAGGCTAATTTTGTGTTAAGATATGGCCCATGAATAACCAGTCAAAACTAAAAGATACTTTCCTTCCCTCTTCATATAACTAAATATAGCTAATTAAAACAAACACCCACCAAGCTTAACCAACCTCAAAACTCAGACAGAATTTAGCTCTTTTTCTGACTTGATATTCAGAGTTTTCTAGTTTGACTTTTTTAAAGATTTTTTTGGTATGAAAAAAAACATTTCCCAACAGTGATTTATCTCTTTAAGTCCTTTTTAAATTGACTTGCTTGTTTTGCTTGGCATTTTCTACTCTGCAGTTTTAACCACATTCATAATCCACTCGGCATATGGTAAAATCTCACAAAATTCACAGTCAGAGAACCATTAGAGTAAGCAGAATGTGACATATTGGCTATTTAGCCTTATATATTACTTGCAGGAATTGCTTTTGCTTTCAGGGAAAGAAACTCTACTTAGCATGTAGATCTTCAATTATTAAATGTAATGACTCAGAAGAAAGAATTGTTCTTTTCTGTACCCTGGAGATAAGTAGCTTATGACTTCAAGAACAATAGCAAATACCCCAAAGCTTGAGTTCTAGCTAACAACGTTGTATCTACAGCTTTGCAAGTCAAGACAGAATTCCTGCTTGTTTAGCAAAACCCGGCATTTTGTGTACAGAGATGTGAAGTGACTGGCAAACGTACTGAATGAAAAAAGGAATAAGTATATTGAAGGAAGGAAGCTAAAGAACTGGTAAGACACATATTTTTCCTTTGGTTGCCAGTTCGAAAGTAGGTCAGTCATCACCAGCAGACATAATCCAAAGGTTGTTTTTGATGTGCTTTTCTTAGGTGGGGTGTAGGATTCAGTGGTATTTTGTCAGTCATGGGGTTGAGTCACCTGCATTTGTTGTAGCTACGTATTAGATTAGACCCTGATGCATGCAGGTCCACAGAAAGTCCACTCTGGAGAGCACTCCATGCTACCAGCCACCAAGTCACAATGCTGTGGTCCTCTTAACAGCCCTTCTGAAAAGCTGAGACTTTATTGAACTGTGAAGCAGACAAGCAAGATCAGTGTCTTACTCAAACTGAAAAGTCCCTGTCCTCTTGAGGTTGAATTTATCAGCACTTTTATTAAAATTTATAGTTCATTTTCCCTGAAATAAGTAGATAGCAGAAAGCTTTCTAAAAAAACCTGTTACATATAATACAGACTGCCCTGCCCATAAAAAATTATTACTACAAAAACCAGAAGAGCTTTATCACTGTATTCTTGACTGCACACTGTGCATTATCAAAAACCAAACTGTGCATATTTAGTAACTTCCTTTAGCTAATTTGCTTCATCTTTAACTTTGAGAGGATATTTAGAATTTATAATACAGGAATCATCCTTGCATTTCAGATAATACACTACAAGCTGTGAGTAACATAATGAAACTATTGAAGAGACATTTATATCAAAAGGAAGAAACATGATATTTTACTGCCACAGAGTATCTTGAGAACCAGCAAAACAAAGGAAATAAATTATCCATTGGCTGGGAAGAGTTCAGATGTTAAAAATATTCCTTAAGCATCAGTTGCAGGGATATTGCTCAGTTCCTTTGGCAACAAAGCAGTGATGTCTCCTTCATAGAAAAAATGAATTATGGAAGTGATCAAGGCAATGCAGCTCTGAAGTGGCAGGAGTCCAGAAGATCAAGTTCTATGTACAAAGCACACATGAAGTCACTGGTGCTCAGTGTGCCATGGGAGGAACTTTCAATTATTTTACTCAGAAGAGAGACTGGTAATAAACTTGCTTCTATCAGGAATGTTAGATATCTTTCATACTACTTTGAAAAGACCAGTTTATATTTCTAAAACTTCTATTTACTAATCAAGAAGCAAACAGCATCTGCCTACTCGAGAGTCAACAACAATAAGCAACAGATTACAGCAGTAATCAGGATAACAGAGTTGTTGAAGAAAGATGTTATCTGTGCTGAGGAGGGACATATTTCCAGATGCCATCCTCTCAGGACAGGATCTGGAGCAACATGAAGTGAATGATGAATGGTGTCACTGCTTATCAACTTGTGTTGAGAAATGGGGGATCATGGACAGAAGCATGCTTTCAGGAAGTGCTATAAGGTTTGGAGAAGTACTTGTGGAAGTGACACCATGCTCCAAGGCCTCCTGGAAGCAGGAGCACAGGGAACATAGCTAACAAAGCAATGCATTCAGCCTGACACTACAGACCCATGCTCTGTATGCCTGCATGTCCTCGATTACAATCCACAACTCTTCCAATGTGTTGAGCCTGAGCTACCGCATCAAGCGTAAAGCCAGAGACTTAGGTGATATTAGCCCAAGCATACCAGTATAGTAAGATGGATACAGGCATCCAAACACATCTGTCCAGGTATCTGTATGTGAAAATTTGCCAATATCTGCCATAAAAATATAGTGGTAGCATATTGACTAGACAGCTTCCACTGTTGGCTTAGAGAAAGACCAGAGCGAGACACAGGTGACAGGCATGGGCTAGAAGATCCACACAGACACAGGAATTATGATCTCCAACACACAGAGGACACTCTGTTTCACAATAAACATAAAAAAACTGACAGGCAGTTGGATATCTTTTGGGACATACAGAGAGATGGACATGTTCACCACATGGTGCTCCTAGTGGAGAAGCATATTTCATGATCTAGGCTTAAAGAAAAATTGCAGACTGAAGAGTTACTTCAGATATTATTAGAATAAAAATTACTATGCAGGACTGTTAAGTCTGGATCTGATCAAGCTGGGGAAAGAGCATATGGTAACAGATGTTTACCATGACCCACTCAATCATACTCTGAAGGAATACTGTTAGAAATATGTCTGTTGTCCTAAAAAAACACCCCAAAAAATCTGAAAAGTCTGGGTACCATCATGGAAATCTCTGCTCAGGATACAAGTGACATATCAGATAATAATAATAAGGGGGACAATAATAGGGATATTGTATAGCTTTGAAATAAAAATACAACAAAAGAAACTCTTAATCCTGAAGTCTTCAAATTCTTCCCATTCTGGAAAGAAAAGTTTTCTTAATGGTGTGCAGTGTGGTGCAGCAGTTGTCGTCTTGCAGTGCAGGAACTATTCTTCAAGGAAAAAATGGGTTTTAAAGATCAAGGAATGAAGAGGAAAAAACCCAACAAAAACAAAAACAAACCCTGAATAGAGCCTTAATTATATGTTTTGAATAAGACAGCTCTCTGGCTGTTTTTGTTTTAATGTAATTTTAAGCAAAGTCCTTCAAGCGCTGTGGAGAAAATGTAGATAAATCAGACTGCTCCTAAACTGCTGTAATTCTAATATATTTTGCATTTTCTGCTCAGTTCACTTTTTAGGCCCTTTTTGTGTGTGCATTGGTGATTGACCTCTGCAGGGGAAGGGGAAGAGGCTAAATGAATAATCCCAATTAAATATGACAAAAGCATTTATCAGTCCAACAGTACATCTCCTCTCCCTTTCCGTGGGCAGTACATAGTTGATGTCAGCAGGAGGGAACCATCCAGAGAATTATCTGGGTAGTAGCATTTCTCTGATCCACTTTTTTGATTATCAGAAAGACTGGTGCAGCTGTACAAGAGGGTTTGCCTGCTGTCTTTACACTTAGGCTGTGAGGTGTGTATCAGTTCTTCTGAAGGCCCTCTTGTATTCCTTATCTTCCTTAATTTAAAATTCATGCATCAGTCTCCTACATTAAGTATATATAAATATATATGAAGCATTATGATGGGCATCCTTCTGTGAAAGAGCCCATTGCCTGGGACAAAGCATGAGATTTTAAGGGAAAATATTCTTTGACGCTGTATCTGAACACAGTGTCTGGCCTTGGTTTGGAAGTGTGGCATACCTTTCATCTCCAAAAAGCATTCCCTTGACCTCAGCATGATTTTCCTGCCTGAAAGGCAGGCATGAGAAAGAAAAGAGAGAATAAATTTATCAGAAGACTCAGATTCCATGAAATCCCTCAAGTTTCGCTACTGGTTTAACATTGAAAGCTTTCTGTGAGGAGTATGGGCTAAATCTCAGGACATCAAAAGACAGTAGGTTATAGTGAAGATTAAAGTCTCCTGGTACATAAAATTTCATAGTTCCCAGTTAAGTGCCTAAGTCCTTTAAATCCACTTAAATGCCAGCATTCAAGAAATCCTACACCAGTTGATGGAACTGCTTGTGTCTTCAGCTGAGTGTACGTATAACCTAAAGAGTTATTAAGCAAAAATACATTTTGGTGTCATATTTCCCACTTCAGATTAAAAGCTGCAGTTGAATATACCTCATTAAGGTATATTCATTTGTTAATATATATATAGACAAGTTCAGTCCAATATGGTTTATTTTCTAATCATGCTGAAAATGTTAAGATTCCTGTTAGGATTTCTAGGATCCAGTGGTTTCACCAACATAATACTTTATTCAGTTCCGTGGTGTTTCTAGATAGACTTTGATCTCATAGAAGTACAAAAAAGTTTAAAATAGGAATTTGGAGGCTACTATCCATTATGTCTGATAGGACAAGAGGAGATGGCCTCAAATTGCACCAGGGGAGGTTTAGATTGACTATTAGGAAAAATTTCTTCAACAAAAGGGGTTATTAAGCATCGGAACAGGCTCCCCGGGGAAGTGGTTGAGTCACCATCCCTGAAGGTATTTAAGAGACATGTAGATATGGCACTTAGGGACATGGTTTAGTGGTGGACTTGGCAGTGTTTTGTTAATGTTCGATTCTATGATCTTAAAGGTCTTTTCCAACCTAAATGATTCTATGATTCCCCTCTACCCCCTGTGCAAAAATAAAGTTCAACCACATTTTATTGGACTTGATAACACTAACTTATGTAAGAGAAGAATAATTTTCCCACTGAAAGATTCACTGACAGAAGTTCTGAAGAACATGTTATCTAGGGAAGGTTATGTGAAATGGTCACCACAGTTGTTCTGGCCTTACAATCTATGTACCTAATTAAATAAAAACGAGCAAAGAAATACTCTAGAATTAAGTAAATATGGGCCTAAGAAAAACTCATCTATTTAGTGGGAAATAGTCAAGACAGATTCTGAAATGTGGTTTGTACCTGTTAACAAAAAAGCAAAAGCTCCTGCAAGACTATTTTAAGATAAAATCCTCAACCAGGTCCACAGAGGAGCACTTAGAAGTGATGCCTAAACCACCCTATTCCAGGGATGTACTCATGCAGAGAAGAACGTAAGGGAAGATCAAAAGGAAGCTTAAGGAACATAATTCTGATCTCCAAGTACTCAGTAGGCTGTAACACAGAAGAAGGGAGTTCTTTCTTTTCAAAGTCCATGTTGAAGCTGCCAACAGTGTCTTTCAGAACAAACTAGATTAGCATCAAGCAGTAGCGCCACAGACACAGCTGATCCTGTCTGACAACAAAGGGACTTGCACTAGATGAGCTCTTGAGATCTATTCTAGTCCTACTTTTCCTATTTTGTCTGCTAGAGAGGATCAGGATATAAGTTAGGTCATCAGAATGAAATTCAAATAACACTTTGGTGTTCAGCACAACCCTCCTGTGAATGAAAAGGCGAATGGACTCTTGACATTTACAGCTTGCTATGTAGATCTCTTCCTGCCTAATTACAATGAAAAGATATTTTTAGGAATAGAATTTCTTTCTAGTTTAAGTCTCTCTTGGGTTCATGTACATGGAATTTTGGATTACAGTTTAATATTTGAGATAGAAAATAATACTTATGATCCTGTGTATTTTTTACTGTCTGTTGTTAAATGACATTGTTGCCATGTACTTCTGATGTATTTAACCTCTGCAAGCTCATTCAACAACACTAGGGCAGAGTCCAGTCTGAGCACAGAAGTGATGTTTATGGCTACACAGAGATTAAAGCTAAATGTCAAAGTACAGAAGGAGGAATATTAAAGGGCAAGTATTAAAAAGTAATAACAAAGAAAAAACTTCCTTGGAGCAGGTGAAGGGTTTCACTGAAATTCTCTTTGTGCTGAAATGCAGACTTTTGCCCTTTGCTCGGGGCAGGGTGGGGGGGGTATATAATCAGAGAATAGATGAGAAAAAAATGAAAAATGCAGAGATTTCTCAATTTTATCATAACCAGCACTTTCTCATCTCTTAAAAAAATAGCTAGCTGAATGTTCTTCCCCTCAGAGCTACTAGTGAAGATAGCAAGCAAGAAATTATTTCTATGTGTATCGCAGAAAAAAACAACAACAACCACCACCACCACAATTAAGGATTTTCCAGACTAAAGTTTTACATAACATTTTTTGGACAGTCTGAATTTGGACACAAAGAAACAGAAGATAGGTTCCCAGTAAGGATTTAGTTTCTCTTCTATACTGCAAAGTAAACAAGAAACACAGAAACAGGGAGATAGATTAGTAAATTGCTCAAAAGAGATGGGGAGGAGGTAGAACAAGAAAGAGATGCAGACAAAGCAGCAAAGTCCTGCTCTAAGACTATAACCAGAACATGAAAATCTGTATCCAATAAAAACAAGTTTCAATGACTTCTCAGACTTATTGAAGAATGCTTGGGCAGCCCATTATTCCTCAAATATTTCCAAACACCTCCCATTATAATTCTCCTGTTGAAAAGAAAAGCTTTCCAGAAGTTAAGTCCTAGTCACCTCTTCCCATCAAGACGAGCCGTACAGCTCTGCAATAGGAGTTACAAAAGCAGGTAAGGAGTCTCCAGCCAGCACTGAGAGAGCCAAAAGAGGTAGCTCCTAGAGCAGTTGGGTGCTGGTCTGTCTCTGCTTAAAACACGTGCTCTCAAGATGTGATACAAGGGAACCCTGCAGCCAAGAAACTTGCCCAGCCTCAAGGAGAGAATCTCTACTAACTATACTGGCACAGGATTTCTTTGAGAATTCCAGCAAGTAACTTAATCTCATTGTCTTATTTTTCCTTGTCTAGAAAACTAGGTCAGTGATTTTTCTTATTTATCTTGATTATTCCAGCTAAAATTCTTTAGGAAGGAGGCATTCTTTCTTTCACTCTAGTTAACTCTAGCCATACAAAATTCAGAACATCTGTTTTCTGACCTTTGAGGTATCTTTCATATTTTCACTACTGACATAAGTTCCACAAGGAACTTGGTGGGGTTCTTTTATGAAAGAAATGTTGTATAGTCATAGGGTTTCTAGGTTTGCAGCTTTCAAGAGGCAGCCAGCATTACAATGCCAATAAACACAGAGCAAAATTGCTATGGTTTTATGACACAATATGTGGATTCAGTCTCTTTTAAGGTTGTAGGTACTATTTTAAGAAGTTATTATGAAACTCTCCACTTCAGCTTTTCAGCCATGGAAGGCTTGCTTCTCAGCCTCTGCTTCTCCCTTTCAATCTCACCATCACTCTACTACAAGAGCATCCTGCATAGAGCTAAGGTTTATGTACAAAAGCAGTGCTTTGAATGAAGTGATTCTGCTGTATCTCTTCAATAGAAACACATTCTCACTGCTGCATCTATAGACCTCTGGAGCCAAAGAAGAGTTTTTTCCCCACTTTGGGAGTTCGATAGAAAGTATTCAAATAGAATTAAGTCTCCCAATATATTGGGAAAACCCTGAGTTATCACCACATGATGGGATGTACTTACTGTGGCCATGCCATGAAAAAAAACATGAACCATGGTACTAACTTTATTTGCCCTAAGGCAAAGGAAAGGTCAATCCAAAGTTACCTTCAGCAGGATGAAACTGTACAGATAAACAGCTTCTGTAAAAGTTAAAGAAACTAGTTTTGAAAAGGATTCATTGGAGTCAAGTTATTGGAGGGGTAACTGATTTATCATGTCCTTAGATCTATTCTACACTACAAATCTCCCAGAAGAGCTGGTCAAGACAAAAATTAAGCTCAGGACATAGGGGCCAAGGGTAAACAGTCTGATTAGTAATGTTTAGAAGTAATGTAACTGGATTATATATAGTTTTCCTTACCACAAACTCTGGCAGCAGTAGAGGTTGCAGCCATTTCCTGGTAAACAGACCTGTTTCAACCTGGTGCTCCTTGGAATACTTCAAGTGAGTTGTAAAGCTACACCATTAAACATTACAGCCAGATTTAACGACCATAGAAGTTTTGTGGAAAGTTCTATAGCACAGCAGTCAGAGAGAAATTGGGATTTCAAGGTAGCATCAATTTTATCTCAAGCCAGTAGAAATTTAAATGACCAGTTTAAATTTGCCACCTATTTCCATCCTCACTTCAGACCCAGGGGGAAGACAAAACAGTTACAACTTACTTTCCAAATGCAAGATTTGAGCTGAATTCAGTCCCAAGCTTTGTTCTGTCCCTGACCTAATTCATATTCCTTATTAACCTTCCAGGTGACTTCCTATCACTGTATGTTGCCATTTATTATAGAAAACGTTATCATGACTCCAGATATCTCAATGACAAACTATAAAAGCAATACCTTGTCTGACTCCATCCATGTTTCCTTTTCACACTTGGTGTGTTCTCTTTTGAAATGTCATGTAGTAGTAAGAGTTACGACACTGAAACCCTTCCAGGTTTGGATGGTTTTTGCTATGAATGGTGTTTTTTTCCCCCCAACCAAGTCTACACTAGGATGAAATTGAGACAATTAGAAATGTTTTTTTACTAGACAGCATAGGCCAGCAGAAGAACAATGTGTATGCTGAATATTAAAACTATCACCTTAGGGAAAACCTTCTTGAGTTCATTGTTTATCAAAATTTACAAATGGAGCATTTCAGTGAGAAAACACAGACAAAATCTAATGTCGATACCTTAGCTGTAAGGACAATACTTTTCCAGGATGTAGAAAACACAAGTTCATATTCTTGGTCTGAATCATGATTTGCAATTCTTTTTCTTAAAGAAATACTATAATCCTGAGGTTATTATCTTTCTGTGACACATCTCTTATGTTCCAGTAATAAATTCTACCTAAGGTCAAGTTAGGAAAAACCCATTCTCCTACAAAAACTCTAGTACCTCAAGACATTCTTCACCAATTGCAGCTCTAACGACATCTCTTGAACTTTTGTGTCAATTGACTAGCTCCACTGTGACTCTTTAGCTGTGTAAAAGGTCTTCAGGATTCAACTAGATCAACCAGCTCTAAATGCACCACAGGTAAGAGAAACTTGGACTAGTACAAACGCAATCCTGCAAAATTAATCACTGCTCCTTTTGCATATATTTCCACCAAGAGCGCTAGTTTTAATAGTGACTTTTGGTGGGAAGGACATTTGTCCGTTGATCTCCAGAGTTAGCTTATTTCAGAGTTACACATAATAGCCATTGATGTTTACCTCAGCACTAGGGCAAGGGATTTGATCTTTTCACCAAGTAGACAGGAATTCACAGTCAACATGATCACCTTCCATATAATACAAGTCACAGATCTGTGACTGAAGATGGTTTGGGTAACCTGACTAACAATATTTGCAGGGTATAGCAGAGTAAATTTACAGCACAGCTGCTACTTTCACAGGTGAGTTTTTTCTTTATGATGGGGAATAACATGCACACAGACCAAGAGTTCTGTAAGTTAATGTATTAATGTATCTTTTTTAATGCAGCGTCCTAACAAAAAAAGTAAGTTTGCTTACTTAGAGGGAAGGTCAAGTTGTCAGTTGCAATGCAGCTACCTATTTCCCAGGGGTGAGTGGAGGGGGAAGAGAGGAAAACCCTCCACTTTGGAACTGTTTAAAAGTTCTGTGGAAACACCTCTTGGTTTGTTTTTTGGTGGCGTGTTTTGGGGGTTTTTTTAAGCAATTTGCCAGTGTTGCTCACCATTTTTCCCTCCCAGCCTGAGTTGTTCAACACTAAATCTTTCTTCAAATTGATTCCAAGAGCCAAACTAGCCCTCTGCTTCTCTTATTTTGAGAAATAGAAAATACTACTTCACCCATCTCCAGTTCGCAAAGTACTTTGGTTACAGCCAGTTGTATCTGCCAAAACAACACCGCAAACTAAGTGTCCCTGAGATTAGCTGTTTGAGGAGAAGAATCACCATCACAGAGTGCTCTTCACTGATCTGACTGAACATATGGATTTGCTTCAGGCTGGATACCTTGTTAGGGACAGAAGAACCCAGGATCTTCACCAGACAAAACACAGTAACTTTTAGCACTTCACAGCTAAGACATAAAAACATAAGAATGGCGACAATATGAGAGAGCATGGCTCCACATAATACAATATCCTAGCCTTCTTACAAATTTCAAGTACTTCATGTGATGACTGCAACAACAGATTAAAAATAAGGACAGAAATCAAGCTTCTTTCGCAAAAGGGACCACTTTCTATGTCTTTATCTGACTCTGTTAAAAAGGCTTAATTTGGCTGGAATGCCTCTTTGAAAAAAGAACATTTGGTTTGTTTATATGTTACCCTGATGCCACCCTTGGGACTCACTGTCACTTTGCTTTGTGCAGCAACTACAAAGTGTGGGACTAGTTGAAAGTGTTGTGTGCTATCTTGTTCTAGAAACTGATGGTCCACTCACATTTTACTTGTTCCCATTGTACTGCAGTGTTTACCTTATAATTTTCAAGCAGATAAGGGACCTTCACGTTGTCTTTTCAAAACAGATTGAACAAGAAAGTCAAGCCTAACCAGCAAAGTGACATAATTTCTAAGTAACCCATCTTCAACTTCTCAGGTTGTCCATCAGCAGGTTAGTGTGATCAAAACAAGGCAAGAGCCTGAGGTTTCTTGAAGAGGTTTTCAATAGGTGAGCCTGTGCTGTAGAGCTAAGAGGAGATAATTGTCCTTGAAGATCTACTAGGGCTGCGAGAATGATTTAAGCTAGAAATGCTATGCTTGATTTTCTCCCTGTGCATCTGAACAGCAGATAGGCCCATACAGCCTGCAAGGATGTACAGTCTTGGACACATCAAGGATAGCACATCGATATTCTAAGAGTAACAGGGAGAATAAGGCTTTTTCAGATAACTGTATCCAGCAATTAAACCCTACATGAAGCCATGAAACAAAGGGAAAAAAGGGAATAGGAAACAGAGTAAGGAGATTGAAACCTATCAGCTTGGCAGCTGATGTATTCCCTGGCCATGGTCAAATTTCTTCTTGTTTCTATAGTTAATTTCCCTTTATGTCTTTCTGGTTTTGACCCATCCTGTTGAAGAGAAAGAGCTGGAAGAGAGGCTAATTTGTGTTTAATAGTTCTGTACAGTAATTAGCATGCTATCGTCCTTTGATCAGGCAGGATATAACAACAATAAAGGACCCAGTGCTATTCTGTGATAGAACTTGTCTAAGAAGTAATTTCATTTCATACACTCATTACTTTTACTTTCTCTGTAAGAGGAAAGGAATCTTTGCCGGTTTATTTCAACTGAACCTTCATTCCAAAGGGTGGTGCCCAAAGCTGAGGTTGAAGCCCAGCACAACTCTTATTTCTAAGCTTACCCATTCTTCATAAATGGTTTGAAACAAAGTCATATGCTCTGTATTAATTTTAAGGCTAATATGTCAAAATATTTGAGTTTCTTTTTTTATAGACTTAGTAATGAAAACTTGTCTAAAAATAGTGTGTCCTATGAGATTTGTATTATTAAGCCATGTTTATCAGCAAAATGTTCTGCTTCTTGCATTGCCAAAGCAATGAGAAAGTAAAATTATAGATATCCAACAACTTGCTAGGGCTTTAATTACAAGATTATAGGTCTGGAATTATTCACTTTATTTTCTGCTAGATTTAGCAGGTAAGTGGCTATTTATACATCCTTTCCTAAGCTCTGTTCCTCTATGTAACATACAGAAAACATACTGCGGATTCTTCTTCTTTCTGAGTTTACACCAGTAGTCAGCAATGTATGGAAACCAAGAGCTATAGAAGGATTTTTGCCAACTTCAAAAAGAAAGTATATAAATGGATAACTCTAGACACAAATACCAACATCAAAGAACAGCAAGATTTCCAAATCTAGGGGTTTTTTTTTAGGAAACACTGACATGAAGATTGCCTCCAAGACATGGATTGAATCTCGTTTGCACTAAATGGCATACATTATCTGGTACTGTCTTTGAATGCATAGTTTTAATTTCAGGCAACTAGTCACAAGCCAGTTACTCTCTGCACCTGTTTAAAAGTACACACTACATGCAAAGAAGCATCCATAATCTTCTTTAGGTTGTAGCATTGGTATCATTGTCATTCAAAAGACACAGGATTAGATTTTTTCAAGAACATAGAATATACCAGTGAAAGTTTTGAGAAAAAAGTGCCATTAAACAACTAATTTCATAGTCTTATATGGAGCCTCTTCACAGCACTTACCTTTGCTTGCTGAACCAGAGATGACTGTTGCTCAGACTATACATCTATAAGAGATTAGTTCCCAGGTATTCTACACCAACCACAGCAATATTAAGTCTATAGGAAAACTTTTATACTGGTTTGAATTTTGTGCAGCTGGTTACAGGGAGCAGGGAATTGATACAGGATTAAATTCACCTGCAGAATTTGGGATGAAATTCACTTGAGCAGAAACACCATCTGTGTAAGATATAACAATTCCTAAGCAGCATTTTGACTGGATCCCAAAAATATTTTGGACCAAAAGAAACAGCAAGATAAGATTTAAAGAAGGAATGTAGTGCTTACATTCAAAACAAGTTCAAAAAAAAAAAAAAGGTTAATACAGTCTTCTCAGCTGGGCTGTACAGTGATAGAAGAAATCTGCAGGTGAAGATAGAGATCTTGCAGAAAAACATCTGAGCTAAACCTTGCCTTTGCGTTCAGCTGTATAAAAGACACACTATTCTGTAATGCTAAAAATGTATAACAGGAACTTGTTTTTCTTACTTCATCCCATATGAACTCAGATAATAAAAGATCTGAACAGGCTCAGTAGAGAGCTCTCTAATATTGTTAAGTCAAAAGTAAATGCTGTTTTGGCTTTATTTTCAAAGCAGCTTGGCCATGCATATTCATATTTCAGAACTGTTGGTGAACACTATCCTTTTAAGTCCAAGGTATCTCACTTCTTGCAGTTGTGTGGATTTTCCTGGAAAACATGGGACACCACCATCAACTCAGGAATGTCCTGGGAAGCCCACAAGTGTTCTGCAAACACTTAGTGGGTGAGTGGCAATATCCAAGGAGGCTACACTTGGTTACTCAAACATTTTAACAAGAAACAGATTGTCCAAACAGAAACAAAGGCTATTGAATAAGAAGGAAGATTTCAAAAGAGCACCATGCTGACTCCTCCACTGAATACCAGGTCAGTGCCCATAACTCACTGTAAAGAGATACTGCTTCACCACAAACTGATATTGGGCTGTACCATGACCTCAGATTATTTTCTTTAATATATTTAGCCATGTCTGCTGGATCCTTCATAATATTCTAGGGACATGTCAGGGGAAAAAGCTAATGCAGAAACAGATGTGGGAAACAGATCTGTTAATGTTCTGAGAGCTCTGAAGCTGTGGAAAGTTTCATGTCTCTATCAAAAGTCTTTACCTATCCTTAGGTTAGGTATAGCCAAGTTTATTTCCTTATTACTGAAATTCAAGAAGTTAAAAAAAGTATTGAATAACCAAGCACAGTTATCCTCCTTGAAAAGGAAGTTGGTCAGATGACCTTCTGAGGTGAAATAAATAGAAAGTACATTTTGAACCTACAGATCTTCCTGTGAATTCTTTATGGGAAAGTGATTTTTTTCTATACAGAAGTTGCTTACGAAGTAGAGGTCTTGTTTATAGATCGTAAAATATTCATGCAAAAATAATCTAAAAGTTACATTTTCAAAATTTTGATCCATTTACAGCATGGGAAAGAGAGTATGTGAAAGGTTTTCACCCTTTCATATTCTAGTCTTAATTATTGGAACACAGAAAAATATTAGCCATGGGTTTTTTTTATTCACTCTGCATTAAGTCCCAGGAGTAGGATATTTCTATTATTTCTTTGTAAGACAAACTCTAATATTGATTTCTAACCACCATTCTGTTATTATGCATATATTACCCATTAACACTTCCATGATTCTAATCTGTAAATGTCCTCTGAGCCTGGCACAAATCCCATTGGCGACAGTGCAAAAAAAGTCTGCTTATATCAGTGGGCTTTGGAACAGCATTCCCTAAAGAAATTTAGTCGTACATACTACCCTGCATTAGACCTGGGTTTTTTTCTGCATCTTCTCAAATGCAGCAATTGAGCCTGAAAGATTCTATAAATCATGTAATCGAAAAACTAATGCACATAAAAAGAATTATGGCAAAATCAATTTATTTTGTAATATCCTGAGCCAATGTCCAGGACAACATTCAGAGCTCCCTAGGTGATCATTATGGTTCAAGAAAGGCTTGGGAAAAATTATTCTACTGGAGACAGTAAACAAGTATTGAGTAGATCCGTTGAAGTGGTTTATGTTTCAACCACAAGAGAAAGCCACTAAGGAGAAAGAAATTGCTACCTAAACTCATGACCAGAATTCAGAATTACAGATGGTTTCACTTCAGTACCACCAGTATATGTCTGGAGACAAACCACCCAAAATGACAGGGGTTTCTTGAAGGACTATTTGAAGCAGTAAGTGCTATTTAACTCTTCAGTTTTTGGACAAGTCTTTTATTTAGGTGGAATGGCTATGCATTCACCCTAGTAAATCTAGCCCTTCAGTTGAGGCTACACGCTTCTGATGACTGCTTTTTACATTATTATTGTGAGTCAAGCCTTCCCTTAGTCCATAATCACGGGTTTTCCTTTTGACTTGAACCCTGGTGTTTGATTTCACTATTAGTTCACAGGATAAGAAAGAAATAAAACCCTACAACCAGGATAAAAAAAAAGAAAAACCAACAACTTCCAACTTCTACCAAGATGGTGGCATATACTGCCTGTACACTTCATTGGGAATCCTAATGTTCCATCAATGAGAGTTCAGATGCAACAGCGGAGCCCACTATACAGACATATCCTGTGTATAAATAAATAATAAAAGTAATACTGTACAGACACAGGTCTGGACGAAGTGTTTCCCCAAAATCTGGGATCATTCAGACCTGGTTCAGACATTGTCTGTGACAGTCACAAAGCTCATACCCATAACTCCCAGCTCTAACCTGTTTAGACTCCACGTTTCACCCTGTCACTATTGTAGAAGTGTATTTTGCTGCTCTGGTTTCCCTCGTGTGCTTTCTTATTTTTTATGGTGTTTATGAAATGACTCTTACTCATAGGAAAAGTGTAACTGGTTTTGTTTATCCTACTTATTATATGAGAACAATTTGCAGGCTGTCATTTCATTATTAAATTTGAAAACAAAGCAAACACCAGATCACTACAAGACTAGGTGAAATGAAAATTAGCCCATTCCTGCCGTACATGTTTAAGCAAAACGTAGTATGACTAATGGTGGGTAAAGCTTGTATCATCAAATACTAAAACTATTAAGTGGCTAATCCTTGTTGTCAACAAGATCTGCTTTCAAAGTTAAGTCTACCTTGTCTACCTTCCAAAAATAGCTAGGAAATTTATGATTCAACAATGAACTCTTAATTGCTTCCTCTTTATGTTGATCTGTTTTCCTGGAAATAAAATTAATTCTCTATGCTGAGCCTTTAAGAATGAAACAAATTGTAGCCCTTGCTCACTTTGGCAATGCAATCACTTTTAATCAGTGCATAATTAGGATTTAAACAGCATCAACCTGTCCTGTTGCAAGAAGGTAACTGCGCTTAAACTTCAATTTCTCCTAAATTTAAAAATAAATTGCAAATAAAATGTCCTGCTGATGATGTTAAAGAGATTAGAAAGACCAGAATACATTCACGCGGGAAGCCAGTCATGTCAACACAATTGCAACAAGCAGCTGCCATAATGTAGGTAATTCTGCTGTAATGCGATATTAAGGCCTTTATCTAATCAAAGGCTGTAGGTTAAGACTGTCAAAAAATACAAGACTCTTCAGTAGGCAGATTACTATTGTTTTCTGTATGTTTTTTTTTCCTGTGCAGGATAAATGAGCTATTTTGCTTTTAAAAATTACTTTTAGTGTGAATGCTTGAAAATCCATTTTTTTTTCTTCACAATCTATCTACGGCAAGATGACAGAAAAGTTGAAAAGAGCCATTGTTTGTGATAACTCTAAGATTTGAAATAGCAAGCTCTTTTCTTATCTTTTCTGGAGGTATCATGGACAGTGGGCCTCCAGCACGCTAAACACTGCATGAACACACAGTGAGGTGCTGGTCTTGCAAGAAGGCACGATTGACTGCTGGGAGGACCTATGGGGAAACCTGGGATCAAACATAAATTTCTGGGCCTCAGTTTTATATGCTTACTCCTGATAGGTGTGCAGGGGAAAGGGCTCACAACTGCACAGTACGTGGCTGAAGCAAAGCTATCAGTAGGCAGTGGAGAGAAGCCTGCTCCGCCTGGGACCTTCTCTGAGTAGGATTGCAGGAGCACATAAATACTCAGCAGTGGATCTGGACTGAAAACCTGTACTGCCAGGTGAAGGAGGGAAGGACCATGACATTTTCCTGCCTTAGGCACCATAATACCTAAGGAAAATTTTAAAAGTTTATTCATATCCTTGGGTAGAAACTGCCAGAAAAAAAGCAAGTTTCATCATGACCACCTGGAAACTGCTACTTTTTGAAGAATTCTTCCAAAATGTACCTCTAGGCATGTGACTTTCACGTCGCCATGATAGGAAACAGTAGTGAATTAATGGCAGCAAAACACAGCTAAACTGAAGTGTGTTGAAAGGTGTGTCCGGACTCTAAATGTGTGAGCAGATACCATTCTGCAAGCCTGGCTGTCATGCCCCTGCCTGCTAAACTACATTAATACTGAGGGCAGACCTCATTGAGATCTACAGCTTCTTCACAAGGGGAGGAGAAGGGGCAGGCGCTGGTCTCTTCTCTCTGGTGACAGATGATAGGACCCGAGGGAATGGCAGGGAGATGGGCCAGGGGAGGGTTAGGAAAAGGTTCTTCCCCCAGAGGGAGGTGGAGCCCTGGAACAGGCTCCCCAGGGAGGCATCACAGCACTGAGCCTGACACTATTCAAGAAACACATGGACAAGGCCCTCAGACACATCGTGTGAATTTGGGGTTGTCCTGTGCAGGGACAGGAGCTGGACTTGATGATCCTTGTGGGTCCCTCCCAGCTCAGAGTATTCTATGATTCTATGTAATACCTTTACAATCTGGTTCCTATCAAAACAATTGTGTGGAAAAAAAACCAGAAGCATTGAGATACCTGGCAAGAAAGTGGTCAGGTATGCTGTTCTGATCATTCTTTCATGTTAAGTGTCCTGGAAATTAGGCAAAGTAGACACTAATGATAGCATACATTACAACAAAAAGCATGCCAAACACCGCAGAGATTACCTGCCTTCTCCACTTCTTAGGGTGGAGGAGAAAACTTTTTTTCCATCTGAGGCATGCCTTTGACCTCTCTTCTTCTGAGAAACCTCTTCATTTTCTTCAGATGCTGAAGGAAAAGGCACATGACATCCTACAGGATGTGAAAGTTTTTAAAAAAAGTTGTTTCCTTTGTTCCTGTATAATGCAGGTGTAAAAATCCTTATCCCTCTCTGTGGCTTGGTGATTCTAACCTGATTGCTCAGTACCACATCATCTTAGATCATGTGTTAGAAGCTGCAGCCTATGTGGGGCAAAATACTATGTAGAGAGGAGGTGATAAATTGCCTCAAAATAATTAAGGCCAGGTTTCCAATTTCTCCTTCCTCAACCTTTGTCCAATTTCCTACCTCTTAAACCTATCAAAGGCAAGAGATACGTTTTCTTAGAAACCAGACAGTTAAGTCCATATCTACACAACATAGCCTCTGGTCTCTATAAAGATGTGTTAATTGCATCCCGGTCCTTTAGAGAAGAGGAATCTTGGTATGTGTGCAGGGGCCGATGGTGCCAAACCTAAGGGTTTGCAGAATATGGTCACTGACACAGAAGAACAGAATGCACCTGTGTCTGTATCCACCATAGGGTAAGTAGAAGGGAGTGTGGAAAAAACCAGACAAATGACATCTTGAAGCTGGGTTACAAGAAGCCAAGCTGGTGGATGAAAAACTAGACACGAGTCAACAATGTGCGCCTGCAGCCCAGAAGGCCAACCGTATCCTGGGCTGCATCACCAGCAGCGTGGCCAGCAGGTCGAGGGAGGGGATTCTGCCCCTCTGCTCCGCTCCGGTGAGACCCCCCCTGCAGTGCTGCGTCCAGCTCTGCAGCCCTCAGCACAGGAAGGCCGTGGAACTGTCGGAGTGGGTCCAGAGGAGGGCCACAAAAATGATCCAAGGGCTGGAGTACCTCTCCTATGAGGACAGGCTCCGAGAGTTGGGGTTGTTCAGCCTAGAGAAGAGAAGGTTCCAGGGACACCTTAAAGGGGAACTGTAGTAAGGATGCAGACAATCTCTTTAGCAAGGCCTACTGTGACAGGACAAGGGGTAATGGTTTTAAACTAAAGGAGGCTAGATTTAGACTAGATTTAAGGAAAAAAGTGTTTACAATGAGGGTGGTGAAACACTGGAAGAGGTTGCCCAGAGAGGTGGTAGATGCCCCATCCCTAGAAACATTCAAGGTTAGGTTGGATGGGGCTCTGAGCAGCCTGATCTAGTTGAAGATGTCCCTGCTCACTGCAGGGGGGTTGGACTAGATGACCTCAAAAGGTCCCTTCCAACCTAGACCGTTCTATGATTCTATGTCAGGACGATAGGCCTGGACTCTTCAGTGGTGCCCAATGACAGGACAAGGGGCAATAGGCACAAGTTAGAACATAGGAAGTTCCAGATAAACATGAGAAAAAATTTCTTTCCTGTGCGGGTGCCAGAGCAGTGGAACAGGCTGCCCAGGGGGGTTGTGGAACCTCCTTCCCTGGAGACATTCAAAACTAGCCTGGACGCGGTCCTGTGCCCCCTGCTGTAGGTGTCCCTGCTCAAGCAGAGGGGTTGGACAGGGTGATCTCTGGAGGTCCCTTCCAACCCCTGCCATTCTGTGATTCTATGACTCCATGATTAACCTGGCTCAATGCCTGTTGTTGCTGAGTCATAAGATTAGGGCACAACAAGAAAAAGGCAATGTTTTGTATTAGCTGAGATGATGCTGCAGGTAGGGGAGGAGCAATAGTTATTTGATCACCCACCAGGCTTGTAACAGCAGAGCATAATCATTTTAGATTACACACCTGATCAATTACCATACAGCTTGCTCCGTCTGGGAGCAATGCCAGAATAGATGTTGTTTTCATGAGGATTCCCATGCTCAGATATACTCCTTCCTCTCTGCAGTCGAACCACCAGTTGTTACTCCTTTTGCTATAAGATACTTTTCTGGCAAATACAGTCAAAAGACTTCTTATATTTGCTATACAATTTGACATGCATGCTCATTAATAATAATAATGATGATGATGATGATGTAATCATGGACCTTCTACATGCTATCTCATCGACAGACCCTAGCTCTTATTGCTAATGTTCTTCTGCAGGAGTGAAAGTCCTTTGTGTTTTTACATTATTCAACAAGATGGCCTTTGATCAAGCTCAAGATTAGTACTGCTGACATGGAGACAATGGCACTGTTAGGAAATGAGAAATGCTTTCTCCCAAAATCCCTGGAATCAGTTCTGATATAATAGCTGTCTTGGCATCTCATGCTGCCACCAGCCTCTCAAGTGTCTGAGTGCCTTCTATACTGAACCAATACCCAGCTACACTGAAAAGACAAGACAAGACAAGACAGAAAAGAAAAATCTTCTGTTGGAAGGGACCCACAATGATCAACCAGTCCAACTAAAACTAAGACCAAGAATGGCAACATCTCAGTACTTTTAATAGAGTCAAAAGTAAGGAAAATCCTGATTTTATTTTTTTTCTGCATTTCCCAAATTGGGATCAGAATGTGTTTTTTTTTTAAATGTTGGCAATATTCAGAGAATTCTGTTGTGACCTAGTTTTTTTAGCAGCTGTGGAGAACCATTAGAGAGCTCTTAATAATGCATTTGTAGAAAGCATGCAGCTTTGCTTTTTCAGAATAAAACCTTTTGAACAATCCTAAATTATCTGAAGTACCAAAAATCAGTGGTCATAAACACAGCAATTTATCCCTAATTTTCTGTGACAGTAAGAAAATGGCTTTACTGTAAGAATATAGGCCTCTTTTTTTGTAATCTTTTAGTATTTTGAGCTTGACCAAAAGGAACTGGTTCCAATCAACAAAGGTCAAAGCTTTTATCAAAGTTCAAACATTCTTCAAAAGCTAGAGATAAACATTTTCCAACTATTTTGATTATTTAATATAAAACAGTTTTCCAATCAGCTCTTCCTGTAATCGCTTCTGATGACTTTGCAGACCAAAGAAATTTCAGTGCAAAGGGAACAGGCATCCACTGAGCAATGAGAACTGCTGCCTCACTCTCTTCCTTCAACCAAAGCTTGCCATTATCTTAACTTCCATCTTTTTCCATAAACATGATGTTTGATATCACATATTCTTCTCAAAATAATCATCCACGGCACTGCTTCTCTCTTGGATACCAATTCTGCTGCACATTTAGGAGTTAGTAAAAAACCTTGAGGGTGTACTTCATTTGGGCATTCTGGGAGAATTTTGCTCACAAGGGAAGGTGGGAATAAAAGCGTTGTGGTGCAATTTCCATTGAAGCCATTAGATAAACTTTAATTCACTTCACCAGGCTTTGGGTAAGTTTTTGCCCAATTCCCCTATTTTCTTCCTGTGGCTCTGATACTCACAATCAAAGCCCATCCCACTGAGATGATTATTTATTTCACAGTGATATTTCTTCATAGTTCAGCTGCTCTTACTGGCTCCTATGTTCAGAACAGTTTGAATTTCCTGGTACCTCTGGAAAAGTGATATTTCTCCTCTCAGTTTCTCAGGGTAGCTCTGGTTGTTTTCTCATTAGGCTCACAGCAAGAAATAAATGAAGGAGGTGACTGGCACTGAGATTTCAATTCTGATGGGATCTCTGCTACACAGTGAGCTATAGCTGTAACGTTAAGTATGTGCATTTAGGTGAGAAATAAAGATATAAAATAAGTTGAGTATCAAAACTCAACTGACTTCATTGGGGAAAGGCATGATTTTGTTATGGCCCTGTATAAAGCAAGAAGGTACATGTTTTACTGGATTCTTCTTTTGTTCATAACACCCTTTAACAGGTTTGACTCATATAGTCCTATGATGTCCTATCTCCAGTCCTTTCCCCAGCATGCCACCATGATTTGTAATAGCAAGAGCCTACATACTCAAAAGGCCAAATCTGATTCTATTGTAGCCAATATAAATTTTGCTGCTATCTCTAGCGGAAAGTAGACTGGTATGTGGAATTGAATGGATGTCGTGTTCATGCAGAGATAAGAAGCTTCCTTACCAGTAAATTTTTTTATCAGATTTGGAGCCGCTTTGTTTTGTGCACTGTGGAGAGCTGCTTATTTCACTAGTGTTTTAAACACATGCTAAAAGTAAATAGGTTATTTCAAAGATTATGCTTATAATTAAGTTGCAATTGTTGGCAGTGTTTTTGGAAGCCTCTGGTTCTGAAGTTACTTTCAGAAAATTATAAGGAATCAATGAGCCTCAGATAATGATAAGAACACTGGAACCCTTGATGAAGCTCTCAAGATTTGAGGCCTTTGTTCCAGTCTACAGTGAGAATTGTTACATTGGAGATTATTATTATGTACCATAAAAAAAAATTCAAAAAACCCTTCTTATACATATTAGGGATAAATGCTTTCTAATATCCAAGAGTCCATAAATTAAGCATATCTAATATGAAAAATAGAAAGATAGGAATGACTAGAAGAACATCCTATCAAAGTTCAGTAAGGTAGCTGTCCTTAAATAGTGAAAGACATTGTCATTGTTGAAAATTAAGTGTCATTTGAGCTATCTGAATCTGAACTCTCTTAGCACATAGAACTTGAGGTACTTGCTTTTCCACATTATTATATCTGTATGCACATTTAAATATTTTCTTTTTTCATCTTAGTTCAAAAGATAACATTTTTGGTGAGTTTATTATTATTATTTATGACCTTGATACATATTCATTTTATACTCTGTTCTGTTCAGGCACATTATTCATTATTATAGTTCATTTCTTCATTGTGAGATCTTCTGGTCTTTGGAGGTGTTTTATGATTTGCATGACTTGCATAATTTTCTTTTTCTCCACATCTGAAAATAAGGAGTTCCTCATCCTACTCTAATTTCATGTTTCAGTCCTGCCAGTAATGCACCTGAACCCATTGAATTGAGGTGGAATACTGGGAGAGGGTAAGATCTGATTCTTTCTTTTAATATTTTTATGTCAATGAAATTTCCTTGTCTTGAAAAGAGCTGCTCCTTCTTTACTTAAGTTTAAATGAAAATGGAATCAGGCCAATTCTGGATTTGTCACAAGACCTTTCTGTTAAAAGAACCTGAAAGTCAACAGCATCATAGAGTAGAAGCTCACTCTTCTAGGAAACTCAGCCATCTAAAGAGCATTTCCTCACTAGTTTTCCCATTCTTCAATACTAGGGATATTAGGTTTCACAGATGTAAAGCCTAAAATAAATTATTTTGAGCATCGAGTTTGAACTATAGTGTTACTCTCATGTTTGGAGAGAAATCTATAATTTAGGGTTCAAAACAGAAATCCTAGCTGCTACCTCCAAGGTTCCCATATTTGTGGGTTGTTTATTCAAGCTGGATTTTAAGACCAGCAGGAATTTGGACTCATCAACTTGTGGTTTTGTTTATACTTGACACTGACAAAAATTAACTATTCTGAAACAAAGGTCACAACTCAGAAATATTTGTAAACCAATTACTTTCTTTTCCCTTCCACAGGGAAGGCTGGATGGACTTGATGCACTGCAAGCTCTCTGTACTTACTGTTCTTTCTATTCTTTTCTCTCTCCTCAAAGAGTCACCTGAATTCAAAAGTTAATGGAGAAATAGTCTCATACTGGAACATATGAAAACCTCCACTGAGACACCGTGCTGAACACGGTGATTAAGGATGTCCATGCCTGATGCACTGAATACTAGTAAATAGGCAATTAATGTTCCCAGTGAAGGCCTGCAAAAAATATAATGCCACTATATACCTTTTATTACATTGATCAAATGCAATCACACTGCTACAGTTACAGGAGAAAGAAAAATCTATCCAGTTTGTGAAATAAGACTTTTGCATGGCATAATAGACATTAATTACACTGTGTTCATTAAATTAGTCACTTCTAATTAAGCTGACATACCAGGAGTGATTTTTATGTTCAGCTATTATCTAGGCTAAGAAATACACTAAGCAAACTGAAGCAATCAGTTCCTTAATGAGCACAATCTGATGCAGCCTCACTAAAATTCAATGGGACTTTGCAAACTTACCACGGGGGAGACACTTGTGATTCAAATGCAGATTTTCTTATTTGCAATCCCATGCACAATGAATCTTTCACAAAGTTGCCTACAAGAGTGGCATTTACATAAGGCTTTCTTGTTGCTAACACAGGAATTTTGGGTGCTCAAACGATAGATATTGTTAGTACAGGAAGGGCAGGCTGAGTTGCGTGGAGACAGGCAGCTTTCTTTGGGAGTATGACGGTTCTCCACAAGGGGTCCGGCCGTCAGCTGCTTTCCTCCTGGATTTATGTCAGAGGAAGTTGACTTTTACCACCTGCTCTTCAGAACTAAAGGGTAAAAAGAAGGCTCCATAAATTTGTTACTGCTAAGGACTACAGTAATGTCCACGTGGACTTGTCTCAGAGAAGTCTAAGGAGCCATGCACTTTTGATCCCTCTGTGGGTTGTAGGACAGCACCTTAGAAAGCCAACACCACACATAATTAACCGGCCTCCTGAGTACGTGCTAACACTACAATAAATAGGTTGGTGGGTGCAAGACCTATAGTGCCTGTTTAGGACAGGAACTAGATTCCCTGTGTGGGCAGACAGGCAGTGAGGTCTTCTGTGGAGTCCCTGCGAATAACACCCTGCACAGAAGTAAGGAGTCTCCCAAGTCACTTTGCTATAAAACTACCTTTCTTTTTTCAGGCAGTTCTGATTTTCACTGTTGCTACAAATATTATTCTCCTACAGTGGAGGCCTTTCTGCCAGCAGCACCCCCAAATCTAGACCTCACAACACTTAGGATAAATAAAAGCCAGGAAACCGAGACTTTGTCCTCATGCTTCCTATGACCTTGCTGGACAAGACACATTTTCTACGTATTTCCAGATATTTTCACCCCTTGCCCCATTCCTGTCTGATTATGTAGACTGAAAGGTCATCTGTGTTTTCTGTATTAGGATCACCTCTCTCTGTCTTGATGGTGATTGATACTGGTGTCAGACTCTATACATCTTTGGGCTGAATTGTAGGTTCCTGAATAGTCCTGCACAGTATGAAATGGTATAAAAAGAGATGCTGTAATAACAAAAATAGTTCTTAACAGACACTTTATTTAACTGAAAATGTCAGTACTTTTCAGTTCCTCCATTTCCAATTAATCAGCTGATCAGTACTAGTAAATAAAATAACCACATAGTAGCTAAGCTAATGTAATTTAGTCATCTTCAAAGAGATGAACAGCCCATACTACTTGAAAGGAGCTAATAAATTACTAATTGCACCATGATATAGTCAGGCATTAGTCACAAAACCAAAAAGTTACTCATTAGGCCAGGGTTCATCCCTAAACACTGTTTGTGAGAGGAAATGCAAAATCATTTCAAATGCAAGAGCATTATAACAGAAATACTTGCAAATCTTGTCCAAAGCAGCAGGAAACAGCAACACTAGAGTACTGACTAGAGTCTGACAAAGGTGAAATACCCAGGTAGATGTTACAAGATTGTAAGGCTGCTATAAGCTTAAGCCTTGCTAGCAATGAACTGATACTATGCAAGTTTAACAAGTGTTATTCTGAGCCTGCTGCAAGGAATACAGTAGGGAAAATCATACTTTCAAATGACAAGCTGGCCTGTGTGCCTGTATAAGGTAAAATACAGGGAGATTATCTCACCCTGTGTACAGACCACATTCCAGGTAAGTCTTTGGCTAACTGTATCAGAAGTAAAAGGCTACCATAGGAAGCATGGTCCCTCTCTTCTTGTAATTCCCAACAGTTCATTACATGCTGAGGTATGAAAATCAAGGACAGTGTTGCAAATCCATCCTTTCACATAAACATATCAACTGGGAGGGCAGATAACAGCAGAAAGGTCAGCAAATTGGCTGTATGGACTAAAACACAACATCAGTCGCCAGATCCATAGAATTATTTGGAACTTCTGTCCCATCAGTTTAAACTCTAGAGATTCTTGTTTATGTTTGCACAAGTCCCTAAAACGATCATGAAAAGGTCTATGTTCAACTATACACCAAAGGCAGTGTGCAATCTAATAACCAATGGAATGTCTGCTGAAATAGCGAGCCTTTCCATGGGTGAAACTACATGTACCTTCTGCATATGCATCGTTACCAAGAGCCTAGCATATCCCCTTCCTAAACTGATAGACCCTTCAAGCAACTTATAGTCTCTTTGCCTTGCTTCATGTTTTAAGATAGTGCTTGTCAAGCACACATACTGATTTATACTAGATGTGATGGCAATCAATTTTCCTTTTAGCATAATTTCTTGTGTCCTATTTTTCTCTTATTAATAAGCCTGACAAGTATGGGTTGTTGTGTGTTTTTTTTTTTTTTTTTTTTTTATTCCAGAAATAATATACAAGAAATCTTATTATCACAGTTGTTCATCCCTCTACGCATCCTGCTAGTGATAAGAGCTTCAGCTGTCAGGGAAAGACAATCTGAACCTCTTGTGTTAATGCATCAAATCTCACACTTTAAATAATAATTTTTCACCTTGGAAAACCGCAAGAAAGGAACTGCTGCAGTTGCTGATTTCACTCAGCTGAGGATGATAAAAGACAGTGTCTATTTCCACACAACTGAGAAAAATGAATCTCATTATTTTTGATGATGTAGCAAAGAAGTAATGACCCTATGGGATCTTATTACGTGGCCGAAAAGTGAATTAACTTTGGCATAACCATATCGAGTGAATTACTCTAATGATCTGTTTCCTAACTCTTATGGGTGATCTCATAACAATGCTCTCATAATCTGGGACTATGCATGAAAGCATAAATTGATTTTGCTTTTCAAAACCCGAATTTCATTCTCAAAGCAAATCACTGAGAAACTTTGTCATGTACATTACTAAGGGAAGCTATCTTTGCTATAAACAATGATGACACCTTCTGTGTCAGTGATAAATCTCGTCCAAAGCAAAGGCTTTCATATATAGTGATATAGATGCAAAATTGAAGGTGACCTCATATGAAAGAGCAGGATGGGCTACTGGCTTCCTTTGACTGGTCACCTCTATTCACAGGAAAGGCTGAGAGAACTGCAAAGCCACTCTTCCTGGAAACTTGTAGTAAACATGAAAAGAAAATGAGCTGGAAGTTAAAAGGTGGAAACTTTTCACTTTACAAGAAAGGCTGTATTTTTCAGCAGAACAATCCTCAGGAAATTCTGTAAACTGCATCTTCCAAAGAGACTTGAAATTGTGGACACTCAAATTCATCAGTCATTTATGGGCTAGAAGGTTAAGGTTCGTATCTTCCATTTCTGTTGGCTGACAGATAAATGTTTATCAGAATTTAAAATAACACTATCCAGGATTTCTCATTCAGCAATGATCAGAGCAGGGTATAACAGGAAATTAACCCCTTGTTGCTCTGATTTGGGGTAAATAAGTATCCACATTGTATTCAAAGATGCCTGCAATGTGGCTGACTTGCCCCAGATCAATGAGTTCCTCACTGTGCTAGAACTCCTTGGAGGCTGGTCCTGTGTTTCATTCTGTTCAATGCTTCCATGTCCTGAAATCTCAATGTTACCTGCTAGATTTGCATAAAGGTAATTAACGATGTGATCAGACAAAGTAATCAACAGTAGTTCTGCTGTGCACTGTAATTATTTCAAGTTAAGATGTGGGTAAATATGCATTTTCAACACAGGGATTTTAATTCTGCAGCAGCAGGATTAATGAGTTTGTTTTAAAGTGGTCACCACTGACGTACAAAGTGATGGAAAGCAGAGGCTAGCTGCGTAGCAGAGGTGAGCACTGAACACATAATGGCCATGCTTGCCCTGTTGCTGGAGCTCTTCCACTTTCAGGTCTTGTTGCCTTAAACAGTTGTTTATTACAAAATCCTTGACAGAGATGAGAATCCTTCTGGAGGTTAATTTTCTGGCACCTGTGAAAAGACCAGCTGTTGGGTGACAGCCTGTCAGATTTTTTTAAAAAATCTAACAGCAAAGGGCAAAAATACTGTGTCTGACAGTAGTAGCAGTTTTGCCAGACAGCTAGTACAGCAGTTGGGTTGTGAGGTACTACAGCACCATATGCTGGCTGCCACAAAATCTCTATGAGAGGAGATGAAATCCAAAACTGAACATAATTAAAATGCAGATGAAGTAGTGCCTCTGCGTGTCCTTAGCTCCCCATCCTGCACACAGTTCTGGAAAGGGCAAAAGAGGTGCCGTTCAGCTGCAGTCAGCACATACTTCACTTGTTAAGCAATGAAACAATTTTTATTCTTCTCTCATCAAGGAAGAACTGGAGCAGAGAGCAAGGAAATGGCAAAGCCAAGAGGAGCCAGTGGCTGATCTGGGTACAGGACTTCTTTATGCTGCACCCCTGGGAGTCCCTCAGCCCTCGCACTTGCCAAGATGATATAATTTACCAGTACATTTTCTGCACTGAAACTTTACCAGAATGACGGACAGGGAGGAATGGTGTGCCTGGGCGCTCTGCTTTTTATAGTGCTGAACTCATTACTGGGCAGCATGCAGCATGGTCCTCATGCCTTGGGACCTCCCAGCTGTGTGTAATGACTAGCACACCAGTGTGCACCTCCTGAGAGCCAGGCGGTGCTGCCATGACTCCCAATGCTTCTTCTGACATGTTTGTTAGCTCTCCTGGGGTTACAACAGGCAGCGACTGACTAACTCCAGCACCTCTGACCAGATTGCACAGTGACTCAGCCCCAATTGGCAAGGTAGCGCAGGCTGGCTAGTGCTGTTCCATGACTACATAAGAAAAAAGACAAAGAAAAGACAAAGAAAAATTGAATAATACTCAAAGAGACTAAAAGTTCGCCCAGTTCAGGATCTTGCCTGCCACAGAGGCCACAAGAAGATGCCAAAGGAAGTATATTTTCACTGGGTAAACCTGCTAGTTACACTTCCTCTTCACCAAAGTTTGGTGATTCCTGTTCTCAAGGTGCCCCTTGTTACACACCTTCCTGGGAGATGTGTAGAGAAATCCATGGCTCAGACAAAGTAATGACAATGAACAGTCCAGCAATGCTATACTGACCCGAAGTGTTTGATCCTAATATGGTAACCTTGTGCTTGTGCAATTCACTCACAGTACAGATGGATTTACAGAAACTGAGGCATCTCAGGTCAATCCCTTGAACAGAGCTGTCAGGAATCGTCATGATCAAAATTGCAGCAGCAGCAGCAAATACAAGACGGAGGCAAAGCCAGCAGGGCCAGGTTGCCGAATTATTCGCTACAAGTGCTCACATGCCCCCTGCTTTTTATGGGTGAGAAGAAGAGCTGTTAGCCAGCCAGTTGTAAACATAGACAATAAGACGACTCTGAAGAAATAATGTGCACTATCTGAGCAGTCCAGGTTTGAAATAGTAGCATTTTTCACAGCATTGTGCTAACCTGCCTGGGAACAATAAAATTGGTAGCAGTCATTTGAAATAGCAAGGAGCAGCTGTTTGTGCTGTTGGCCTGCATAAATCTCAAGCCATTTATAATAGCAGCAAACAACCTGAGCTACAGCTGATCACTAGTGATAAAATCTGATTTTCTTTTTGGTCCGCCTCCCTGCTCCTGGAATATTTCCAAGAAGGTCTCCCTCTTGAGGAAAGCAGTGAGAGACTGTCATAAACTCACTGAAGCAGATTCTTCTAAAGACAACGAAACATCATTTGGCACCTCAGGCACCACAAAGGATGGAAAAACACAGAGCAGAGACTTTTGCCTGAACCTTGTGTTGGTCTTCCATAATAACAATATGTTTGCAAGTGCCATAAAATATGGTAGCATGTTCATATGATCCCCACTGGGGAGGGCATCTGAATCTTTTTCAGATAAATCAGTCATCAAGACTGATGTTTCAGAAGTCTTATTTTTGTCTCTCATCTACTACTGAAAAGCTCTATCACTTTAACCCCTTCCTGAAGCCTCTCTTTAGTCTTTTTGGTTCTTGATCTGATCATTTTTTCCTACTTTTCTCCCTTTATCCACTCTTCTCTATCACACAGGTATCACTTTCTCTTCTTATCCCACCAACTGGGTTGCAGAACAGAAGTACCCTAGAGCAGAGACCTTGCTGTCTACCTATTTACTGGTGTTTAAAACTGAGCAAACCCAGCTACAAGCCTGGGGTGGTACCACACTATAAATTATACAAATGAAACCATTATCTGACATTCAAGTGACACAAGGGAGCACAGATTAAACAGCTGAGATAGACGTAGGCTTTTTAAGGACAGAAGGACTCTTCTGGTTTTGTTTGACCTCCTCTCAATACAAGCTGTAGACTATCACCTAGTCAGCTTCACATTCAGCCCAGCATTGCTGTGGGAGAACCTGGACGTTTCCTTTAGAAAGCCCACTAGCCACCAGATTACCTCTGGGGAAGCAACTACCACAAAGCTGTGTGAGGTTACGTGTTTCAGCAAACAGGAATATACGGCTACATCTGCAGACACTGATGATTAAACACACTGTCCTCAGTGCAGCATTCATATTTTCTCTTTAATGCCTCCACCGTACCAGGATTTGAATGGGGAGGAGAGGTATTTGGCAGTGGTCATTAACCTCCATATCTAATTCCTCGAGTGAGAAATGACAGCATCGTCCAAAGGCACGGGTACAGAGTATACTGTGCTGGCCTAGCATTTGGGCACTTCTCAGGTTTCTTATTTCCTCAGTTTCAAAGTACAGCTGTGCTTTACATACAAATAAGCTAGATGACTGGAAGGAGAATCACTGATTTAGGACAGCAATGCAAACGTTTCCAAGGTTTCAACATTATCCAGTAAAGGTGTGTAACCCTTCTTTTTGACAGAGAAGGGAATATTAATGAGAACTCACACATTAAAACCCTCCTGAGGTAAAAAGAGGAGGGAACATATTTCTATGGTTTTACATTTCTTGTGTGTAACAAATTAATTCATTACTATGCTTCAGAGACTGTTTGATTAAACCCCTCCCTCGGTGCTGCTCTAGACATTCAGTTTTTGCTGATGCCGAAGTGGCCACTGTGAAGGTGACACTGATTAATACAACAGAATATTCAGTGTTGCAAATGGAAAAAATACCAGAGATTATGTACCTTCTACCTTTCCACACCCTAGCTGCCATCCAGCTCAATTTATCTCCTTCCTCTCCTCACTCCCTCTTCACCCACAGGTTTCTTTGGCATGCTTTCACTCCAATTTGTTTTCTCTTGCTCTGAGGGTAATGTGTCCTCCTTCTAAGGAAGCCTTGTGATATAACGGAATGGGTAGAAAGCCTGACTAGTTTTGCTCATACATAAAGTGAAGACCTACATTGCCAGTGTGCATTACAAGGGACAGAAAGCCATACTGACAGTGAGGAACATAAAATACTCCCCACCCCAACCACGCGTAGGTGGCTTGTGTGGCTGTACCCGCAGCATGCTGACATGGGCATACTCAGAATGAGGGTTCCTATGGGTCTCAGAGGTTGACCTTTGACAATGTCAAGTTTCTCTGTACAAGTTAGTGAGCTTAGTGGAGTCTGATTTTGGTAGTAGCCCTGCCAGGCTGTGAGCAGGGCCAAGATTTCTGACTTTTTCTCACCTTTGTTTACCTAGGATGTGATTTCTAGCAACATTCCTCTCCTGTACAGCACTTTGCTAATTAGGGCTGTGATCTCGACTGACACCCTTGCTATCCCTATGATACAGACAACAAAATTATATCAACAGGAAGAACATTAAAGAAGGAAGATAAAAGGTTAAAAAAGAGCAGTGCTCACTCAACAGATCCAGCTCACATAGTACTGTGAGATACAGCATGTAATTCTACTCCTTTTAACAGCTTCAGTATGGTTCATGCAAATGGTCTCAGAAATGGAAATGCTGAAAAAGTCTGTTCCATGCTAAATATCAAGCTATTGTTAATCACTGATATTATAGTACTTTCTCTCATTTACTCCTTCTGAGGATCTTTCTCTAACAAATACTGTGTCCAACAGTGTTTTCTTCCTCGTAATTCTGGCCCAATCTTGTACTCATTTTTTTTATCCTGTGCTTCCAATTCTATAGTTTGCATTTACCTCCCCATGATGGGCCAGAGGGAACCTTCATTCACACACAGTTTGATGGATCCTCAGTAAAGTTTAGGTTGCCTAAGTGCCATTTTTGCAAAGGTGAGACTACTCAGCCTCTTGAATAATTTATACCTTCTTTATACATATAGAGAGGAAACTTGCAAAAATCTGTGTTTTGTGCAGAGACACAAACTCAGTTTGAGCACTTTGGCAGAGCTCAAAAAACCCAGAAACACAGAGGAATCTAGATGAGGAGCACCACACAGGAGACCACATTTTCTTTTTCCCCACATCTTCCACTGCCTTGATGGGGCCTTTAAAGAATTTATAGTGCTGTCTGGAAAACCTTTCTGCAAACCAGGGGGAATAATGTGAACAGACTTTTACCCCCCAAAAAATTGTCAAGTCAGATGAGATTCTGACCTAAAATATCAAAACGTTATTTTCATTGTAGTTATGCAGCTTATTTAGCCCTTTAGTCTCAATTATTATTCTTTGTCTAGGTTCATTATAAAAATATGCAGATGATTATGATATTTTCAGTAGCCTGAGGAGGCTAATTTAATGTCAAATGCTGTATTGCCAGGAACATTTAAAGAGTTGGTCTCAATTTGTTTTTCTTTCTTTGCTTTTATTTGTTTCAAGCTGTCTCCTGGTATGCTGCACAAAACCCTTCCCCACCTTTCTTTCAGCTCATGGTCTTCAAATATCTAGATCTCTCCAAATATTTTCTCTTATCTTTCACTGTGAATCACTTCATAATTCCAGCTGGCTCATTTTTAACTCCCTCCAATTTATTTGTCTCTTGTAGTCCAGTGCTTATCATACCTGAACAGAATTTGCCTAAACTTAGTACTACTGCAACAGTGATACTATTTTTCTGCTCTGTGACATGTTCTTTTTGCAGCTTTTTTGTTAGCCTTTATCAGACTGACTGGTAAAACGACCATTTGCTGATTCTACTACTTCAGCAGTAATGAATCCTGCCTATCTTAATGATCCAGCACACACTGTGTGCTTGAGGATTTATTCTAAGTGATTAAGATGATTTCCCAAAGATGTCCCAAAAGTTCCTAATTTCATTTACATCCCTCTTCATTTTCACTACTGTCTTCAAAACTACAAAGGTCCAACACAGGGTTTGAGGTTTGTTGTGGGTTTTTTGTTGTTGTTTTTTTTTTAAGGAAATTATGCTGAGAACTTCTCATTGTCCTAACGCTTCTGATGCTTAAGGATGTTGGTAATTTGTGTGTATGTAATTACAAAAATCTGGCTTGCTTTGAGTTTTGTCCTGTTATTTCCCCTATATAAAACATTAACAGTAGCAGAGCCAGTAATGCACTTAATGGTATTTCTCATACTTTACTGAACTGAAGATCAAATCTAACAGCAACCCCATTCCTTTGTCACAAAGAAATTTTTCCTCTAGAGAGATGATGAACAAGCTTTCTGGTGTGCAATCCAATAACTCAGCTGGTCATAAGGCTTCTGTATGACCATAAACCTGGAACAGGAAAATCATCTGATTTACTCTGAAGGACTGGTAGAATTAAAAGATTGGAAAATGCCATGGCAGAGATAAAAGGTTTGGATAGGTGCAATTATAATAGCTGGGACAAAAATAAAAGTGTTATCAAAAATCGTGCTTCAGGATATGAAGTGAACTCTAGCTGAGTTCAGGAATAAGTCCTTCCTCCACACAACTTATGCCTCAGAGCACAAATAGTGACAGACCTTTTAATTTTATTCTGATTGGAATAAGTGGTGACATGGCTGCAATCTGTCATCTGCCTTCGCTGCAAATGGCATTGACCATTCTCAGAGATTAAATGAACCAGTGTTATCTTGTGGTTTAGAAATTCCCTTGTTTTGATTGACTCAGCATTCCTGTGTGAAGACAGAACAGATTTCAGCCTAGTCCTGCCTAGAAAAAAGCCTGGTGACAATTATCAGCAGCAAGGGCACTTCCATATCTGTTTGACAAATAGAGCAGTACCCAAATTTCAGGATTCATCAGTACAGGGCCAAATATCTGATAAAATTCAAGGGGATTTAGATATGTGTGCATTTTAGAAGTAGTTTGATCTCTCCTTTGCACGTTCTCTCAAGTGTGCTCTTAGCAATGTGAAAGATTTAGGAATCTTTAAGTTTCTCTGGAGTAAGCAGTTTTACAAAAGCACGGTCACATATTTGCCAAATGCAAACCAGCAGAGCCTAATGAGCAGGCTCACTGAGCCTAAGGTGACAAATGCAGGTGACTATCAGAGACACTCTAGTTTACGCCACCTGAAGTTTTGACCCTGCACAGAATGGGTGGATAAAGGTACTTGCCTGTACCTCAAGTCCCATTTGACTGCTGACTAGTGCAGAATGCAGCACAGAGACACAAAAGGCATCCATAGTATCTTGCCAAAGTCCAGTACTCTTTGTCCATTTTTCTGAAGGAGTGGTACAATTTGAAGGCCTGGGTTGGTCAAGAGATATTCTCCAAAAGTGTTTGGAGAAAGGTGTCAAAATCTGAGAACAACCACCAACTTTAAAACAAGCAGCTGCTATTAGGGGGAACCACAAAGGATAAGGAGAAAAGACACACTTTTGGTTTGGTGTTTCCTTAGCAAAGTGGTGGGAGTCTGCAAGTTCAGCCCACATGACTGAGTCATTGACAGTTGTTCTTTCCACACCATCATGACTGTATTGCTTGAGTTACCTGTACAGATAGTCAGTCCCCTGTACCAAGCTTAAATCCATTACAACTTAAACCTCTTAACTAGTCTGAAGTCAAGGGTAGGCAATCTCCCCAGTTTACAAACTGTAAATGTCATGTCAAAAGATATGAACCACTTCCCTGTAAAAACTGAAATACCAGCTGGAAGAGGAGGAGAATGGCTCCTCCAGCATCCCATCACTTCACCACTAGGCATGCACTTGGTGACCCTGTTGGCCTCCTCAGTCCTGGCTGCTTCACTTCATTCCGTGCTTAGAGATCAGGTCTCAGCCACCACCATGCTGAAGGAGTCTGCCATTTGCGTGATAAAGCCCTGAAAAGGAGGCACAGCTGTTCAGGGTGATCCAAGCCCACAAGTCACTGTTTGGCTACCTAGGGTCTGAATAGAAAACACATACCAAAAGGTATGTACAATTATCATCATCATCATCATCCCATTTTCCAAATAGGAAACTGGATAAAGAAAGGTTTCAGTTCTTGGCAATGCCAGGATTGTATCCTGTTGTGCCTATTTTGAAGCTCAGCCATCTAGGCAAAGATCAGGCTTAACTGACAGAGCTACAGAGCTCTCTGGACCTGTAGTAGTATTTCAGCACAACACTCTATAGGGTAGATGAAGCCTCTGTCACAAGTTGAAAGACAGCTCCTCTAAGGGCAATGATTTGGGGTTTCACCACAAAAATGGTAATAAACTGAGTGTTCCTAATAAAAGATTTGGGGCCCAGTCATTTCTTCCGAGCTACTGGTTTCAGACAACATCTGCTCTGCAAAGCATCATTGAAGAGTTGAAGGTACATATTAAAAAAAAAATATCTTGCTACACATGTGACCTTCCATGTTCCCACTGTCTATGTATGGGAGCCTTTCAGTCTGGTCCAGTTTTGCACATGTTCAGTTCTTGTCTCACAAACATTTTCTTGTGACTGGTGAAGAGAACTAAGCCTGAAGGAGCCAAAGGGAACATTACAAAACCAATTTATTTCAGAGTAAAGGAAATAAAATGTAATATAGCCTTCAAATAAAATATTTTCAACAACCTCTATTTGTTTCTTATCTACCTCAAGTAATAATGAATGAATAAAATACATAGGCAGGAACCATAACCTTTCTCAAAAAAAATATTCAAAGTCATCTACTGTGCTGACGTAACTAAGAAACATAAAATGGATGTAAAGGAACAGCAGCCACCATTTATTTTCTGCTAGAGATCTTTCTTGCTATGGAAGCCAATTAGTGTTGTTCTCTGAAGAAATATGAAAACATCAGAGAGAACAATTTTTGTCTGAAAAGAAAGAATACATTGGAAATATTTCTGATCTAGAAAGACATCTTAATGGGCTTTCAAAAAATGGAGAGAGAGACAGGAAGAGGCTGCTGTGGTTTTCCAGACAAATATAATACAAGAGTAAAGTTCTCTTGAAAATGTGGGAGTTCTGACTTTTTCCATTAATACAATCTGCTGTAAATGTTCTGTTCCTGATACCATCTCACCTTGCCAAAACATTCCAACTTAATTATTTCCTTTAAACAGTAAAGAAAATATGCATTTAAAACATATTTCATGAATATTACTGCTGCCTGTTGAGCTCATGAGTTCACGTAGTAAGAAACTATTATTTTTCTCAAATGTTTTTCTACTTCTTGCAGGAAGATGGTTGTTACTCTCCATTTTGAAGTTGTTTTTTTCCCTCTTCTGGGATGCATCTTCCTCTCTCCTCAAAAGATTACTGTTTGTATTAGAGTAGCCTTGAAGGCAAATGTGACACTGCTCTGGGACAACCTGCAGATCTTGTCCTGGGAAATGGAAAAGGCTCTATTGAGCTTTGTGCCTGTCCCTGTGCAAATGTCTATTATGGCCTGATACAGTCAGGCACAACTGTTACAGCACCAGCCCTCAAGTGGATGAATGAACATTAGAAAAATGAGGCAAAGAGCATATCGGTGCAAATAAGCATTTGAATTGCCGTTTGAATGCACAAAAACCTGGAACCAGATTTTGCAAACTAAACCAGAAGGACTTGCATACTATCAGAGATGTATGGCACCGGTGGCACTGCTCTTCCGCAGAGCCCTGCATCACTACAGACACCAGCAGAGCGGGGAGATGGAAACAGTCTGGTGACACCACACTTTCCACAAATATCCAGGGGTCATTCTTAGTGTTCAGGAACAAATTCCAACTTAGACAACTCACCAAATGCTGTCAAAAAGGAAGAAATGCCAAGAAAATAATGTAAGCAACTTGTCCTGCCAGCTGAAGGATGACCAGGCACTTTTTTGTGAAAGAGAGTCCTAGCTGTCATGAAATACCACAGTTTACCTGGTACAGCAGATAACAGTCAGAAAAGCATAGAGAAGGCACTAAATCCTCCAGGTATTTAGCTGTAGAAATAGATGGACAGAAAGTCCAGAAGGCTTCAAGTGATGAAGTTGGCACATCGTAGGGAATTAGCACCCGGCATCTGGAAATTATAAACACACTACTGAAACGCAGCAGCTGGCTGCATGTATTCCTTCCACTACCCTGCTAAGATAGAATAAAAAGGTGAATTAATCTTGTTGTTCCTGCTTGATTTTGACTTCTTTTTTTAATGATGATTTTGTTTGCTGATCTATATATTTGAACAGTATTAACCAACCTAATATTTTGGCAATGGGGACATTGCCCTGATTTATTTGTACAGATATCTAGCCCATTGCTGAAGTCCTTTGTTTTGGAAAGACTTAGTCTTAAAGAGCAGATTGTGTCAGTAAGAGAAATCTTGTATTTTTGCTTCATCTTTAACCACATGAGTGTGTCCAATCTAGCACATGAGTACTGATGTGATCTTTTTGAGCTTCCTTCTCTCTTAAAAGTCTTTGGCTTTTAAAAAAATAATATTTATACACACGAAGATACTGGCAACATAACAGGAGTCAGACCTATGGCAGTACTGTCAGAATAATGCACCTGAGTATAATCAGTGTAAAAGCGGCTAAAGCCAAACAAGACCAACCGTTTCCTTGCTGCTGCACAGAAGTCTTGACAGCTGTGACACTGGTAATTTTAGTCCAGAGACCATTTGTTTTTACAAAACAAATATCTTCTGGGCATCTGTCTAAAGGGAAGATCTAAAATAATCTATAGGCAAAGATACCTTTAAAAGGAATCCCTTGGCTTTTGATCAAACTTTAAATATATTCATCAGTACACTAATATTTTAGTTCAATTTTTCTATGACACCTATGGAAATATAGCTAATCTAAAGAGAACATGTAATGTCTTGGCCAATGTGGACTACGATTTTGCAACCTCCCATCTGCAGTTGTAGTCCCTTTTCTGGATTGATTTGGTAACAATATTTTGGAAATACGGAGATCTTTCCAATGCCTTCATTCCAAAACAAAGGTCATGGGAAAAAATGTTATCCCTGAGCGTAATCACAGCAAAGCGTAAGCCAGGCCAGAGGGAGTATCTCTGAATGATAAACGAAGCATATTAGAATCATAGAGACATCATAGAATATCCTGAGTTAGAAGAAACCCACAAGTCCAGCTCCTGTCCCTGCACAGGACAACCCCAAATTCACATTCCTGTCTCTGAGGGCTTTGTCCAAGTGCTTCTTGAATAGTGTCAGGCTCAGTGCTGTGATGCCTCCCTGGGGAGCCTGTTCCAGGGCTCCACCTCCCTCTGGGGGAAGAACCTTTTCCTAACCCTCCCCTGGCCCATCTCCCTGCCATTCCCTCGGGTCCTGTCATCGGTGACCAGAGAGAAGAGATCAGCACCAGCCCCTCCTCCTCCCCTTGTGGGGAAGCTGCAGACCATGATGAGGGCTGCCCTCAGCCTCCTCTTCTCTAGGCTGAACAAACCACGGGACTTTAGCCACTCCTCATACATCGGATTAAACAACACAGGACCGTCCAGAGACATTTACAATTAGCGCAGGCCATTTATGGACAATGAATTAATGATTTTGTGAGCCCAGAACCACTAATGAGATATGCAAAAGATACACCTTTAGCCACATTTTAGACACTTGGCTTGCGTGACTAGTGTCTCAAGATACCCAATTTAGTTGATATAACACGAAGCTTCTCCAGACAGCAAGTCATAGCAGGTGCTGCAGCAGAGATGGCAGTGGGTATTTCGTGTCGTGTTAAGGGAGAATTGGATCATAGCAGTTTAATATGTTACACCTGACTATAAAATCTCTGTATCTGCTTCGTGCAATCAGGGAGTGAAAGTATGTATCTGTGCTATGAGATGCTGAACATACTAAGGCACCCAAGAAATTACCTCTGGCTGGGACTAAACAAAATTATAACACAATAAAAGTAAATGAAAGAAGAAACAGAAACAGTGAGGCAAGAGAAAACAAGCCAAGATGCTACACTTCTCAGTCCTTCTGCAATATTCTTCATGTGTATTTTTCACTGGTTCAACTGCATTTTTCTGTTCTTTAAAAACTTGGAGTTTACAAAGCACTTAAACAAGTCCAGCTGAAACTTCCCATGATTATTCTAAGCTGTGGTATACAGCACATTGCAGAGATGCAGAGAGTTGAGAACGGCTTGTGCAGTGCATGTTAATAGCAATAAAAGCCCATACGACTTACAGCACGGTGTTCTAATTAACAGAGATGTACCAGAGATGGACATTAAAGATCTATGTCTAATTTTCCTCCATGTCACTTCACTTCTGTAAAGGAATCTGCAAGGACACAGTTCTACCTTCTGTACAAATGGTTTTAACCTCTGTGTGGTTTTATCCTGATGGAGCTTTCCTCTTCATTTTGTATTCCCTATGTATTTCCAGGCTTCAGCCAGAATCAGATCCAAAAAAATGACACTGCAACTCTGAAAGGATTTCTGTCTGGGAACACAGACATGGGAAATCTCGTGAGAAAGCATGTTGTGAAACTGCTGGATGGGTTTGGGAACTTGAAAGATGAGTGTAGCCTATACAAAGCTTCACATTGGTGGCTGTGCAAATTGGACAAACTATTAAATGTATCTGATTGTTCTGAATAATGTCTGCATCTATAATAAGTCCATGCAAATGGACCTGTGAGCAAAACAGCTAGTACTGAGAACGTGACATCTTCACTGAGTTTATTTTGGGAGATATTTTCTTCAGACAGATTCTTAAACTGCCTGACTCTTCTGAAACTGCTCTGCAAAGTGAACTAAAGTATGGCAAGTGAAATTTGCTTCAAAAGCATACCTCCAACCCAAGAAGAGATGGTAATCTACATATGCCTGAATATATTCAGCAATGAAATCTCACAATGCTTTATATTTTGAGGGTGTTTTATAGATATCTGTTATAGACAAATAGAAAATGGATTTTTACCAGGAAAAAATTAAACCAAAGTGTCCTGAATTCGAAAACACTCATCTGAGCTTTCAATGCAAAAATATTGGTGAAAATTTAAAACACACTTTTTTCCAAGCAAAATATACCAAGATATTTTGATTCTACATTTCTTGGCTCTTTGCATCATCCTTGGCTGATTCACTTAACCAGGTTCCCAAATCTTAGCTCTGTGCAGACTGCACTTTGGAAAAACAAGATCCATCTGGTAGATGCAGACACCACCACCACAGATGATTAACCCACATGATATTTTTCTCATTTTCATTCCTAATCAATGGAAGGACCCAGAACTTCAGTCATTATAAGAAAAAATGTTTCCATTTTCATGGAAGAAGTTAAGCATGCACTTGACAGGTAGCACTAAGATTCGACAGAGCTTGTAACCACTCTCCGTAATCAGGCTAGGGAGGCAAACTCGATAGCTAGGTGTTACACTAAACTCCTGACATCAACTGATCGGAAGCCAAATACGGACAAAGCACTAACGTCTTGTACAAGACTACCTGAGGGTTCCTTCATTATTAGTTCAAATACAGACTGGGCTTGTGTTTAAGAGTGGATGAAAAATAACAGTAAAGCATGTGGCTTTGGTAGCTGTGAAACCTCCAACTCCCTGTGCACTGCATGGCCTTTTCACATGCAAAGAATAGCCTGACCAAAAAGCAGTTCTTAGCTGCTGATCTGAAGGGGAGTCACCGTTACCATCTGAAGTATTGTTAAGCTGACACACGTGTAAAAGATGTGCATTTCACACAGTAGAAATAGGAGGGGGACATGCAGCCAGTATAGCAGTATAATACACTATGTTCAATATAACTGGCAGCTTCCAGCTGAGCACCCAAAGATAACTCACTCTGAATTCAGTGGTCATTCAATGTCTGCAACACCCTTGAGGATAGACAGAAGGTTTGATTTCTCCAAGTTTGTATGCTTATGTGATAAAAACAAGCTAGCAAGCTGGAAGTGTGTTAGTTTGCCAAAATGTTGGCTATTCAAACACGATGCATGTAATTAAGACCATTTATGTCAGCCTTCTGCATCCTCGAGGCTCGGGTTAGCAGGATACGCATCTGTCACAACTACATGTTCAATGAAAGAAATACAGGGTTTAAGTCTTTGCATGGTGGTTATTTTTAGCTAAAGAATAAGTAAAAATACAAAGGAGGGAGATGAGAAATGAAAACATGCAGGGACTGTCAAAAGCATGTCAAAGCTGCAATGTCAATCAAAAAAATCAGCACAAAGACTTTTAATTTCATATCCTTCATCTTCAAGTCTTAACAGCTGTAATAAGAATTCTTAAATATGTGATTTGTATGTTAGCTAAAGGTAAATTATCTTTATTTTAGAAAAACTCAAGGAAAAGCTCACTGATATCTTCTCATGCATGGCAACAGTCCCTGGAACAGATTTTTAGTGGCGGGAATTATTGGGAAATCTGGGTCTGTTGCTATTGGCTTCAAATTTCAGTAACCAGATGATGCCCTGTTGCAAATAATCTTTTAGACCCTGCTGGTGTTTTATTAGACTGGAGATAAAGAGGGCTTTTGGCTAATGGTATCATATAGCCCTGCTGCATGACCACTTTGTTCTTAAAATTTCCTTGACTTGATGGTAATTTTAGTTAAACAGCAGTTACCCAGGCGGCTGAGGAAATCCAGATGGCTGCTTTAGAGATGTTTGAGATGCCACATTGGTACTACTTTAAAACAGTGCCAGTAGTTGCAAGAGCAAATTTCCTTTTCTGAAGGTAACATTCTGCTTTACAGTTAGGGAGTATTTCAAACCATGGGCATCCAACTGAGACTACAAAACCAGTTTAAACAGGGTTAAACCCCCAAATTCCCATTGTAATCTAGTGGAGTCAATTATTGTATTAATTTTAGTAAAACAAAAAAAACTGCAGAGGATCAAAACCATTGGATCAAATAACTCATCCTTTAAGCAGGTTTGAATACTTTGAGTTAAAACCTTGGTCAGCTTAGTTTCATAGCAAGTGCTTCTTTTAATAGCCTTCTATTTAAAGCAACAGAAAAAGCATTTGTGGCAAACTAACAAAATCCCAGACAGTCAAAACATCTAAAACTTAAAGTAATAACGAAAGCTTTCATTTTTACAGTAGCTATTCTTCCCTCTCTATTTGGGTATAGAGACATTTTTGTGATGCTCCCCTTTTGACTGTCTTTTCTGTCAGTAATGAAGGTGGCATTAATTGTCCTCTTTCAAGAAAGGTTCGGCAAAATGAGCTGCTCAAGCTGCTGCTGTTGATCTCTCGTATGAGTATGAATATGTTTTCTTGGAGACAAAGTAAGACAAATACCCAGAGGATGAGTGAGAAAGAACAGCAAAGACAAATGTGCTGCTTCTGTTTCTTCAGACTGTTGCATGAAGTGTCTATATAAGTGACTATCAGCTGCCTAGAGCCATGCAAACATATATTGCTGTCAGGCTCTTTAAGACATAGCTGCCTTCTGCGTCGCAGGCTGAGAGCAGCACAGCACCACATCCTTTTTTGCTCAGACTAGATTCTTTTCTTTAGTAAAAGGCAAAGAAGGAAGAAAGGAAACAGATGCAAGAACAGAAAAAGCACACACTCAGAGGTGTGCAGCAGTGGGAAGATAAGAAATCCTCTAGGTGAGATATATTAATTTTTTTGTGGCGCGCTTTAGTCAGGGTTTCTCTGAAGGTCAGAGAAATAAAGGCTGAGTGATACTTTGGTGGATGCTGTGGTCTCAAAAGCTTGCAAGAAGGGCAGAAAAGTTGGAGAAGGTTATTTATATCTACCCATTTGTACTGTTGGTTTTAGCATGAAATAAAAAAACCTCACAAGAGGTGTTTTTTCCATCCTCCACTCAGCTCACATTTCTTTCTGCTGTTCAGGGATTGCCATTGATTTATCAACAGGACCTAAGCTGAGTGGCAAGATGGTACCAGCAGATTTAATGCTTGGTTATGTCCATCTTTCCATCTTTAATTTTAAGCTAACTTTATAAATAATTTGCAATTGTCCCTTTTTTTTTTATCTTTGTCAACAAAATGTTAAGTCTCTGCTCCACATCCAACCTTAACAACAGACACATTTCCTTTTGGAACTTTTACAGGAAGCTGTTACTTTTAAATTTTCATTTATTTCTTTACACTCTCATTATGCTACAAAATAATGCCTAAGTGATGCAATGCCTTTAATCTACACAACTACAGTTATTGATTTAGCATCCAAAACCAATCCATCATCAGATTTATATCCTTTCCTCCATTAATTTAACTAGTCTTCCACGACCATAGTCTCTAGAGACAAGCCTACATGAAGAAATATATTCTGTATTAATTCCATATAGAAAAATCAATGTAGTGTCCCAGAAATCAGCGTTAAAATTAATCTTACTCAAATTTACACAAAATTCCATTCCTTTATATACCATGATAGTATTTTATGCTGCAGCCTCCAGTGACATGAAGAGAACAGAATGTGAATGGTACCTGAATCAGGCAGAAGTTAAAGGCGCTCTCAGCACCCACAGTGGTTCTCTTAATGATCCTCTGACTTACTGGGAGACGTCAGCAGGACGCTGGTCTATGACTGGAGCACCTCGTCCCATGAATCAGCAGCACCATAACACAAAGTTCAGAAATGCACATTTCATCCACCATAACAATAACTGGACGTGTCAGTGGAGACAAACACAAATGACCTTTGATAATATTGGAAGGGTCTCCAGGACTCACCAGCTTCGTTAACTGTCATGGTATTTGTGGCTGCTTTGCTGTACTGAAAAGCATGATAGGCTCTTGATTACATTTCCAATTATGAGTTTAGCAGGCTAATTTGTGGAAACCGTGTTTGAAAATAATGCAACTGAAGGTTTTTTTAGTAATGCTGATGTTACATTAAATATAAAGGACCCTGCGTGGATTTATTATAAACTCCAACCAAGGAAAATAATTTTCCCTTATTTCAATTAGGCAACTAGTTCTCTACAATCATATTTCAGACATCTGGGCTGTCCAGAGATTTTCCATTTCTTATGCATGCTAACTTTTCAAAGTAGTAAGGCAGGCTTCCCTGCAGCCCAACACCCGGATTTTGCTGCCATGACTTCCAGTAAATTCAAAAGTGGGAACAGGGTAGGATTGCAGCTGCCCACACCTAGATTCATTTAAAGCCATCACAAAACTGCAGCCTGAGGGGCCTAATGATGGCAGTACACAAGTACTTTGCTAAGTATTCGGTCTCATTAGGCTTGCTTTTTTCAGCCCTCTCTTCCTGCCCTTTCTGCTTCTTTCCCAGAAGCATTTAAGTAGGATGTCAAAACAAACAGTACTCAAGTGGGAGACAAACATTTGATTGTGTGATGTTAATGTGAGTTTCAGGAGAGACTAAACTATCCCACAATGTCCCAGAATGCATTCAGTTCACCTAGGGAAAAACCTTACATGAAAATGAAATGGCAACCTAAATCTACAGAGAGCCGCTATGTCACTTCCATATCACAGCTGATATCATTGTCTTTAGAAAAAAACTCCATAAAGGCCTTCAGACAAGTTTCAGGGAAGTAAGCTGAGACATAAACATTAGGTTATTCGTGCAGAAGGCCAAGGTCATGCTAAAGTGTTTTCCTATTTTCCCGTTTTTCTTGTTCTGTGAAAAATCTATATTCCTCTCAGACATGTTATGTTGTACACTGAATTGCATAGCAGTAGATTTGCACTGCATGTCCCTGACACTCTTTGAAGCTGCTGGAGGCTTGTACAGAATTCAAAATAATGACAGATTCTGCTAAAACAACTGGATTAGAAACTTCAAACCAGATCTACTTTCTTCAGTTGAAATCAGTGGACTTGTTCCCTTCAATTTTTTTTTATTTTCTTTTTGCAGGGCTAGGGTCAGCCCCTTAGGAGGACAACAAATTGGACCAGCTGAAACATCGTGTTCTGACCAGGCAACAGCAAGTGAGCTGATTGCTGCAGTGGATTGGGAGAACATTTGAGAGATCGGACTTACCTTGTGAAGACCAAGTGACTGGCATAATTGGAAAAGAGAGTGGTTCTTACCAAGACCAAGAGTAGTCTTGCCATATGCATGAAGGCAAACCGACAAGACAGAAAAGAAAATAAATTTTTGCACATGCAGATTGACAGCAGTCTGTACTGCCCTTGAACATACAGAATCTGTGACCAAGCTAACTTTCTTATTGTGTGTTTAACAGCTGCAATATAATCACTGAGACCCACTGAAACCAAGAGAAAAGGGATGTAAGTTTTCACATTATGTGTCTAAACAACGTGGAAAGTGTAGCCTTTCCTCCCTAATAATTTATTCTGTCCCCCTTCATCACCATGCAGTACATGATCTGAACAAGAACTTAAAGGGAAAGAATTTTCTCACCCAAAGAACACTTATCAGATTTTGAATCTTCTCCTCCTTCCATATAAGGACAGAAGAAAATACATGACAATTTTCAGAAACAGAAAATCCTCCAAAAACTAGATCAAATTTTGCCTAATTTCATACTTTGTTTTCCTTTTCACACAAATGAAGATATTTTGCTAATGAGAAGAAACTATAAAAAAGGGCAAAGCAAAAAGTACTTCCAGAGTATAAGAAAATCTTTGGTTGTTTAGTGTGTCAAAATCAAGCTTTGTATCATTTCCGTATCAGCTTATTGAAAGAACTGGCATGTGAAATTGAAAGCAAGGTGCCTCAAGGTCGGCTGTAATTTTGTCACAAAATAGGACTTTCCACCTGAAAACCAGAAGGAAGGGAATGTATCTTGACAGACAGGTCAATCAAAGAATGACTATGAGTGCTGATGAGATGCCACTGTGAGAAAAGCTGATGTAAACCTACCAGACTGTTCTGCAGCTCAACATGTACAACGATGCACAGAGATGCTCCCTAGTCTCCTGTGTACCAGGAATCTACCAATCTGTGACAAGAAAGGACAAAAGTAGATAAAATTCCAGAGTTACATAGCAGAATTTATCAATTAAATTTTCAAATGGAATATGTGTTGACCTCAGCTCTTTCCTGGAGCATGTTAAGTTTCAACAAAATCAGCATTTTCCAATATACAAATATCCTCAAATCCCTGTTCAACTCTCACATAAACCTCCCAGACACCACTGTCCTTTGAAGCTATTTTCATTTGCTTTAGCTAAGCATTGTGGCATGTCTTCATCAACTCAGTCTCAGTTGATAAATCTTTCTCATTACACAGGAAAGCAAACCTGAAGTACAAGAAAAAGATCTAAAAGAGGGTAGTACCTTCTTAATTAAAAAGGGACATCAACAGAAAGCAGAAGAATTTTACTGTAGTCCGGCACCAGTAATATACAAATGGCTAAAGCATGTGTTACCATGAAATTTTAGCTCTGATTTTCTGTTCTAGCAACCAGCCTATGATTTAACCTTCTAGTCAGAGCTCTTCGTGGTTATGTACTACCCTGACTTGTGTAATACACTGACTGAGGACATGGGAGGTTAGTGTCCTCTATGGCTTGGTACGCAATTATACCTACTGCAAGGACAGCTGACAGTACTGAGACTGAATTTGTTGTGGAAACCCATTTCCCATTATCAATTATTCAGAATTTTGGCCATTGTTTGGAGATGAAGTTTTACACATTATATCTTTCTGCCTGGCCATGCAAGACTGACAGACTGTGGGTAATTTCAACCAAAATGATTTTCTTGTCATTGCTGAAATAATGGTGAAGGGAAAATATGTTACACTGGTTTCATTGTGAAGAGTGCTGGTCTTCATTTCTCTGAACACTGACTTTTCCCCCACCCTCTGGAGATGCTGTTTATATTTGTGAGCAGAATAAACTCTTGTCAATATCTTTTGTCATTTCTGTGAAAAAACCCTGTCCAAATTTTACCAATTTATAAGGCTGAAAAAATGCAATTTACACACCACATGTTCTCTAGAAACTCCATACTCCATTCCTCTAGCATCCAAAGATTTCACCCAGAGCATGATGCTCTGGTCCAGTCTCAGATTTCTGCTCACCACATCAGGGCATGCTGAAATATACCAACAATTCTGTGGAGTTTGCTTTTAAAAACAAGTTATAAAAGACAGTGCGCATTTATTTTAGTAACACAGGTTTTGCATAAGCTACAAATAGGCAGGAATTAATTTGCTAAGGGAAGTTATTTATTAAATGCAAGTATTCCTGATTATATTAGGTTTTTTGCAGTTTTGGAAATTAGCAAAAAAAAAAAAAACTAAAGAAAAAACAGGTAAGGGTGGGCTGAAACAATCCATTGTAACAACAAATTAAACTGGATATGTATTACAGAATGAGTTAATGAGAAATAGTGACAGGTCACGTGATGCATAATCATTGGACTAGTACCTCTACATAGCAAAATTAATGTACTTTATTGGGAAATGTTAAGATGAACACTAAAAAGTAGGAGAACTAACAGCATTAACAGACCTGAGCCGAGACATTAAAGATTCCACCTTCAGTTATCCCCTTCTTTTGGACAAGCCAAATGGTATAGTTGCAGTTTCTGCATACATCTCTTCACCTGGCTTATCTGATAAATCTGTTCAAATTAGGGTATAAAACTTGTAGGCATAACACTTGTACAGTATCTTTTGGTTTGGAAACAGATCTTAAATAAATCAACCTGATTAAATTCAGTTCCAGTGTATTCCTTTGGCAGCTATGATTGCTAAGCAGATATATTCATACATTGTTTTACACAAACAGCAAAGACATGGGGAGAAGAAAAAACATCAGGCCAATTGGAAGGGAACAAGATGAAGTGCATGCATATAATGGAGAAGATATCTCCCCGAACCCCTAAAAGGTGCCCAAGATTTCCACATCTCTGTTGTCTGAAAGAAATCAGATGTAAAACAGCCTTGGGAGAGAAAGCTTTGCTGGCTGACTTCCACAGAAAACTTTAAGAACTCAAGAATAAACCATTTTATTCTGCAGGAAGACCGGGAATTTCTGCAGAAGGCCCGCTTGCCCTAGTAAGGGACTTCTTAACTAGCTACCGAAATGAAATGCAAAAAGAGAACAGTCAAGAAATGGGGGAAAAAATAGAGGCAATAGGAAAATTAAAGTACTGCTTTGGCAGGGCTGAAAAGAAGTCCAAAGCCCAGCTGGAGGAAAATCTAGTGCAGGACATCCAAAGCAATAAGAAAGGATTCAAAAAAAATGATAGTTTCAAAAGAATTTCTGGGAGAAGCTGGGTCTGCTGCTAGATGGGAAGGCAGCATAGTGATGAATGACGCAGGAAAGGCTGCAGTGCTCCCTGCCTTAGTGTTCACAGGCAAAGCCTGCTTACATGTATACCAGCACAACCTAGAAGGAAGGAGACAGCCGTCGGTGGGTGAGGAACAAGCTAGGGGTTCTGTCATGCTCAGCTGCACTGACCAACCATGGACTGCTGGGTCTGGTTACCCCAAATTAGAGGCAATTATTTTTTCCTGTAGTCATTACTTCTGCAGACAATTTTACCTGCAAGAACAGGAAAAGTGGAAAGGGAAAAGCATAAGGAAACCCACAAACATTTCATATACTGAACTGATCAAGTCTTATTCCTGTATGTACAGGGATAGTGCGTTTGTATGCCCATGGGCCATTTGTGTGCCCAGCCTGAGGGGCTGGCATAGCACAGCTGCAGTGCTGTGTGCATGAAGAAATGCTTGTCTCTTCCTTTCTCTCCTGTCACAGATCCCTCCTTTCCAAAATTAACATTTAAATTGAAAGTTCAAAAGGTGTCAGGGCTAACAGGGGTTACTCATCCAAATCAAAGGCCAAAGAAACATCTAGCAACCTGCCCAGAGTCATTATGTCTGCAGTAATAAAAAAGCCAGTCAAAACCCAATGATTAAATCATTAGTTATGAAAGCTCTTCATGTTCTGTCAACTTCTTTTCTCTGCTTGGAGAGCAATGTGTTACTCTGAATGATAATGATGTAAAAAAAGCCATTCTGAAATCCACATTTTCATTTTAATTTGGCATCTGCAATGACTAAGCTAGCAGTATATTTCCTAAAGATACAACACAGCTGTTCTGCTCTTTCACCTTAAAAAACTCACTACTGAAACATCCTGTGTACCCATTCAAACTCCAGATGTTAGTGCACCCTAGAGTTATTTTGGTAGGAAGCTGGTAGGAAAAGTGCATCAGAGATGCTTTCTCTAGGGGAGAAGGGGAGGGAAAGCTTCTTTCCTGAGGAGTGAAAGGGCCGGGCAAGAGGATGGGAATGATGATTTGCTGTTTGGCAGCTGATCACATGAAAAGTTTTAAAAAGAAGCAGGAAGACTTTCTGACCTACAATTTTCTCCTTTCACAAGAACACTTTCATTACTCACCACAAGAGACAACGTTTAAGCCCCATCCTACCTTACTATAAGCTTAGTTGTAAAGACAACATATATAGAACCATAGAGTCATAGAATGCCCTGAGCTGGAAGGGACCCACAAGGATCATCAAGTCCAACTCCTATCCCTGCACAGGACAACCCCAAAGTCACACCATGTGTCTGAGGGCCTTGTCCAAGTGCTTCCTGAATAGTGTCAGGCTGGTGCCGTGATGCCTCCCTGGGGAGCCTGTTCCAGGGCTCCACCTCCCTCTGGGGGAAGAACCTTTCCCTAATACCCAACCTAAACCTCCCCTGGCACATCTTCCTGACATTCCCTTGGGTCATAATTTCTCTCAGAGAACTTCCCTGAGCCACAACTGTGTCCAATTTTCCCATGTTGTTGGCTTTGTGTCCTTCTTGCTGTTCGGTTCGATAATTGTCACCTTTAGATAGCCAGTTTTACCACAGCCACCACTGCAGGCTGGATGCTCAGCTGGTGTGAGTGTGTATAGCTCCAGGGCCGTCAACACAAGTAGACTGATTAGGCCTATCTCTATCCCCGGACGACTTCATTCTTTACAGTCCAAAAGTTCTACCCTTTCTGTGCCTAATGTTTCAGGAAAGCAAGTTTTGTCCTAAATATTTAGCTTGCAGAAATTGCCAGGTTGGTGCATGTTGGTGTTTATGCTTCACATTCTTGCTCATCAGAAGTCTGGAGATAACTCTCATAAGATGTCTTATAACCTTGCATCTCTACATCACTTAAAAGATACTTCAGAAAACAAGACGTATAGCAAGTTAACCAAAAGATTACTTCATACCAGGCAGAGGGATCAGCAGTGGAGAGATTTGCTAAAAGAACTTTATTCCCGCAGTTCCCACCAGCTGGCACACAGCTAAGAGGATACTGCTGTTTAACATGATAGACTGCTCATCCTTCAGAGTCTTATCTAGGCAGCATTCAGCCCTGAAAGTGATGCATTTCACTGCAGAGAGCAGTAAAAGGTAGATATAGCCAAACAATTATCACAACTTGTGTAGCAGAAGCAGTCTAACCAGGGTTACAGAGACCTCATCTTGAGCTGCTCAGCAGGGTTAAAAATGTTGCCTTCCTAACTGAACTTACTACCTGCCCTTGGAAATAGGGCTGCAACCACAGCAAGTGGGAGCATGTGAAATATTCCATAATCATGGTAATAAAGCAGAGGACTCAAAGATGTTTCAGCAGGAGAATTTCCTGCTCCATGTGATCAAGAATCATACATGAACCCCTTGCTGATGACTTTCTATCTCACATCCCATCATCCAGGGTCAAGTGCATTACCTTCAAGATCATGAGACTTTTACAAATATTGTTACTGCAGAGATTTTTCAGCCACTGTCATTTACACCAGATGAATACCTTGTTAAAAGCTCCTATTTCCAAACCAAACTAATCTATTTAAAATTAACAAAGAGATAAATAATAGAAAAAATATTCTGAGACAGACAAGTTTTCAGGAAGATCATTTCAGAGTCTGCCATGAAGACTTCAGATGATCTTTAAATAATGAGTCAAGAAAATTCAAACTGATATTCATGTTATCCCCAAGGGTAGAGAAATGCCATTAGTGCTAAGAACGTTTTATTGTTGTATTTTGTTTATAAACTGAAAGGTGTCTGTGTATCTACATTGTATGCAAAGGCAAATATATAAACAGTCAGGTGCCAGGAGAGCCTCAGGAGCACTTCTTGTTAACAAGTTATATTTGCAATAATAGAAACTAATTGCATTGGATCCTTTTCCCTGGTATCCAGCTTCCTACTTCATAACATCTGAACAGAGCTATGGCAAAAGAATTACATTCTAATTATCTTGGCCACATGTGAATCCAAGAATTTCAAGTGAAACTTTTCTGTGAACTTATTCTTTGCAACAAAGACAGACTCATTGAAATGGATTTTGGACAGCACCTCAGTAAGGCTCATTATTTCCTCTCCTCAGCAGCAACCTCATCTTGCTGGTGGGTAGCAAAATTAACAGACTTTGAAATGATGGTGAGAGGTGTGTAGTTGAGACTGTGATGGAGAAAGATGCCCCTAATTTTGACTGGGCACACAATAATAATCCCTTCCAGACTGCACTCAAAGACAGAGTCCAGACAGTCTAAATTTGGAAAATCTCTGTCCCTAAGATGGAAGATG